>NC_136068.1:598487699-599235199 GCF_964261635.1 Lissotriton helveticus | reverse complement strand
GAGTGTGTGTGTGTGTGTGACTGCTCCAGTGTGTGTGTGTGTGTAATTGTTCCAATGTGTGTATGTGTGTGTGCATGTGACTGCTCCAGAGTGTGTGCGTGTGTGACTGCTCCAGTGTGTGTGTGTATGTGACTGATCCTGAGTGTGTGTGTGTGTGACTGCTCCAGTGTGTGTGTATGTGACTGCTCCAGAGTGTGTGCGTGTGTGACTGCTCCAGTGTGTGTGTGCATGTGACTGCTCCAGAGTGTGTGCGTGTGTGTGTGTGTGTGTGTGACTGCTCCAGGGTGTGTGTGTATGTGACTGCTCCAGTGTGTGTATATATGTCTGTGTGTGTATGTGACTGTGCCAGTGTGTGTGTGTATGTGACTGCTCTGGGGGTGTGTGTGTGTGGGGCTCTGGGTGTGTGTGTGTGGCTCTGGGTGTGTGTGGCTCTGGGTGTGGCTGGCTCTGGGTGTGTGTGGCTGGCTCTGGGTGTGTGTGGCTGGCTCTGGGTGTGTGTGTGTGGCTTTGGGTGTGTGTGTGTGGCTCTGGGTGTGTGTGTGTGTGGTAGTAATTGCTGTCTGCTGAGCTCGTCCGTAGGGTACAATAGGTCTCACATTTGCGAGAGATTAAGCTATTGGCAATGTAAATGACAATGCCATTTATTTATCTGTTTTCAAAACCAACACATAAATACAAATTTTGTCATTTACAATGCCAATAGCTCTAACTTTTCCAAAGGCGAAACCGTTGCATTGTAAATGGTTGTTTTTTGTTGATTTTTATATAGCGTGAACTTGCCCCGAAGGTATCAGAGCACTTTACATGAGCGCCAGTTGCGTGTTAGGCACTGGGAGATTAAGTGATTTGCTCAGAATCACAGTATGTTGAGCGTCCCTACCGAGATTCGAACGCGGTTCCCCAGCTTCAAAGTGGACCGCTGTAGCCAAAAGGCTACATCCTCACTTTTACAGCAATTTGTTTTTCCTTCTCATGGAGCATAGCCTTCCACTGTTCACTTTTAGGGAACTACTTTTTCCTTTTTCATTAAGTACTCCAAAAGAGCGCCCACACTCCTTGTTGCTCTCTCCCATGTGTGCTGCTGTTTCTCTTGTGTGCTTCTACCTGCTCCTGGGAATTTAAGAAAATGCTACTGTAATAAAAATGCACCGCTGTGTTTTTGGAGGGCCGATAGCTATTATTTGCTGTCGGAAACCCTGGCACAACAAAATCCTTTTCGTGCACTTGGAATTTTCTTTTTTTTATTTACCGTTCTCAGTGGCGTCGAACATCTAAGATTCTGTAGGCACCGCACAGCATCAGCGAAAAGCATTTTGCTTTTAAACAAAGCTACAAGTCTCGACAAACATTGTCAAAGCCGTTAGGTATCAACGGCGAGACCTATTGGATTTGTCAGTGCTTGTTTAGAATTTTCCATGTCTTGCATTCTGCTTCCCATGAGTTTTAACTTACATTTGTCCATATATTTAAACTTTGGGAACTGCACACACATTTGCACCACAAAGACCGGCACACTGAAGGGGTTTACTTCGGGCCCTCAGAGAGCACACATACACAGCTGAAGCCTGAACACAGCTGAAGCCTGAACACGCCTGGCACATACATGCACAAAGTCAAACAAGTGTGCGTATAGATAGTAATGAAACCCGTTAAAAGAGAACACGAAATACGAGACTAACATTCAAACGCATTCTTTACAGTAACAAACACAGTGGACAGTTAGATACATATCCCCCTATTAATAAACACTTCAACAGACACCCAAAAATGGATGCATATGCGCAGATTAACAAACACACACGTAAACGCACAAAAACGTACAAGAATGGAGGCACACACAATTACACATTCACGAAAACACACAAACAAGCGTTCATAAAGATGCAGAGACCTACTTTCAAAAATAAATATTTGATGACACATACAGGGTTGCTAGCGGGCATTAAACAGGAAATACGAACACAAGCTTGGTTCAATCCGCGGATGAGATCAAATCTCTCTGCACAAAATGGGAGAAGTGGACGTTAAAATAGGCCCTGTCACAGACATGTAGAAACAAAAAATTAGACCAACACAGAAACAAAATGGCGTACACAAGGCACAGGCGCAATATGGGCCAACAAAAATACGACATAACCACAAAGTCACACGCGTGGTCAAATGAAGGCCTGGGCACTCGCATGGAACGAAGGAATTTGCCAGCCGGTAATGGGCAACATCATTCCCACATCTGTTAATTTTCTTGTTAAGTAGCACCCTGTGTCCCACATTGCACCCAGATACCTTCCCCAGGCCTTCCTAAATTCGTGAAAATGTTCGAGTGCACCACTTCTGCTGGCAACATACACAAACCAGCCGCCACACATGGTCACGTCACCCCAGCACCCCAGCGAGGCGGCACCAGTGGCCAATGGGACACACAAATCTAGGCCCTGTCAGGGGCGGCGGTTCAAGAATGCCAGGCTGCTGCTGAGGAGAATGCGGCGTGAAAACATCTGCCGAAATTTAATTAAAGATAAAGACCCGGAGATGTGGGAATGGATCGTGTGGCAAGGGGCCACGGGGTGTGCGGGGGCAGAGGCGGGGATACATCGAGGAAATATTTATTTTCATAGTAAAGAAATGTGAACTTTGGGTGCAGCTGGAACAACAGATGGAGGCCTTCAGACCCCCGAGCGCCCTCCTCGCGCCCCTGCCCCTCCCCCACGCTTTACAGATGAGCTGGTTGTCAGCACGGCCGGACGGAGGGGATGAAGGGAGCGAGGGGGGTCAGTGAAAGTCCAGAAAATCATTAGACAGTGAAATCCAAGTGAGGGGTCGGTGACCTGGTTCCTGACCCCATCCCTGACCCCATCTCCCCCCATACTTCATTATGGATCCTGGAAAAACACACCAGATAATTGCACTCTTGTTTTCATAGCCAGGAGTCAAAGGCGGGCAAACTGGCGAGGGCTGCAGAATCCCCCCCTCTTCACTGCCACGGTGGATGTTTCCACCACTGCCAGTGCACATCATCCCTCTGCTGGCACAGTGGGAGTGCCCATCGCTTCCAGTGGCGCAGTGTATGTTTACATCACTGCCAAAGTACTTCATTGTAAACCAATAAGGTCACTTCCTCATTTTTTGGTTCCCCGAGAGTGGTCAAGAAAATTGAGAAATATTTTCTCCTTTAAGCTCTTGAAGACTGTGGTCATCTCAATGGTACTGGCAAGACTTGACTATTGCAACACCTTGTAACTCAATCTTTCGGTAGGGGCTTTGGAAAACATTCAGACTCTGCAAAATTCGGCGGCACGTTTTCTTTTAAAAATTCCCAAATTTGAATTAGCCAGATGAGCCATTAGTAAACTTTACTGGTTGCCGGTTAGGCAACGTATTAATTTTAAGTCTCTGTGCGTGGCCTACAAGACCCTTCATGGGCATGGCCCTTCTTATTTTAAGAATAATTTAAGGCGGTACACTCCCAGTTGGACCCTTCGTTCGGGCTCTGCCAAGAACTTGGTGGTTCCCTCTTTTAGTATCAAATCTTTTTATTGAAAGATTGCAGCACACACAAAACAGTATCATCAATTGCAGCCATCACATCCTCTCCAGAAATAGGATTCAGAACTTCGCTTCCTTGTTTTGTTTTAGCGCCAAGACGCCTCCGGGCCTTGGTTTTCGCTCAATAAATCTGCTCATTCATTCATTCATTCATTCATCCCCACTCCAGCAACAGTTAGCAGTGCCCATCGCCTCCAGTGGCACCATGTAAGTTTACGTCACTGCCAAAGTACATCATCCCCACTCCTGGGACAGTGAGCAGTGCCAATCGCCTGTGCTGGCACAGTGTATGTTTCCCTCTTTGAAAGAACACAGAAGATACTGCCCCGTTGAGACGTCAGTTGTGTAAGGCTACAAGTGGCCTGACGGTGAGGTAGGAGTGACTCACCGGTAAAGGGACTCCTCGAGTGAGAAGATTTCTTCCTTTATTGAGTACTTATGCGAGGGAATTATAATATACCCTATTCTAAGGTACTGAATCTTAATTTTTAACCAATTATTGCAATAGAAATCCACTGGACGACAGAAATAGTGAACAAACTGTGGCTGGGAGATATCTTTTTCCTGAAGAAGGTGGCTGTCATATTTTAATACCCACCGAAACGCGTAGATGCTCTGCTATTTCCTAGAACACTAGATCTTTGGGACATTTGCGAGTCAAAGGATATTAAAGTTCTGACTGGAAACAAATGATCTGATACAGATTGGTGCTGACCTAATGACATGATATAATTGTCTGACTTGTTCTCCCATGGTGTTGTCTGTTTAATGAAGATGTATTCATTTTTTAATACTGTATTATCCGCGTCGTAATTTGTATGTCTTTATGACAAAACAAACTGTTGCTTTTTAATATTGTAACTGTGTCTATTGATGTTTTTAATGAATAATCTGGTGCTTTTTAAGACAAATACATATATGATATTGGTTTAATAAACTTGTCTCTTTTTGAGTGTAGATATTCTCACTCATTCTTTTATGTTTTTTATTCTATTGTATTCTAGTTTTAGTTAATGTTTCGGTGATAGGGGTTGTGTGAAAACTGAGTGACTGATCGTGCCAAAGAGGATTTAATTATTTGACCACAGTGTATGTTTCCACCACTGCCAGAGCACATCATCTCCATCCCTGGCACAGCGCCCAAGCCTTCACTGGCACAATGCATATGTCTCTTATTGAAGAAAAATCCCTAGACAACTATCAGTTGATATAATATAATATGAAATACCTAGTTGTACAAACACATGATATTTATAGACTCAGTGTACAATCATAATCAACAAAAATTCATTTTATTCATACAAAATCATTTAAAATGAGCATTCTAGGTTCTGCGATATTTCTGTGAAAAACATATATAAGACAGTAACATCACAGCATGACCAACAGAATTGACAAAAGTGAATACATACAGCAATCTTGTGTATATGTCCTGTACATATAATCATATAGATCAAAATATATGATCAATAATAAAATTAACTGATTATAATAATATAAAGAATACAATAAACAAAGGAGAACAATCTTAATATCAATATTAAGAAAATTAATCATCAAACTATTAGCCACTTTAGTATGGGTTTTTCTTCAATAATTGTATTTCCCCTGCCCTAGGAACCTATATTAGTAGCAGGGGGTCCTTGTTTTGACATTACAATGCATATGTCTCAGAATTACTGCCAGAGCCAATCCTACCCAAGGAGGCATAATGAGCAGTGCCCATCCCTTCCTTTGGCTAAGTGTTGATTGTCCCTACCACTGCCAGAGTATATCATCCTCACCAATGACGCGGTGGGCAGTGCCCATCCTTTCCCCTAGGCAAACTACGTACTCACATCACTTGCTCTGTAAAGCCCCAAGAAAGCCAGTGAGTAGCACCTACCAAAAGAGGGGACCTGCCAATCGCTGGGAGAGGGCCCCAAGAACAAGAGTACCATCCCAAGGGTACCACACAATTACCCACCAGAGAGGAAGTCTGCTGTGGTTTGAGAATTATTCGCAGGCTGTGTTTATTCCCAGCACATGTTCATTTTGAAAACATTGTTAACCATTTTCGCATGAATTAATACAACATATAGGCATTTGATAACAGGTCACAAAAAGCTAGACAAGAAATTTCTACCGCATAATCCTCCTACGTCTTACCAATTAGACTTATGTTTGCCCACTTCTGCATTACAGAGATCGGGGCCCTTTCCCGAACACAGGGCCCTTCCCAAATTCTTAAGGAATACTCTCTGCTCCCAAACAAGGGAGCCGTGCCAGCTCAGATAGTGACCCAAAACCATGCCAGAGGCATCTCTGTTGGGAACCCCTGACCCTCTTCTGGGAGATGTGCTAGTGTAACCAGGCCATAACTTGGTCCTCTGGTGCAATCTCTACCTCCAGTTCCCCAGGGAACTAATATGGAGGACTCGCAAAAGACTGGGAACTATTGCGTAAGCGCCTCCCCAGTCCCTTTACCGTTAGAACGCCAAAGCCCACTCTTGGGCTAAACCAACTAATTTTTAAGAATTGTACTTAGGGTTGGATTCATGATCCCAAGGTGCCCACCCGCCTTGTGATGAAAAATCAGCCTACCCTGACACATGCCCACATGGTTCACTGTCCATTTGGCCTCACCTCTGCATATGGGTAATAGGGTGTGCCACCAACGAAACCAGAGAAACTGCAGAAGCTCATTACCCCAAAATAGGTAGATGTGCACCCTTTTCCTGCAAAATATGTC
The DNA here is from genome assembly GCF_964261635.1 of Lissotriton helveticus. Lineage (NCBI taxonomy): Eukaryota > Metazoa > Chordata > Amphibia > Caudata > Salamandridae > Lissotriton > Lissotriton helveticus. Next base: position 599,228,925 of record NC_136068.1, on the reverse strand, counting down.
CACTTCTCAGGCAGCCATGCAAATTCATCTTTAACTGCAGTGACCACTAAGGCAATAGACAACTGGCAGGCAAAGAGAACAAAGGCTGCTTGTCCCTTTTTTTGCGCTTTTGACCATAGAGCTAGGGACACCCCTAGCTGGCCCCAGCCAACCACCTCCTTCCCATCCTGGTGCAATTTGACAGGAGCCCCCTTCTTGAGCGCCTGTCAAAATTCAAAAATTGTCCCAGCATTGCCTTTCAGCTGTCCCCCCACTGTTGTGCCCACTTCTATTGCCAGCACCCCACAATGCAAAGTGCACTTATAAGGCACATGAAGTGTACCACACCACTGCTAGCAGTGTACAACTATAGGCCTTGCAATGCCAAACTTCACCACTGGCAGTGTGCATTCCCATGATTGACAGTATACATCACCATGATTGTCGCTGTACACTGATGGCAATGTTTACCACCTCCACTGACATTGTGTATCACCCTCACTGTCTGTGTACATCTCCCTTACTAACAGTGTCCACCCCCACTGCCAGTACCTGTAGGGCCCAATCAGTGTGCGTACTGCAAGGAGGAGGGGCACTGGTGTGCAGGTGTCCGGTCTTATTACAGAAAGTTGCGGCCCCTAGAGGACGGGGTTCTCGTGGACAGGGTTGTGAAGAAAGTGATCAAGATAGGGTTCGGGAGGATAGGACATTGCAGGGTCGCTCAGACCAGAACTATTTTGATGACCCTCGAGGGAGGCAGTATTATCACGATGATTATGACATGGATGCAGTGACAGGGATGTCTCACAGCTAGGACAGCCAGAGGCAGGGTAAGGGACCAGTCCAGATACCTGTAGATCAGTGTGGTCCTTATGTCACTGCAGATTTGCAAGGCTCAGAGAAGAAATTCTTAGTGGATACAATTGCAATGAATAGCTCTGTTTCTTGTTCGCTGGTCCCTGGGGCAGCTCTGTCTTGCTAAAATAATGTTTAGGTAGGCTTCTCTGGTATGCCGGCTATGAGCCCCATTTCCAAGCCTCTTGCCTTGACTATCGGTCCTTTTACTGTGGATTCCTCATTTTTGTTGACATTGAGGAGAAAATGTGATGGGCTTGGATTTATTAAAGAGGCTATATGCTAAAATTCTTTGTTCCCCGGAAGGTGTTTATATGACAATGGGCCCGAACGTAGGAAGCACTAATCAATGTCTGTCAAAAGATGCACCCCTCCCTGCTAAATTTAAAGATGTGCCGCACACATTGTGGGCCACTGGTGATACAGACGTGGGACTGTTGCAAATTACGCCAATTTCCTCTAAAGTTAAAGACAATGCCATTTTACCTCGTATTCCCCTGTACAAAATTCCACAAGCGGGGGAGCGAGCTTTGCTGCGAATTATACAAAATCTGATTGAGTTGGGAGTGGTTGAAGAGACAGCGGCGAATGTGTGTAATAGCCCTATTCTTCCTATTCTAAAAAAGGCATCTTCAGACTCCCCGATTACCACCCAGATGTTTATCATTTTGTGAATGATTTGCACGCAGTTAATAAAATAGTGGTACCTCAGTTCTCGGTGGTCCCTGACATTGCTGCCCTTCTGACAATGATTCCTTCCTCTGCTAAATTCTTCTCTGTCATTGATTTGAAAAATGCGTTCTTTAGTATCCCGATCCAACCTGACAGCCGACATTTGTTCGGTTTTACCCTAGCTGGCAGAAGCTATAGATTCTGTCGTGCTCCTCAGGGCTATACTGAGAGCCCTAGTATATACAGCCAAGCCTTGAAAGTCCAATTGGACTCCCTCACCCTTTCCCTAGATAATGTATTGCTTCAATATGTGGATGACATACTAATAGCTTCTGACACTGAAAAGGGATGCAAAGACAGTACGGTTAAGTTGTTGCTACATTTGGCTCACCGTGGACATAAAGTGTCCCTTTCTAAATTTCAATACTGTCGACTGGAGGTCACCTATTTAGGTCACCTACTGTCAAAGAAGGATAGGACATTAACCCCTAAGCACATCAGCGCCATTGTTAAAATGCCTATCCCTAAAACTCAGAGGGATGTGCATACTTTTATTGACATCACTTCCTACTGTCGCCATTGGATCCCTAATTATTCATTACTTATAAAACCCTTGCTTGCGCTAACCACTAAAGATGTGCATGAGCCCCTGCATTGGACGCCTGAATGTCAGCAGTCTTTTGAGTAATTAAAAGTTGCGCTTTGCACCTGTGCTTGGTATGCCTGATTACCTGAAGACGTTTGTGCTGTAAGTACACAAGACGGCTGGCTGTGCGCTCTCTGTCTTAACACAGGCCTTTGGAGGTAAGCAACGCTGTGTGCTTATATTTCTGCTTTGCATGATCCAGTCGCTAGAGCCCTCCCGAGTTGTCTAAGAGCGGTCGCGGCTGCGGCTGCGGCCGTCTCCATAAGGCAATTGGCTGGGCTTATACTTGATACTGACCTCACAGTCATGTTGCCCCATGCTGTGGACACCCTTTTGAATAAGACCAAGACGCAGCACCTTACTAGTGCACGTCTGACTGGTTATGAGCTAACTCTCTTTGCCCCGCATATCATGGTAAAAAGATGTGCCACTCTGAACCCAGCCACATTACTACCCCTCCCTTCTGAGAGTGAGGGAATTGACATACATGATTGTATTTTTCGGACAGAGGAAGAGACGAAGGGATGGGTAGACCTGACTGATCTTTTCGTATCTGACCACCAAGGGGAACTATATGTCAATGGCTCTTGTTTCAAATTACCAGATGGCACCACCACTGCAGTGTATGCACTTATTCCACTGCATACGGTAGTTGCAACATCACGAGTTCCCTATCAGTCCGCTCAGGCAGCTGAACTGGTCACCCTTATTAGAGCTTGTGAATTGAGCGAGGGACTGGCTGTTAATATTTATACTGACAGCCAGTACGCCTTTGGGTCGCCCATAATTTTGGGCTGCTCTAGGCAGAGAGAGGGTTCCTTACTTCCCATGGGACACGCATCCAGCATGGCCCTCTTGTACATAGGCTTCTGTCCGCATTGACACTTCCTAAGAAATTGGCTATCGTAAAGTGCAGTGCCCGCAAGGCAATAACTGATGATGTGGGAAGGGGGAATGCATTTGCAGACCAGACAGCTCAAACAAAGATGAAAAGGATGTTTGTAGCGGGTCCTGCTAGGAGGGTGCCCGAGGTCACTATGTTTGAGAATACGCTGGACAATGTGAAGGAGATCCAAAGTGAGGCAACGATTGAGGAGTTAGCAGTATGGCAGGAGAGCACAGCATGCTTAGATGAGAATGGGTGTTGGAAGGATAAGCCAGAAAAACAGAGATGAATGTTACCAGACGCATATGTCCTCCCTGTGGTCACTATGGGGCATGGGCCAGCCCACATAAGTGCAAGGGGTATTTGTAGACTGTTAGATCCTGTATGGCAGAATGACAACATTCCCAAGGTTGCTGATCATCTGGTTAATTACTGTATGGTATGCATGATGTATAATCCTGGAAAAGGCACCACAGCTCCCGCTGGTAATTTTGCACCCCTTCCTTCTCTTATGAGGTCCTTCAGATATATTTTATCAAAATGGAGTGAGTCAACATCTGAAATATGTGTTAGTGATTGTTTGTGCATTCAGTAAATGGGTTGAGGCTTACCCCACTAAAGAGAACTCAGCCATGGCAACGGCGAAGGCACGCCTAAAGGAGTTCTTCCCTCGGTTCGGTTTGCCCCTTTTGATTTGGAGTGACAACGGAAGCCACTTCAATTCAAAGGTTATTCAGTTGGTGTGTCATGGTCTGCACATCAAACAAAAATTTCATGCTGCAAACCACCCCCAGTCAGCAGGTCTGGTTGAGAAGTACAATGGTATTCTCAAACTGAAATTAGCAAAGATTCGGGAGAGCACAGGATTGCAGTGGCCAGATGATTTACCATTATCTCTTTTGTCTACAAGAGCTACGGCTCACACTGGGATAGGGTTGTCACTGTATGAGGTCATGTTTGGACACCCATGAAGGTCTGAGGCGTCCCACGACCTCGACGGTTTTTGGAAATTGAATACCCTTTGCTAGTGGATTATCTGTATGAGTTAACTAAAATCCTGCGTTCTATTCACCAACAGATCCACCAAGCCTTACCATCAGCACCCGAGGGGCCAGGACACAATGTTCAGCCAAGAGATTTCGTGTTGCTCAGACACTTCCAGAGGAAAGGAAGTTTGGAGCCGCGGTGGAAGGGGCCTGCACAGGTGCTCCTCGCCACACGCACCACCATGAAGGTGGCAGCCGGAAGAATTGGATACATTGCCAACACTGCTGCAAGGTGCCCCTCCCTTTACCCTATGACCAATGGGTGCTTGACCGAGTCGGTGACTCTGAAACTGAGCATGTGTCCTGTTTTGTTCCTTTCATGGAAGCCCGGCTGACGTGGGCACATACGGAGGGAGAACACGATGCAGTGTTGAACGAGGCAGTGCCTCCTGAGATCAGGGCCATCCAGGAGCCCCATCTGTGCTTGAACCCCAGTCCATTGGCCCCTCTGTGTCTGAGCCCTTTTTGCAGACCCCTCTGTATCTGGAGTAGCTAGGTATAATCTGCGCCCCTGACAAAGGAACAGTGCACCAAAGGAAAAGTCAGATTAGAAGGAATGGACTCGATAAGTCAGGCAACAGTAGCATTTGGAGAGACGAGATTGGTGCATTGCTTGGACATTGGACAGAATTGATCAAGCATGCTCCCCTGGGTAGGGGGGTGCCTTATCCTGAGCGACGTGGGATTCTTCAAGAGCTGGTCCGACAACTCCACCGCCGATGCTCAGCAGTGCCAACATTGATGAACAATAGAAGTCTACCAGTGAGGCTCTGAAGGACACTGGGAACATTTCCCCCATTCTTGTCTTCTTGTCATTGGTCCATTGTATGTACTAATGAAGGAAGTGACTTGATTAGAGTCACCCGGGTCACTCACAACCACCTCTCTGCCTTCCCAATAAATGAAGAGTCAAGAAGACAGTAGAGAATACAAATCAAACAACTTTATTAGAAGTGCGCTGCAGCAGAGTCCGGTCTGACCAGCCTCATGGGATAGCTGCAGGGGGACTGCCCCCGTCTACATGGTAACACAAAATATACATTCCCAACACCTCTAAGGTCCCGCCCAAACTGGAATTTTCCAGCTCAGGCCACGGTGAACAAAGAAAGCAAACAAGGATGAGCCATGGCACAGGGCTGGGTACATGCTATTTGGACCCCAAGGCCATTCCACCGGCGCCTACCATTCTAAGATGTGGGAACGAGTCTATCTAACAGCAAAGGTATGCAACAATAGATAGTACATTCATTAGTGCAATGAAGCTCCAACCTTAAGAAGTACAAGCTGGATGCACAGGAGCAGCCTTTCTGCTGAGGCGAGCATTATGAGACAGAAGCTCGATCTTAGTGACAGAACAAGATGGCGCCAATAAAGATGGCGCCATGAATGCTAACTTAACATGGAATAGAGTTTGAGCATAGCAAAGGGAGCATTTCGATTCTGTGCATTACAGAATAACATTTCAAATCTAACATGCCCTGCTTTTACCATTCATGCTAAGCTTTATTGGTGCCATCAGGTAAGGATCTTTACAGTTCTAAAATGAGAAGAAAGGAAATATTCACACATAGACTACCATTACTGACATATGAACGGTCCATTAGATCTTTACTGTAGAATGTTAACACATATAATCCATATTCAAATATTCCTTCATCAATATTTAGAAAATCCTGAATACCCTGCATCATCATAGCCTTTGCATTAGAATCACGCCTCGGAGTCCCGGGACGCGTCTTGAACATTGATACACAGCAGGTACAACAGGCAGGGAGGCAGTGTATACACAGACAGCATTTCAGGATGACACCTGCTATGGCAACCAGGAAAGTGAGAATCTTCCAACCCCAAGTAGTGAACAGGCCCCAGAACCATCCCATGAATGACCATCAACTATTCTCCTGATGTATCTCCAAGGCTATTTTATGCAATTTCTGTATGGCAGCGTACACAGTTGGGGCGTGGTCAGAGATGTACACACAACAGCTATTGCCGATGACGCGACATGACGCACCCAGTCAGCTAAGATAACGTCTAAAACCATACGATTTTGGAGGGCAACAAGTCTCATAGTCTGGACCTCTACTGTGATATTTATCAATATTCCTGCAGTCGTAATAATGACTCCTTCAACCACCCTAGCGAACCGCCTAATATTAAGACTATTAGCTATGGGGCCCCAGAATGGTATGATGCTTTTATTGCGTTGGTGAACTGCTGCAAGGTGGTGTCTGTCTGATCTATGTCATCAGCGCTAATCATTCTTTTCAACCGGGGTACCTGGACATCTCTACGATTAGACGATGGTCCTTATGCTAATTGGGAGGGGCTGTATACACAGGTGGCAGGAAGTAAGAAAGGTAACACCTTCCCAACCACCCTTCAGGAAGCCAAACATAACCGCAAGCTCCACAAACAAAATAAACATTAGGTGGCGGGATCAGAGGTGGACTTTTTGTTACTCTCAAAATATAAGTAGTGTTGCATCTGCTCTCCCCCACCTCTATTTCTCCAACCCCATGGACACAGACAGGAGCCATGCCATCTACCACTGACATATCAGCTTATCTTCAGTAACGTAATGGGTCTGATAGAACTGGTAGTATTCGGATGCGTCGAACTGTAGGAAGCTTTCCCTCTCCACCTGAGACAATTCCATTTTCTCACCCCCTTGGATGCATGCATTCAAGAGCTCAAGAACAACCTGTCAAAGAGCTCTCGGCCTGTGGGAGAACCAGGGGGTACTCTATGCTGGAAACGTGCATTCTATGTCAAGGTACTTTAACTAGTACTTTTTCGTTCCAATGTGTCAGCCTGGGGAAATGAACAGACCATGCTAATCAATGCAAACCACCCCTCGCAACTACTAACATATGACAAGGGCATAGATAGCAAATTCTCACTTCTATGAGTTACTGAGGGCAACAACCCACATACCCAACATTTTGTCGTATTATAAGAAGTGTGCGTTTGATGCAAGGTCTGAATAAACACATTATCTTTATAGGACTTAATGCGCTCCTCCTTGTGAGGCGCCAGAGTAACAAAGATATGTTCGGGGGAACAGGCATAGTACCTATCAAAGTATGCACAGGATATTTCTCCTTGAGAAAGTATGTTACACCAAGCACCAATATTAAAGACATCAGGATAATTGCTACAAACACAACTTTGCTTTTCATAGAACAGGAGTACCAAACAGGCCCATCCCACTCAGGACGCGGAGCTGCGAAAGGCTGCTCTTCCTCCTGAATGGGGCAACCAAAGGGATGCATTTTTGTAAGACAGCGGAAAAGACTTACACTTGGAGCCAAGCTGGAATAAAAGCAAGAAATTAAGACCGTATATTGTTCATTGGACTTTGGCGCTTTTGAGCATTGGCGGTGGAGCTGTTCGTCTAGCTCGGGTCCAGATCCCAAGTTGCAGGGCAAAGTACCTTCTCCTCAGAAACTCAGTTCACTTGCCCTGTTCGGTGACTATCTAACTAACGCACCAATCCCCCTGTCCCTAAGCTATCATTGGTACCACGGACAGGGTACATGCACCCTATTCTTCAACAATGCAGTCCATCCCTACTAATCTGACTGTCCCTTTGGTGCACTGTTCCTCTTATGGGCGCAAATTTTACCTCAACACTCCAGGCACAGCGGAGTCAGAGAACAAGGGGTCAGGCTGAAGGGGACCAAGGGGCAAAGGGTCGGACTCAGGCAAATTGGTAGATTTGGGCTCAACTGGACGTGACTCAATTACAGGTGGGCCAACAGGCTGGGGCTCCTGGATGGCCTTAATTTCAGGTGGTCCACCTCATTCAGCACTGCATGACACTCCTCTTCCGTAGGTGCCCAAGTGAGCCGGGCATCTGAGAAGGGAATGAACCATGGCACCTGCTCCGTCCCACAGGCCCAAGTCCCGTTCGCGACCCACTGGTCGTAAGGCAGCGGAAGGGGCACCCTCTTGCAATAGGTGTTGTGTATCCAGTTCTTCCGACCGTCGACTTTCACTGCTGTCCTAGTGGCCAGAAGGATCTGGAGGGGTCTCTTCCAGCGTGACGCCAAGCTGCTCTTCCTTTGAAAATTGCAGACTAAAATCCTGTCACCTCACTGTATCTCATGGCCCAGACCCTCTGGATGTTGCCGTAACGTCTCAGCAATCTGTTGGTAATAGAACGCACATTTTTAGTCAACTCGTAAGGGTAATCTATAAGCAGGGGTATTCTATGTAAGAGAACCTACGTGGTCGGGGGACGCCCCAGACATTTGCCTGGCGTCCAAATACGACGAGCTGTTACTCTCGTAGACATTAGTGCCAGGGGCAAAACATCAGGTCACTGCAATCCTGTGCTCTCTTTGATCTTGGCCCTTTTCAGCTTGAGAATACCATTGTACTTCTCAACCAAGCCTGCTGATTGGGGGTGGTTCGCTGCATGGAACTTTTGCCTAATGTGCAACTTGTCACACACCAACTGGAGGACCCTGGCATTGAAGTCGCTGCCATTGCACTCCAAATCAAACGGGGCAATCCAAAAGAACTATTTCAAGAGCACCGTCGCTGTCGCCATGGCGGTGTTCTCTTTAGTGAGGTAAGCATCAATCCATTTACTGAATGCACAGACAACCACCAACACATGTTTCAAGTTATTGACTCGTTCCATTTCGATGTAATCTATCTGGAGAACCTCGAAAGGGAAGGAAGGTGGTGCAAAACTGCCAACAGGAGTGGGGGTACCCTTCCCAGGATTGTGCATCAAGCAAACCATGCAGTACTTTACCAGATGAGCTGCAACTTTGGGGATATTGTCCTTCCACCAGACAGGATCTAGCAGCTTGCAAATCTCCTTTGCACTAATGTGTGCTGGCCCGTGCGCCATGGTAACCACATGGAGGACATATGCATCTGGTAGCATCCATCTCTGCTTTCCGGATTTATCCGTCCAACACCCATCCTCATCCAAATTAGTTGTGCTCTCCTGCCATATTGCTGACTCCTACTTTGTTGCCTTACTCTGGATTTCTTTTACGTTCTCCAGGGTATTCTCAAACATCCCATTTTCAGGCACCCATCTAGCTGGACCTGCCACAAACATCCTCTTCATTTTAGTCTGTGCTGTCTCCTTTGCTATCTGATCTGCAAATGTGTCCCCCCTCCCAAAATCATCAGTGATTGCCTTATGAGCATGCACTTCACTTTTGCTAGTCTCATAGGGAGTGCTAGGGCTGACAAACGTCTGTGTATTAGTGGGCCGTTTTGTATTCTCATTCCATGGGACGTTAGGAACCCTCTCTCCGCCCAGAGCCACCCAAAATTATGAGCCACGCTGAACGCGTACTGGCTGTCAGTATGTATATTGATAGCCAGTCCCTCACTCAAAAGGCAGGCACAAAGAAGGGCCACTAACTCTGAAGCTTGAGCTGATTGGTAGGGAACTTGTGATGTCTCGACTACAGTGCATAAGGCGGTGATAGCATAGACTGCTGTTGTTGTGCCATCTGGTAATTTAAAACAAGAGCCATCAACATATAGCTCCCCTTGGGGTTCAGATAGAGGAACATCAGTCAGGTCTACCCATCCCTTCGTCTCTTCCCCCGTACAGAAGATGCAATCATGCATGTCCATCTCCTCACTCTCAGAAGAGAGGGGTAGTAACATGGCTGGGTTCAGAGTGGCACATCTTTTAATGGTGAGATGTGGTGCAAAGAGGGTCAGCTCAGGCACACAGCTTTTGCTTACCTCAATAGGCCTGTGTTAAGACAGAGAGCACGCAGCCAGCCATTTCGTGTACATACAACACGAACGGCTTCTGATAGGCTGGGGTGCCAAGCACAGGTGCAGAGCAGAGCACTATTTTTAGCTGCTCAAAAGCATGCTGACAATCATGCATCCAGGGCAGGGGTTCATGCACATCTTTAGTGGTTAGGCATAGCAAGGGCTTTGTTAGTAAAGCAAAGTTAAGGATCCAGTGGCAGAAACCCGAAGTGATCCCTATAAACGTTCGCACATCCCGTTGCATCTTAGGGATGGGCATCTTAGTTATAGAAGCAATGCGCTCAGGTGTTAGTCTCCTTCCCTTCTTCGACAGTAGGTGACCTAAGTAGGTGACCTCCTGTCACCAATATTGAAATTTAGAGAGGGACACTTTATGTCCATGATGGTCCAAATGAAGCAATAATTTAACCGTTGCATACTTGCAACCTTTTTCAGTATCAGAAGCTATCAAGAGGCCATCCACATACTGCAATAGGACATTACCTGAGGGAAGGACAAGGGAGTCCAATTGGACTTTTAAATCTTGGCTATAGATACTGGGACTTTCAGTATAGCCCTGAGGAGCCCGACAGAATCTAAAACTTCTGCCGGCCAAGGAGAACCCAAACAGATACCTACTATCTGAGTGTATGGGGATGCTAAAGAACGCATTCTTCAAAGCAGTGACAGAAAAGTATGTGGCAGAGGGAAGAACCATGGTCAGAAGAACAGTTACGTTGGGAACAACAGGGAACTGAGGGACCACAATCTTATACACCTCACGCAGATCAATCACAAAGCGGTTGACATCAGGATAATCATCTGGGGAACTCGAGGGTGCCCTTTATAAGATGGGAAGAATAGGGCTATTGCACACATTAGCATTCGTCTCCTCAACAACCCCAGACGCAATCAAATCCTGTAAAATCTGCAGCAGCGCCCGTTCTCCTGCCTTTGGTATCTTGTATTGGGGAAGACGGGGCAGGACAGCATTGTCCTTAACTCTGATGGAAACCGGAGGGATCTGCAACAGCCCTACGTCGGTGTCAGCTGTAGCCCATAATGTCACCGGCACCTCCTTAAACTCAGCGGTAAAAGGCTCATCTTTTGACAAACATTGTTTAGAATTCACTGCATTGGTTCCTATCGTCATATAGATGTAATCCGGAGAGCACCAAATAGTTGTGTGTAACTTCTTCAACAAGTCTAAACACATTAAATTCTCTCCACAATTAGATGTCAATAAGAAGGGCGAATCTACCGTAAAAGGCCAAATAGTCAGGGCCAGTGGCTCAGAGATGGGGCTCACAACCGGTATGCCTGAGAAGCCTACCAAAACATTATTTTGGCCAGACAGGGCTGCCCCGGGGACCAGTGACCGAGAAACAGAGCTATTCATTGCGCCTGTGTCCACCAAGAATTTCTTCGCTGAGCCCTGCAGATCAGTAGTGACACAGGGTCCCGCTGGTCCACAGGGATCTGGACTGATCCCCCACCCTGCCCCTGGCTGTCCTAGCCATGGGTAAGTCCTGTCCCTTCGTTCAAATCATAGTCATCATGGTAATACTGTCGCTACCTCAGATCATCAAAATAGTTCTGCTCATACCGACCTGGCTGTTCCTCACCTCCCTGCACTCCGCCATTGCCACCTGCTCCTCTTCCCCGTCCTCAGTATCCACTTCCTCTCGGAGCCTCAACCCTTTACAACTGGGTTGGACACTCACTACGCCAGTGCCCCTCCTCCTTACAATACGCACACTGGTTTGGCCCCACAGGAGTAGTATTCCTGCTAGTGTGGGGTAGCTGACGGGTCGGCGAATGCCCTGTCCTCTACCGTTGCCCCGGGACACCTGCTGCATCAAGACCTTCATCTTCAGCTCCTTATTTTCTTCTCTACCTTCTCCTTCTCTTCGTTCTCTCAGTGCTCGTAATACTGTGCCATACTTAATATTAATGATGGGGAGGAGGTAGTCCAAGTGCTCTCCGAAACCTGCAACTGAGTCGCGATCTCAGGAAGCAGGTTCGTGACAAATCTGTTAACAAACAATCGAATACCTCCCTCCATCGACAAGTCCTGTCTGCTGAAATACCAAAACATCCCTTCAAACCTAGCGAGGAAGTCAGATACACTTTCATCTTTCTTCTACTGACATGCTGTTAACTTATCCCAATCTACTCATCTAGGCGGGAGCAAGGAATGCATATACGTAATGATTAGACCCAGCAAAGTTAGTATCTCAGCTTTAGGCTTCTCGCCAGGCTTCCTCTCTTTATCCCATGCCCTCATCTCATCCTAAGTTCCACCCAACTCCACTACATGGTACTGCCGCCAAATATCAACCGGCACCAGCAAACCGAAAAACCTCTCAATGTCGACCAGCGTCCTCACCGTCGAGGACGCAGCCTCCGTCAACTCTTTGTAATAGGCAGTCAGATTTTTCCTAGGTTCAGGCAACTGGGTCTTAAGAGCTAAAACCTCACTCCTTTTCCAAGGAGCATAATCCCACTGTTCCTGGAAATGGCCCTCTACTCGCTGCCTGATGACTTGGTCCTGACCATTTTGAAGCTCTGGTATTTCGGGGTGGTAGATGGGATTTACTTCCCTCATCGGGAACTGAGACATTGCAATCGGGCTCTTTTGGATCAACCTAAGGCGGTATCCAATCAACGTGGCAACATTATTAAAAATATCATTAGGATCCATGCCAGCCGCATACACACTATCCTAATATCATAAATAAGTTGGGGGGGGGGGGTAACACCATTAAAACACTGCTCCCATAGCCCAATCAGAGTAGCCAACATATGCTTGAGGGCTTGCTGTTGCAAAAATGGCTCGTAATCTTTCAGCACACTCCGCACATCCTCCACACTGTAAATCAGATTCCGGGCCCACTGAGAGGCCTGGTCAGCCACCATCTTCTTCTCTGCATCCCCCACATCAGACCAAATCAACACTCGCTCCATTCTCTCCTTAGCAGCCTCCCGAACCTCATCATCCAATCCCTGCATCTGTGTCCCAGCGTACAGCAAGGGCGAGGAAAGGGAGTGAGTGGAGGACATACTGGTAGATGTTACGGGAACTAGGGACACTAACGTCTGTGTGGTGGGTGTAAGCGGGAGAGGTAGGGAAGAGCCAGGGGCAATGGGCACAGCAGATCGGCCTATAGTTACTGCAGTCTCGGCCGATGGAACCGAAGAGGAAATGAGGGGTGATCCATCCAAAATGGTCGAGTCAGGGGCAGGGGAACCAGATGCAGCAGCATGGGAGTAGGTAGGGCCACTGTGTATACCCCTTGCGTGGCATAAGGAGGTGGTGGCCGCACATCTAACAGAGCCTCCACAAAAGGATAGCCTTCTTCGCGTGTGACTTAAGATTTATCAGATTGCAATCTAAACTTCAGGTCAGCGCATTCTATGCCCTTCTCTATCTTCTCCCTCTCATACGCTATAGCCTTTTGCATTACTGCCTGCATCTTTCCTCTACGGGCCTCCTTCTCCGCTCTTATTTGTCTTTTTTTAGCTTTCTTTTGCCATACCTGAAGATTGTCAAACATAGTCTGCCTAGTCCTTTTTGCAAACAATTAATCCTGCAGGAAGTTCAATTTCTGTTCATCAAAAGTACCTGTCAAAGGCCACTGTAACTCGACGTTGTCCCTCGTATATTTGTGTCATAATGTACTAAACATAATAGGGCCAAGGCCATGCTTCACATACATGTCAAAGTTTCGAGTGCCTTCCGGAAGCGCAGGCTGGCTCTCTTCCAATCGAGCATCAGCAGAGCAACAACGGCACCCCAAACAGCAAAACTTGCTAACACAGGGCATCTTCAAGAATAAAGAGAAACAGATTCATTACTTGTACCCGACAAATGACTTACCAATTCCTCCCCACTGGTCCGTCTTCAGACTGTACTAAACACTCAAAAACCAGTCCGCGGACCACACCAGTTCTTCAAATCAGACTCTGCATCACAAGTTTCAAACACTAATCAAACCCCAGGCGTTTTTAAGAAAAGGCCAAATTACCAAGTCGCCTGGCAGAGGGTCCACAGACACCCTGTATCTCCATAACGGTCCGCAAACCTATTGATTTTACAAACAAACCAAGAAATGGTCTCCAAACCATATCCAAAATTATTCAAGATGCACCATATTTACCAAGAATCATGACAAACTCACCTGGTGCACACAGGTCGAACAAAGTTATTCTCCACTGCCGACTCTTCGGACCAAAAACGGCCAATTCCAAGGATTTTGGCTTTCAGGACCCCAGCCGGGATGATCACTAGACGAGGCGCAGCCTGATCAGACAGGCGGGGCAGCTGCGAGAACTAAGCTTGGTCGTGTGAGGATCCCCGATCCGCCCGTCCAACCTGACGTGACCCCATCCTCCACACCTGATTACGGGCGAGGGTGGGACACCCGATGGAGTCCCTTTTCAGGCACCAAATGGAGGAAATTACCCAAATAGAGTCACCCGGTCATTCACGACCACATCTCTGCCTTCCCAATAAATGAAGAGTCGAGAAAACAGTAGAGAATACAAGCCAAACAAATGTATTAGAAGTGCGCTGCAGCGTAGTCCGGACTGCCCCCCGTCTACACGGTAACACAAAATATACATTCCCAACTCCTCTAAGGTCCCGCCCAAACTGGAATTTTCCAACTCAGGCCACGGTGAACAAAGAAAGCAAACAAGGATGAGCCATATCATAGGGCTGGGTACATGCTATCTTGACCCCAAGGCTATTGGGCCGTTGCCTACCATTCTAAGATGTAGTATCGAATCTATCTAACACCAAAGGTATGCAACAATAGATAGTACATTCAATAGTGCAACGAAGCTTCAACCTTGAGAAGTACAAGCTGGACGCACAGAAGCAGTCTCTCTGCTGAGGTAAGCATTATGAGACAGAAGCTCAACCTTAGCTACAGAACAAGATGGGGCCAATAAAGATGGCGCCATGAATGCTAACTTAATACGGAATAGAGTATGAGCATAGCAAATGGAGCATTTCGATTCTGTGCATTACGGAAATAAAATTTCAAATCTAACACTTTCCTCTGGTTAAAATGTATCCATTTGCTCGTCCCATTAAGGAGGAGTAACAGCTATTTGCAGCCCCACGTTTTGGGCAGAATGAGTCTGGTTGGTCCAGTTGGTCAGCAAAGAGTAAAATTGATGTCATGGTAATTGTTCTGATTTTCCTGATAACAGTAGTTGGAATAGTATGGTTCCTTGAGTAGAAATATCCTGTACATTCTTCGATTGGTACAATGCCAGTTTCCCCATAGAACATGTTTGTTACTTTGGCCCCACCGCATAACTACTTTGTTTGTGGATCTCAAGCTTATGTTTAGCTTCCTAGGGGATGGTCAGGTGTATGTTACCTCTCTTTCCTCCTACCCCCAGTGTACATAGCATCGTCCAATTAGCATAAGGACCATCGATTGCAGCGTAGGAGTACCCATCTTTCCCGAATTATAAGGGTTATTAACACAGAAGACATAGACCAGACAGACACCACTGTGCAACAGTTCACAGATGCTATGAAGGGTATTTTACCCTTTTGGTGCCCTATGTCCAATAGCCTTAACATCGTTGACTCACCAGAGTTGTAGAGGGGGTAATTAATGCCGCAGCAGGGATTTTGACAAATATTACAGCTGAGCTCCAGGCTAAGAGGCTTGTTGTACTTCAGAACAGGATGGTGTTAGACGTCATCCTTGCTGATCGGGGAAGGGCCTGTCGTATCATTGGCAGCAGTTGCTGCGGGCACATACCGGACCACGCCCCTAATGTATACGCTGCTATACGGAAGGTGCATAGTCTCGCATCTGACATCCACCAAGAGAATGGTACCTGGACTCTTTCAGGTTGGTTCTGGGGTTTAATAGCATCCTGGGAGTGGAAGATTCTTATGTTCCTGATAGCAATTGCAGATGCCTTTTTCACATGTTGCTTATGTGCACATTGCCTTTCTGCTTGTTGTGCTTACTGTGTTGGAATATTGACACTCACACCGAAGGCCGCAATACGTGATGCTAAGTCTATGGCCATGATGATACAGGCTGTCCACGACCTCCTGTCAATAGATGAAGGAATTTTTGAATATTGATAATGTGTGTATTAACATGTAATAGTGGTCTTCTTAATTTGTGAGCCGTTATTAGTTTCCTAGCACTAGACAAAATTGTTAGCAAATGCTAAAAGGAGGGCCTGTTGGACTGAAAAATGAGCCTAATCGACTCCTTCTAGCATTGTGCGAGTTAAGTTAGCATTTGCAGCACCATTTTGTACTCAGCCGCCATTTTGTACCATGATCGAAATTAAGCTTCTGTTTTATACTGCCTGCCTCAGCAGAAAACAGCCTCGATTGTTTCTCTTTATTATTCAAGGTTGACCTTCGCTAAACTAATGAATAGCTCGTTCTGTCACTGCATGCCTTTACCAGTAGGTAGGCCTGCTCCCACTCTCAGGGTGATGGGCACGGGCAGAGTAACCTTGAAACCAAGATAGCATGTAAGCAGTCTCAGGATTGTAGCCCATCCTTCTGTACCTTATTTGTTCATCAGCTCCCAGACTGGAAAATTCCAGTCTGGGCGGGTCTTTAGGGATTGCTAGAAATATATATTTTGTATTACCATGTTGGCGGGGGTCAGTCCCTCTGCAGCAATCAAAGGAGGCTGGTCAGACTGGACTCTGATTGAGTGTAGGACTAATAAATAACTTTGGCTTGTATTCTCTGCTGTGCGACGACTCTTCATTTGTATGTAAGGCTGAGAGGTGGTTGCGAGTGACCTGGGTGGCCCTAATCGGGTCACTTCCTTCAGTACACAGAATAAACTTACAATGGACAAATACTCAATCATAGAGTTTGTACTTATTACGCTTTAAGACCTTAAAAATAGTCAGTGTTTTCTGCTGGTATAATATTACTTCCAAATGCCAACTGCTGAAGATCAAGTAAGGTACTTTTAGCAAATAATTTGCCTGCTCCATAAAGAAGTGCAATTTGCCTATAACTGGCTGGCCTTTTTTTTATAGAGGGGAAAAGTAATGCTGCCCTTCTAGGAGGATGGAATATCACATGAAAGGTAGCAATGATGGAATTCCGTACATAAAAAAGTAGCCCATAAAAGGTCCTCCTGTTTAATGATTGCTATCGGGATTTAGTCAGGTTCCATGGCACCTGATGCTCTAGCACTTTTAATAAATTCTGCAATCTCCACGCATGTAGGTGAACCATATGAAGCTAAGGAATCTACATGTGCTCTTAAAACTAGAGAGTCACTGCTGTTTTAGTCGCAAGCATTTAAATCAGAGAGGTATTGAGTCCAAACATCATCTGATATCGGAATCGATTGAGCACTAACTCTAGAGTATTTGTACTGGGTGACTATGGACCTGTATTGTCTTAAGTCATTAGTGAGAGCAGCTTCCCTCAAATCGACCCATTTTCATCCTCTTTCTTTATACATTCTGTCATTTTCAAATTTCATCCTGTCTTGTAATTATGAATGTCATAAATTGCTTCCTGACAAGGTGATTAATTTCCCAATGTACTCCTTTTAAAGCTTAGATTACCTTTTTATAGGGTCTTGATCCTTTATCTTTATTCCTATGAGTGTTGAAGGAATTTATGTGCGTTTCATACCATGATATAGAGTTGTGTTAGAGCTTTTCCACTGGGCCTATACTTCCCTAAAGCATTGGCCTAAAGGACCAGAAAGTGTGCCCATTCAATTTATAATAAACAACACTTCCCCTGTGGTATTCCAGGAGTCACGGACCTTTAGTACTAAATCAACTGAGATAGAAAGAAGATTGTGGTCACTTAGATCTGACAGCAATACCTTCAGGTGTGAACATGCTCTAAACATCTGATGTGGGAGGAGGAGCTTGGCGGGCATCCGAGATGGCCGCTTGAGCACAGCGCTCTCCGGACCCTCGCCGCTCCCGACAATTTATCCTGGCTGAATCCTGATTTCTTGCAAGAATTCGTGTAGGGGACGTTTGGCTGATTACCCTGGCACTTTTCAGAAATCGATTTGGATCTCGTGTTCCTGAGTTATGGTGCTCTGAACTTTTGGGCTCCGCCCTTGAGGTGCGCCCGGGACGGGGTGCGGTGCTGTAGCCGTCCTGCAATTGAACAACATCGGCAGGAGATCTGGCCTTGTGGGTCCCCCCTTCCTAAGTTTCGGTTTCGATTCCGTTCGGACTTGGGCTACGGCTGTGGATGTCGTGTTGCGACTGCGATTTGGAGGCAGATCGGCTGTTGGGCTTTCATCTGACCTATCTGCTGGTTTGGCGACCTCTACCCGAGTGGTGCCCCCTTTTTCTGTACTTTTGATTCTGTACTTTGGGTGTCGGGTCCGTCGAACCTGGTGGCTTGTCCTGTGACGCATCTTCAAAATGGCGGGCAGAGGGGACAGGGAGACGCGCAAGACGAAAACACCTCTGCGCGGAGCTCCAGTTCAATCAAATGTCATGGACCGTTATACCCATTCTAAGGGGTCCCCCGGAGCTGCCCTGCCTGGTTCTAGTATTGCGTCCGAGCGACTTTTGGAAGAATCGGCGGAGCCCTCCTTACAGGATATCATGGGCGCCATCTCGGGTGTGAAGGAATCCATCGGCCTACAGTACGAGGCCTTGGCCCACAAGCTTGACACCGTGGCTATTGAGGTGAATCTGATTCGTGCTGATCTCGGCAAGACGAATGAGAGGGTACAATCACTGGATATTAAATCCTCTAGCCTTACGAACGATGTCTCGGAGCTCCAAACAGAGATTGGGAACCTCCGTCGGGGGAACGACTTCATGACCCGTCGCCTGGAGGACTTTGAAAACAGGGCGCGTCGCTGCAATGTTCGCCTGGTTGGTGTACCGGAAAACCCTGAACCCCACTCGGTGGATCTCCTGGTGGAGGATCTGGTCTTGAACCATTTGGCCCCTTCTGGTCTCACGAAATTCTTCACGGTGGAACGTGCACATCGTGTTCCAGGGGGCAAAGTCAAGCCGGGAGCCCCGCCGAGACCTATTGTAGCGAAGCTTTTTCATTATAGGGACCGGGACGCTATCCTGCAGGCCTCGCGGGTGAAGGGCCCGGTGGCCTTTGAGAATGCTACGGTGAACTTTTACCCGGACTTCTCCCAACAGGTTCAGAAACAACGTATGGAGTTTCGTGGTGCCAAGAAACGTCTCCGGGATCGGGGCCTACGCTACGCCATGCTTTTTCCCACTAGACTCCGGGTTGAGTACAATGAACGTACCCTTTTCTTTGATCGGCCAGATGCTGTTAATGACTGGCTGGACTCACTGCCTGAACGTCCTCCTGAGACAGAATCCGCCGCTCACCCTGGCGGTGCCGAAGGTGGTGTGGAGATCTAACTGTTCGGCTCTTTTGTTTTATTTTGAATACATTCTCAGGGGTATTGGCCGGCGTCCCTCTACATTGTGATAATTCTGTCTTTTCGTTGTTTTTTTTGTTCTTGCTGAGGTCGGGGGGTGGATGGAACGGAGACCTTTCCTCCTCCGGGGTCTTTGTGTAGAATAGGGGTTCTTGGGCGACAGGCACACTGCAGGTTGGGGTGGCTCTTTAGCTTTTTGCAGGGGTGCAGGGTGGGGGGTGTTTCTCTTCAGTTGGGGGGAGGGGGGTTGGGAAGTTTTTTCCTTTTTGTGTGTTGTTTTCAAGGCGATCTGCTCCTGTGTTTGCTGCTGTTTCTGATGTCTAGCTCATGGACGGGGGGTTTTGGCTCGGGGGGTTGGGATGGGGGGTAGAGGGTTGAAATTTCTTTCCTGGAACGTTAATGGCCTGGGAGATCGTATCAAGCGCAGTGTGGTCTTAAAATGTATACGACGTTTGTCACCGGACATTGTTTTCATGCAAGAAACCCATTTGGTTGGTAATGTTTGTTATGCAATGAATAGATGGGGCTACCGCCTTGTGGCGCACTCAGGGTTTACCTCTGGCTCTAGGGGGGTGGGTATTCTTGTTCGAACCTCCCTCCCCCTGGCTATTGATGAGGTGATTCATGATGACCGTGGGAGATATACTGTCCTGGTGGGTAGGTATGAAGGCCGTACCCTATCTCTCTTCAATGTTTATGTTCCCCCGGGTTTGCAGGCCTCTACTTTTACTGACTTGGGCCGTGTTCTGTTGGATCTCCCTGATAGCACTCTCTTTCTTGCCGGTGATTTTAATTCGGTGCTCTCCGGCCTTCACGATCGCCATCCCCCTAGAGATACCCCGCTAGCTCAGCAGTGGTTGGGCGGGTTTTTAGACACCTTTGGCCTTGTGGACTGCTGGCGACTGTTGCATCCGACTCAGCTCCAATACACCTTCCATTCGGGGGCCCATGGCAGTCTGTCCCGGCTGGATTATTTCCTGATGCCCGCAGCCCAATCATCGGCAGTTCGTGAGATTTTACACTTGCCGAGGGGTATTTCTGACCACTCGCCGCTTTGGCTTCGTTTCGAAGTTGGGGTAGAGGCGGCGGGCCGAGTGGCTCCCATTAACCCTTGGTATCTTTCCTCCCCTGAGACTCGTACCCTCTTGCTCAAGTCCATGGATTCATATTTCCTGGAAAATGAGGGGTCGGTCTCTTCGGCTGTGTCCCTGTGGGAGGCTTTTAAAACTGTGATTCGTGGACAGGCCCTTTCCCTGATTGTTGAAGCTAAGAGGGCGGGGAGGAAGGAGGTGGTGGACCTTGAGGGGGAGATCTCTGCTTTGGAGGACGAGTTGGAATCTGGTGTCACGCCTGACAAACTCCATGCCCTGGGTCTAAAACAGTTTGCATATAAATCTTTGGTCACTGACGCTGCGAAGGTGATGTTTCGTGAGCAGCAGGGAAGACTGTACGATGTGGGTGACAAAGCGGGCAAACTCCTAGCGTGGTTGGACAAGAAAGAAAGAGTTAATCGTGTGGTGCCCGTGATTCAGTCTGCGAGTGGTGAGAATGTGATAGATCCGACCGCCATCGTCGATCGTTTTGCGGAATATTTCCGTGTGGTATATGCCCCCGTGTCCGTGAGAGATATTGCCGACTCCCGCCTTCTTCTGCGTGATATCGCCTTGCCCTGTGTCACCGACCTGGACCGTATTGCTTTGGACTCCCCTTTTACGAATGATGAGGTAGCTAATGCAGTTCGATCGCTCCGTTCGGGCAAAGCATTGGGCCCGAACGGTTTGCCTATTGAGTTGTATAAGTTATGCCCCGATAAGGTGGCGCCGTATCTCCGCGCCATGTTTCTAGAAGCTCGTGAGCGGACCATGCTTCCCTATGATCAGCGTCTGGCGACAATCGTCGTCATTCCCAAAGAGGGTAAACCGCGTGACCTCTGTTCCTCGTATAGGCCCATATCCTTATTGAATGTTGAACCTAAGGTGTTGGCTAAACTTTTGGCGACCCGTCTCCTTGCGGTTCTTGGGGAGTTGGTCCATCCGGATCAGTCTGGCTTTATCCCGCATCGCAACACTGCTCTGAATTTACGTCGGCTCCACGGCGCGCTGGCGAGGGCGGGGCTTTTGACTGAACCGGCCATTTTGGCGTCCCTGGATGCCTCCATGGCCTTTGATACTGTGGAGTGGCCCTATTTATGGGCGACGCTTGAGAAATTTGGATTCGGGTGCGAGTTCATTAGCTGGGTTAGGCTGTTGTACGCGGAACCTCTGGCGCAAGTTGTAGTGAACGGTAGAGTGTCGGCCCCCTTCTCCTTGGGCAGGGGTACCCGTCAGGGTTGCCCCTTGTCCCCTTTGTTGTTCGCGCTCGCTCTTGAACCGTTGGCGGCCTGGCTCCGTTGGGAACCGTCCCTTAAAGGTATTCGTTGGGCCCCGGATTTCGAAGACCGCGTCTCGCTTTATGCGGACGACATCCTTTTGTATCTTACTTCTCCTCGCAAGTCTTTATCTGTTCTATTTGACGTTCTTGCGTCCTTTGGCGCAAATTCAGGCCTTGTCATCAACTGGTCTAAATCCTGTGTATATGTTTTGTCTGGTAATTTGCCTCCGTTACCGAGTAGACTTCCTCTTCAGGTGGTCCGGGATGGTTTCAAATACTTGGGGGTTTTTGTTACCTTGGATCCTTCCCTGCGTTTTGATCGTAATCTCCTTCCCCCGTTGCTTAGGCTCCGTTTGGACGTTGCCCGCTGGCGCAAACTTCCTCTGTCTCCGCTGGGTCGGGCGGCCCTGTTTAAGATGATGTCACTACCGCGGTTTCTCTACGCTCTCCAGAATTATTATGATCCTATCCCCAAGACCTATTTTCGGGAGATTGAGAGTCTTCAGAGACAACTTATTTGGGATGGGCGACCGCGCATTGCTCTCGCGAAACTTTCTATCCCATGGTACGATGGGGGCATGGCGCTCCCCGACATTAAGAGATACTACTGGGCTTCCCATCTGTCCGCTATTAATCACGCTATGTTCTCTCCGGGTCGTAATCCGGCGTTTGAGATGGATAAATTTCAGCTTCCGGGAGGTGACTTTAATAGAGTACTTTATTCTCGCTCCGCTGGGCGCCATCTTGTGGGGCCTACTTTGACTGCTTTGACTGTGTGGCGTGCTGTGAATGTGAGCCTGGGCTGGGAGGATCGCTTGACGTTGGCAACGCCGCTCTATGCTTCGGAACGTCTGGGCGGTCTTTGGTCTTCCAAGGGTTTTGACCGTTGGGACTTGATTGGGATTTCCAAAGTGGGGGATGTATATTCTAAGGGTTCTGTGCGGCCGTTTCAGGCCCTCCAGGCTGACTACGGCCTGAGTAGTCGGGAATTCTTTCGTTATTTACAGATCAGGCACGCTTTGGTTTCGGTGTTTGCCCCTGGTGAGATTCCGCCTGACTCTTCCCCACTTGAAGACCGTATCCTTGACGGACATCTTCCTGATAGCACTATCTCCCTGATCTATAAAAAGTTGATCAACAATCGGACTGAATTATTGGCCCGACTTCGGGAACAGTGGATGGGGGATGGGTTGGAACTTGATGATGAGGATTGGCAATCGGCCCTCTCCTCTCCGAAGGAGGTGGCTATACCGGCTCGACTCCGTCTGGTCCAATTGAAGATCCTTCATCGGGTGTATATTACGGGACCGCGACTCATGGTGATGGGCTTTTCCTCCGATGGCCTGTGTAAGCGTGGATGTGGTTTGCGGGCTACTTTCCTGCATATTCTTTGGGAGTGCCCGATGGTGGCTGCTTATTGGGTGGCCGTGCTTGATCTGATGACTGTGGTGACGGGGGTGTCCTTGCGACCGGAACCTCGTCGCTGTCTTTTGAATGTTTGGGAGCCCACGGACTATTCGGTGGCGCAGACTAGATGGGCCACCCTGGGCTACATGATCGCGAAGCGAGATATTGCCCAACTCTGGGGGGCCTCCAGGCCCCCCGCCCTCTCGCAATGGGAGGATAATATGGACTGGTCCATGTTCCGTGAGAAAACTGTTTATGTGGCCAGGGGTAGACCCAGGGCATGGGTGAAGGTGTGGGGTCAATGGAACGAATACCGTGGCGACATTTGTACTCCTCCCCTTGTGGACACTATTGAGATTGCCCTATCTCCCTAGGCTGGCGTTCCCGGAATCTTCATATAGGGACTGAGCCGGTGTCCCCGGCTCTTCCCCCTTTCTTCGTCCTGATCTCTGCCCCCCTCCCCCCCCCCCCGCTCCAGGCTCCTTAGTGCTTAGGATATTAGTACTGTACCTCCGCAGCTGTCCCCCCCCTTGCGTCCCTTGGGCTGACCTTCAGTGATACGCTCTCGCCTTTTTGTGTGTTTGTTCTTTTATATATATAAAACCTGTTTTGGTCCTGTGTATAATGTGGAGTATTGCATTGTTGATTGACGGTCACCTTTGTGGGCTTATGTGATATGTCTCTTCTCCTTTTTAGCGGCTGGCCCGTGTGGTTGTAGGCCCATCCTTGTACATTTCTGCTTGCTCAAATAAAGGTTTTTAAAAAAAAAATAAAAAAAAAAAATAAACATCTGATGTGACACCACCATATAATCAATGAGTGACTGACCAGGAGAAAAATTGCAAGAGGCAGATGCATCTTTGGGAAACCTACCATGCAAAAGTATTAGATCATGTCATCTCATATTGTCTAAGAACAATAGACCCCACCTGTCTGCTTTAACCTTTTCCGGGAACACCACTTCCGGAATAGACCACGCTTTATCCTTTTCGATGGTACTAAATGTCAAATATGCTGAATTAGATTCCTGTGCAAAAACAACAGTTGATTGACAGAATGCAGAACAATGTCAAACATTCACCCGAGTACAGAGATCTAGGCCTAAATCCATCCTTTTTTTGCTCACCAAGCCACCCCAGTTCAGACATGGCCATATGCAAATCAGCCTTGACCCTGTGCCTCATGGGAACAGTCCAGCCCGAACTGCCAAGCCATGTCTTCCCTGGACCGGAATCAAGCATCCTAGGACCAGTTTCTGGCCGTCATCAGCCAGGATAGCTTGACTCCAGTGGCGTGGAGAGCACGGGACTCATGTCTGAGCATACCCGTCCCACTCGGGGTGACAAATGCAAAAACAACAGTTGATGGACAGAATGCAGAACAATGTCATACATTCACCCCAGTACAGAGATCTGGGCCTAAATCCATCGTTTTTTTGCTCGCCAAGCCACCCCAGTTCAGACATGGCCATATGCAAATCAGCCTTGATCCTGTGCCTCATGGGAACAGTCCAGCCCGAACTGCCAAGCCATGTCTTCCCTTGACCGGAATCAAGCATCCTAGGACCGGTTTCTGGCTATCAGCCGTCATCAGCCAGGATAGCTTGACTCCAGTGGCGTGGAGAGCACGGGACTCACGTCTGAGCATACCCGTCCCACTCGGGGTGACAAATGCAAGAACAACAGTTGATGGACAGAATGCAGAACAATGTCATACATTCACCCCAGTACAGAGATCTGGGCCTAAATCCATGTTTTATTTGCTCACCAAGCCACCCCAGTCCAGAAATGGCCATATGCAAATCCGCCTTGGCCCTGTGCCTCATGGTAACAGTCCAGCCCGAACTGCCAAGCCATGTCTTCCCTGGGCCGGAATGAAGCATCCTAGGACCGGTTTCTGGCTATCAGCCGTCATCAGCCAGGATAGCTTGACTCCAGTGGCGTGGAGAGCACGGGACTCACGTCTGAGCGTACCCGTCCCACTCGGGGTTACAAATGCAAAAACAACAGTTGATGGACAGAATGCAGAACAGTGTCATACATTCACCCCAGTACAGAGATCTGGGCCTAAATCCATCGTTTTTTTGCTCACCAAGCCACCCCAGTTCAGACATGCCATATGCAAATCAGCCTTGACCCTGTGCCTCATGGGAACAGTCCAGCCCGAACTGCCAAGCCATGTCTTCCCCGGACCGGAATCAAGCATCCTAGGACCGGTTTCTGGCTATCAGCGAGTATAGCTTGACTCCAGTGGCGTGACGGCTGATAGCCAGAAACCGGCCCTAGGATGCTTGATTGCGGTCCAGGAAAGACATGGCTTGGCAGTTCGGGCTGGACTGTTCCCATGAGGCACAGGGTCAAGACTGATTTGCATATGGCCATGTCTGAACTGGGGTGGCTTGGTGAGCAAAATAACGATGGATTAAACCCAGATCTGTGACTGGGGGTGAATGTTTTGCCATTGTGCAACATTCCGTCCATCATCTTGTGTGTTTTGGAATTAGATTCCTAGGCATTGAAATCTTCGACAATAACCACCAGAGGACATTCCTGCATTAAACTGATATTGGGGACTAATGAAAACATTGAATTAATTAATGTTTATAAGTCTTGCCACAGGGAATATACAGATTAACTAACTGGAAAAATAACAGCCCGCCTCTCTGTTCAAGCAAGGCCAGTTTTAAACAAAAAAACAAGATTAATGAATGAACAAATATTGTTTTACTCCAATTGGCGTTATTTTGTAGCAGAATAGCTAAACCTCTACTAGCGTGTCAATTTATGGCCAGTTGTGCTCTACAGCAAAAAACAGAAGACTTCTCATACACAAAGTTGGGGCAGGCCCAGGTTTTCTGCAAACATAAAATCAATAGATTAAGGTGCATTACAAAGTTACATTTTGCATCAACTTGCCCTAGCCTGCTATATTCCAGGATAAGAGTGTTCCCCTAGGATTATCTCAACATCACCGGGTACTTTGGATTATTTCTAGAACCATTCAGTATTCCCACTACCCAGCTCCATTTTGATTACTCATACTCAGGCCCCCAGGGACACAATTCTGCAGACTCCAAAATATTTATAATTGTCCTCCCTTTATCTACTGAGACAGTATTATCCTTATAGTTACCAGGGGGGGGGGGGTAAATTAGCAGGTCCCATCGATATTGGGTCTAGAAACTTTTCCTGACCGGATAAGAGTGTTCCCCTCAGGTTACCTTTGCGTCCCAGGGTACTTTGGATTACTGCTGGAACCATGAAGTTCTATTTGGATAACTCATCCCCCTGCTCAGGCCCCCCGGGGACACGGTTCTGTCGACTGTAAAATATTTATAATTCTCCTCCCTTTACTACCGAGACAGTAATATCCTTAAGAGTTCCAAGGAGGGATAAATTAGCACGCCCGATCGATACTGAGTCCAGAAACTTTTCCTGACTATTCATCTTGAGACTATTGTGATGAAACTTGTCCTCATGCTCTACATAGGTAATATTGATTCTACTTTCAAGGATATAATCGATATTCTCCAGGATTAATTTTTCAATAATCTTTGAACCAAACGTTATTCTAGACCTAGGCAGCAAAGCAGATGGATTTATATAAACATTTTCAATGTCGATACTTGTCACCAATTTCAATGACTCTATTTTAGCGAAAGAGTGTAGAATAAAGCGTCTATTGAGAGGAACCAATGCCTGATCAAACAAAATAACAAAATCCAACACACTCGATGTTAGGGCTGTTTCTAGACCCATTTGATCTCCTTTCAGTTTATTTAAATGTATCTCACTTCTACCCTCAACACTCTGTGATAGAGGAAGAAAGGATTAGAGTCCTCATTTAGGGATCTATAGGGCCCTGGATAGTGCCTTGAAGGCATCTTTTCGGTGGGGGCTATTGTTGATAGCATCTCCTCCATACCCCACCCCTTCCGAGGGACCTCATGAGAATCAACATCAACCCCTATACCTCCAGTGCTCTCATTCTTTTTTTTATACCTGCTATTGGGTTTCGCAACATCCTTACTGTCAACTGAATCAGGATCACCTCTGGTGCTTTGTGACACCAACTCCCTTTTTTGGCACATTGCCCCAAATTTAATCTCTTCCGCCTCACCGATCAGCAACTTAGTTGGTGTCAAAATATGTTCCCAACCATGTCCTGCGCTCAAGACATTTAGATCTGGCCACGATTCTCAGGATCAGGAAATCACGACAGTGTGGTCAGTCTTTCGCTTACCATGGACATAAATGGTGGAATGGTCTGCCACTCTCACTGAGCGCATGTGATTCGCTTTTTGAAGAAACTAAAGACGTGGCTGTTTTAATCTGCATAATTTCATGACCTTAACTGTTTTTCCACATATTTGTTATAACAGATTGAGCATTGTGTTTGGTGAGGAGGACAGCACTGGGAATCCTGACAAGGTAGTCACACGCTTTACAAGTCACTATAACATAACATAACACCTGGGGAATAGCGTTTTTTGATGAACCAGGCGCTGAGCCCAGAGAGGTGGAAACGCAGACCGGCATAATACTACTCGTGGGTGAGACTATCCTTGTTCAGGATTGCCCAAATCTGATGCACTTGCAAATCTCTGATTTTTGGATAGGTGTTTCGTAATATGGTGTTTCTTTTTTCTCTTTCATGCTGTTGTCAAATACATGTCATGCTCTCTGCAAAAAAAGGAACCTGCCAATGTCTGTGCAGTTGGCTGCATGCAGATGATGCAGATTGTTATTTAGTTAGATAAATATGGTTGTTACAGGCTGTAAAAGTTTTTTATTAATAATGTATTTTTAAACTGAGATTATCAAAGAAGTTAGGAGTGCTGTCAGTCAGTAAGTCTTTATTCGGCTTTGTATAAAACCATAGAATAATACAGCCCATAAAATCTATTAATGTGTAATAAATATAGCATAACAAATAATACCTTAAAAAGCATAATAAAAAACGAGAAATATTAAAAGATACCAATAAAAATAAGTGACAAAATGGCACCTGCATAAAAATATAATTTCCCCACCATATTCCTCAGTCCATTAGCTGCAGATAAAAAAACGTATGTACCATCATACATATATGTTCAGATTGCAATCATTGGAGGTAGTATAAAGCTGGTCTGCACTTCCTGGTATTTAAGGACCTAAGCAATGGTAAAATAAATTGCTTCCCTGGTACATAACACAGTTGACAGAAAAACAAGAAAAGTAACATGGATTGATTAGATTTCGAGTCACATGGGCATATGTCCAGGTGTAAGTCACTGTATGTGTGTCTAGGGTAAGAAACTAGAAGGTGAGCTATGCCAACTCTAAATCTGATCAAATAAAAATGTTTATGATGGTAGGGTAGGGCATACAGATATGGCTCCATGTGGTCAGTAGTTATTACAAAATGATGGGATGCCACACTCTTTTTGCTGAGCTCTTGGGTGTCCCTGCTCCGGGCTAAATTAGTGAGGAATTTAGCTTTTAAACATTTCTTTGATATGGCAGCAATGTCCTGTGGATTATGAAAACTGCCTGGCCTCCCAAGCAGGGTAAATTGTTCTTTGACGCTTCTGAGTCATGGGACATGGTGAGCATAGTCCAGCCATAGGCAGTCAAAAATGGTGTCCCGGTTCAACTGAGTTTCCTGCTTGGACCAGACCGAAGGCCACACCAACAATGGAGCTAACTTAACGCGATCCCTTAAGTATGGGAGACCCAGTTCAGCATGGCCAGCATAAGTAGGAATGTAGGTAGGGACAGATAGTAGTCCCCTCAAGAATACCTTCCCACTAGTCTGGGTTATTAGCATACCTCCAAATGCCTGCTCAGTAGGTACCAGCGGAGCAACACTGGTCCTTATAGATGTTGATCGGCACATCCAAGGGCATGGAGTCTAGCTTCCTCACAAATCTTAAGGTTGCTTCAATGGTCTTATCAAACTTAGCTTTTCTAACCCTCGTTAGGTATGACTCAAAGGGTATCCCCAGATAAACAAAAGACGGAACACATAAGATTTTGGTGCCGCTTATAAAGTATGATTTTTGTTAAGCCAGGGGCACCCACATGCCATAGTGTGTCTTAGCGATGTTAGTTGAGAGACCAAGATCACTCATAAATGAAAAAATGTATTCAGCAACCTTTCTAGACCCTCAGCTGTTCTTGAAATTAGGACACAATCATCAATGTACAGTAAGGTTTCTGGAACCCACCCGACACTTCTGCCTCCACGCCAGGGATCCATGCATCCAAATCATTAATGTACAAGTAAAACAGGAAAGGGGGGAGTACACAGCCCTGTCTCACTAGGTGCAGATGACCTGTCTTAGCCAATGTGTATTTGCTAATAATTAAATGTAAATTCAGGCACTGTCAGCAGTCTCAAGGCCTTTTCTAAAACCGAACTGGACAGCAGAGAGGATACCCCGATAAGTGACCCATGTCTCAAGGATCCTGCCTAATATGTTGGCTATGGAGTCAATTAAAACAAGCATTGAAAATGCAATAGGTCTTGCATTTGATTAAGTTAAAGCCATTTGCTTTGCTAAGGGTATTGTATAGGAAGGCAAATGCCTTTAGCTTACTTAAAGGCGAGACCTATTGCATTTCTAATGCATGTTATATTTATTTAACGATATTGGCAACCTCCCTTCCCTTACACCTGCATCGCAGGTGCCTATCTGAGCAGACCAAACAACTAACTGCCTGGACCCAACCTCTTTTTTCCAGTGGTCTGATTTAAGTGCTAGAAACTAGTAGAAAACCGCAAGGAGCACAAGCTGTTGAGTTTGTTGGGAAAGAGAAGAGTCCCTTGGAAAATAATGGAAATGGACCATGCGATGACCACAGGAGTTGGGAGATATGCAAATAATCAGTAAGTGATCACCATCTGACTTTTAGGAGCAGGGGCAACACCGGACCCTTTTAGAGACTTCTGTTTGTTAGTTTTACAAAGTGCGCCTTGAAGCTGATGATAGCAACGCTCAGTGCTGTATTAAAATAGGCATTAACCTCAGTGCTTTGAAAAAACAACGTTCAAAACATGCAAGCTCCCAATGAAATGTAGTAATCCCCATCCCACCAACATGTTGCATCCAAAGGGCATGTGTCAGATGAAAAGTAACCAGCCAGTAGAAAAAATGCACATACAAACTACGCGATTTTAAGCGTGGCTCAAACACTGCTTTTATGTAAATGAAAGAGGATGGTTTAGAAAATCGCTAAATAAATGAATACATAAATAATATATGAAACAAACATTTGGGAGAGGATGCGGCCTAACAGCTAGAGCGGTCGAGCTCGGGAAACAGTTTCGAGTCTCGGCAGGGACGATCAACTCAACATCCCGTGATTCTGTGCAAATCTCTCCATGCCTAATAAAAAATGATTGTGTGTCTGTAAAGCGCTCTGTGCGTTCTGATACCCTCGGGTCGAGTATGCGCTATATAAAACAAAAACAAAAAACAAAAAACTGTAGCAAGCCTCACCGGTGCGGCAGTAAGCGTATCCAGGCTTCGGGGCAGCAGGCGGCAGTGGAAGCACGCTGCCACCCACCAGCACGCCTCACCGGAGCAGCAGGAAGCATATCCAGGCTTCGGGGCAGCAGGCGGCAGTGGAAGCGCGCCGCCACCCACCAGCACACAGCGAGAAGGTGAGGAGGCCACGAGTCGGAAGGGCTGCGAGTCGCTTCGTGCATTGGCAGAGGCAGGAAGTGGGGGGCGGCCTGAGGGAGGTGCCGAATGTGAGGAGCAGTGTCTTAGGAGAGCGTGTGAGGCCTAGCGGGCCAGGGAGTCACTGCCAGGGCCCCAAACGGTTTAGAAGGAGGAGTGCTGGGCAGAAGAGCACGAGGAGGCACAGAAGGAAAAAAAAAAAAGATGGTGTCGGACTGTCGACTGTCCATAGGTACGCGCACGCATGTTTAGCTTTGGCTGAATGGCGAGAGCAGTCATTTTTGTCCCTCCCTACGCGTGCATGTTCAGCTTTGGCTGAATCGATCACAAAAGGCCCTCACATGTTGAGAGCAGCGCATGCGCCAGGTGAGACCTAAAAATGGGCTGGTAACACTGGATGTCAGCTCTATCTCCTTTCTTAAAAATTGGCACAATGACTGAATTCGACCAGGACTTAGGTGGGCATAGTCAGTGCACTCCTTAGGACGTTCACACTTAGGGGAGCTCATAAAGTCATATGATCTTTAAAAAGATCAGTCGGAACCCCATCAGGACCTGGGGCCTTATTGCTGGGACTGCACTTTAATGCCCATTCGACTTCCGCTAAAGTGATTGGAGCCATCGCTTGCGTGCCTTATTGCAGAATGCAACTCCCTAAATCAGAGCTGTCATCATATACCCTAGTATAATGCTCCACCCACTTGTGCTGAGGTTTGTGACATCCAAGGATTTATTGCCTGTGTCTTAGAAAAATGGGGCCTCAATTACTTTCCAAATGATGCAAGAAACACTCTTGGTGCTAGCTACATAAAGCTGTTCCCATGCTTCTTGCCTTAAGGCCAACTTCCTTTTGGCTATGGCCTGTTTATAATGTCATCTGCATAGCCTTACTTCTCCCACCACCCTTGGAGTTCGCTTAAGGGCCAAAATAAGATGTTTATCTGCCACAGCACAGGCAGCGTCAAACCATTTCTTGGGAGGGGAGGTATCTAATAGTGTTCTCAAACATTGGCATTTAATTTGCGGTGCTACAAATCTCCTTGTACGCATTCAAAATGCAACCAGTGTCTTTACCATCATTCAGGCATGCTAACAGCTGGTTTCAATTTCTGGCTACCATGTCAGCTAAAAAAACTTTTGGGTCCACCGTAGCACATTTGCAGCAAATGCCTTTAGAACAGTTGCCCACTATGGGTAACATGGAAAAGGCAGTGGAGAAGCTGGACCATACCAACAGATAGAGAGAGGGTCAAGGGTTTATGGTCATCCACACAGCTGTGTATGACCGAAAAATCAACAACCTTATGTCTGAATATCTCTGAGAAAATTATGAAGTTAATTAAACTTCCGGAACCTTTCCCAATGAAAGTAGTCTGTTTACTTATTGGGATGGGAGTGAAGTCTACTGGAATTAAGAGCGAATGCCTAGAGATCATTGCATTGAGAGCATCGCCACAGGGGGTATGCGCAAAATGGGAATAATCCTCCTCATCACACCCATCATCACCTTAAACAGAAGATCTAGAAATGGGGCAAAGCCTACAATTAAAGTCTCCAACCCAGATAATCGCAGAGTCCCCTTTTAGAGTATTAAAAACCTTAGAAAGAGCTTGGACCAATGAAACTATTATTTCTGAATTAGATGGGATAAAAATGTGATGGTAAAAGTTAATCATAATAAGCATTTCCATAGACTCTAATGCCAAGCATATGCGCTTGAAGTATGGCGAGTCAAGGCTCGTTTTAAAAATCCTGGCGTCTAGTGAGGTCGAGATAAGAGTTAATAAACCTCCGCTATGGTGGCCCATTCTAGAGTTGAGAGCCGGAGTAAAAACATTTACAAACCCATCAACAAAAGATGAATTGCATGCCCAGGTCTCATGCAGACAAATGATATAATGGTTTCTAATGAGAACAGAACGAACTAGTGAGTTCAATTTAATTAATAATCCAGCTACATTCCAAAATAAACAGTCCAGGGAAGACATAGAAGCATTTACTGGGGAGCTGGAAGGAACCTTGGTGATAGCAGGTGAGTCAACAGGCATTAACAAAAAAGTCAAATTTAACCCGGTTCAATCCTTCAAGTCTGGAAAAGAGACCTGAAAAAACTCAACCCGAGCTCTTTGCCTCCTAACAGCTGCAATCTCCTACTTCCACCTACCGGAGCTACAGACGTTCAATCCCTGACTGACCACTATCTCAACGCTATGACCTCAATAATTAACGAGGCTGCACCAATGAAGCTAAAAAGAGCTCCCACTAAATCCTCCAATCCTTGGTACGAAGGGAGTCTCAATGAGGACAGACGAGACATGCGAATGGCAGAGCGCATCTGGAGATCAGCTCCCTCTGCACTACACCTAAAAACTCTGAAGAAAAAGAGAAACGCCTACTTCAGGAAAATAAAACGCTCAAAATCAGATTTTTTCAGCCTCCAGCTCGACCAAGCAAAAAACCGCCCAAGAAAACTGTTTGAGCTTATCAGAGCACAATCCAAGGAACAACCCCAACCACTCAGCACAGTGCGCGAAGCACCTTCCTGTGAAGACTTCTCCGCATTCTTTATCCAAAAAACTGACAACATAAAGAGTGATCTCCTCATTGACGCAAGCCTCTACTCCAAGCCCCATTGCATAGCACCCATTGAACAAAAAAACAATGCAACATGGTCATCCTTTAGAACCTACTCTGAAGAAGAAATTGGCAAACTGCTCAGCACCTTGAAACCATCCAATCACCTCACGGACCCCCTTCCTGCTAACACTGTAAAAGACTTTACCCCTCTGCTTCTCCCACTCTGGACTAAAATTATCAACAGCTCACTTCAACAAGGAACCATACTTGACTCCCTCAAAATTGGACAGGTCACACCTATACTAAAGAAACCTACAGCCGACCCCTCTGATCTGAACAATTACCGTCCCATTACCAATATTCCCACTCTAGCCAAACTACTGGAAAAATGTGCACAAATGCAATTGACTAAACACATTGATCAGTTTGATCTCCTTAACCCTCATCAATCAGGCTTCCGAGCAGGGCACAGTACTGAATCTGCTATGACTCACATAATTGACGATGCACTTCAAATCCTAGATCAAAACGACACCTGCTTCCTCATCCTTCTGGATCTCTCTTCAGCATTCGACACCGTGAAACATGAGAACTTACTCGAACTATTAAACACAAGAATGGGTATATCTGGAACTGTTCTCAAATGGTTCACTTCCTTTCTACACAACAGGTCGCAGAAATTCAAGAGCAACAACCTGTTGTCCTCGCCAATACCTGTATTGCTAGGCGTCCCCCAAGGTTCCTCACTATCCCCAACTCTGTTCAACCTAGTCATGGAACCTCTCACAACCTTGCTACAAGCATCTAATGTTCACTTCCACATGTACGCCGATGACACCCAACTTTATCTCAAATTACAATCCCCCAAAGACATTTTGCTCCTGAACTCAACGATTAGAAGCACCCAATCCTGGCTTGCTGATAATCATCTCAAACTCAATGCTCTGAAAACAGAGTTCCTTCTGATCTCACCTCTAGCGAAGACCTCTACCTCGCAAACTTGGCTTAAACACCTAACCGCACTCAATGTCCAACCCACTATCGTGGACTCAGCAAAATCTTTAGGCATAACACTTGACACCAATCTCAACATGCAGCAACATATCAGCAAGGCAACTAAGGGAGCGAACTTCCAAATCAATACCTTGAGGAAACTTAAACCCTTCCTCCCAGCCAAAGACTTCCGAACTGCAGTACAATCACTAGTCATCCCGCGAATAGAATATGGTAGCATCGCCCTCTGCGGACTCCCCCTAACTACTACCGCACCTCTAAGAGCTTCTCTAAACGCTGCGGCTAGACTCATCACTGGGTCAAAAAAGAACTCACACATTACCCCTGACTTGAAATCCCTGAACTGGCTACCTCTTGAAGCCAGAATACATCTGAAAATCGCTTGCATGACACACAGAGCGGTACACCTGAGCTCACCCGGTTACCTAACTCAGAAATTGACAATCTCTGGCGGCACCAGAAACACTAGAAGCGCAAATAATCTTCTGCTGAAGCCTCGAAGATTCCGGAAGGAAAAAACCTATAAACGCTCCTTTTCAGGAATGGCACCCAGGATCTGGAACTCACTCCCCCCGAAATCAGGACCATCTCCTCCACCAGACTTTTTAAGAAAGAAGTAAAAGCTATCCTCATGGCTAAATACACTTGAACTATTATTACTGACTCTTTAAGACTATGCAATGAACTGTACTACTTCTTTCGATCCCTTTGCTATCTTTATCACCTGTATTATCGATTTACATGACTGTCTTTGCCTCCACCTATTAGTACTGTTAGCCTTATTGACTTACCTGTATGACTATGCTAACTCATGTACCTACCCCACCTGTTACCTCAATTGCGCTAAGCCTAATTGGCCTTTTACTCACTCTCATGTTCGCACCCCTTCTTTGTAAAGCGCTCTGATATCTGCAAAGATCTTGTTCGCGCTATATAAAACTTTCAAATAAATAAATAAATCACCCTTATACAAGGGCTGAACACAATATTGTCTGAATCTTGGGCCGATAAAAAGACTTTCTTGGACACCCAAGGTTTTCTTCAGCATTTTTGATCTCTGTGTAAGGACACCCATAAAATTAGTGAGGAAACTAGTTATATAGGTGGTTTTAGATCTGTCCCTCAAAGGGGGCAAGTCAGCAACTGATTTCCTTTTACCCATAGTAGAGGGGTTCGCCCAAAACACTTCTAGATCACACAACCAGTAGGACAAGATAGAGTCAAATATAGTCAAATAAACAGAGCCAAGTGGGGTAGCCCAGTCTTGATCAACCGCGGACGGGCGCAGACATGCCCACTCTTGGCCCGAGCTTTGGCCCGGCGCGGCCTTCATCGCTGCAGTTCATTGGCGCATCAATAACGCTGTCTGGAGTGGCGTGCTGTCGACCCCTCCTCTGGGCGAGCAAAGTAAGGTGCAGGTCGAAATGGGTGCTGAGGGATGAAATCCCACCCCAGCACAAACCCCGAGCACCTGTTCAAGCATCCAGGAGTGTAGTCCTTAATGAGGTTTTTCGATTTGCAATTTATGCTTGGCATAGAGATCTAGCAAGACATCATGAAATTCAAACATGCAGTGGCAAAGCAAGGGTGTAATGTGTATAAATAATTCCCAATTACTCAAGATTCAAAACGGAGTTTAAATGCACACGAAATGTTAGGATAGGCTGTTAAAGAGGTACTGTATTTCTCCATCGATCTGATTATGTTATTGCCAGTCGTGTCAATCCAACTCGTCAACTTTGACAGGTGCTGTCTTTGCTTTGTTTTTTATCACAGGAATGAATAATGCGATTCATTGTAGTCTCTTCCATCGCTGGGACGGCAATGTTCCCTGCAGGGTAAGCTGCCACGTACCTCTGCCCCGGGTGTCTCACTGCATGTGAAATTGGTATCTTGTTTTTTTTATCTTCTCACTGGCATTGTGCTAGATTCACCAGTCCGTGAGGATGAGCAATCTAGAACTAAGCCTGGGCGGTGAACTCCGCTCCGCTTGCGGAGTTTGCGGAGTTTCCCGCACTCCACATTAAGCAGAGCTCACAGAGTTCTGAAAAACTCCGCTTCGCACAGTGGAGCAGAGTTTTTTTCCTCGCTCGCGTTCACCAACGTCAAGTTGGCGGGCGCAAGCGAGGAAAATCAACCTCCTGGCGAGATTTTTCCTCGTTTGTGATCATCAACATCATGTTGATGAGTGCAAGCATGGAAAATAAACCTCCCAGCGAAATTTCTCAACGCGGGCGGTCAGGTTCCTCATTGCGAGTGGTCACGTGTGCTCGCGACCGCTCGCAATGAGAAACTGCTTGTTCGTGTTGAGAAAGCTGCCGCTCGGTAAAAATCTACTCGAGCGGCAGAAAAGAGAAAGAGAGGACCGCTTGCACTGTGCAAGGTGCCGTTCACAATGATTGCACAGTGCTGACAAGCATCTGCACTGTGCAATCACCACGAACGGCATTTTTCTATGGAACTCCGCCACTTGCGGAGCTCCGCGTAGTGCGACTGAGTTTTTTTTGCACTTCGCTTAGCTTCGAGTAGTGCAACTCCGCGAACTACACCCAGGGTTATCGAGAACATATTTTGTGACCTGGTGGGGGCACACCAAGTGTGCCCTAAAGTCAGACAATAGACTATTGTCCTTGCCCTGGGTACATTCCATGAAGCGGTGGTGGCAGCATACAGTGTTTTGTGAATTTATAGCTTGATCCAACCTTTTTCTCTGCATCAGTGATAGCGTAGTGTACTGAGCACTGTTTTATAAATTTACACTGCTATGTGAAACCCAGAACCTTGCACGGACACTGTGTGTGTGTTTCAAGTGTGTGTGTGATTAAATGTAGTGCATTTATAGCACACATACAGTAATATGAGATTGTGAGCCTAATTACAGGTTGCATGGTACTCGTGGTGTGCAAACTCTCCATGTGGAAAGTATGTTACTATGCACTAACACTGCACAACTAGTGCACAGTTAAATTCCAGATAATGGGGAATAACAACATGGGATTGGATTCACTAGTCATACAACCACACAAAAGTCCCAGTTCCAGGGGGTTTAAGATATACATTTGTCACCTGCTCTGAGCAGGTGGCAAATGTGTGCTGTAGCCTCTGTGTAGAGTGGGGTAGAGAGAACAGTGTTTTGGGGAGGAGAGGAGGGAAGGGGAAGCTAAGTTGCTCTGGTGGGGGAAGCACTGTAGGCGTGTCTGCCAGAAATTTTGAAAAAGAGGCTTGGTTGCTGCTGCAGGCAAAGCCTCATGCGGTTTTTCATGTCAAAATTACCGAATGGTAAAATTTAGTTACGTGTTCTAACACTCGGGAAACAGTGTGTGGGAACACCAGCCCACTGAGAATCAGATAGAGCGGATTTCCATGCCGCAATTCCGCTGTACATACCTCATAATCAGGCCCTCTGTGTTGTATGAGTCTCAGTAGTGGGGCTAGTGGAATCCATTTTGGTTGCCACAGGTTTAGCATGGAACAAGATCGAGGGTGACAATAGCTTCCTCAGACATGGGATGTGTATTGCCTGAATTCCTGTGGCTGAGGGTGGAAACCCAAATAAAGAAGGGAGCCTGATGGGCACAGGGCTACCTTTATAAATTCCATTTGATTCTTGTTAGCAAAGGCTGCTGATTAGTTCTTCTTGAGCACTACCATTTAGTAGATGCTAGGGGTGAGGAAGTATCTAGGCTGGGGCCTGCTGTTTGGTCTTCTCTGGCTCCTGCTTCTGAAAGGTTAAGACAGCTAGGGGCAGAGAACTTACACTCATTATGTCCTTGTTTTGGATAATTCTGCTTGGTGCCAGCCCCATTGTTACCTTCTGTCTGAACGATCACTTTGTACAAAGGCTCTGCCTGGAGAGAAGCCTGGAAATGGCATCTGAAGGGGAACCAACTCAAACTTGTTCTAAAACTTAAGACAATGGATCCACATTCACTGACCGAAAAATGTGTACAAAAGTGGGATCCAAACCACCTTACCCTGTCCCAGTTCCAAGTCCTTCATGACCAAGGAAGTGAGTGCTCTCCAGAATAATCAGAGAATTGCTGTGTGACCAACGTATGACAGCTAGTCTTGAAGAGGTGAGGGGACATCACCAGAAGTCTGTATTTTGCTGGAAAAGCTGAATGTGTACTGGTCCAGAATGTGGGGTTCTTTTTTGACAGTGACTTATCCTTAACCTCTCATGTGAACAGATTGGCTTCCACCTGTCTTTCACTACTTACAGTTATTCTGAAGTTGTTACCACTCATTCCTTCCGAACATAGAGCAATGATTGTCCAAGCCATCATCCTTAGACAGTTAGACTATGGGAACTGTTTGTTCCTTGGTTCTCCAGACTATTGATCCAATCGCCTCTCTCCTATACAAAATGCTGCCGCATGCCTGGTCCTCTCACTTCCTCGAGCGTCTTCGGTCATCAATGCTATAATAGAAGTGTATTGCTTACTGGTGTCTAAAAAGGTTCTCTTTAAATCTCTCTGTATTGTTCATAGAGCCTTCTATAAGGTTTGTCCCGTGTACCCGCAGAACAAGTTTATAAGGTATTGCTACGGCCAGTATCTGTCTTCTGCCAAGATGAGTCTGTAAATACAGCCTAAAGCCAGACTCTATTAGGTGGAGGGGTATAGCATTCTCAGCATAGGCCTTTCGTCTATGGAATAGTCTGCCTATTGATCTCAGGAGGACTGTGGACCTCAGCAAGCTGCTCAAAACCAGTTTTTTTACTTTGCAATCTGGTGTCTAGATGGGAAATTCAGGACAGCTAATATCAATGCCAAGGAGCACTTTAGGCAATCGCGCGCTTTGGAAAAGATTTTGATTTGAAGTAGTGGCACTGTACTTCCACAGCGCAGGCAGTATACATTCCACCCACTAGCAGTGCACATTCCAACCACTGGTAGTGAATATTTCCAGTAGTGGTTGTGTTCTTCAACAGCACTGACAGTGTCCATCCCCACTAGGCACTGTGCACATTACCACCAGGTGGTGTACTTCTGTAGCACTCGCAGCGTACATTCCCTTACATGCGGTGTCCATTCCTACCACAGGCCGTGTACAACCACATTCATACCAGGGTTTATACATCCCACCACTGGCAGTACAGAATCCTCTCATTGGAAATGTACATTTAAACCATTGCCGATGGGCATCAATACCATGTACCTTCCCTCTATCAGCTTGTGTAGTCGGTAGGAGCATTTGGCGACCATGTGCCCCTAGAGCCTAGAGCAGCGCATGCGCTCGACTTTTAGTAAAGGGTAAAAAACAAGTGCTACCTACCAGAGGCTTTTGCTGGCCTGAAGCTTGCGTGCACGTGCGCGTGCACACGCGCAGCCGCCCTCTGTCTCCTCCGTTACAGGTCATTAACTTGCTTTCCCCTCTGCCTCCATCCGATAACTTTAACTTTCACTTTCGTGGCTTAGCTTGTTTTTTTTTCTTTTGCTTTCAGCATTCAGCCTTCAGCTTCATTTGTGTCTTCTATCTGTGAATCATGCTCCTCTGCTCCACTCCCCCTCCCTTCTCCCCTCCTCCCCCTCCTCTTCGTCAGTTTCATTTGTGTCTTCTGTCACTGTGAATACTTCTGCTTCCACCAGGTACACACACCATCAGTCACCAGTACACGCTTTCACCAGGCACACACACCACCAGCCGTCAGTGCACACTTTCACCAGGCACACACACTACCAGCCGTCACACACGACCAGCTGTCGGTGCACGTTTCCACCTGGCACACACCACCAGCCATCAGTGCACGCTTTCACCAGGAACACACACACCACCAGCCGTCGGTGCATGCGTTCACTGGGCATACGCACCACCAGCCATCAGTGCACACTTTCACCAGGCACACACACCACCAGCCGCCAGTGCACGCTTCAACCGAGCACACACACCAACAGCCGTCAGTGCACGCTTCCACCTAGCACACACACCACTAGCCATCAATGCACGCTTCCACAAGGCACACACACCACCAGCTGTCAGTGCACGCTTCCACCAGGCACACAGCACCAGCTGTCAGTGCACGCTTCCACTGGGCACACACACCACCAGCCATCAGTGCACGCTTCCAACAGGCACACACAGCACCAGCCGTCAGTGCACACTTCCACCAGGCACACACTCCACCAGAGGTCAGTCCATGCTTTCACCGGCCACACACACCACCAGCCACCAGTGCACGCTTTCACCGGGCACACACACCACCAGACGTCAGTGCACGCTTTCACCGGGCACACACACCACCAGCTGTCAGTGCACGCTTCCACCAGGCACACACACCACCAGCCGCCAGTGCACGCTTCCACCAGGCACACACACCACCAGTCATCAGTGCACGCTTCCACCGGGCACACACACCACCAGCCATCAGTGCACGCTTCCACCAGGCACACACACCACCAGCTGTCAGTACACACTTCCACCAGGCACACACACCAACAGATGTCAGTGCACGCTTTCACCAGACACACACATCACCAGCCATCAGTGCACGCTTCCACCAGGCACACACCACCAGCCGTCAGTGCACGCTTTCACCAGGCACACACACACACCACCAGCCGTCGGTGCACGTTTTCACCGGGCACATGCACCACCAGCCGTCAGTGCACGCTTCCACCAGGCACACGCACCACCAGCCACCAGTGCACGCGTCCACCAGTCACACATACCACCAGCCGTCAGTGCACGCTTCCACCAGGCACACAGACCACCAGCCATCAGTGCCTGCTTTCAGCGGGCACACACACCACCAGCCATCAGTGAACGCTTCCACTAGGCACACACACCACCAGCCGTCAGTGCACGCCTCGACCAGGCACACACCACCAGCCGTCAGTGCACGCTTCCACCAGGCACACACACCAACAGCCGTCAGTGCACGCTTCCACCGGGCACACACACCACCAGCCATCAGTGCACGCTTTCACCGGGCACACACACCACCAGCCGTCAGTGCACGCTTTCACCGGGCACACACACCACCAGCCGTCAGTGCACACTTCCACCAGGCACACACACCACCAGCCATCAGTGCACACTTTCATCAGGCACACACACTACCAGCTGTCCCACACTACCAGCCGTCAGTGCATGCTTCCACCAGGCACACAACACCAGCCGTCAGTGCACGGTTTCAAAAGGCACACACACAGCACCAGCCATCAGTGCATGCTTTCACCGGGCACACACACCACCAGCCGTCAGTGCACGCTTCCACCAGGCACACACACCACCAGCCATCAGTGCACGCTTCCACCAGGCACACACACCACCAGCCGTCAGTGCATGTTTCCATCAGGCACACATACCACCAGCCATCAGTGCACGCTTCCACCAGGCACACACACCACCAGCCGTCAGTGCACACTTTCACCAGGCACTCACACAACCAGCCGTCAGTGCATGCTTTCACCAGGCACACACACCACCAGCCATCAGAGCAGCAGGCAGGCTCTTCTCAGAGTTTCTTGGTAAATATGTGTTCGATGCCTGGGAGGGAGTGGTTTGAGTTTCCTTAAACCATGCCGAGTATGCAGGTTCTGTGCATGAACTTCTGTGTGAGTGAGTCATGCTGCCTGGGGCTCACTCACTCCACATTTGTTAATTGTGCCTGCACCAGGCTTTTTCTCATTTGAAAAGTTTGGCGCATGCGCACAGCTAGGCAGCCCCCACACCCCGGGAATGACTGCTTCCTACAACCAGAATGGAAACAACATTCAGAGCAATCAAAACAAGTTCATTTGATGCAAAGAACTGTTAAAAAAACATGTCCAGCTATTGTAGATCTGGCAACTTAAACAAAACAGACACAAAAAACAAACAAGCATTGGCATAGCCAATAGGTCTTGCTTTTTGGACCCTATAAGTATTTAGTTATGCATCAGAATATCCTTGGTGCAACAACATCAACTGTTGCATGGCTAAACACTTATAAGTGTGTAAGCACTAGACACAGAGAAGAAATCTCCCTGAAGAAGTCACAGTGGAAATCAGCGGGTTTTTTTTTAGGAAGCCCTCACTCACCACCCTGGGTGGTGACATGCTTCATCATCGGGCCCACCAGGAGAAGCCGAATGCCTCCCTGGTGTGCTACAACGCCAGATTACTGCGGAGCAGGTTCTTTGTGGCAAAAGTGTCAAAAAGAAATGTGAATTAAAAATGTGAGAAACTGTACCATACGGAATTTTTTTAATTCAATGGTCAGTTTGACATAAGTAAAATATGTGTGGGAAACTTACAAGATTTAACAGGGGGACCAAGAGTGTCCTTTTCCCTCTCTCTCAATTTGTTATTACTAAACACTTATAAGGTCCCAAATGCGAGACCTATTGGCTATGCCAATGCCTGTTGGCACAGATATCAATGTAACCTCTAACAAAATGAGCCAAAATTCAATTACATTCTACGTAATTAATGCAAAGCTCCTAAAATGTATTTTCCTTCACTTCACCTTTTCATTAATTTTAATGTTATTTGTCCTTTCAAGTCCCTCGTCTCTTTCTTTAAATTTCCATCGTATTTTCTTTGAATATACCTCTTCTCTCAGTTTACCATAGTCTTATTCCTCCCATTTAACATTACTTTTACATCTAAACTGTTACTCGAGCCGCAACTTTGATTTTACCCACTCTTCTTCTTTCACCCTAACTCACCATTTCTTTCAGTCTTTCTAGCTTTTTTATCCTATCTCTTTTTCTGTTACTTTGCCCAGTTTTTTCTACACCCCAATTTTTCTTTCAACCTTCCTCGCATTTTTTTAAGTTACTCCATTTCCCTAATTCTAATGTAGCATATCCTACACTCTTTGCAAATCTTGTTTCTAGCATGGGAGTTTCCTCCCACATTATCAGTGCATCTCACCCACTTCTTGCCCTCTGGAAGCCCAGGGGGACGTGGAGGAGGAGAGATGACAGGTGAGGTCAGGTGGAGGAAGGAAGACAAGACAGGAAACACTTTCCCATGTGTAAATAGAAAAGGTCAAGGGGTCGGCGCCTTAGGCTATCCCAAACGGATAGAAAAGTGAGAGCAGGAAGTGAACTTGACCCTTAGGGTGAAAGGTCAGTGCTGGGAAGTTCAGCGGGTCTTAGGTTTGGTGGTCCTGGAGCGCCGGCATTCCGGTGTCCATCCCTCACGAGCAGTGCGTCATGCATGCTGACTGGGCCCCTTAGGGCGAAAGAGCGCCTCGGTGCCGCGGGGGTGCCCAGGAAAGCCTAGTTTGAGCCTCTGTAGGGTTTAGATCCCAGAAGGAAGCCCCGAGCGCGCCTCTGGCTAAAGCTGAGGTCTCGTGTTTTTTTCTTTCTTTGCTTGTGGCAGGGCACACAGGCAACAGGTGCTCGGAGCCGCCTGAGCCCAACAGCTGCACAAACAAACTGCTGCAGGATGTTTGGGGTGCTTGTGATTCTTGCTCCCAGCCAGCTCGGAGGGTTCATTGAAACCCCTATGGAGATGGATTTATTCAAGTAATC
Source organism: Lissotriton helveticus (assembly GCF_964261635.1). Classification (NCBI taxonomy): domain Eukaryota; kingdom Metazoa; phylum Chordata; class Amphibia; order Caudata; family Salamandridae; genus Lissotriton; species Lissotriton helveticus. Next base: position 599,185,185 of record NC_136068.1, on the reverse strand, counting down.
TGGCGCAGTCACTGCGCTGCATATGAAGGGGCGCTAGGGCTGTTCAGTCAGTGACGTCAGATTAGGATTGGGAAGGACCATGGAGCCAGTCACATGTCAGGCTGGAGCTTTGAAAGACCGGGAATATTTGACGTTAGTTATATGTCGGATTGACGTCTTGTGCTTGACCAGCTGCAGTGGCGTAACGAAACGTGAGGGCACCCCCTGCAAAGGGCATGGAAGGCCCGGCCCCCCTTCCGGACTGAACTCCGGAGCTCCCAGGCTATGGTACTGTGCTGAAGGGCCCCCCTGGACCTCAGGCCCACCTCCCCCGTACTGCGGTGGCTGCGGGGGCTTTTGTTACGCCCCTGACCAGCTGGTAGTGCTGGGGAGAGTCAGCACCAGGGTGGATGTATCACCACAGGCAGGGCTGTCCAAGCGCACGCGGATGTTGTGCTGGAAGTCATATAGGTTCAAAAAGGAAGTGAATAATGTAGATTTTCCTAGTATTTATGACGGAAAGTCTTAATTTTATTAAAGACACGGAGGCGAGTATTATGCCTTCTTTTCTTGCTTTATTTTAAATAGCAGCAAGATAAGCAAAGAACTACGAATACCCAGAAGGCCCAGCAGAAAACTACTGGCCAATGGGGTTAGAATAAACAAACAATGGTCCAATCACAACCAGGATAGTATATATGGCCATCTCTGACCACACGAAGTCCTCTTTTATTATTATTATTATTATTATTATTATGCGTTCTTATATAGCGCTCGATTACCCGTAGGCATCTCGGCACTTGCCTTGGGAACCCGTCCTGGCTTCTTCCCTGTGAGATACCCATACTGGGCATCCCCAAGGTGAAAGCCAGGCATCCCGCCGCGGGGGGGCCGTAGTGGAGATTAAGCAGGCTAATGCCCAGAGCTGCAGAGTGTGAACCCATGATTTGAGTAGGCACCGAAACGAGAATTATCAAGTCCATGGATAATTGGGCTCAAGACCCTGCCGCGTCGGGAATTGAACCCTGGTCCCGGGTCTGACCTCTGCTTCAGGGTCTGCCTCCTCTAACCAGTGAGCCACACTTCTCCACTATTTTCTTGTGCGAGAAGTCAAAGAGAATGCATAAACAATAGAAATATAGAAACTAAAATGCACACAGTCATAATCCAAGCCAAAATATCCTGTAGGAAACCCAGGACTGCAGGAAAGCGCTGGAGGAGATTCCCCGATGAAGAAAGAACATCCACTGGAGCAGATGCAGGTTCAGTTGGAGGTCGGTGGTAAAGCCGGAGTTCCTAAGGGTGGGAAAAACAGACAAAATTAGTAGAATAGAGGTGGGATAATACTCGCCTCCGTGTCTTTAATAAAATTAAGACTTTCCGTCATATATACTAGGAAAATCTACATTTTATGTCAAGAACGGAGGCTCCTATTATGCTTGTTCAAAGCATATCAACAACTACAGAAGAAGCAGAAACAACAGGTTTACAATAAAACGTTTTGAAAATAGCATCATTAGACCAATCTGCTGATTTCAGGATATCCTCCAAACGAGAGCCTGCCCAAAAGGCTTTAGAGGCCATGGCACCCCTGGCCGAGTGAGCACCAAAAGCAGTAACATCAATGCCCGCAAGGGACATGATCCACCTCACCCAACGGGCTAAAGTGGCAGAGGACACAGGGAGATGGGGTTTGCGAAAAGAAATGAGCAATTGCGAATGAGAGGAAGACCTGAGACCAGCAGTTTTTTGTTCGTAACTCTTTAAACATTGTCCAACACAAAGTTGGGGCTGTGAAGGAAAATAAGGATAAAACACAGATTGTATATTGGTTTTGGTACGCCTGTGAACCTGAAACAAAACACCAGAAGGTGAAAACTGTCTGGAAGACAAATCCAAAGCTCTGACATCAGAGACACGTTTGATTGAAATTAAACATAACAACATGGTAAGTTTGGCTGACAACATTTTGAGAGAAAGAGCATCATTTGCAGGCCATGAAATAAACAATTTGAACACCAAATTAACATCCCACAAAAAGGAATACTTAGCCAACGGAGGTTTTGAAAATCGAACTCCACGAAGCAGGCGACACACCAAAGGGTGGGAACCCACAGGTTTATTGTCAATAGGACAATGATTCAAAGAGATAGCAGATCTGTACAGATTAACCGTGCGATAGGACTTACCCGCACTGGCTACGGAAGCCAAAAAATTAACCACGAGGCTTAAAGGAGCTGAAAAGGGATCGACAGACCGTTCCATACACCAGCTTGCCCATAAAGACCAAGCGGACTTGTAGGCTCTGGAGGTGCCAGGGGCCCAAGCTCTGCTGATAAAGATTGAAGCCTCCTGTGAAATGAAGACGTCAGACGCGGAAGACCGGAGATCCTCCAAGCGGACAGAACTAGAGATCTGTCCAGAACCAAGGCGTGGGGAAGTCCCTGAGGATCTAGCAGGAGATCTTCGCTGAAGGGAAGCAGCACCGGAAAGTACACCGCGAGCTCCAAGAGAGAGGGGAACCAGATTTGGGCTTGCCAGAAAGGAGCCAGGAGAACCAAGGATGTCGACTGACGACGAACTTGGGCCAGAACCCTGTTGATCATTATGAACGGAGGAAACGCATAATTGAGATTCAGAGACCAATCCTGCAGGAATGCATCTGTCGCGAGAGCAAGAGGGTCCGGTCTCCAGCTGAAGAAAGCGGGAAGTTGGGAATTGAGCCGGGAAGCGAAGAGATCGATAGAAAAGGGACCCCATTTCTGGGAGAGAGAAAGAAAGACGGAGGGAAGCAGCTTCCAATCGCTTGAATCTCGAAGGTATCGAGAGTGCCAATCTGCGATGGCATTGAGACTGCCCAGGAGATATTCCGCTCGGAGAGATAGCTTGTGTTGAAGACAGAAGTGCCAAAGGCTCTTTGCAAGTTCCGCCAGCGGTTTTGACTTTGTGCCACCTAGATGGTTTATGTAGCGAACCGCAGAAACATTGTCCATCCGAAGGAGAATGGAACAACTTGCTTTGTTTTTTGCCAGACTGCGGATTGCAAAGGAGCCTGCCAGCATCTCTAAACAGTTTATGTGCAATGACGACTCCTCTGGAGACCATGTACCTCCAGTCGAGATTGAACCACATCGGGCGCCCCAACCCGACAGGCTGGCATCTGATTCTAATACAAGATCGGGGGCCGTTGCAAAAATCGTCCTCCCGTTCCACGCATCTAAATGGTCTATCCACCATTGTAACTCGAGACGGGATTCTTGGTCCAGCTGGATAAGATCCGAGTACGCCAAGCCCTGGCGAAGATGACGAATCTTCAAGCGCTGCAGAGCACGATAGTGCAGAGGCCCTGGAAAGATCGCTTGAATGGAGGCTGACAGAAGGCCTACGACCCTTGCTAGCGAACGAAGAGACACCTCGGAAAGGCGAAGAATTTGACATAATTCTGACCGAATGGCTGAAACTTTGGATTTCGGGAGATAAAGAGATGCGGTGGAAGAGTCCACTCGGAAGCCTAGAAATTCCACACTCTGAGAAGGGACTAACATAGATTTCTCGGAATTGATGAGGAAACCCAGATCCAGAAGGAGAGACTGAGCAATCTCGAGGTGAGAAAGAAGAGTCTGCATGTCCGAGTGCATGATCAAGATATCGTCTAGATAAATGATGAGACGAATACCGAGGGAGCGCAGATGGGACACCACTGGCTTCATCACTTTGGTGAAGCACCAAGGAGCGGAAGAAAGTCCGAAAGGAAGAGAACAAAATCGGTAAGTGACACCGGACCACTGAAATTGTAGAAATTTGGTGTGGGCCTCGTGTATAGGAATGGAAAGATATGCGTCCTGTAGATCGAGTCTGACCATCCAATCGGATTGGCGTAACGTATCCCTGAGATGGAGAATGGTCTCCATCTTGAAGTGGCGATAAACCACGAACTGGTTGAACCACTTGAGATTGATGACTGGACGAACTTTTTTGTTCTTTTTTCGAACCAAAAAGAGGGAGCTTAGAAAACCTGAGGGATCGAAGGGAGCGACAAGAATGGCTTGTTTGAGAAGAAGACTTCGGATCTCCTGTGAGACGAGCAGAGCTACGTCTGCGGAAAAAACCAACGGAGGAGGAAAAATAGACTGGAAAGGCTGAGCGTAAAACTCGATGAGATAGCCTTGAACGGTATTGAGGACCCAGGGATCCGCCGTGAGCTCGCGCCACCTGTGACGAAAAAGAGCAAGACGTCCTCCGATAGGAGGGGGAGGGCTCACCTTGGTTGTTGACGTTGTTGTTGTGGGCGCGGAAACCTTTCTGTCCTCGACCCCTGAAGCCACGACCTCTTTGGGGATAGAACTGTGGCTTGAATTCTTGATAGCCGGAGTTGGCTGCGCCTCTGGAACCTTGGTGCGGGTAACCGCGGCCGGAAGAGCGGTTCCTGCCTCTGCCGGCCCTGCCAAAAACCCGAGGGGCAAACACTTTTTTGATGGAAAATTGCGCTTTGTCTAAAGAAGCAAATGTGGACACGTAACGGCTGAGATCCTTGACAAGGGAATCGCCAAACAAAAGGCCGTCAGCCTTGACACCCGGGTCCTGGGTAGCTAGGTTGGCCAACTTCGGATCCAATTTGATCAACAGTCCTTTACGGCGCTCATGAGTGATCGCTGCGTTGGCATTACCTAACAGGCAAAAGGAGCGTTGAAGCCACAAAGAGATTTCTTCCGGATCAAGGTCCGAACCTTCCAATCGGGCCGTCTCCGCCATATCCAAAACCCGGGCCAAAGGGCCCACAACATCCAAAAGCTTGTCCTGGCAAGTGGACCAGGCCTTATCCACACCCCTGCGGGGATCCTTGCCAAACTTCGAGAAGAAAGTAAGAAGGGGCTGATCAATTGAAGGGGTAACGGTGACATGACAAGGAAGGGAAGGTTTTGGACACTCAGACTTAAGCTTAGCACGAACAGACTTGTCCAAGGGCAGACGGAGCTTGGAGGAGATGTATTCACCCACATGAGGAGTGGGGAACCACTCAGTAGAATTGGGATGTCTGATAGAAGAGGGGTCAAACATAGGCTGGCCCTCCGAATCCAAAACAGGTTCAGACGCAAAAGCATCCAATCTCGCTTTCTTGGGGGAAGGAGAATCAAGCAAATGAAGTAACCCAGTCGAATCATCTGTGTCACCCATATCATCATCATCATCATCCGTGTCAGGAATTGCATCAATGACCAGCTTCTTAGGAACCTCCACATTTTTTGTCTTAGTTTTACTCTTAGACATAGCAACCTTTAACCCCTCCTTGCTAGGAGGCCTGGGAGGAACCACGTCCTCAACCAAATGCGAGGAGGCCTCGCGACCCAACAGTGACACTTTTTTAGGCAGAGAAGTGGAAGGAACCAGTTTACGCTTTCTGCTATCCCCCGCAGAATGGGCCAAAGCTTTGGTCATGAGGCTTAAAAGGGAATTTTCCATGTGTCTGGACACACGAGTCATAGAAGCCTCGACAGCAGTCTCCACTGAAGTATTAATAAAGTGACTGAGGTCTGACTTGAAAGCTTCGCTTTCCTCATTATCCAGCGCTGGAGAGCTTGTATTTTCCATGACAGCAAAAACGGAAGGTAAAGGGTTAATGCAGAGAGGAAAGTAAAGGGGGCGGAAACGGGCCGGAATGGCAGGGAGACACTCCCCTGGGGGCGGACACTGCGTTGAGCAAACTGCGGTAAAGAAATGAGCAGCAGGGAGCCACGGAGCACTGTGAGGGAACAGCCGGTAAGGCGGGAAGCGTGCGCAGCGGGAGAAACCAAACGCTGACACACGCGAGGGGGGGGGGGCCGAAACGGGGCAGAAGCAACTCGGAACAAAGGCCAACCAGCAAAAGGAGCGCGAACGCTCGTAAAGCACAACAGTAACTGCGGCTGCAAACGGAGCATAAATACAACACAGCAATGCAAGAAACGCGCACAAAACATTAAAATATGAAGGAGAAAAGGAAAATGCGACTTATCTTTCTGCGTAGCAGCAAGAAAAGAGGACTTCGTGTGGTCAGAGATGGCCATATATACTCTCCTGGTTGTGATTGGACCATTGTTTGTTTATTCTAACCCCATTGGCCAGTAGTTTTCTGCTGGGCCTTCTGGGTATTCGTAGTTCTTTGCTTATCTTGCTGCTATTTAAAATAAAGCAAGAAAAGAAGGCATAATAGGAGCCTCCGTTCTTGACATAAAATTGCATTTCATATACCAAGGTGGTGGGAGACGCTGATGTCTTCAGGGTATAAAGGGAGGTGGTTGCGCACTGTGGCTAACGGAATTGAGAACACACTGGATTTGGGGTGATCAGGTGTTGTTTGGAAGTCCCATTTTACCTGAAAATAAAATTGGCAGAAAGCACACTTTATTCGAGGTATTCTTGTCACACAGCTTGGCTATGTTGGGCTCTGGACTGGATCACGGCTATTCAAGAAACCAGCTGGTTATATAGCTTGGTGGGTTGACGTGCTTGCTGCATAGCACTATCTGGAATCTATTAAGTACATGTTCTGTTCCTGGTGGGACTCTCTGACTCTTTTACCCACATGAGGGCAATAAAAGAAGTTCACTTTGGTTGGGTAACGTTAGAAATTGGGTTTCTGGTTGGCAGAGGTATGCACCCTGTCCAAGCGGAAACCACAATTCTAGTCACGGTAAGTGTAGTACACGCTAAAACTTTATCTGTGCTCACTCTCTGGTAGAAGCCACGGCTGGCAATTAGTCAGAGTGGGGGGGGGGGCAGGCAAATGTGTGATCGGTGCAGTGCGTGCATGCATGCGAGGTGAGTTGTAAGTGTAAATAAAAAGAAATAACCACTAACCTTGCTTGCTGCACAACATCTGACGTCCTCCTTAATCCGTTGTGTTCTGCTCTGTCTCCAGCAAATTCCTCTAACTAATCCTGATGCTGTTCTCACCAGCATGAGAGCAGCGCCAATATTGTAGGTAGCGGCCTCTCTGGGCGCACTCAAGGGCACTGGAGGCTTGCGCTTGCTCTAACTCAACTGTTTTAAGACAGCTGGGTTAGAGAAGTTTAAAATGTGCATGCCTGGCTAGCCCTCGCAGGATGGCCGGCCAAATAGACATGCGCACTTTAAACTGAAGTGCACCGCTCACTGCTGCCACTCAGTAGCAGTGGCCTCGCCCCGTCCTGACACTCGTTTCAGGATGGCTGGATGAAAATTAAAGTGGTAATAAATTAATGTTATTACCTGCCTGGTAGCTTGTCACAGAGCAGTCAGGCTAAACTAAAGAGCAAATGTGTTAAGTATTTGTGCACGCACACACACAGTAACACAGTGAAAACACCACAAAAGTACTCCACACCAGTTTAGAAAAATAGCCAATATTTACCTGAATAAATCAAGATCAAAACAACAAAAATCCAACATACACAAGTCAAGTTATGAATTTGGTAAGATTAAATCAAATGCAGTGCTTAGAAGTTAATAGCTCCAACTGTGACTATCTGGTCAAGCTTGACCAGGGCAAATCAAAAAGTTCAGTCTGACCATGATGGAGCAATGGCCAGATACAGGAGTCACACAAACCCGCTGACAGTACCTTGATTTTGATACGTCGAAGCTCGGGACGATGAATTGAACAATGGAGGGGTTGCATTGCTGTTGAAGACGATGCATTGGTTATGAAGTTGGGCAACATAGTTGATGTGTTGATGGTGTGAGAAGTTGACCTGGTATATGATGTTCACTATTCTAGTGAGCACCTTGCACCAGTCCAAACAACCCTTATAGTGATGGTTGTAAAGTCAACCTTATAGACCAGCTATCCTAGTGGTAGCATGGACACAAGCAGTCTTAGGCTAAACTCAAGAGGGCATGTGAAGCCAGCTGTTTTACCATATGCAATCCCTTTAATACCAAATGAAAGGACACCACACAGGTTATATATATAAAATATATGTATTTATTACCAAAGTAATCCTCTGAACTCTTTATGAGGGCAGAGGCACAAGCACATAACAAGTTACTCAATATCGCATACAATAAGTTGCACAATATGGATAGGCCCTGGTGGCCTGCTAAACCATATACTAAAATAGTAGTATAAGAACCACGTCACAAACAAAGGAAAGGCCTAGGGCCTTGGGAATCACTGGGACTACACTGGACTAACAACAGTTAGGAAGCAGGAGGCCCACGGGATGCGTGTGCAGTGTCTAAACACACACGTGTGCACACATAGAGAATCAATGGGTGTGTAAAGTTAGAAAGTCAAAGATTTAGGGCACTTCCGGATGGCCTAGGATAAAGCTACTAAAAACACAAGCACTTGGATAGTTAATACCCACAGGAGCACCGGAGTACTCGCGTTACCTCACCCACAGGAAGCGGGTGCCTAGGTGTCAAAGTGTGTCGGGTTTCGTCGCTGGATCCTATGGAGACCTGTGAAAAGATGCTGCAGGCGACCAGGAGAAAGATGTCCGGTTGGATCCAAGGGTGGATCAAGGATGAAGAGTACCTGAAAGCAGAGGGGACAGAGTCTGGGTCTAGCCAGTGACCAGGATGAAACCAGGAAGGAACCAGGCGATGTCGGGAAGCAATCAGGCGATGCCGTGAAGCTTGTCTCTGCTGCCACGTGGACAAGGAGGAGTCAATGATGACCAGGAGCTGGACACAGACTGTCCCACAAAGGCTCTCGCTGTCGGCGGTGTCGGCTTTCGGATTAGAGTCAACAAGCCTTGGCAAAGGCAACCCACGCAGGATTCAAAGAGGACTTCTTACTCAGGCCAGCAAGGACTGAGGGGCTTCTCCTTTGCAGGGAAGCAAGGGCCAGTGTAGAGCAAACAGACCAGCAGTGTAGATCTTGGGTTTCATCGTCACAGACGCCACTAGCCAATGGGAAAGTGACCAGATAGACGCGTAGAGCAGGAAAATGCAAAAGGGCCCCACGCAGCACTCGGTGAGTGTGGAGAGGTGATCTTCGGTGCAGTTGATGCTCGGGGCTGGGGCTTCTCGATCCCCAATGCACAACTTCAAGGGTGCCTCAGAAGTTGCACGGAAAGCGATTTGCTGGCTTTCCAAGATGGCCGGTCCCACATCTCGCGTCGCCTCCACTGGTCTCAGCTTTGCTGTGGCTGTGGATCGCGCTGAAGGAAGTCTGGAAGTCTGGGTCTTGTCAGGCTCTGTGTTCGGGCTCCGGCGGGAGCGTTCGACAAAGCAAACCGTTGAGCGCTTGATGGTGCCTGCTTGCACAGGGTGGTCACTCCTTGACCACAAGGGAGATTCTTCAGTCTTCTACATCGAGTAGGATGTCGAAGGTCCAGAGTTTCGTTTCAGAGTTTCAGTCAGGATCAATCTAAAGTCTTGGGACTCAGCTCCTACCTAAATACCAAATCTAGGGGCTGGATTGCTGCGTGTAGCGCGCTGGTTTGTTGCTTAATTTTAATTTTCCCTCACTCTCATTCCGTTTTTTAAATTGCGCCGCTCACTACCCCTGCGCCGTGTACCTCGTGCTTAAGATAGCGCCAGCTTCTTACCCGCATTTAAAGGTGTTTTCACCCTGCAGTGCAGGAATTAGGGCAGCCAGGGACAGTTACCGGGGACTCTTGCGGACGCCATCTTGGAGAGGGCATCTGGGGCAGCCGATTGACGGGCGCCATCTCTGAGTGGGGAATAGTTTCCTCCCCTCACACTCCTCCCATGCCTGGAAGGGGCGTGTAGAAGTGTATTTAAGTGCCAGGCTGACCGTGCTCAGGTAGATTGCTGCGTGTAGCGCGCTGGTTTGTTGCTTAATTTTAATTTTCCCTCACTCTCATTCCGTTTTTTAAATTGCGCCGCTCACTACCCCTGCGCCGTGTACCTTGTGCCTAAGATAGCGCCAGCTTCTTACCCGCATTTAAAGGTGTTTTCACCCTGCAGTTGCAGGAATTAGGGCAGCCAGGGACAGTTACCGGGGACTCTTGCGGACGCCATCTTGGAGAGGGCATCTGGGGCAGCCGATTGACGGGCGCCATCTCTGAGTGGGGAATAGTTTCCTCCCCTCACACTCCTCCCACGCATAGGGTTATATAAGATGGGCAGGCGGTCGGAGCGCAGCGATGACGCTCAGCGGGTGCGCGCCGGAGGTGCGCCAGAGGTAAGCCCGTTTGCGCCCGTTCGCGTCTCGGGCGCATCTGGTGCATCCTCCACGGACCCATTAGGCGATCAGGATCCACTGTCACAGCTTCGGGACCCCGCTAGAGGCCGCTCCTTGACTCGCCCTTCCACCGCTCCCCTTATCTGTGGACTACTTAATGTCCGCTCGCTTGTGAAACATCATGCAGAAATTGCATTGTTGATAGACTCCTTACATCTGGATGTCCTCTTTGTAACAGAGACCTGGACTAATACGAGCTGTGAAGTAGAGCTGGGGTGGGCCTGTCCGTCGGGGTATCTTATTAAACACTTACCTAGAACAACTGGCAGAGGTGGTGGATTAGGATATATTTTCACAGATTCCATCGCGCTCACACAGTTGGAGGTGAAGGAGGTAGCAGGGTTTGAGCTTATGGGTTTTTCCATCATGGCCCGAGGCGGTACCTTGTTGGCGGGTCTTCTATGTTACAGACCTCCCTCCCCAACCTCCACGGATGTTCAGCCTCTGATCGACCTGATCTATGACCTCTCAAACTCCCACTCTAGATTACTGGTGTTAGGTGACTTTAACCTTTGGCCTTCTGGCCCTCAAGATATGGCGTATAGAGAGCTATGCCAAGCTTGCAACAATGTACAACTTACACAGCTGGTTGAGGCACCTACCCATACTAGAGGACACACTCTAGACCTTGTATTTGCTAACAGCGATCTGGTCTCTGTGGAGGAAGTATTGGCTCAATGCTGGACCGACCACTCATTGGTCCCGCTATCTGTCCTCTTGCCTGGTACTCGGAGGATAGGTGGCCCTGGTGCTGCTAGGACCGGCAGGCGGTGGTCTCGTCTTTTGAAATCTTCAACTAGACCTACCTTGCTGTCCAAACCCTTCGAGGCAGAGGATAATGTGGGAAAAAGCTATCAGACTTTTTGTCAGCAGATCGGAACATCTCTGGATAAATTGATCCCTCTAAGAAAAGTAGGGGACAGACCTAGAAGAACCAATGCTTGGTTTACGGAGGATCTGGGCCAGCAAAAGCTCCATTGCAAGCAGCCGGAACGACTCTGGAGAGGAGAATATAGGGAAGTAGACAAGGTGGCATATAAAGCGACCTTGCAGGAATACAAGATCGAGTTGAGGAAAGCCAAGGCTCAGTTTTTGGCGGACACTTTGACCAGGGCCGCTAATAAAGTGCAGGCGTTGTTCAAATTGGTAAACAACCTAGCTCATCCGCCTTGTGCTGCCTCGACTGTCCCCGTCTCCCAGGACTTGTGTGATTCTGTGGCTGATGCATTTGAGGAAAAAATTAGGAAAATCCTGAGTGGACTTCAGAGCTCGGCTCAGTTAACAGCTCCCTTGCTCTCCCCGATAGAACCAGCCGTCACGGTGGGTCAGCTGTCCTGTTTTCCGTGCCCCTCCTTGGAAGATTTCTGCCTTCTTGCAAACAGTGTGTCCTCAGGATCACCACTTGATCCTATGCCCCATAAGATCTGGAAGGCGTTCCAAAACGAGCTGTTTCCGCCGCTCCACACCATCTGCTGTCAGTCACTAAATACAGCAGTGGTCCCAGAAGGCTGGAAAATGGCAATCATTACACCATTGCTGAAGAAGGCCTCTCTGGACCCCTCAAATCCGGCCAACTATAGACCCATCTCGCTCTTGCCTTTTATAGTAAAGGTTGTAGAGAAATGGGTCACAAGAACCCTATCCAGTTTTCTGGAAAATAACTCCTGCCTGGATGTATCACAGTTTGGCTTTAGGCCGGCTCACGGCACGGAAACTGCATTGGTCGCCGTGTTGGACGATCTAAGGGCACGAGTCGACATGGGCAAATCAGCAGTTTTAGTGCTGCTCAACATGTCGGCCGCGTTCGACACGGTGGACCATGCAGTATTGCTGAGCCGTCTACAGATGGCAGGAGTCACTGGCCTGGCCTTGAGCTGGATCACATCTTATCTTAGTGACAGACAGCAGGCAGTGGCTTTACCACCTTATCAATCTGCCACTCATCGTGTGGAACAAGGCGTCCCTCAGGGCTCGGCGATCAGCCCTATTTTATTCAACTTGTACCTCCAACCTCTGGTCGCCTTGATAAAGTCATTCGGCATATCGGTCATCAACTATGCCGATGACACTCAGTTGATTTTTTCATTCGAGGGCGCCATGGCAGTATCAATGGACACATTTCATCGCTGTATGTCGGCTACGGCCGAGTGGCTGGGTGCGAACTCGCTACAATTTAACAGCTTAAAAACGGAAGTGGTCCACTGCTCCTTGGATCGTACACCGCGCCCGCTCCCGGTCGATTTTTGGCCTGCATCTATTCCTGGCACGGTAGAGGCAGCAGAGTCGGTCCGGAATCTAGGAGTTCTGTTTGAACCCAACCTGCAGCTGGATGCGTCAGTAAACAGAACCGTAGCGACTTGTATGGGCCTACTTCGGGCCTTACGCAAGATTTTACCTCTTCTCCCTGAAAATGCTAGAACGGAAGTAGTGCGCAGTTCTATCCTTAGCCGGTTAGATTACTGCAATGCACTACTTCTGGGGGCCCCTAAACTCCTAATCTTAAAACTACAGAGGATACAAAATATGGCGGCCAAACTGGCCCTAGCGCGTCCTCGATCGGCCTCTTTCACCGGAGCACTGGCTGATCTTCACTGGCTACCTGTCCAGCAGAGAATATTGTTCAAGGCAGCTTGTCTTGTTTTTAAGGCCCTGCATGGACAGGGGCCAATGCCGATCCAAAAACTTTTCTCTTGGTACTGTGCCACTAGATCATTAAGATCCTCCTCTGCGTTCCTAGTGACAGTCCCAAGGATAAACAGAGCGAGGATGGGCGGCCGGGCGTTCGGCTTCACGGCCGCTACACTTTGGAACTCACTCCCGTTGACACTGAGGAGCAGACAGGATCTCCCTTCCTTTAAAAAAGACCTGAAAATGTTTTTGTTCCCAAGGAAAATGTAAGGACAGATCGGTTGTAAACACGGACGCAGTCTCAGCGCCAGGATACCCTCTGGGTGGCAGTTGCGCTTAATCAAGTAAATAAATACAAATACATACATACATACCTGCTAGGTCCCTCCTATAGGTGAGACCAGGGAAGGGGGTGGTTACACCCCTTTCCCTTTGTCCAGTATCGTGCCAGAGCTGGGGCTAGAGTGCCCCAGCACCGGTTTGAACTGGCCTATGCAGGGAGCACCTTGTGTGCCCCAGGCAGTGTCTCATTTCATTCAGCCCTCCCTGCCCCAATACACTATAGCCTGTCTGGGGTGGTGCTAGCACCTCCCTGTGACAGGAAACCTATTGTCCAAGCCTCCCACGCTGGAAGGACTCCCAGCAGCAGGAGGTCAGACTTGTGTCTGTGGCAGCAGCATCCATTTTGTGAAGCTGAGGCTCTGGTTAATTTTAACCGGGATAAGTAGGAACAACATGTCTTCTCCCTCTAGAAGGGTGGAATGCTACCCCCAACACCAGAACTGGCGAGGGGGTAGTATTCCAAAGCGTATGACACCTTACACGACATGTTTTGATAAAGCCAAACCAGAGTTAGCATTTAACCGCGAGGTTCATAATGCACTTAAGAGTATATGGTATGGCAATATCACTGGAACAGCTATAAGGACATGGTTCCGAAAGCTGTAGACAGGCTCAGCTCATGCTAGAGCACCATCTCACATAAAACCAAGCACTCTGCCTTCAGGATTGTTAAGGCTTGCCATAGGAGTGACTTATAGGTGCATATGTGTCTATATGTAATGGCAGATATAGGAATACTATATCTAAGCAAGGGGTGATTATACCACCTTGCCCCAGCTGAGTGATCAGCCAGTTGTGTCAAATTGGGTGGCCAGCCAGGGGTGGCAAAAGATATGCTGCAGCCCCTGGTAGGCCTTGGGTGCACCTATGCCCTGGGTACCTATGGTACACTGTACAGGGACTCACAAGGGTGTCCCAAATACCAATTGGTGATGTACCTAAAGTACATGGTGTTGAATTTAGAGAGAGAACAGCAGGGCTGTGGGTCTGATTAGCAGGCCCACAGCCACATTAAGTCGAAAACCAGTGAAGCAAAAAGCAAAAAGTGGGGTGACCATAGGAAAGCAGACCCTACTCTCCTACATTAAACTAACCTTGACCAGTTAAGTCTTCATGTTCTAAGTGGAAATATCTGGAGAGACCATCTGCATTACCATGGTCAGTCCCAGGCCTATGTTCCACGGTAAAGTCCATCCCCTGTAGGGAAATGGACCACCTGAGGAGCTTGGGGTTTTCACCCTTCATCTGATTTAGCCACAAGAGGGGCTTATGGTCAGTCTGAATTTTGAAGTGAGTGCCAAACAAGTATGGCCTCAACTTCTTCAGGGCCCAGACCACAGCAAAGGCTTCCCTCTCAATAGCTGTCCAATGTTTCTCTCTAGGGGTCAGCCTTCTGCTAATAAAAGCAATGGGCTGGTCTTAACCATCTACATTAAGTTGTGAAAGCACAGCTCCCACCCCCAACTCAGAAGCATCTGTTTGGACAATAAACTCTTTGGAGTAGTCGGAACTCTTCAAGATAGGTGCAGAGCACATGGCCTTCTTCAGGTCATCAAATGAATTTTGACAGCTTACTGTCCACTGAACCTTTTTTGGCATCTTCTTGGAAGTCAAGTCATTAAGTGGTGTCACAATGGACCCATAATTCTTGACACATTTTCTGTAGTACCCAGACAGGCCCAAGAAAGCTCTGACCTGGGTCTGGGTGGTTGGAGGGGACCAGTCCTTTATGGTCTGGATCTTACTCTCCAGTGGTTGAACCTGACCCCCACCTACAAGGTGGCCCAGGTACACAACCTTACTCTGCCCTATCTGGCACTTAGTGGCCTTGATAGTTAGGCCTGTCGTCTGCAGGGCCTCCAAAACTTTCTTCAGGTGGATCAGGTGATCCTCCCAGGTGGAGCTGAAGACAGCAATATCATCAAGATAAGCTGCACAAAAGTCATCCAACCCAGTGAGGACTTGGTTCACCAACCTTTGGAAAGTGGCAGGTGCATTCTTCAAGCCAAAGGGCATCACCACAAATTGGTAATGACCTCCAGGGGTTGAGAAAGCTGTTTTGGCCTTGGCATCCTCAGCTAACCTGATCTGCCAAGAGCCAGCTGTCAAATCAAATGTGCTCAGAAACTTGGCAGAAGCCAATCTATCAATGAGCTCATCTGGTCTTGGAATTGGGTGAGCATCTGTCCTAGTGACCACACAGAACCTCATCTCTCTCTTTCCATCGTGTGTGTGAGGTTTTGGTACAAGGACTACTGGGCTGGCCTAGGGACTCTCTGATGGCTAAATTACTCCCAGCTCCAACATTTTCTGCACCTCAGTCTTTATAAATCCCTGACATGGTCAGGTTGCCTGTAGATCTTACTCTTCACAGGCAGACTGTCACCAGTGTCCACCTCATGGGTGCACCAGTTAGTCTGACTAGGTGTCAATGAAAACATATGTCTGTAAGACTGAAGAACTTGTCTACAGTCCTGTTGCTGATGGTCAGTGAGGCTGCCAGCTAAGGCCACACCATCAACTGAACCATCATCAGGGTTCTGAGTCAACAGGTCTGGGAGAGGGTCACTCTCTTCCTCCTGTCCCTCATCTGTAGCCATGAGCAAGCCCATGTCTGCCCTGTCAACATATGCTTTGAGTCTGTTGACATAGAGCACCCTGTGGGGGCTCCTAGGGGTTCCAAGGTCCCCCAAGTAGGTGACCTCTCCCTTTTTCTCAACAATTGTGTGGGGTCCAGACCATTTGTCTTGGAGTGCTGCTGGTGCCACTGGCTCCAACACCCACACCTTCTGTCCTGGCTGGTACTCAGTCAGCACAGCCTTTTGGTCATGCCAAGCTTTTTGAAGTTCTTGGCTGGCCTTAAGGTTTTTGGACACCTTCTTCATGTACTCAGCCATCCGGGTGCGGAGACCAAGTACATAGTCCACAATGTCTAGCTTAGGCTTTTTTAGAGGTAACTCCCATCCTTTCTTCGCCAAACACAGGGGTCCCCTTACAGGATGCTCAAACAAAAGCTCAAAAGGGCTGTAGCCAACCCCCTTTTGTGGGACCTCTCTGTAAGCAAACAGAAGGCAGGGCAGAAGGATGTCCCATCTTCGCTTAAGCGTTTCAGAAAAACCCTTAATCATACCCTTTAGGGTCTTGTTAAATCTTTCAACAAGCCCATTGCACTGTGGATGGTAGGGTGTAGTGAATTTGTAATTAACACCACACTCCTTCCACATTGCAGTCAGATATCCAGACAAGAGGTTTGCACCTCTGTCTGAAAGAACCTCTTTTGGAAAGCCCACTCTTGAGAAAACTCCCAGGAGGGCTCTTGCCACAACAGGTGCTGTTGTGGTCCTTAGGGGAATAGCTTCTGGATACCTGGTGGCATGATCCACTACCACCAGTATGAACCTGTGTCCAGATGCTGTTTGGGGATCCATTGGTCCAACAATGTCTATCCCAACTCTTTCAAAGGGTACCCCCACCACAGGTAATGGTATGAGGGGGGCCTTTGTTGTGCCACCTGACTTGCCACTGGCTTGGCAGGTTATACAGGAGCGACAAAACTCCCTGGCATTTTCTGACATATGTGGCCAGTGAAAGTGAGGGACAAGCCTGTCCCAAGTCTTGTTCTGGCCTAGGTGTCCTGCAAGGGGAATATCATGGGCTAAGGTAAGAAGAAAACCCCTAAAGGCCTGAGGTATGACCAACCTCCTGGAAGCACCAGGCTTGGGGCCTCTACCCTCAGAATAAAGGAGCCCTTCATCCCAGTAAACTTTATGGGTACCTGTAGCATTCCATGCAGCCTCCGCAGCAGCTTGCTGTCTGAGGGGTTCAAGAGAAGGGCAGTCTAATTGTGCCTGCCTCAAGTCTGCCCTTGAAGGTCCCCCTGTCCCTAGAAACTCAACCTGTTCAGGCTCAAGCTCTTCTGGGACAGTTCCTTCAGGGGTGTCACAATCAGCTTCCTGAGAAGGCTGATCCTCACTTGAGGTCAGGGGGGAAGGCACTGCCTTAACCCTACTGCTCTTCCTCTTGGGTGGTACTTGGTCCATTGTTCCAGGATCCAAGACCTGTTCAGTTTGGCATTTTCTGGCCTGTGACCTGGTCACAGCAAGGACATGAGCTGATATGCCTAACATCTCTGCATGAGTCCTGTACTCCACGTCTGACCATACTGAGTTTTCCAGATCATTGCCCAAAAGACATTCAACTGGGAGGTCAGCACATGTAGAGAAGTGTGGCTCAATGGTTAGAGCGGCAGACCCTGATGCAGTAGTCTGGCCGGGACCAGGGTTCAATTCCCGCCTCGGCGGGTCTCGGGCTCAATTTCCTCGGACCTGATAATTCTCGCCTCGGTGCCTATTCTAATCATGAGTCCCACTCTGCACCTCTGGGCAATAGCTTGCTTAATCTCTACAACGGCCCAAACAACGCTGAGGATGCCTGAATTCACCTTGGGGGTGCCCAGGAGTGGGCTCCTCACAGGAAAAGGCCAGGAAGGGTTCCTCGGCGGTATTCGTACAAGTGCCGAGATGCCTACGGGTAGTCGTGCGCTATACAAGTGCGTAATTATTTCATTTCATTTCATCATCACTTACCACAACTCTTTTGAGGCCAGTTACCCCTCCCCAGGAGAAATTAACAATTGCCACACTATGTGTAGTGGTGACATTGCTAGCATTGGTCACTAGGTAATTATCACCCAGTACAATCTGTCCAGGGTCTACAAAGTTAGGTGTCACCATGGTGACACTGGCACATGTGTCCCTGTAGGCCTGAGCTACTTTGTCATTTATTAAAGGTATCTGCCTGTACTTGCCCAAAGTATTGGGACTCACAGTAGTGGACATAGCCATGTCCACATCACAGATCAAGACAGCCTGAGTAGGAATCCTGACTAGGCCAGAATCCATCTCAGTACCCATGGTTAATCCCACTATAGCCTTGGGTTGGGAACTACCACTGCTGACGGTACTAGGGGGTGCAGTTGCCTTAGGGGCTGCAGTGGTAGGGGCTGTACCTTTCTTGGTGCACTCACTAAACCAGTGAGAGGCAGATTTACAGAAATTACACCAAGGTTTCTTTGGGCCATCTTTCTTCTTTTTCTTGGCATTTTGGGACCCCCCTCATTAGAAGTATTTTGGGGGCCTGAAGAAGACTTCTGGTCTTTTTGTTTCTGTTCCCCACCTTTTTGGTCTGCCTTTTTCTGATCTCCACCTTGTTTTTGGGGTTTCTGCTTAACCCTGGTTCTGACCCATCTATCTGCCCTCTTTCCCAATTCTTGGGGAGAGTTCATATCTGAGTCAATCAGGTGTTGGTGCAACAACTGGTTCTGACAATTGTTAAGGATTTGCTCACTCATGATCACATTATACAATCCTGTATAGTCCTTAACTTTACTTCCCAGTAACCAACCTTCCAGAGCCTTAGTGGCACAATCAACAAAATCAGTCCAGTCCTGAGTCTGTGTCTTCTGGGTATCCCTGAACATCAACCTGTACTGTTTAGTGGTTAAGCCAAACCCATCAATCAGAGCACTCTTCAGGACAGTGTAATTGTTAGCATCTTCATCACTAACTGTGAGGAGCTTGTCTCTACCTTTTTCTTCACAGGAGAGCCACAAGATAGCTGCCCACTGACTTTGGGGTACCTGCTGTACTTTGCAGGCCCTCTCCAAAGCAGTAATCCATTTGTGGGTGTCATTCCCTATCTTGTAGGGGGGCACTATCTTACTCAGGTGTCTATTTGTATTATAGGACCTGTCACTATCCCTAGGGATATTAATGCCACCAGTGGAATCTAATCCACGTAACTTTTTTTTCCTTGGCTAAAGCAAGTTTAGCTTGGACTAGGGCTGTTTCCTCCTTCCCTATTCTGATCTGGACTGCTCTCATCCTAGCCTCATGTTCTCTCCACTGAGGGGAAGTCATTCCCCTGCAAGAACCCCTTGAGGCATTAGAGTGGAGAGATTCCCTGGAATGAGATCTCTCCCTCCTATTGCCTGGATTAAGTCTACTGTTGGGCCTGGGAAGGTGTAACCCTTATCCATTCCCAAGTAAGCTTAGGTTAGCCTGGCCAAGCCTTCTGACTATAGTTTGGCTGTCTACCTCCTCCTCAGAATCTTCTTCCTCCTCCTCTTCTTCCCCTTCTGGGACTAGGGAGTCATCTTCTGTGGAGGGTACACCCTCACCTGTACTATCTGAGGGGCCTGGTTTAGAGGCCTTCTCAAGATCAGCTCTCTCTAGGAGTTCTATCAGGTGTGGGGTGGTAGGGTTGGAACCCTGTTTCAATCTCCTGGGGGTACACAAGTGTCTCATCTCCTGGAAGTTGAGCATGTCCTATCTGGAGGGTGCCCTGGGAGGGTCACTCACCACAGGTAGAGAACCAGCTGTTTCACCTGTGCCAGACATGTCTAGTGAGGTGTGGTGTGTGCACCTACCTACACTGAGTGTTTTCTTCTAAACCTCTCTAGTAGTTGTGGTCAGGGTGTGCTAGGCCCTTTGGTCTACAACAAGTAAGTTCAGTAGAACTTATGTATTCTAAGTCTTGTTATATGTACCTATGGTACCTGATTTGCTCTTTCAAATGATATCTCAAAGATTACAATTGGCAAAACAACAGCAAGCTCAAATCCCAACCACTACCCACCAATGTGAGAAGTTGGCCTGGTATATGATGTTCATTGTTCTAGTGAGCACCTTGCACCAGTCCAAACAACCCTTATGGTGATGGTTGTAAAGTCAACCTTATAGACCAGCTATCCTAGTGGTAGCATGGACAAAAGCAGTCTTAGGCTAAACTCAAGAGGGCATGTGAAGCCAGCTGTTTTACCATATGCAATCCCTTTAATACCAAATGAAAGGACACCACACAGGTTATATATATATAAAATATATGTATTTATTACCAAAGTAATCCTCTGAACTCTTTATGATGGCAGAGGCACAAGCACATAACAAGTTACTCAATATTGCATACAATAAGTTGCACAATATGGATAGGCCCTGGTGGCCCGCTAAACCATATACTAAAATAGTGGTATAAGAACCACGTCACGAACAAAGGAAAGGCCTAGGGCCTTGGGAATCGCTGGGACTACACTGGACTAACAACAGTTAGGAAGCAGGAGGCCCACGGGATGCCTGTGCAGTGTCTAAACACAAACGCGTGCACACATAGAGAATCAATGGGTGCGTAAAGTTAGAAAGTCAAAGATTTAGGGCACTTCCGGATGGCCTAGGATAAAGCTACTAAAACACAAGCACTTGGATAGTTAATACCCACAGGAGCACCGGAGTACTCGCGTTACCTCACCCACAGGAAGCGGGTGCCTAGGTGTCAAAGTGTGTCAGGTTTCGTCGCTGGATCCTATGGAGACCTGTGAAAAGATGCTGCAGGCGACCAGGAGGAACATATCCGGTTGGATCCAAGGGTGGATCAAGGATGAAGAGTACCTGAAAGCAGAGGGGACAGAGTCTGGGTCACTAGCCAGTGACCAGGATGGAACCAGGCGATGTCGGGAAGCAATCAGGCGATGTAGTGAGCTTGTCTCTGCTGCCACGTGGACCAAGAGGTGTCGACGACAACCAGGAGCTGGGCACGGACTGTCCCACGTAGGCTCTCGCTGTCGGCGGTGTCGGCTTCCGGATTGGAGTCAACAAGCCTTGGCAAAGGCAACCCACGCAGGATTCGAAGAGGGCTTCTTACTCAGGCCAGCAAGGACTGAGGGCCTTCTCCTTTGCAGGGAAGCAAGGGCCAGTGTGGAGCAACCAGACCAGCAGAGTAGATCTCGGGTTTCGTCGTCACAGAGGCCACTAGCCAACGGGCAAATGACCGGACAGATGCGTCAAGCAGGAAAATGCAAAAGGGCCCCACGCAGCACTCTGTGAGTGTGGAGAGGTGATCTTCGGTGCAATTGATGCTCTTGGCTGGGGCTTCTCAATCCCTAGTGCACAACTTCGAGGGTGCCTCAGAAGTTGCACGGGAAGCGATTCGCTGGCTTTCCAAGATGGCCGGTCCCACGTCTCGCGTCGCCTCCACTGGTCTCAGCTTTGCTGTGGCTGTGGATCGGGCTGAACGAAGTCTGGAAGTCCGGGTCTTGTCAGGCTCTGTGTTCGGGCTCCGGCGGGAGCGTTAGACAAAGCAAACCGTTGAGCGCTTGATGGTGCCTGCTTGCACAGGGTGGTCACTCCTTGACCACAAGGGAGATTCTTCAGTCTTCTACGTCGAGTAGGATGTCGAAGGTCCAGAGTTTCGTTTCAGAGTCAATCTAAAGTCTTGGGACTCAGCTCCTACCTAAATACCAAATCTAGGGGCTGGATTACCTGCAAGGTCCCTCCTATGGGTGGGACCAGGGAAGGGGGTGGTTACACCCCTTTCCCTTTGTCCAGATTCGTGCCAGAGCTGGGGCTGGAGTGCCCCAGCACGGGTTTGAACTGGCCTATGCATGGAGCACCTTATGTGCCCCAGGCAGTGTCTCATTTCATTCAGCCCTCCCTGCCCCAATACACTATAGCCTGTCTTGGGTGGTGCTAGCACCCCCCTGTGACAGGAAAACTATGGTCCAAGCCTCCCGCGCTGGAAGGACTCCCAGCAGCAGGAGGTCAGACTTGTGTCTGTGGCAGCAGCATCCATTTTGTGATGCTGAGGCTCTGGTTAATTTTAACCGGGATAAGTAGGAACAACATGTCTTCTCCCTCTAGAAGGGTGGAATGCTACCCCCATCGCCAGAACAGGCGAGGGGGTAGTATTCCAAAGCGTATGACACCTTACACGACATGTTTTGATAAAGCCAAACCAGAGTTAGCATTTAACCGCGAGGTTCATAATGCACTTAAGAGTATATGGTATGGCAATATCATAGAACAGCTATAAGGACATGGTTCTGAAAGCTGTAGACAGGCTCAGCTCATGCTAGAGCACCATCTCACATAAAACCAAGCACTCTGCCTTCAGGATTGTTAAGGCCTGCCATAGGAGTGACTTATAGGTGCATATGTGTCTATATGTAATGGCAGATATAGGAATACTATATCTAAGCAAGGGGTGATTACACCACCTTGCCCAGCTGAGTGATCAGCCAGTTGTGTCAAACTGGGTGGCCAGCCAGGGGTGGCAAAAGATATGCTGCAGCCCCTGGTAGGCCTTGGGTGCACCTATGCCCTGGGTACCTATGGTACACTGTACAGGGACTCACAAGATTGACCCAAATACCAATTGGTGATGTACCTAAAGTACATGGTGTTGAATTTAGAGAGAGAACAGCAGGGCTGTGGGTCTGATTAGCAGGCCCACAGCCACATTAAGTCGAAAACCAGTGAAGCAAAAAGCAAAAAGTGGGGTGACCATAGGAAAGCAGGCCCTACTCTCCTACATATGGGAAGAGCACCATGCGTTCGTTCTGAAGTGTCGATGTCGAACCTCTGCGCTGTAGGCAATGCATTGCCGTGCAGCCACACAGAGCCAATAATGCATCGGGAATGGTGCATCGCAGATGTCGGCGATGCAGTGTGTGAGACTTACGCAGCAGAGGTGACGCAGAGGCTTCGTCAACAAAGTTTGGCTGCGATGTAAGTCAAGGTTGTTGTCTTGCGCAGTCGGCGAGTGGTGTCCACGACTTTGCTGCAGGCAGCAGCGATGAGTCATTATCGTAGGGGAAATGCGCCGAATGACGCTTCAGTATTGATGCATTGGTTTCTTGGGTTACACCACCAAACACTTACTTCCAAGGGCCGAGGACTGGATTTGACACCACTTGGTAGAGCAGGACTCATAGCAGAGGAGCACAGTGGCTGGTAGCAAGATGCAAGTGGAGTATTTGCTATCCCTGAGACTTCCTAACAGGAGGCAAGCCCAACAAGCCCTTGGAGAGCCTTTAGAAATGCAGAATGTAAAGAGTCAAGTCCAGTCCTCTTACTTCCACGCAAGAAGCAGCAGGCAGCAAGCCAACACAGCAAAGAACGCAGCAAAGTGGCAGTCCCTCCTTGCAGCACAACAGCTCTTCTTCACAGTAGAATGTTCTTAGCTCCAGAAGTGTTCTGAGTATATGGTGTCAGAGGTCCAGTACTTATACCCATTTCAGCCTTTGAAGTAGGGAGATTTCAAACAAATGTAGTGCACAAAACCCTGCGCTTCTTTGCCCTAGCTCCAGACACACTATAGTGGGGTATGCAACTCTTTGGAAAAGGAACTGGCACAGCCTGATTCAGATGCAAGTGCCAGCTCCTCCCTCTCACTGTAGCTCAGGAAGACCCATCAGCCTGGTTGGGGGTATCAGGATATGCAGGGCACACCTCAGCTACCTGTGTGTGTGACTGTCTAGAGGGAATGCACAAAACCCAGCTGATACCAAACCCAGACGGAGGAACAGAATGGTTCAAGTAAGAAAATGACAACTTTCTGAAAGTGCCATTTTCAAACATGCAATTTTAAAAACAACTTCACTGAAAGGCGTGCTTTCAAATTGAAAGTTCAGGAACATCAAATGTATTCTACCTATCTTTTCCCAATTGGAAGTTACATTTGTAAAATATTACAAGGCAGCTCCAATGCTAACCTATTGATGAGATGGGCCTTGCTGTAGCGAAAAATGAATTTAGCAGTCTTTCACTACCAAGACATGTAAAACCCCAAAGTACATGTCCCACCTTTTAAATACACTGCACCCTACCCATGTGGCTACCTAGGCCTTACCTTAGGGATGACTTATATGCAATAAAAGGAAATGTTTGGGCCTGGCAAGTAGGTGGACTCGCCAGGTCGAAATGGCAGTTTAAAACTGGACACACAGGCTCTGCAGTGGCAGGCCAGAGACATGTTTTAAAGCACTACTCATGTACAATTAGTGGTACAGGCCCACTAGTAGCATTTAATTTACATGTCCTGGACACACATACCGCACTGTACTAGGGACTTGTTGGTAAATTAAATATTCCAATCACAGAGAAACTAAATGCCATTATGTTTCAGAATTTCAGACACATAGCACATGCACTTTAGCACTGATCAGCAGTGAAAAAAGTGCACAGAGTCCTAAAGCCATCAAAAACGAAGTTCAGCACACAGTCAAAACAGGAGGTCAGAAGGCAAAAAGTCAGGGAAAACCACACCAAAATATGCCAGGTCAAACAGGTAATAACAGCCATTATTTAAACGATGAGCGATAGTTCTGATGCAGGCTTTTTTGCTCTAGAAATTACTACTATTAATTATATGTTTAGTTCTCCTAACTGAGGCGTATCCTTGTTCGCAAGACACAAATTGTAGTGTTCTGAGTATTGTGCCTCTCAGGCACTTGTAGATAGAATACTGTTGTGTGGGCATTCTATGCTCGGTATTGGAATGTGGGCATTCTGGCAGTTGATGCCTGCCTTTCCCTGATGTCGCTGTTATTCTCTTGAGCAGAATAAACCTACTTTCAACCTACAAGTCTAAGTGATTTATGAACACTTACTACATTATTTTTGGCGACGATGCTCAAGAGAAGGTAAAGAACCCGACCAACCTCGTGGTTTCATCTTTATATCGAATTTGTGTGGCGAGCGCTGTTGCCGAAGGACGGAATACTGTTATCTTTGCAGCGAAATAAAGACAAGTCACGTTCATTTCCACCATCATCGCAAGGTAACAGAAGCTGTTTTAAAATTAATCTACAGCGCAAGTCGTGGTTGGCAGAAGGAGACGCGTGTGTTTGGCTGCGCGTAACATCAGCGAGAGTCGTGATTGGCAAATTAAGACGCGTGTGGTTGGCAGCGCTTCACGACGTACTAGCGCGTTCAAGTCGGCTATTTCACAAACTACAGTTTGTGCGCGTGTTGACTAGTAACCACAGCAACGCTGCTGAGACGCGGAGAGAAATTAAACAAACGCAACGCGGAGAGAAATTGAATGCACTGATGCAGCTTTGTGAATCAATGCGAGGAACATTTTAAAATGACATTTGCGCTGATCAACAGTTTAAAGTCAATCAACACATTAAAATATATGCAGTGTTGCTAACCTGACACCAAGATTTTCGAAGTAAAAAAATAAAAAATGTACACGCTGAATTTGTTGGCATATCTATCTCTTCATTAAACGACTGGTTAATTATATTTTTCAGCATTTGTAATGCGTGTTCATAGTACTGCTTATACTAATTTACTGTCCTATGAGAACAGCGTATGAGAACAGCGACAAAAGTTTAGTTCTGTGGTAAAGCAATTACTTTTGAGCAGGATGCAATCAGTTTCTCCTCCACCACCCTTTTTGGAGACACCAGGAAATCCTCCAATAATCTGAAAGAAATGGTTTGATGCGTTTGAAACCTATTTGGGAGCAATTGGTGCTTCAAGATATCGAGCTGAAAGGATGAAATGTTTACTGTTGCACTCATTAGGGTTTGAAGGAAGCGAAATGTATAAACATTTACCTCCTTTAGTTAGAAACAATGCTGAAGAAGACATAGATGAATATACTGAGACAAGAAGGAGACTGGAGTTGAGATTTGATATTAAGCCTAGCCTTGTTGTAATTAGACACAAATTTTTCAAAAGAGAACAGCTACCGGGAGAAGATGTCGAGACGTATGTGTCAAGTCTAAGGCAGTTAAGTGCGGAATGTGAATTTGAAGGTTTCAGAGAACAATTGATTAGAGATCAGTATATATGTAAGTGTACTGACAAGTCAATTTAACAAAAACTGCTTACTTTGGGTAATCCGAAACTCGAAGAGACTATTCGTACGGCGAAAAGCATAGAATTGTCAAAGAAAGAAGTAAAGGAACTTGAAAAGAAGAATGAAGAAGCAATTTCTGCAGTTAGGCCTAAGGAAAATAGGGAAAATAAGGCAGTACCTGGCCAACAACGTTTCGAAAGGAACAACTTTCCTAGTTCACAACGTTTTGATAGAAATACTTTTCCTAGGCAAAGTGACATTTGTTACAGATGTGGTAATCTTTCGCACAATAAGGGTAACAAGTTTTGTCCTGCAAGGAATTCCACATGCCGGAATTGTGGGAAATATGGTCATTTTGCAAAGATATGTCAAAATAATAGGCAGGGAAATTCAGTTTTCATGAACAAGTCTCAAAGACAAAGTAATGTAAGTGGGGTAGGCAATGTTTCTGAGTTTAATGAAAATGCTGAAAAGGAATCAGATTCTATTAACAGTATCCAAGACGACCTTAGGGAGATGGTTGTGGTGGTACGGGAAGATGGAGTTATCATTGGAGACCCTTCAGATTGTGTGGATCCCTACGAAGAATTTGGCGTGGGTGATAAAGTGCTTACCTTGTTAGTTGATTCGGGTGCAAGGATAACAATGATCACTCAGGAGTTGTTTGATGAAACTTGGCCTGAAAGGAAGCTAGAGCCACCTGATAGGGCCCCTGTTTCCTATGAGGGGCGAAAAATAGTTTTAGCTGGATATTTTGAAGATGTCCTGCAGTTCAAAGGTAGAAGGATACTTGGGAAGATCTATGTTGCGATAAAGGGGTTAAACATTTTGGGGTGGTTCCACCAGGGTCTTTTCCAATTGGTTCTCAGACCGGGTACTAAGGAACAAGTAAGTGTGGTAGAATCTAATGATTATACAGAAAAATTGGCTTTTACGTATCCAACAGTTTTTGGAAAGGGTCTTGGGATGGTTAAAGGTTTTACCCACGAGATAAGAGTGAAAGATGGAGCTATACCCGTAAAGCATAAAGTCAGGAGTGTCCCTTTTAGTGTAAGAGAAAATCTAGAAAAAGAGTTGAATGAGTTGTGCAAGAAGGGGATCATAGAACCAATAGAGTCATCCTTGTAGTTGTCTCCACTTGTTGTCGCCAGGAAAAGGATGGAGATTTGCGTGTGTGTGTTGATTTGCGCAGTCTCAATAAAAACATCTGGATTGATTCACACCCATTGCCGAAAATTACAGATTTGTTGTCACTCACTAGAGGTGCAAGATGGTTTACTAAATTGGACTTAGCCTCCGCTTACCATCAAGTGGTGTTGAGTCAATCCTCTAGACATTTGACGGCGTTTGTCTCTCCTTTCGGTAGTTTTCAATACTGCAGGATGCCGTTCGGCCTCGCGTCGGCAGCAGCAGTTTTCCAGAGACTAATGAGTCAAATGTTTAAGGATACTCCTGGAGTCATAATCTTCCAGGATGATGTTTTGGTTTTTGGCGAGAACAAAGGTGATCATGACAATTCTTTGAATCAGGTTTTAGAAATTATGCAGGACAAGGGTATTGTCCTTAAGAGTGAGAAATGTGTTTTTCTCAAAGAAAAAATTGAATTTCTTGGACATGTTGTTTCGCATGATGGTGTAGAACCTCGTCCTGGGTTGGTGAAAGCCATTGTAGATGCTTGTCCTCCTGTCGATAAATCTGGATTGAAGTCATTCATTGGTCTCAGTGAATTTTACTCTAGATTTATCAAGGATTATGCATCAAAGGTTCAACCATTGACGAACATGTTAGAAGGTTAGAAGGTAGAAGAATGTGCCTTTTGTATGGGATAAAAATTGTCAAGAAATTTTCCAATGGATTAAGTTACAATTAGTAAGTGACAGAATCCTTAAACCCTTTGATCCAAATAAGAAATGTATTGTGACTGTGGATGCTAGTGGTTTTGGTCTTGGAGCTGTGCTTACTCAAGAGAATGGCCAAGTTGATAACACCGTAGCATATGCTTCGAGGGTTTTGCGTGGGGCTGAAATTAATTTCTCTGTCATAGAGAAAGAGCTTTTAGCTTGTTGGTGGGCGGTCACGAAATTTAATTCTTTTCTCTGGGGAAGTCATTTTGTAATACGAACTGATCATAGCCCTTTAGTCTCTATTTTGACAGGTGAGACGATCAAAGAGCATACACCGAGGATTGATAGGTTATCAACAAAATTACTTCAGTACAATTTTGACATTGTTTATTTACCTGAAGTGAAGAATGTTAGAGCAGATTACCTCTCACGTTTCCCCATTACTGGTAATTGTTCCGATTTTGAAAAGGAAGATGATGAGGAAGATTGTTTTGTTGCTGCTTTGGATGTTGAGGGAATGTGTGCTATAAGTGAGACTGAGTGGAAAAGAGAGTTGATGAAAGATGAGGTACTTGTTCAAGTCATTAAATACTTGAAATCAAGTTGGCCCAAAGAGAAGAATGTGTCTGGCCAGTTTCAGACCTATGTTAAAATTGCAGAAGAACTCACTGTAGAGGATGGTATTCTTTTGAGATGTGGAAGACTTATACCTCCAGAGAGTTTGAGGAAACGTCTTACTGATGGTGCTCATGAAGGACATTTAGGGAAAACCTTTACGAAACGTAGGTTGAGGGATGTGTTTTGGTGGCCGCAAATGGATGTTTGTGTTGACACATTGATTGATAACTGTGTTATTTGTAAATCCTCTGACAAAAGTCACAAAGTAAGGACACCTCCTTTGGAACCTATTCAGTTTCCGGAAAGAGCGAGCGTGGGAGAGAATTGGAGTTGATTTGGTTGGCCCATTCAATCTTTTACCATCTTCTTCACGTTTTGCTATTGTTGCCATAGACTATTACTCCAAATGGCCAGAGATCCGCTTTATCAGTGAGCCAACCTCAGCCAATGTGATTCTCTTTTAGAAAGATATTTTCCTGAGGGAAGGGTTTCCTTCTTATGTCATGACGGACAATGGTGTACAGTTCGTGAGTTCAGAATTTGAGGTTTTTTTCAAAACAAAGTGGCGTTACACACAAGAGGAGTTCTTTCTATCACCCTCAGGCAAATGGCCTTGTTGAAAGGATGAATCGGGTACTAAACAATTGTGTGCAGTGGGCCATCGCTAGCAAGTGTATGGTTGAGAATGCGGTGCGTTCCATGCTATGGTTTTATCGCACTACAGCGTATTCGTCGACTGGAGTATCTCCTTTTGAACTTCTAAGAGGGAGGAAACCTTCTACGAAAATTTGTCCTGGTTGGATGTTGAAATGGGTGAAAATGGATGTTATGGATGGTATTGATGGATTTGTGAGGGACAAAGTTATTGGGGCTCAAGTGAGACAGAAGGTCTATTTTGATGAAAGAAAGAAGGTTTTACCTCAAAACATTTGTGTTGGAGATGTTGTACGTATCAAAAATCCTGTTCATGTTACCAAGGGAAGAAGTAAATTCTCTGAACCTTTAGTTGTTGATAAAGTTTGTGGTAATGCTGTACGGGTCAATAACAAGAATTGGTGGAACATTTGTAAAATTGTTAAAGTTAAAAATGTGGGTGTTGACTGTAATGACTATTTGACTACTTCTGGTTCCAATGCCAGTAAAGTGAATGGAAAGTGTAAAGGTGTTGATTTTGTGTCAGAACCTCGCAGGAGTTTGAGAGTTTGTAAAATTCCTGTTAGGTTCAGGTAATCTTCTTTGTTCTTTTTCTGCAGTTTTTCCCTGTAGTTTTTCTTGTTCTTTTATTTGCTGTTTTTCCTTTCTAGTGCTCTTCCTTGGTTCTTTCTTCCTTTCTCTCTTTCTCTCTTGTTTTCTTTTCTTTGTTTTCCTTCTTTTGTTTTGGAAGAAATGGGGATATGTAGTGTTCTGAGTATTGTGCCTCTCAGGCACTTGTAGATAGAATACTGTTGTGTGGGCATTCTATGCTCGGTATTGGAATGTGGGCATTCTGGCAGTTGATGCCTGCCTTTCCCTGATGTCGCTGTTATTCTCTTGAGCAGAATAAACCTACTTTCAACCTACAAGTCTAAGTGATTTATGAACACTCACTACACAAATGCCACATTCAACGCACGTTTTTCTGTGTAGAATTGAATCAAGTGACTTTGCAAAACACAAATATGCCTCTAGAAAGTCTTTGAACTGGCTATATAAAATGAGAACCCTCAAAATCCCCTGTAGGATTCGGCCCTACTTTTCTTTAGACTGAGCTACCTTTTGAACAGATTTCTTGTTTTAACAGCTTCCATGCTCATGACAGCTCCACGCCGTCATGAGCCACGGGTGGCGTGTGCTTATGACAGCGTGGAGCCGTCATCCAACTACCGCTCCGCCCACATGGCATTAATTCCCCACCTTTGCTGTCAAATTAGTGAGTGGGCGGGGTCATGATGGCTCCACGCCGTCATGAGCACATGCCACCCGTGACTCATGACGGCGTGGAGCCGTCATGAGTAAGGGAAAGCTGCGCTCACAACCCCCTTCCCCGTGCCGCGGCCAAATTTGCGCCGCGTCGAAGGGGTTAAGTTAAGGAACAGGCAACAGAATTCCACAGTTAATCTTTACCTGGTTGTTAATGTGGAGCACATCAGCCTGAACTATACCTTAGAAGGGTGAAATGCTGACACACAGCCTTCAAGATTCGAATCTATGACCAGCAGATTATACATAGATGTGAATAACCCGGACACGTAAACACTGGGCAAAATATCCGTATATATTAGAAGCTTTTTATTGGTCTGAAAACGTAGTACTATAGAACTCTTTCTTGAACTGGTATGCTTAACACCAACCCCAATTATCATGAATGAACACCCCAAATCCGCAGATTTTGTTCAGGTGAAAGATTAGACTAGCGAAAGGCTGCCATCTAATGGTCAACTGTGGGAATTGTAAAGTATATATACTGTTGATCCTCTATCAGTTCAATAATTCTCTATTGTAATGACGTATTTTTGTGCTTTAATTTCACATGGCTTTTCTTAAGCGCAAAGCAAGTCTCCCAGGTGACAGAACATGTTACATAAATTAAATCCAGTTTATAAACAACTGAAGTTTATACATTATATCAAGAATACGTCACAATGGGTCTGTGGTAACCTGGTTATACCCGCACTGCGATGGGCTGAAGCATAGGAAGACCGCATCTCGTTTTACGCAGAAGACATCCTGCTGTTTCTAGCCGTTCCGAAAGCATTGCTGATTGGAGTGTTTGACATCTTTGCAATCTTTGGCAGATTCTCTGGATACTCCTTTAACTGGGGTAAATCTCTTATCTACGACCTTCACGGGTACCCACCTCCTGTACCGAAGGGCTGTCCTATTCAAATCACCACGGTGGGCTTTAAATACTTGGGAATCTACGTGACATCAAATCCTCAGTTCCGTTATAACTGCAACCTACTACCACCACTGCAAAGATTGAAGCAAGACATCACCACATGGTAGGCGCTTCCTCTCTCTCTGCTGGGCAGAGCAGCGCTTTTCAAGATGATGTCCCTGTCCTGATTCCTATAGGTGAACTGTTGGGTCTGGCCATCCCCCTTGAAGCGAAGAGATGCCTACTGAATGTGGGGGAACTCACCGACCTGAGCAGAATGGGTAAGATCTGGGTAACGCTGGGCCTCATGGTAGCAAAAAAGAATATCGCTCAGCTGTGGGGAGCCGCGACCTCACCAACCATAACAGAATGGAAGAAAAACATGGATTGGTGTTTGTTCCAGGAAAAAACAGTGTACATTGCGAGGGGCTGCCCTAAGAAGTGGTCTCAAATCTGGGGGGAATGGAACACGTACAGAGGGGAGATTAGCAGTCCCCCACGCAGCCTCATCTCTTATGACTTGTCCTCACCATAAAGAATGTATCCCATGACATAACATTGCTCTACTCTTGTAGTCACCGTGATTGTCAACATGTCGCCAAATGAATTCCTCCTGTCTGTAACTTATCCACATGATCCATGTTACAGCGCCGATTCCTGTTGTTTAATAAAAAGAATTATTAAAAAAAAGAATGTCACAAGCTATTAAAAGTGAAGAACAACTTTTACCCCCTTGCCTGCATTGAATGTTCCGCGCTAGTGCGGAACATTCTATTGCGCGGGCGGGGCTGCAATGTTCAACGGACGTGCGCAGCACTACCGAGGTAGTGCATGCGACATCCGTTGAACGTGGGCAGCAGCGATGGGGTTAAAGGCGGGCACGCTACAACTCGACGAGTCAATGCGGCACAATCCTGGCACGACAATGACACCATGATAAGACAAGCATTAGCAAAGTCAATATGTCTTGTTTTAATGCAGATGCGGCCCGTGCAGGTAAGAGGTGTGGGGGCTGGGTGGTGAGGGATTTCGACGGACTATGAGGAGGGAACATTAAATAAATAAGGAATTTTCCCTCGTCGTTGCCTGTCGAACCCCCCTCTCCCCACCTGCCCCCACTGCTCCTACCTGCACGGGCCGCAGCTGCTTTCATGTGTTTATGCAGCGTTAGCACATTAAAGAGACACAATGGCAAAGAGCAATCAGGAGCCGAAAGTTAGGGCGATACCTATAAAGTAGTACCTAATGCAGTTCAGTGCATGCACTCAACCAGCCAATAGCATTAGGTGACAAATGCTTCGACTGGAAGGCAAGACATGGTTGACAAAGTCTCAAGACAATGACTGATTGAAGAAAGCTCACTCTATGTATATTGTAAGCACTCTATGTATATTGTAAGCACTAGGTCAGTTTCAGAGATGCACTTACCTTTATAACTTTTGAAACACAGACAAACGCAGATATGATGTTATTGCCAAGAAGAGACTGTGTGAACAGCAAAAAGGAACAAGCTTTAGCTTTGCCAAGAGAACTCGCCTTTGAGACCCATTGACTTTGCCAATGTTGTTTAGCTACGCTTCACAGCATCGCCAACGTTGTGCAAAATGTGGCTTTTGTGTTGCAAAATGATGCAGCAACCCATGAGGCCACTATACCTTACTTAGAAATGGCTTCTTCCGGTGCTTTAAATAGGATGGAAAATGTGGAGGGGCTCAAAAGGGGCGTGGTCAATGTAACAAGGGGTGTGGTCCAATAGAGGGGAATAACACCCTGCACACATTCATAAACCGTTACTTTCACAAAACCATATCTAAAAACTATAAGCAACAATACATTTAAGTTTATACAGAAACATTCTTCTGTGCCATTAGAAATAGTAAGTTTGAAAAGGACATTGTCAGGAAAAATACTGTTTTTCTTTAACAGCTGACTCATTTTCTGGACTAGTTACTACAGACAATCCATTTTCATATTGCATACAAATGCCTAACAGAATGTGTTTGGGTTACTTTTATTGATGAGCAAATGGAGCAAAAATATTCACTTTACATTAAACTATTATACAGAAATATGATTCCTCTGAGCTATCCTGCCGATTTTGTTTTATCCTGAAAGTAATGCAGCCATGGAAAACTGAGAAAACAGCAACATTGGATGAAGTGCATGAAACTCCATGAGGGACAAATAGCAGTGACAATAGGTACCCAGGTTCAGTCAGAGAAAGAGCAGGGGCCAGATGTAGGTAATCCCAGATTACCGATTCTCAAATACCGAATCATACCGATTCGGTATTTAAGAACTGGCAATCGGGACGTAGGTATTTTTACCGATTTAATTAGCGAATCGGTATGATTCTGTAATTACCGAATCGGTATTTACCGATTCGGCAATTGCCATTGATTCCTATGGGCCTTGAGGCCGATAGGAATCAATGTCAATTACCGAATCGGTAAATACCAATTCGGTAAAATTACTGAATTGTCAAGGGGGACAGGGTGTCACTTTGACACCCTGTTGCACCCCTGATTCTGGCTTGTGTGCCATGTGACACACATACATGCCCTTACATACGTGCATGTACACAGGAATTCGTTATTTACTACCAAATAGTATTTGGTGGAAAATAACGAATTCTTAAGGGCCTGTGGCACTGTTTTCAGTGCCACCTACATCTGGATTTACAGAATCGATAAATTTACCGATTCGGTATTTTACCAAATCGGTAAATTTACCGAATCGGTAAATTTACCGATTCTGTAAAATTTAGGCCCCCTCCATATCAAAAAGAAAATACCGGTCGGTAACGGCCGAAATCGTCCGTTACCGACCGGTATTTGCATTCCTACATCTGGCCCCAGATTGTGATAGGCGAGGAATGTTTATGCATGTGTGCTGACAATGTCACTTAAGCAGGATGTTAGAGCAAAGAGTTTATCACCGTGAGCATGCCATGAGTGAGAAATAAAACATAAATCCATTTAACAGAACTTTTCGTCAGTTGTAGTGAACACTGTCTCCCAGTACTTCGAAGAAGGAAGAGTTTTAAATAATGCTTTAATCTCTGTTTTACGACCTATTCTATAGTTTAATCATCTGAAAATGTCGCGATATTCAGCGCATAGTTTCTCTTTCTCTTGCTGGACGTGTCTGCTATATATGATGATAATGCTCCAATAGGATTTTAATGAAATTCTTGAAATATATGCACTTTTAAATTTATTTTAAGCTTGAAAAATATCTATAAGCTGCTAATACTGGGTAGTAGAAGCCCAAGTAGCAGCTTTATCACCTGAGGTCTGCCCACCACACCAACCCTTGTTGACCGTGGCTTGCGCATTTAGATCACTATCAGGTGGTCATACCCTCCAATTAGCTGCTGATCGGGGCAACAGACGTTTCAAATTTACATTAAATCCTGGTAATGGGGGATATGGCTACCAAGGCCAGATTTATTTTACGCTGAGGGTGAGGGTCCAAAGCAGACCAGTCTCAGCACGTGTTTTTAAATGACTGCCAGTGCTGAACACCAGCAGAACCAGGTCCACTTTACACCATGGCTTCTCCTTTGCACGGGTTGCCAAAGGCGATTAAAAGTTGCTCTGACTTTCTTTGTTCTATCCAGGTAGAACTGTAGACATCTTCTTATATCAGAGGATCTAAGGATCCCACTGTAAGAGTAGTTAGGTTTGGAAAGAATGCCTTTCATATAATTTCTTCCTTGAAGTGAAACTCTAAAGGTACTTTAGGTATAGTTTCCAAACATTACTCTGTCAATGCAAAATAGGAGAACATGTTCTTTCATTGATTATGAAGACTTCTATTTCACTGCCTTACAGTGCTGATGTCAATTCAAATGTAGGGATACGTTCCATGAAAGGAACTTTGGGCCTCATTGCGATGCCGGTCGGACCAGCTTCTGCAGTCCTTCCGGAGGCGGTCGGACTGCCGCGGTCTAGTAGGAAGTGGTCGCTCCAATTGCTGTATTACGATGCATTCATATACATAGACATGCAACACTGAAGAATACCCCCATGCCCTGACAAAGTTGCTAAGAATTTCCCAAAATGTGTTAGTCATGTTCTCTGTTAATAGACTACATTGTTATTATTGTGAGGCAGGGTTGTTTTTATAGTTGCTGTGATTGTGATGTTATTGTAGAGAACAGATCCTCTTCTGGATTACTTCCATATGCTCTCAAACTGGATAGTTAAGGAAAATTATACATAATGAAGTAAAAATATAGGTCGTGGATCAGTTTATTGAAGTGAGGAAGCCAGGAATTGAGTCCATGTCTGAATATTGTGCAGCCCAGAGACTGTCGGGTTACATCCATCTGTTCCCAAAGGCCAGCGCTTTGTGTTCAGTTAGTCAATTATGGATAATCAATTAGTGTTAGTATATGGAGTTCAATAAATATATGATAACATATACATAGACATATACCTTAAACCAAAGTGACACAATATACATGTTAATACATGGGTGCAGTCATGAGAGTAACCCTGGGCGTAGGACTACACTACGCTTGCGTAGTTTGTGTAGTTTGTGCAACTACGCGCTACACGAACTGCACGTAGCACAGTGCAAAAACGCGTAGCGGGCATTTTTTGCTTGCTCGCGGTTCTCAACGTCAAGTTGCCGTTCGCGAGCGAGCAAAATGACATCCCGGCGGGACTTTCTCCTCGTTCGCGATCAGCATCATCAAGTTGCCGATCGTGAGCACGGAAAATAAACCTCCCGGCAAGATTCTCAACGCGAGGAGGTCAGGTTTCTCATTGCGAGTGGTAGCGTATGCTTGCGACCACTCGCGATGAGAAACTACTAGTCTGCCTTAAGAAAACTGCTGCTCGAGTACAAATCTACTCGAGCGGTAGAAAACGACTGCTTGCACTATGCAAGATGCCGTTTGCAATGATTGCACAGTGCAGACAAGCATCCGGCACTGTGCAATCAGTGCGAACAGCATTTTCCCTACCACACTACGCAGTTTGCGTAGCTTGAGTAGTGCGAAGTGCACTTCACATAACTACGTGTAGCACGACTCCCAAACTATGCCCAGGGTAGCTGTGCTCTTGCGTTTGGCCTGTTTCCGCAGACACTGAAGAGCACACCCAGTGACAGAACACGCCTGTCTGACATGATGCTGCACTTCTCAAGCCCCTCCTCCAAGAACTGTAACCAAAGGAGCAGACTCTGGGGGGGCTCTGAGACCTCTTTAGTTGTGCTCATTATTTAACTGAACCCCAGCATGGAGAGACACTGGGAAACACACAAGGGAACACGAGGTACATAACAGGATACTTCAAGGATACAAAAAAGGGGGAAACAAGAAGACAAAGGGACATAGTGGGAGAGACTTGAACAATACAGACACAAGAATATGTAGATACAGGCTGATACGTACCTGGGGAAAACATAGAGGCACGGACAAGGGTAGCATCGGTAAAACACAACGTGGAAAGACATAAAAGGCATGGACAGAGGGAAGCATGGATATAAGCGGACACTGACTGTAAAAGACAAAGAAGAAATACTGGACGATATTAGAGAGTTCCAGACTTTTGATGATACTCGGTGAGACAGACAAACTCAAAGATACACAAAAACATGGACATCCCGCAAAACAGAACCCGGCCTGCACTGTATGTACGGTGCTTCACCACATACATGGACATTATCGAGATGCAAAGCGCTATTAGTCCCACAAATAGAATATGAATACGCTATCAAAGGACAACAGATCAAATTGTTCCTGCTGGTTTGGAATATAAGGCTGTCCCTCTGACTCCACAGTGTGGATCTCTGTGTGGTAAAAAGTGACCTCCACAAAGTCACGCACGTCTAAATATCTGCCTGTCGATGGAAAAAAAACCTGGAAATTCTGATCCTAAATTTCATCACACACTACAACATACACAATGGCATATTGGCACGAAAAGTCAGCTAAATATTTCCAGAGTAAAGACATGGAGTTTAAATAAAGGCTCCCCTCTAGTGGGTTATCATAGGTATTGCATGTTCTTCCCATATTTCTGCGGGCTCCTTAATAGGTAGGGGAGAGACGATTTAGGTCTCGGTGTTGTAATTGATCTCCACAAAGTCACTCACGTCTGTCGATGGAACAACACCCTGGAAATCTTGATCCTGAATTTCATCAAACACTACAACATACACAATGAAAATATCATATTGTAACTTACCGTTTGTTTTTCTAATTTGTTCACTTGTAATGTTCTTATGTATCAGTTCTGTTCCTATTGTGAAGCGCTCTAACACCTTCGGGTAAAGTCCGCGCTATATAAAAACGCATAAATAAATAAATAAACAAGTCAGCTAAGTATTGGCAGAATAAAGAATGGAGCTTGGATAAAGACTCCCCTCTAGGGGGCTATCATAGGTATTGCATGTTCCTCCCATAATTCCGGGGGCTCCATAGTAGGGACGGGCCGATTTAGGAAGGCAGTTGGTTGCGAAAGACCTTTTGTGTGTTTCCCGAAAACTCCACGAAAACATGTAAATGTTTAGGAAATGACGTGGCCGCCATTGCTACTTTTTACTTTATTTTTGTCTTTTGTCCGATGCTGCACAGTATCACCAAAAATTATTTTTGTCGATACTGCACAGCATCACCAAAAAGAACTGACAAAGATAATAGTTCCCAAAGGAACAAGCATTTGCAATGCAATAGGTCTCGCATTATTAAAGTTTGAGCAATTGGCATTGCTAATAATAGTGCCACACCAATAGCTCAAACATTCAGTAATGCGAGACCTATTGCATTGCAAATGCTTGTTAATTTATAGGCTGTGGAGTAACTGTGATGAAAGGAGCTCACTGGGCAAGGACCTACACGTCCATTTAATTAGTGCTGTGAACTATAGCAGTAATACAATATATGCACACTGCATGCATTCTGGTTTCATGCAGTTCTGGTTTGTGCAGGCTAGTGTAATGATAGCTTTATCTGCTTGTGTGAAACTACTGAAGCAAAGATATTGTGTGAAATTAGATTCTTTTTGACTTGTACATCAGCAGAATGGTTTTGCACTTATGTTGAAGGTAGGAGCAGTTTCTGACCTTTGAAAGTGGTGGGGTGTAAGGGCAATCACGAGTTTGCCTGCATATTCAAGTATGGAGATGGATCATGTCTTTTGCAAGCTGGGTTTGGAGGTTCCACCACCTTTGCATTTTTTAAAAGAAATGTGGTACAATTGTGAATTTTCCATACCTGCTGCCATTCTAAACATTTGTGATTTTGTGAGGGCAGGAAGTGCCCCAAACACTCCATTTTTTAGTGTAGATGAAAAAACCTTTTGCAGTCGTTTCACTCAAATAGTGCAAATGCGGATTTTCTGCTCTGTGGACATCCAGAGTGATAAAGCTTGAGCTGAAGAAAGACATATGCAAATATACCATGCCTCTCACATTTGTGAATCAAATGAACATTTTTAAAGCTAGACAAATACATGAATTTGTGTGAATTACCTACCCAGTATTTAATTGGTTCTAATCGGTGTGCAGCCCTTAAGTCAAAAAGCATGCTAAATATACACATAATTATACAGATGCCCACACACACCCTAAATTGATATGTAAATTGATATTTGTATAGCGCACTACTCACCCGCAAGGCTCTCAAGGCGCTCAAGTACAAATACCGCTGTGGAACCCATCCTGGCTTTCCCTGTGAGGTGTCCACTCCTGGGCACCCCCAAGGTGGAGGCCAGGTATCCTTAGCGTTGTGGGGGCCGTTGTGGAGATTAAGCAAGCTATTGCCCAGAGTTGCAGAGTGGGACCCATGATTAGAATAGGCACCGAGGCGAGAATTATCAGGTCTGTGGAATTTTTTAGCCCAAGACCCGCCGAGGCGGGGAATTGAACCCTGGTCCCAGGCTAGACCTCTGCATCAGGGTCTGCCGCTCTAACAATTGAGCCACACTTCTCCCTTGAACAAAAGCACAGACACCCACACACATGCATGCACTCACACTTATTGCAGGGAACAACTTTTCCAACCCACTCTAGAAATGCTACAATTAAAACATTGGCAAAGCCATTAGCTCTTGCATAGGCAGAAACTATTGGCTTTATCAATGTTTGTTTCAGACATACCTTAAGCTATTTTTCTAATGCATATATCAAACCAGGCTCCATAGTAGGCTTCATGTAAGTGTGTATTATTGTAACTTGATGAAACTAGTATCCTCAAAGGAGGCATCATCGTGATACTGGTATTTTACCCAAAATGCTCTTGATTAGAAGCAGAAAGTAATGCCTAGAGGTCATAGGGGTCAGCAGAGCACAAGTTAAGCGGCTAAATGACTGCATCTCTTATTTGGGTCCACGTTCGCTGCGTTTTGAGGTGAACATGATATTCTGTTTTTGTAAAATAATACTTGTCTGTCTCGATATTGAAATAACCAGAAAGGTGTCGGATGATTTAGGGGTACTCATTTTGACGACATCCGAAGGATAAAGGGCTGATTGGCCCTTCGTGAAGTCAGACCTGTGGTTTCCGGGTTAAACACGGATTTCTGCAACGGGTGCTTTAATCCTCTGAGCCATTGTATGCAGCGTGGTCTCAGTTTATATCCGTATTTACCTGTACCGAGGAGTGTCATATATTATTCTGGATACATAACACAAGCTCTGAGGCAGCATACTGTACTGTTGACCCTTAATCTGCAGCTACGTGTCCCGAAAGACAGTTTATGTTGCTGCTTCGTGGTGTTTGATGGCAGCTGTGACGTCATGGCAGGTAATGTGCGACTTCGCCCCCACATTGCCTCCTGACACATTACAACGAGGCATAAATATACACAAAGCTGCCTTGTGTATGTGTCACCCGCACAAAAGCTCTTTCCCCAAGGACCTTGGCCAGATAGCCGATACCAAGATCCTGGGAGGGGTGCAGGACTCAATTAGTACACTATATGGAGACTTCCGTGGCTACAGTTGCTAATGTACAGCCAGTGTGGGGTTTTCTTTATATTTTTTGTTATTCAATACCAAACAAAAATACTACAACTGTGTTTGTGTCTGTAACTGGCTGGACAATGCTACAGTTGCTAATGTACGGTCAGTCTGGGGTTTTCTTTATATTTTTTGTTATTCAATACCAAACAAAAATACTACAACTGTGTTTGTGTCTGTAACTGGCTGTACAATGCAAACACTGAAATGGGGTACCCCTATACCATAACTACACATGCCACTGGAAAGGAGGAAGAGAGTGTATCAAATATAGGAAAAAACCCGCCCAACCTATATTTCTTTCTTACTTTTATTGTATAGATGCATATACACACTTTCAATCCGAAATAAAACCAAAGGAACATAATTAAATAATTGTAAAAATCTAAATGAACTTCTTTACCTGCTTTGAAAAAAAATATATAAAATTTGCTTCACCATCTCATACACAAATTGTGTGAACATTTATATATATATATATATATATTTATATATGAAATCAAGGCTCCTCCTCAGCACGCTCTGCGCTCGCAGACACCGCTTCCACGCCAGCAGAAATGAGGAACGGACCAACGAAGTCAGCAAAAGATGTTTTATTACCAAAACAGAACCAGCGACGCGTTTCGAGCTAAAAAGCCCTTGTTCACGCTGCAACATGTTAAGAATAATGATGCTTTTTTATATGCTTATGGTGATGACATCACCTCCCCCTAGTGGTGATCACCAGTGCCACATGTGTAACAGATAGTGAAAACATACTGACGCTGTTAGTCTGTTTTTGCTTTTTAGCTCATAGTACATAGAGACAATACAATTCCTGGTTAAATCCAAGTAGGAACCCTACTACCACATCAAGATGGTTATTAAAACCCCAAATATCACAGAAAGTAGACAATCAATAAACCATCAAAAAAAAGGGGGGCTCGATAAATCATCTCAAATATTATATGTACATGTGCAAAACAATGCATTATAGCAGCGAAAGTTAAAGTGCAATAAGTGTATCAAAAAGTGCAAAAGTGAAAGATTATTCCAAAAGGTACAAAGTGCAGAGGAAAGCCGCATTACCATCAGAACAGAGATACCTAATGCTTCATATTAATCAACATTTTCGCTTTCACAGATTCATAATGGATTGCATTATTAAGTAAAAGGTTCTCTAAAATTTACTAACGGTAAAACTATGTATCAAAAACGTTAAAAAAGAGAATATGTAAAAATAATATCATATCTCATATATATACACTCACTCATGTCAAGAACAACTATACAATACAAAAACCCCTATACAAAAGACAAAAAATATATATACATATATATATATATATATACACATATCTGCTCTAAATTAGAATAATACAATTCAAGTATAAGACTAAACAAAATTCAAACTCAAAAGACTCAAATGTCAGGATAAATACAAAACTGTAAAATACCAATAGAGTAGATGGAAGTATATGTTATGAAAAAATACATGTAAATCCTAGAATCATTGTTATATAAACACAGAAACTACTCAACAAAAAATCGGTACAGTGAAGAATAGAGATGTAATTAGCCATGCTGGTACTTGGATAAAATGTGCCTCCTAATAGGGAACCTAACTAGGAGGACAAGGACCACACATGGAAAAGAATACTGGATAAATACTACAAGCTCAGATAAACTGCAACCACAGACATAGATATTTATAAATAATGGTGCATTTCTTCAATATTGTTAAGCCCATTTGGCCAACGGCTATCGAGCTCAAGAATAAATCTAGACTCCAGTTTTCTCAGCTGCAATTCACGATCGCCCCCTCTTTTCAAACATGGTACTGCTCCAATAACAAAGTAACTGAGGTATTTCAAATCATTAGTGTGTACCCGTTTAAAATGCCGGGCAACCGGATAAGCCGGGTCACTGTGTAATATAGCCCGTAGATGCTGTAATATCCGGACATGCACCTGGAGCTTAGTGCTGCCAACATATCTAAGCCCACAGGTGCATGCCAGTACGTAGACAGCGTGATCTGTCCTACAGGTATAGTGACCAGTAATCAGTTTAGGCACTGTACTAAAAGGGGTGGAATAATGTGTAGTAGTGGTACCGAATTTACATGCACGACAACTAGTGCATCTATAAAAACCTCTGGTAGGGCGTAACCAAGGTTTTTTCGTTTGCAGTTCAGGGGCTGTCTTATCCAATGAGTTGCCCATAGTTTTAGCGCGTCTAAAAGTTACAGTAGGGGTAGCTGGTAATCTGGTGTTGAGTATAGGATCACTCAAAACAATTGGCCAATTCTTATTCAAAATGGACCTGATTTTTCTGTCCTCTCTGCTGTACGTTGTAATTAGACGTGGGCATTCCAACTGGGGCTCAATATTATTAGAGTCTACAGTTTCAGAGATGGATACAGGAAAGAGACTCTCCCTAGATCTGGATAAGGATTTATTCATAGCTGCATTTAAGATAGTATCTGAATAGCCCCGAGCTTTTAATCTAGTCATGAGGTCTCCTAGACAGTTGTTATAGTTTAAAGGAGAGATACAAATCCTTTTTAGCCTCAAAATTTCACCATACCGGATTCCTGAAATGGTGTGTTTCGGATGCATGCTAGTAGCGTGCAATGTAGCATTGCCCGCTGTCGGTTTTCTGTGTAATGTTGTTTGCAGTGTACAGTTAGTAACGTATACCTCAACATCTAGAAATTGAATTCTGGTTTTATCAATATGCGCTGTAAAGTTGAGATTGAGTGAATTGCTATTGATGTCTTGAATAAATAGAAGGGCTTCCTCTTTGCTACCTCTCCAAGCAATAAATATGTCATCAATATACCCTCAGAAAACACATCACATGTCCCTCCATCCAAGCTTTATGGCGTACATTGAGGACCTGCTCCTCCCACCAGCCAACGTGCAAGCACGCATAGCTGGGAGAGAAGCAGACCCCCATCGCCACTCCTCTCAGTTGTCTATATATCTCCTTACCAAAGGAGAAAAAATTGTTGTGGAGACACCATTCTATGAGGCTCAAGATGACCTTATTATGTTCATAATACATGATTGGTCTGCTGGAGAAGTAATGTTGTACTGCGGAAAGCCCTTGTGCATGGTCTATACTAGTGTACAATGCCTCTACGTCCAATGAGATAAGCCACATATCGCTGTCCCACTTAATGCTGGAAATTTTAGTGATGAAGTCACTGGTATCCCGGGTAAAGCTGGGGAGATGTTTCACAAAATCCTGGAGGAAAAAATCGACATATTCCCCCACTTTCTCACCCACACTGCCTATGGCCGATACAATGGGCCTGCCAGGTATAGGTTGTACAGCTTTGTGCACCTTCGGGATGAGGTAAAGAGAGGGCAGGATGGGAAAATTAATATACATGAATTTGTACTCCTCAGATGAAATCAAACTCTCTCTTTTCCATTGACTTAACATCTTGTGGAGTTTAGATGTAGCGTTCTCATATTCTTTTTGTGAGGCTGTAGTATAGCATAAAGGGTCTCCAAGCTGGCGTTTGGCCTCCTTAATATAATCCTGTTTGGGCCAAATTACCAGATTGCCCCCTTGTCTGATTTTTTTATCACGATATCTGGATTATCTTCCAATTTCCTCATCAACTTATCATAAGCGCATTTCATGTGTATCTCTTTTTTTTCGATGTTTGTTGTTTACTTGTGTATAAAGTTTTTTGATGTCATTAGTGACGCAGTCATTAAAGGTATCGATCGCATCCTTGGGCATCAAAGGGGTGAATTTCGATTTGCTATATTTATATATATGCAAAAAAGAAGGAGAGAGCTCTGGGTAGTTCTCCAGTTTAGGTGGAAACCAGCTCCTGTTAGAGCACTCTCAACACCAGCAACCCCTGACACAGTGTTTCGCTCTAATTAGAGGTCTTCAGAGAGGTATAGCTTTGTCCAGACACAAGGGAGCACCCAGTATAAGTCAAAACAAAACCCTTTCAGGCATAGAGTGACGCATAAATTATGCAAAAAAGAAGGAGAGAACTCTGGGTAGTTCTCCAGTTTAGGTGGAAAGCAGCTCCTGGAGGAGCACTCTCAACACCAGCTACACTCTAGATCTGCTCACCTCAAATGTCTGTTTTTCTATCAAAGTTTTTAATCATAGGATTAGCACAGTGCCATCCACGCCGAGATAGAAAAGGACAAAGTCTTTTGCCATTCCTACAGCAAAGTCTTTAAGCTTACCGAGCTGTAAAATGACAAAAGCCATTTATCACTCCAGGCACAGTATTACAGCTTTGAATTGGTAAAATACCAACTCAAGCCAACCTGAACTGAGTAAAAGCAACCCCTGACACAGTGTTTCGCTCTAATTAGAGCTCTTCAGAGAGGTATAGCTTTGTCCAGACACAAGGGAGCACCCAGTATAAGTCAAAACAAAACCCTTTCAGGCATAGAGTGACGTATAAATTATGCAAAAAAGAAGGAGAGAACTCTGGGTAGTTCTCCAGTTTAGGTGGAAAGCAGCTCCCGTTAGAGCACTCTCAACACCAGTGACACTCTAGATCTGCTCACCTCAAATGTCTGTTTTTCTATCAAA
Source organism: Lissotriton helveticus (assembly GCF_964261635.1). Lineage (NCBI taxonomy): Eukaryota > Metazoa > Chordata > Amphibia > Caudata > Salamandridae > Lissotriton > Lissotriton helveticus. The sequence continues at coordinate 599,140,571 of NC_136068.1, read as the reverse complement.
GTTTTTAAGCATAGGATTAGCACAGTGCCATCCACGCCGAGATAGAATAGGACACAGTATTTTGCCATTTCTACAGCAAAGTCTTTAAGCATAGGACTAGCACAGTGCTGTCCTTGCCGAGCTGTAAAATCACAAAAGCCATTTATCACTCCAGGCACAGTATTACATATATATATTCGTCCATTGATGTTCTTTCGCCTGAACATCTGATCCGGCGGCACATTCAAACAAACACCAGTCCACTGTTCAGGTCAGTTTTACAGTTCCTATTTTATTCTCGGCATAAACAATTAGCATTCCATAGTCCTTCTTGTTAAGAATCAAGACTGACGTATTTCGGCATACTGCCTTCTACTGAAAAAACCATAGCAAGAAAAATGCAGAAAGAGGCAACAGAAGTCCAGAAAGACTAAGAAAAGTGCAGAAGAAAGTAAGAGATATGTAGAAAGAACCAACAGAAGTGCAGAAAAAGGCCTTGTTTCAAAGTTGGGTACTAGGATGCTTGATTCCAGGCCAGGGAGGACCTGGCCTGGCAGTTCGGGCTGGACTGTTCCCATTGGGTGCAGGGTCAAGACTGATTTGCATATGGCTGGGTCCAAACTAGAATGGGATGGTGAGCAAAAAAACAATTGATTTAGGCCCATATCTCTGTACTGGGGTGAATGTATGACATTGTTCTGCATTCTGTCCATCAAGTGTTATTTTTGCACTTGTTTCAAAGTCATCCTGTGCCCCCAACTTTTTATTGGCTGGTACTGGTGGTAACTGACTCTGACTAACCAGGCCCAGAGCCAGTGCTATGCTGAAAAACACTTAGAATACAGTGAAAACATCTAAATACACTAGGGTACACTATGGGTTGGGGTATCACTGTGATTGGCATGGCATCCCCTGAAAGGCCCTAGTACATAATAGGGCAGAGGGATTAAAATTACCTCTAACTCAGAGGTGCAGAAAGAGGCAAGAGAGGTGCATAAACAGGTAGGAAAGGTACAGAAACAGGGAACAGGGCGCAGAAACAGGCAAGTGAGGTGCAGAAAGAAATAAGAGCAGCGCAGAAAGAACCAACAAAGGTCCAAAAAGAGGCAAGAGGGGTGCAGAAAAAGGTAGGAGGGGTGCACAAAGAGGCAAGAGTGTTACAGAAAGAGGCAGGAGGGGTGCAGAAAGAAGGAAGAGAAGTGAAGAAAGAGGCAAGAGAATTGCTGAAAGAAGCAACAGAGGTCTAGAAAGAAGCAAGAAAAGCACAGAAAGAGGCAAGTGAGGTGCATAAAAAAGCAAGAGCATTGCACAAAGAACCAACAGGGTTGCTGAAACAGGCTTGAAGGGTGCAGAAAGAGCAAGAGAAGTGCAGAAAGAGGCAAGAGAGGTACAGAAACCGGGAACAGGGGTGCAGAAAGAGGCACGAGTGGTGCAGAAAGAAAAAAGAAGGTTGCAGAAAGAGGCAAGAGATCTGCAGAAAAAAGCAACAGAGGTGCTGAAAGAGAAAAGAAAGGTGCAGAAAGAGGCAAGAAATCTTCAGAAAAAAGCAACAGAGATGCTGAAGGAGGCAAGTGAGGTGCAGAAAGAAGCAAGTGAGGTGCAGAAAGAGGCAATATAAGTGAGAAAGAAATAACAGAGGTGCAGAAAGAAGGAATAGAAGTGCAGAAAGAGGCAAGTAAGGTGCGGAAATAAGCAAGAGCAGTGCAGAAAGAACCAACAGAGGTGCTGAAAGAGGCAAGTGAGGTACAGAAAGAAGCAAGAATGGTGCAGAAAGAAGTAAGAGAAGTGCAGAAAGAAGTAACAGAGGTGCAGAAAGAGGCAAAAAGGGTGCAGAAAGACATAAGAGGGATACAGAAAAAGGCAAGAGAGGTGCAGAAAGAGTGAAGAAGGGTGCAGAAAGAGGCAAGAGGGGTACTGAAAGAACAAATGAGGTGCAGAAAGAGGCAACAGACGTGCAGAAAAAGGGAAGAGAGTTGCAGAAAGTAGAAGAGATTTGCAGAAAGTGTTAAGAGAAGTGCAGAAAAAGAAAGAAATGTGCAGAAAGAAGCACCAGGAATGCAGAAAGAGGAAAAGAGGTGCAGAAGAAAGCAAGAGTGGCTTGCACACCATTAGTATCAATGTAACACTCACATTTAGCAATAAGTTCTAGGTTTGCAAAGGGCATTCCACCAAGCTGTAATACTTGTTGCTGCATTTTTGGTAACGTTTGAGTTAAAAACAAGGGTTTTTTTGTTCAAATCTGCAGATTAGGGAGCAGATGATGGATTTTGTGAATAATGCAGAAAATGTATAATTGTACGGAAGTCGGTGCAGCCAAACAGTCACATAATTCAAGTGGCCCTGCTCATACCTCTGACTAGGTCCACAAGTGCTCCTCAGCGATTCCTTCTATTTTTGTCTCACCGAGTTCATAGTTGAGCTTCTATGGAAACGAGGAAGACTAAACTTGAGGTTGGCACTCCACAACAAAGACTACCATACTACATAATTACTCTCCATAACACATAATCCCACTCTACATAATCCCTACACACTAAATACCACATACTTGCTATCCACATAATTTTCCTATACAACTTACCACATAATTCCACTACACACAATGTACATCCACTCCACTCCAAAGAACATGAGTAAAAAACTTTTATATTTACAACGCCAAAAGCTCTAACTCTCGCAAATGCAAAACCTATTGCATTGCAAACACTTCTTTAACTAGTAGCGTATGCAGAGTGGTGGATAAAGGGTGCTGGGACCTCCGACCAGCACTCAGGAATTCTGCTGCGTAGGACTTACAGGAGGAACCAGGAGGGCTTCTTGGCCCCAAAGTCCCCAGGAGTAAAGTGGACTTCATCCCCATCCCATAGTCTGCTAGGAGATGCATTTGCAGAGTGGTAGAGAAAGGGGGGCGTGGCCTCCAAAAACATTTTAGCAATCTCACTGTGTGGGACTTACTGGAGGAAACAGGAGGGGTATTGGCCCCCAAGGACAACCTTTACCCACCTCTCTGCAAACGCACTCTTGGATGGGAATTGAAGTCCCCTTCGCTACTGGGGGTACTTAGGGGCAAACTAGCCTACCTCTTGCCTCCAGTAAGCCCCACACAGTGGGATTGCTGAGAAGTGGACACAGGTTCCGCTCCCTTTCTCCACCACTGTGCAAACACGCCTCCTAGAACGTTCTAAGTAGGGGTATTAAGCCCCCTTCATTCCTGAGGGTCCCTGGGAACCAAGTAGCCCACCAGGTACCTCCAGTAAGTCCCACACAGCTGGATGGCTGATAGTGGTCCGAGGTCACACACCCTTTTTACACCACTCTGCAAACTTGGCTCCTGGCGCACTGGTGTTCGGGTGATGAAGTCCACTTGTGTCCTGAGGTCCTCAGGACACAAGAGGATCCCATCCCCCGGGGCATGGCCTCCTGTTTAAAAATATATTTATTGGGAAGGGGGGGCACGGGCCCCCCCTTCCCTGGGACACTTTTAGCCCCGGGGCATTGCCTCTTCTTTTTTAAAATATTTACAGGGAAGGGGGGCACATGGCCCCCCTCCCCAGGCTGATTTCGGCCCAGGGGCCCCCATCCCTCAGGACCCAGTCATTAATTTTTTTTAACTAAAGGGAAGGGGGCTGGGTGGCCTGTGGGGCGAGCCCCAATGCCCCCACTGTCCCAGCCAGCTCCATGCCTCCTGCGGGAGCCGGCATTGCTTTTGAGCTAACATGCAACTCCCCTTTCTCAAAAACAATCTGCTTTGCTTCGTTGAAGCGAGAGCAGGTTTCTTGCTCTCACTTCAACGAAGCAAAGCAGAGTTTGCTTTGGCAGGGCGGGAGCCGTGCTCCCGCCCTGCCATTGCAAACAGCAATGTCCCAGGGGTTGGCACCCCGGGACATTGCAGGAGCCGGCTCTGGGGGGTGGCGGTCCCCAGAGCCATCAAGCGCTCCAGGAGGAGGGCTGCGCAGCCCCCCTCTCAACTGTTTAAAGCCCCGGTAAGGTGGTGGTCCCCCAGGCCCAGGGGTCCACAATGGACCCCCGCATTTGAACATTTAGTGCCCAGGGAAGTGGTTGTCCCAAAGGCAGTGTGGTGGGGCAGGAGCCCCCCACACTTCTTTATTTTAATTTAAGCCCCGGGGAGGTGGCGGTCCCCAGGGCTTTGAGGGGCCCGTGACAGCCCGGCACAGCGTGGGGGGGCAGGGGCCCCCCCAGGCATTTATTTAGAATCCCCGGGAAGGTGGCAGTCCCCGGGGCTTTGGGGGGCTGAGTGCCCCTGCACATAATGAATAAAGCACCGGGGAGGTGGCGGTCCCAGGGGCTGCAGGGGCCCCAGTGGACCCCCGCTAATTAACTGCGCATTGCCCCCGGGCCCTGTCCCACCAGGGGGCTTATACAAAACAAAGCCCATGCTTCACTTTTTTTTTTTTTGTTTGCCGGATTCGCGCACCCAGTGCGAATTCAGACGATTTTCTTTTTAAAAAAATGCTTTTTTGGGGCCCTAGGGATCCTTGTGGGACCTCCTGAGCAGGCCTAGGGGGTCAGGGTGTTTCTACCCTGCCCCCTTTTCTTGTTTTTCAACCTTTTTTCAACCTTTTTTCCACTGTTTTCTTGTGACTTGGTTACCGAGTCACAAGATGACTGCCAGCACTTCCTGGTTTGGAGTGTTGGCAGCCAATCAAAATGAATCTCATGCTCAGGAGGATTCGCGAATCCTCCTCGGTGCTCAGATATTGATATTTTTATTTTTTTAATCTCTCAGGAACTATTGAACGTATTTACACCATTTAAAAAAAGAGTGCTTTCTGAAACAAGAGCTACCTTTTTGCCAAATTTGGTGTAATTAAGTTCAGAAGTTCAGGCTGTAGCTGTGTCTAAAGTTCCTATGGAAATTAACATGGGGAAAACGTGTTTTGGGACCCCCTTTTTTTCGGCCCCCGCTTGAGGAAGTACCCCAAAACTTTCAGGACAGGAGCTGACCTGAGCGCCATTAGTTTTGAAAGTTTTGCGAAGATTCTTCAAACGGCGCTAAAGATATTGGCAAATCAAAAAACGCTTTTTCTATGGAAACTAATATATATATATATATATATATATATATATATATATATATATATATATCAAAACAAAACCCTTTCAGGCATAGAGTGACGCATAAATTATGCAAAAAAGAAGGAGAGAACTCTGGGTAGGTCTCAGTTTAGGTGGAAAGCAGCTCCTGTTAGAGCACTCTCAACACCAGCGACACTCTAGATCTGCTCACCTCAAATGTCTGTTTTTCTATCAAAGTTTTTAAGCATAGGATTAGACAGTGCTATCCATGCAGAGATAGAAAATGACAAAATGACTTTGCTGTTTGAATGGCGAAAGACTTTGTCATTTTCTATCTCGGCATGGATAGCACTGTCTAATCCTATGCTTAAAAACTTTGATAGAAAAACAGACATTTGAGGTGAGCAGATCTAGAGTGTCGCTGGTGTTGAGAGTGCTCTAACAGGAGCTGCTTTCCATCTAAACTGAGACCTACCCAGAGTTCTCTCCTTCTTTTTTGCATAATTTATGCGTCACTCTATGCCTGAAAGGGTTTTGTTTTGACTTAATACTGGGTGCTCCCTTGTGTCTGGACAAAGCTATACCTCTCTGAAGAGCTCTAAATAGAGCGAAACACTGTGTCAGGGGTTGCTTTTATTCATTTCAGGTTGGCTTGAGTTGGTATTTTACCAATTCAAAGCTGTAATATTGTGCCTGGAGTGATAAATGGCTTTTGTTATTTGACAGCTCGGCAAGGACTGCACTGTACTAGTTCTATGCTTAAAGACTTTGCTGTTTAAATGGCGAAAGACTTTGTCATTTTCTATCTCGGCATGGATAGCACTGTCTAATCCTATGCTTAAAAACTTTGATAGAAAAACAGACATTTGAGGTGAGCAGATCTAGAGTGTCGCTGGTGTTGAGAGTGCTCTAACAGGAGCTGCTTTCCACCTAAACTGAGACCTACCCAGAGTTCTCTCCTTCTTTTTTGCATAATTTATGCGTCACTCTATGCCTGAAAGGGTTTTGTTTTGACTTAATACTGGGTGCTCCCTTGTGTCTGGACAAAGCTATACCTCTCTGAAGAGCTCTAAATAGAGCGAAACACTGTGTCAGGGGTTGCTTTTATTCATTTCAGGTTGGCTTGAGTTGGTATTTTACCAATTCAAAGCTGTAATATTGTGCCTGGAGTGATAAATGGCTTTTGTTATTTGACAGCTCGGCAAGGACTGCACTGTACTAGTTCTATGCTTAAAGACTTTGCTGTTTAAATGGCGAAAGACTTTGTCACTTTCTATCTCGGCATGGATAGCACTGTCTAATCCTATGCTTAAAAACTTTGATAGAAAAACAGACATTTGAGGTGAGCAGATCTAGAGTGTCGCTGGTGTTGAGAGTGCTCTAACAGGAGCTGCTTTCCACCTAAACTGAGACCTACCCAGAGTTCTCTCCTTCTTTTTTGTATATATATATATATATATATATATATATATATATATATATATATATATATATATATATATATTCCGCTCCAACTCCTCCTGATTAGTCAAGAAGACAAAACAGCACTCGAAGAGGTATACTGCCAATCACGCTGAGTTTATTTCGCGAGAAGGGGCTCACACAGACGCGTTTCGGCGTGCTGCCTTCGTCAGTGTGTATATATATATATCAAAAGGAGAAACACTTGTGTTGCAAGTACTTTAGAGGACATAGCAGGGATTTGTAGGAAGTCCAATTTGAATAACAGCCTATGGCATGACGCGTTTTGGCGAGGTTTGCCATCTTCTGATGCCGCTGATGCTGGGAGGTATATATACGAGTCGGCCCGTTACCAGTGACAAGCAGGCTCTGCTCTTTAATCTAGTTCTAGTTCTTCTCGCTAGACGAGAAATCTGTAAAAAATTGATTGAAGCTGCCCCACCCCATTGGATAGACTGGTTACGGGCAGTGAAAATAACTTGTAAATTGGATATTGATCTGGAGACCAATATACACTCTAAGATTTGGGAGGCTTTCCAGAACTAGAGTGGTACCATTACAACCTAAAATCTAACCTCACTAGTCCTATGATTACACCTGCGTGGTTCATGCAACCAGGGCTCTGGATGGGCACGAGCGCAGGGCTATTGAACTATCGCAAAAGCCTGGGGAGGTACAGATCGGCTGGCAGGCTGTTAGTTGCATACAATGGTGGTATGAGGACACAAAAGAAAGACATCTCAAATATCATCTATACGTGGACAATTAGTTCACTTACAACAGAGGTCTTCGCATTTTTGATGCTGAGATCCCCTTGTCAAAAGTTTTTAGGCTTAAGGACCCTCACCTGACAAAAAATTCTAGAACCTGTCATCGACAAATATCGCTAACCATAAACGCCCCCAATTCCCACAGTAAATCATTTTTACAGTTGGAAATAATATCAAACAGTGTTTAACAAAGGTTAATGAACGTGGGAGCACGGCAAGAGGTGTAGCTAAAAACAAAGGGCCTAATTTATGAGAAATTGGCGCAGGGCAGCACTTCAAGTCTTCTTTGTAAATCTGAGGCAGCATCAAAATCCATGGGTGTTGCAGTGGAAGACCCACGCAGAGCCCATGGAACGCCTCTTTGATGCAGAGTAAGGCAACGCAGCTACTTGCGCTGCATTGTTAGTCTCCAAATCTATGAGGCCAAGCAAAGCCATGAAGGGTGGCTTTGTGTCGCCGCATAGGTATGGTTGAGATTCTTGCACCACCGGAGCATCAAAAGAAGTGATGCTCTGGTGGCGCAGTCATAGGAATTGTGCAACTCACTGTATAAAATTTAGGAAATGAAAAGAGAAAAAGGGAAAAGGGAAAGAGATTGAGTTTATTATTGATCTCCTGCGGATATCACTGACTAAGAACTATTTTGAGTTTGACGGACGTTTTTATTTGCAGATTAAGGGGACTTCTATGGGGGCTTCATATGCCCTCAACTTTGCCATTTTGTTTGTGGACGATTTTGAGAGACAATTTATTTTTGACTGTGACCAAAATCCTTTTTTTGATAGCGTTCGCCATTGGCGGCGCTATATAGATTACATTTTTTTCATTTGGACTGGAACTCAGGATTCTTTAAATTCCTTTCTGATTTGGCTGAACTCTTGTTCTCAGGACTTAAAATTTACATCCAACTCGAGTAACAGCCAAATAGACTTTCTGGATTTGACCATTTTTCCAAATGAAAGGAGGCTGGCGATTAGATTATTTACTAAACCTACATACTTTTATGGTTTTTGTTATGAACCGAATAAAGTATCTTTGACTGACTGACTACTAAACCTACAGCCCGAAACACCCTTTTAGAATTTTCCAGTAACCACCCAAGAGGACTGAGAGACGGCCTCCCTTTCGGTCAATTTCTCCGTATCCGGAGAAATTGTCATTTCAAAGATGATTATTTTCGAGAGGCCGAGATTTTATCACAGAAATTACGACAGCGTGGTTACCCACGTAAATTGATTAAGCGCTCGATGAAACGAGCATGGTATAACCACCGTGATTTTCTGTTGACTCCTAAAGCTAAAAAGCAGATGACTCGGATTCCTTGTGTGACCACTTTCGGCACTCATAGTAATCAGATCTCAACAATCATTAAACGACACTGGCCCCTGGTTATGGCTACAGGGATCACGCAAGAGCTACCGTTGTTTTCCTACAAAAGAGGTAAGAACCTCCGTGACCATTTAGTCCGGGCAGCTCTACCCCCCATGAAAGCCCCTGCCTAACATCGATGTGGGGCCTAAATAAAATTGTGGGACATTACAAGTGCGGCGGCTGCCTTATGTGTTGTTCCAGTATGAACACTAAACAATTTGTCCATAGGAACATCCACCATGACCTGCGTAGTTTCTCCAACTGTAACACATCTAATGTTGTGTACGCAATTTGGTGTCCGTGTGATTTGATCTATATTGGTCAAACGACCCAAAAAATCAAAACACAGCTTGGACAACATAAAAGCAGAATTTGGTGCCAGACAGAAATCGCATCCTTGGTGGCACATTATCGAGAATTTAATCATGGCCCCGCAGACATGCGGTGGCAGGTCATTGAAGCAGTACAAGTTTCGGCACGAGGTGGCAGTATCTCCAACATTCTGAACAAAAGCGAATGTCGCTGGATGCTTGGTTGTGATAGCATCAACCTTGGGCTTAATTCTATGGAAGAATGCCACTCTATTATAACTAGCTGATTCAAAAATAAATATATTTTTTGTCCACACACCACTCTATATCATGCCACTTTTGCTGTTTATATCTGAACTATTGAGATTGTACTGTTGGAAATGGTCTTCACGTCTGAAATTGCTAATATTGTATTGTGGACTATGCATAGTGTATATGATTCTATACTCTGTATACACTTTCTGTATCTATGTAATTTTATGCATTGAATAGACTGTACCATAATGTTCTCATTTATTTTGATCTATTATCTAATTGTGAATGTTTATGCCTGTAACCAATCCTTGTGACTAGACTTGCTCAAAGGAAAATGCTTGCCTTCTGGTAATTTTTGGACTCTCTTTTCCTTTTGCTATTTTGCTGGGATGATTCCATATTTTCTGTTTTATACGGATGGAATATGGGGGCTGCTTCTTCTATTATAATGCGGCCTCCTTGATAATTGCGCACTTATTCCAACTCAAGATGGTGCCCACTCACATAGTTCTTACTATAATGGGCCATTGCGGAGATTATACGCTTATCCTGATTTAAGATGGCGCCTCCGTATATATTGGAAGGTTTTTGGTTCCGCTTCCGGACCGCCGTCTATTTCCAAGATTGTTCATGCGTCACATATAGGGGCTGCTCCTTCTATTTTAATGTGGCCACCTCGATATCTGTGGATTTATCCCTCTTTACACAGTCCTTATTATATCGCGGCAATTGTGGATATCATTAGGCTTATCCTGACTTAAGATGGCGCCCCCGTATGTATTGAATGGGTTTGGTTCCGCCTCCGGACTACCATCTATTTCTAAGATTGTTTATGCGTTACACGCTAAGTTTATTCCCGAAGCGTGGACGGAGTAATACTGCTTCGCTGAAGACGAGAATATCGGTAAGCTCCGGTGCATAATCGCGATAAATGTCCTCATGAATAACCTTCCTTATTAATTCTGGTGGTCACTTTAGAGTATGATAATGTGCGGTATTGGTTAGTTTGGTTACGTCTTTGGCACTTTCTAATCACTCACTGAATATGCGGTCTGAGTGCTGGTTTACAGTTATTAAGTGCTCGGCTAGATAGTCATCACGAGTCTTTTATTTTAGAAGTGCATTCACTGTCATTTAAGTTGTGACCCATGCGGGGGTAACTGTACCCCGACGCCACCTGTTCACTGACTGCACAGGTCCCTTGTGAGGTGGCTCATGCCTCGAGTGGACTTGGCCTGATATCGATTTTTAGCCCTTTCATTTACCGTTATCGAAAATGTGAATAACACGTGGTTTCCTCATTCCATTTAGAAAGTGCAGTTGTCTTAATTTGTCTATAGCAACTGTTCCATGTAAAAGATTTTCTGATCTGATGTTATGTTTGCCACAGAATTTGGCTTTAGCGGCTAATTGAACAAACTATTACATTTTTCTGGTTTTTAGCCGATTTATTGGGCGCAGTACCTAGTGGATTTTGGATATCCATTATTGATGTGACTATAACCTATGGACACGGAGTATCTATTTTGGATTTCGTTTCCAGTAAGTGAAATTGCCAGCCTGACTATAATACAAAGTTTAGTCTTTTCAATCCGGCACATTTTGATTAATTTTAACATTTGTTCCTATTTAGAGTTGGAACCGACTTGACAGCCATCCATTACCGTTTGGTTGATCTTCTAATTTTAATGAAAAGGTGATCTTATTTTTTATATATTCCTCTTGTTGGTGGGGATATCACTTTTGGTGTGGTGGTAGTTCCCCTCCTTTTTTCTTCAATTTTTCAGTTTTCATGTCACTTGGTGCTTGCTTTAAGCCTTATCCTTTGAAGAAGCCTACATTAATTTATGTAATTATGTTTTTTACAGTTGTGTAACGCTCAAGCAAATTCAAGTCCTGATGATGACCGTACATTAATACAGCGGTCAAAACGCCGTCAACACTTTTTGTGGCCATAATTTATTTGAAGGGCACACTATTTCTGTTTGTTCTGTTTCTTTCTACATGTAATGTCTTTTGTTAAGCCACTGGTTTGGTTTATGATATGTTTGTTTTTTTGTATGCCAACATTCTGTCTTGAGCGTAACTGTCTTTTTATATTTTTCATAATATGTAATAAATTATAATGTCTTTTGAAATTTGCATACATTTATTTTGAATATATGACTCTATAGGCTTCTCTCTTTCCCTTTTCCCTTTTTCTCTTTTCATTTCCTACATTTTATACAGTGAGTTGCACAATTCCTGTGACTTCTCTACCTGAACCTTCTGTTGGGTATATCGATTGTCTGTCCCTGGTTCAGGGTTGTTGGACTGCCCCTGTAGTTTTTAAATGCTCTGGTGGCGCAAGCCTCTAATAAACAAGCCCTAAACTATTCTATATGTTTTATATGTCTTTCACCATCAGGTAGCTACATATGAAATAACGGGAAGCTTAAATGAAAAAATAAATTCAAGTTGTTACTTAGTGGGAAATGCACTGTAGTATGTTATGAAACCTCTATTAGTTAATGCACTGCAGAGGTCTGTGTGTAACCAATGAGCCACAGAATTAAATCTTCATTGGTTCATTGGAGAATGGTGACTTGTGCATTTTAGTGCTACGAGGTCACAGCCTTTGACAGAAAGAATTGTGAATATGTAAGTTGTTATTTTATACTTGCATTACACAGTATAAGAAAGACCGCTACAAAATGTGCAACTAATTTTACAATAAAATGGGGCTTCCAAAATGTAGATTTTAGTAATACCATGGCATATTTAATGCAATTTTGTTTTACATCAGTCCTTTAACACCCCCATAGGGGTACTATAGGCTGTGTTAATACAATTATGATTAAAACACGCACTTCATAGCAAAGTTGTTGACGTTTTGCACTACCACTCAAAAAAACAAATATTTGTCATCACAAACCTTGGAGTGATTCAATCAATAACATTCAGAACTGGCTCCCAAGCGCCCTTTAGACTTGCAGATCAACTCATACCACAAATTTGCATTTCATTCAGGCAAGCAGGCACCCAGACACGAAGGCTTTTCACAGCACAGGAGACTCAATTATTGAGATGAAGAATTTTAACGATTGGAATTAAACGTCCTGGGACAGTTGCCTTTTCCAAAACAAAGAGCAAACGTTTTGGATTTCAGGCACAAGTAAGGCTGGGAAAAGCGTGCCCCCCCCCTTCCCAGGACTCCATAGCCCCCCTGGGTGTTGCACCCCACAGTTTGATTCCACCGCCTTGCAACAAATAGGTTTTTCATCAAGATTACACACACATCTATATCCATACCCTCACTCCTTCCATTCATACACACTCACTGCCATCTCATTTATTCACACATATCCATATTCATATAAAACAGAATCACAGCAAACCATCAGGGGCTGGACAATGTATTTATTATAACAGTAAACTGCTTTCGGTCAATTGCATTATCCAGTCCCTAATGGTGCATCAACACATGTTCCTGAGAAGCTGAGCATGTGTGTGGTGCCTTCCTCATCGAGCGCCTGGAGGACCCTGCAGGCAGTTAATGCATACAATCTTCCATGCTGAGGAAGTTGTTTTCAAGAGCACTGTCAGGGATAATGCATTTATCCTTAAGGTAAATACATTGCCCATCCCCTCACAATGCTGCTAAAAACATCTATATTGGGCTGTCTTTCTTTTCTACCTGTGGAACAGAGGAGCAAAGAATTTCACTTTGTATATTTAAAAATTTACAAGAATGTTCTGTTGTAATCAATAGGATGATGGAAACTCCAAGATTGATTCTTCAGTTACTTTATTAATTAAAATGTTAAGATCATAAGTTATAAGATACAAAACCCCATCAGGAGCAGCTGTCCTGCTGCTCAGCCCTCACTCAACTGACATTCATAAACTACTCACATTCCAATCATCCAACATTCCATATGACATGCATACCAGCTGAGCAGCAGGGAAACATAAGATATAACATATCTCCCTTCGTTATGGGTACAATTGCATAAAGCAATAAAATAGTTGTCAATAAGATGCACTCTAGTACACATTGTCAAGGATATTAAAACGGTGCACCAAAGTTCAAATAGACAACACAAACAAAATATTTTAACACATCCCACACCGCATTACTTCCTGAAATGAACAACTATCTTCATCCTACATCCTTATGCCACTAATTATACAAGTTGGCCAGACCTGTATAACAAGCACGACACAAAGGAACAAACTTAATGCAACAAATATCAGGAAACATCGCGCACACCATAGACTAAGAACAAGTATTCGCATAACTATTCATACTACGGGAAACCATACTCACACATCAAGCACACCTCAGCACTACACGTGCACACGACAAGCACATACGTAACCGGGAAACCACGTGCACACAACAAACCCAACTGGACATATGCGGCAAACAACTTGTAGATAAGCTAATAAGTGGCTCAACAACCTGACGCCAACTCACACACAACACCCATTGGGAACAAAGTTTGTTGAAATAAACATCAACACCGAAACAAGACAACTAAGGGGTAACCATATACTACATAGCCCCCACAAACATGAGCTAATGAGTCGCCTAACATCTAGACAGACTCACACACAACACTAGTTGTGGAACAACTCTTGTTAAATTAGCATCAGCATCCATACAACACAACTAAGGGGTGACCATATACCACATAGCCCCCACAAACCTGAGCTAATGAGTCGCCTAACATTTAGACACGCTCACACACAACACTAGTTGTGGAACAACTCCTGGTGAAACAATCACCAATACCAACACTCGATAACTAATGAGCGACCATATACAGCATAGTCCTCTAATAACCATGTGACCACATACAAGATAGCCACTAAAAACCTACAAATATAGTGGTATAGTATCTTGACACCACCTCACACACAAGACCTATTGTGAAACAGCTCCTGGTGAGATAATCAATGAGTGACCATATACAGCATAGCCCTCTAATAACTGTGACCCCATACAACATAGCCACTACAAACCCACAAATATAGTGGTTTAGTATCTTGACATCACCTCACACACAAGACCTATTGTGAAACAGCTCCTGGTGCGATAACTAATGAGTGACCATATACAGCATAGCCCTCTAAAAACAATATTAAAACGGTGCACCAAAGTTCAAATAGACAACACAAACAAAATATTTTAACACATCCCGCACCGCATTACTTCCTGAAATGAACAACTATCTTCATCCTACATCCTTAGGTGCACCGTTTTAATATCCTTGACATTGTGTACTAGAGTGCATCTTATTGACAACTATTTTATTACTTTATGCAATTGTACCCATAACGAAGGGAGATATGTTATATCTTATGTTTCCCTGCTGCTCAGCCCTCACTCAACTGACATTCATAAACTACTCACATTCCAATCATCCAACATTCCATATGACATGCATACCAGCTGAGCAGCAGGGAAACATAAGATATAACATGTTCCTTCACCACTATTTTCTTTGTGAGACAAAGAACCAGGACTATGATGTCTGTGATGTGGGACAAGCCATATTCAAATATCTTTCACTCTCCTTCACTATATTCTTTTCATTATCACTTTATCCCACATTCCCCTTCATGAATATGTCTGTGATCCCTTATCCCGCAATAATTCAAAATCATCAAACATTATAGAGCACTTGCTACAGGATTGTGGCTTTACAGTAGTGTAATTCCAGCTGTAACATTTATCGGGAAATCTTTTACCCCCACATGCGTTACTCCGCAGTGCCATTACCCCACAGTGTTTACACCTCAAAATCTTTTACTACGCAGGGCTTTACACCACAAACTATTACAACACATTCCCCATTACAATGCCACAGTGGAGTTAGAATAGTAAATTGCATTGTAATGGGGAATGCGTTGTAATAGTTTGCGGTGTAAAGCCCTACATAGTAAATGAGTTTGCGGTGTAAAAACTGCTGGGTAATGGCCAGCGGAGTAAAAGTGTGAGGGGTAAAGTGTCCTATTTACATTTATCCATTCCAATAGTCCTCTTTTTTATTAACTTTGGAAAGGGCGGGCCTGTGGATTCGAAAGCGATCCCTCCCACGTACAAGAAACTATGTAATAATCTCTCGGATTAATTTCCGAGACTTAGGGAGAAGTGGCAGACGGACCTGGGAAGTATTAGTGATGAAGAGTGGCAGGAGGCCCTGATGTCCCCCCGTGAGGCCGCCATAACACTGAAATCTAGATTGATCCAGGTCCGAATCTTACACCGCTCATACATGACGAGGCAGACCCTAGCAAAGATTGGTTCTAGACCTGATGATCTGTGCCTGAGGGGTTGTGGTCAACAAGCCACGTTTTACCACATACTATGATGCTGTCCGAGATTGAGTGTCCTATGGGAGGGGGCCTCGGAACACATGAGCAGGGTCTTACACAAGGAGATTATTCTGAAGCTGCAACTAGGGTTATTGAATATCTGGGAGGCAACTGATTTGACAGAAGTGGAAAAACAGTTTGTGACGCTGGGGTACTTGCTGGTAAAGTGGGAGATAGCTAGAGGATGGGGGGCAGCGAGTATACCGAGCGTCGATGTGTGGACGAAGGAATTCGACAGATGCATGCTGGCGGAAACAGAAGTGTTTGTGGTTAGAGGGTGCCCCAAAAAATGGGACCGGAAATGGTCGAGTTGGAATAAGTATCGAGGCGATTCTGTGGTGTCCCCAACGGTGGAATTAGCAATGTATAATCGTACAGAAAGTGCAGAATCTATGTAATGTTTCTTGATGGTAGCTAACTGTCCAGGTCTGAAATTGTATGTTGTATTTATTGCTATGTATGCACATGCTCTTTGTTTTCAATAAAAACATTTAAAAAAAAACTTTGGAAAGGGCCGGTATGGGAATGAAAAATGGCACAGCAAAATACCATCCACAAAATGCATTGAGCTAGTGAGCATCGAAATCATGCCTAACCTTATCCAGGAGTTTGGGGATACTACTCCACCCAAGAGGGAGAGGATGAGTTGGTTGTCCTCAGCGTAGGATATGATGTTGAGTCCATGGGTTTTGGCGATGCTAGCCAGAGGTGTCATATAAGTATTAGAGAGGGTGGGGCTGAGCAAGGATTCTACAGATGATTTCCTTGGGGTCAGAGATGACAGGGAAGGCCAACATTTTGCGTTCTTCCAGTGAGGAAAGAGGTGATTCATTTGAATGCAGCTCCTTGGATGCCTATGTTGTGCAACCTTGTGATGAGATGGTGGTGGGAGACCATATTGAAGGTTACCAAGAAGTCTAGGAGGATCAGAGCCATAGTCAAGTAGGGCTCTGAAGTCATTGGTAGCCATGAAGAGGGTTGTATAGGTGCTGTAGTTGCTGCAGAATCCAGATTCGATGGTTTCAAGTAGGAGGTTCCAATCCAGATCTGAGGAGAGATGCTGGTTGATGTTTTTTTCTAATACTTTGGCCGTAAACAGGAGCTGGGAAATCGGTTGGTAATTGTTGAGTTTGCTGGGGTCTGCTGTTGTTTGTTTTGTAGGGCATTGACCTTTGCATGTTTCCAGTCCTCTGGATGGCGGCTGTGGCAATTGAGGTGTTGAACAAGGTGATGAGAGTGTGGCTGATTCTGGCTTCATCTAGGTTAAAGATCTGGTGAGGACATGGGTTGCTTGGGGTCCCTGGGTGGACCGAGTTCATGATGGAGGCAGTGTCCTGTGGGGGGAGCTTGCTCCATTCGGTAAGTCGGATCTCTGTGGTGGTAGTGGGGTGGTGGTGTTGCTTAAAGATGTTGGTGGCCTTGGGGTGGGGTTGGAAGTTTCTGTAGATTTTGTCGATCTTGTCATGGAAGAAGTTTTCCAAGGTTATTAAAGAGTTTCTGTGAGGGGTTAATGTTGTTTGTTGTAGCAGAGGGGTTGGAGAATTCTTTGATGATGTTGAAGCTTGATTTGATGCATGAGGCTAAGGGCTTTTTCTCCAATTCTCTCAACTATCTGTGGTAGAGGTGGAAGGCTGTCTTGAAGGTGGTCTTCTCCATCATGTCCTTGCTTGTGTAATATCTTCTTTCCTTTCTCCTCTCCCAGACCAGTATCCACACTGCCCTAGTATGTATAGCAATGACCTTAGGCCATTACACACAGTGTAATTGCACTATCCATACCCGGTCATCTAAACTGGCGGAACTAGGCCCGTGTCTGTAAAGCCCCATTATGTCATGCAGGATCCTCACGACGGTATTCAGGATTCCCATATCATTTAAAGAGTTGTTCACCCAGTATACAGTATCTACAATGATGTATATTGTAAAGCTCTAACCTTGTAATGTACTACCCCCAAGGCACTGTCCTCAAACAACAATCTTGCAAAGTACCAAAATCAAGTCAGTATCTAGAAAACCCTGTTATGTATTGCATCGTTCTGAGGACAGTATAGGCAGTGCCCAATTTCGGTAAACTACTATCCTTTTAACTATGCATTACCCTCGAGCTCAAAATGGAGTCTGGTGTCGTAATCACTGAACCCCGTGACATAGTCCGGGAATTTGCGATGCATTATCAGAAGGTATACAGTAAAGGCTCTGATAGACCAGAGGATGACTCGGTCTCCTTGCTGACCGACATTCGAATGCCCTCTCTCTCAGAATTGGAAAGAGAGGACTTGGAGGCGCCACTTACTGTTGAGGAATTGGCCCGAGCGATCGGGGACCTCCGGTCTGGGAAAGCGTTGGGGCCCAACGGCTTACCAATAGAACTATATAAGCTCGCGCCTTCTGGCCTTAGTCCCTACCTAAAAAGAATGTTTGAGGAGAGCAAGGAACGAGGTATTCTGCCGCGTGATCAACGTATAGCTACAATAGTGGCCAACCCCAAAGTAGGGAAACCTAGAGACTCCTGTGCCTCCTACAGGCCCATATCCCTCCTTAATGCAGAGCCCAAAATACTGGCCAAAATCCTCGCCAACAGACTAAAACCTGTCCTCCCCGCTTTAGTCCACCCGGACCAGTCTGGCTTTATGCAACACCGGAACACAACGCTTAACCTCCTTAGGTTGCATGGAGTCCTGGGTCGATGCCATACTCTCCAGGAGGATGCGGTGGTACTATCCCTTGACGCTACGATGGCGTTTGACACACTCGAGTGGTCGTATATGATGGCTGTCCTCCGTAAACTGGGATTCGGCCCGAGCTTTATAGGATGGGTGCGCCTTTTATACGCGGCACCCTTGGCCCAGGTCTCTGTCAATAATAAAATCTCTGAAATATTTGCCCTCTCACTGGAGCCCCTGACCGCGTGGATCAGGCAAGACCTATCCCTGAAAGGAATACGATGGGCTGACGGATGGGAGGACAGGATTTTGCTCTACGCGGATGATGTCCTGCTCTATCTCACCAAACCCCGTAAGTCCCTTATAGTGGTTATGGATATTCTCAACAACTTTGGGAAAAACTCAGGCTACAGGATCAACTAGGGCAAATCCGTACTTTATGTCCTACAGGGTGAGGTTCCCGTGCTCCCGCGGAATTGCCCCATCGTGGTGGTCACTGAGGGGTTCCGTTATTTGGGGGTATTCATCTCCAAAGACCGGATGTAAGATACGAGAAGAACCTTCTCCCGCCTCTGCAGCGATTCAAGAGAGACGCTGCCTCCTGGCAACGACTCCCGCTGTCCCTCCTCGGACGGGCAGCACTCTTTAAAATGATGGCACTGCCTAGGTTCCTGTACGCCCTGCAAAATTACCTGGACCTAGTCCCAAATGCCTACTTCACTTCCATTGAGGCCGCGCAGAGGGAACTGCTGTGGTCTGGAATGCCCCGCATCTCGATACAAAAACTGACCCTGGGTTGGTTCGATGGCGGTATAGCACTACCTGACATCCGCACCTCTCCGCCATTAACCAGTGCACCTAAAGTGATGGTAACGACCCGGCATACGGAATGGACCGCTGGCTTTTACCGGGCGGGAACTTCGAAGCGGAGCTCTACTCCAAACCAGGACGATTCTCGCTGACGGGGCCCACGCAACACTCGGTGCAGCTGTGGCATGTTGTACAACGCAAACTGGGCTGGGCTGACACCCTCACGATGGCCACCCCCCTGTGGGTTTCTGAGAGACTCTGTAGGCTTGGCCGCACCAAGGAGTTCCGTAACTGGGACCTCATAGGCATATCTCATGTCCGAGACCTATGGGGCCCGAAGGGGATGACACCTTTTGCCTCACTCCAACACACCTATGAACTAGCTCACTCGGAATACTTTAGATACACGCAGGTCAGACACTCCCTCCAGGCTAACATTCCAGCGGGAACGCAGCCCCCTGCCTCCTCACCACTGGAGGATAGACTCCTCGATGGCCATCTCCCCGAACATGCCATATCCCTCACTTACAAAAAAATCATTAATCATTCCCCTGACCTATTACTCCCCCTCAAGAGTAAATGGGAAGCTGACGGCCTAGAAATTGATGAGGAGGAATGGCAATCTGCACTAGCCTCCCCTAAGGAGGTGGCCATTTCGGCCAGGCTCCGGCTCATTCAACTGAAAATCCTACATCGTGTCTACCTTTCAGGGACTAGACTGCAGCGAATGGGCTGAAGTTCAGATGGGCTTTGCAGACGGGGATGCGGAGAGGTAGGGACCTTCTTCTACATACTCTGGGAGTGCCCGCGGTTGAAGCACTACTGGACCCGAGTGACCCGATGTATGCAGGAAGTATGGGCGGTGGAGATCAGACTTGAAGCAAAAAGGTGCCTGTTAAACATCTGGGAACCTACGGACCTATCACAGAGTGGGAAGTTGTGGGCCACCCTAGGATTTGCGATAGCCAAAAGAAACATTGCTAGGCTGTGGGGGGCGGTTCGGTCTCCTAAGGTCGGCCAATGGAAAACTGACATGGACTGGTGCATGATCCAAGAAAAGACAGTGTACGAGGCACGAAGATGCCCTCGGAAATGGACACAAATATGGACCACCTGGAACGAGTACCGAGGGAACATTTGTGAACCCCCCAGAATGCCTTAATTGACGAACCGCTTGTACTGTGAATGTTATTTGATTGACCTTGTATGCCTCCATACTGTGATAACTATGTATGTCCTGAAACTCCCTGCGGTTGAATGTAGAAGATTATTGCCTTGATAGTGATGATTGCCACCTGTTTTCTTGTTGCTAATAAAAAGAATTTAAAAAAAAACCTATGCATTACCCACAATGTCCTTTTATTTAAAGCAGGATACTTTCAGTTTCCCCGACCAGTATCTGCAATGTCCTAGTGCGTAATATTCCTAGACAAGCATCCATAAACATCTACATTCCCTACTCAGTGGTTGACCATGATTTGCGGCAGCACCCCCCTCCCCTTTTAATAAGTAACAACTCCGGGGGATGGGTTTCCCGAAGCCTCATAGAGGGTTTGGGAGGGGGGATGCATGCCCCCCTTCCCTTTAAAGGAGAATGTGCTGCCCCTCCTGGGCCCTGGAACCAGGGATGGGTTCTTTCTTCAAAGAACAGGAGCCAGTGCTTTTTTTAAACTTTACAGTGGATTCACAGATCCATAGCGGATTTTTAGTAAAAAAAAAATAAAAAAGGTTTTCGATCTTTCTGGTTATCCCCACTCTGCCTCCTTATATTATTTTCTGACCATTTTTTTCACGAGTCTTAAGATCATTGCTGCCGCATATTTGTTGATGTGATGGCAACCAATCAGATCTCATCTTGTGATCTGCCCGCTCTGTGGATCTGCTGCAGCATGAAATATCCAAATTTATTTAGCCTTAATTTCACAAAACTACTGACTGGCATTACAGCGAATCACAAAAAGCACACTTTCTGGACCAAGGTGTAACTTTCTGTCAAATTTGGCGTGGTTCCACTGAGCCCCCTTTTCTCGCTCCTGCGTGACAGATAACTCTGAAACTTCCCAGGAAGGAGCCTGTGACATTATCAAATGAGATGTCAAGTGAGGTCACTTCCTGTCAAGACTTCAGTTAATGCAACCTACATCTTTCCAGCTTTGGTTGGGGTACCTACACTGACAGACATCCACCTGACAAGTAAATTACTGCTTTCATCAGTACTATCGCCTTTCAGAGGCACGACTCCTGTCAGTAAAGCTCAGGGTGTAGCTAGCTTTAGTGTAGCAGGCACCCAGAGGTATGAATGACCCACTGCACCGATTATAGATCTCTTTTGTTTTCTAAAACAGGGCAGGAGGATCAGATTTCCTTGCTTACCCTGTGGCACTTCTTGGTACTTTTTCCACGCCTCTGTTATAGTTCAAGATTTCTATGTAGGAGAGACCAACTTTGCTGGTACCAGTACGAATTTAACAGACACTGCCAAAAAGGCTCTATTACAGTGATTACAGCTTTTGAGCTTTATACTTAAGGTGCCCATTTAATGTCTAAGGTGCCCATTTAATGTCGCCTGAAAATGACGTTCGAAAACAGAAGTGTCAGGACAGTTGGGTTACATTGTGTCTGTGTTCTCAGAAGCAGCCACAAGAGGGAGCCTGGAACCACACAACAGGTCAAACTGCTCATAAAACATATTGGAGTTTGCTACATTCTATGTGGCATTTAAAATATAGACTTTTCCTGCCCGTCTCTCCAATAAGATAAATCACATAGATTAGATAATGTTTTGGCCCTACGGCTAACCCCCGCCGTGCACAACCAAATGAGGTTTGCGACAGGGGTGGTCAACCAGCGGGTTTGGTTGCAGGGCCCGGCCACAGGCCAGACCTGACGGCAACTGCACACAGCCCAAAGGCATGTGTGGTGAAGGGTTAGCATAGTCAAGTATGGTAATAAAATATTACTTTACGTTTTAAAACCCTAGAAATTCAGTGGAAAAAACCAAAGGTTAAAGTGACATTATAGTTAGAGATGGTAACAATATCTTACTTTTGATTTGTTTAAAAACGTAGAAATTTGCTGTAAAATCAAAGAATATGCACATAGATTCATCAATGTCAAATTCTGCGATTCCTAAATTGCGAGAAAAAGCGAATCGCAATTTAGAAATTGCAGAATGGCATTCATTAAAAAATGCGATTAAAAAAAGCGATTCGCAATCGGCCGCAATCGCCGATTGCGAGTTTCCGAAAATCGCATAAATATCGCAGAATCGGCCGATACCCTTGTTGAAATAGCGATCTCGCAATTACCGAAATCGCAAATTGCGATCTCGCAAAAACGGGAAGTCGCATTCTGAGCACAGTGATGACATCACAACCAGGAAGTAGGCAGGTTCCACCCTCATTCAGCATTGTGAGCCTGAAGTGGAAGCAGCATTGCCAGAGCTCCCTCCACAGTACCTACAGGTGAAATCCAGGAGACACCCCAGTGCACAACATGTCACAGGAAGCTGCAGGTGAAACTTCCACAGGAAGAAAAAGGAAAATTTAATTTTCAGAACAAGAGTTAGAACATCTGATAGAGGGAGTGTCCAAGGACCACAACCGCCTCTTCGGGAAGGACTCGAGAAGGGTGCCTGAGGCCGACAAAAGGAGGATTTGGGTGCGCATCTGCGCAAAAGTGAATTCCGTGGGGGTTACCCAGCGCTCTGTGGATGACTTGAAAAAACGCTGGTACGACCTCAGAGGGCGGGCCAAGGAGAAGATCGCAGAGAGGCTGGGGGAGCGTGTTGCGACAGGAGGAGGGGAGCCCACTGTCCCACCCAACACCCCACTTGAGGACCGAGTAGAGGACACCCTGAACCCGCAGGCATGCGTGGGGGTAATCCAGCTGGACTCCTCCCGACCCACCCAAGATACACAAGGTAAGTGCCATGCGACTGCGACCCTGTCCCCTAACAATGGCCATGACCCCAGATCATCCCATTACAAACCCCATCCATGCAGCCAAAGCACACCACTAAAGCCCTATTGCATTGTGGGACATGTAGTCTGACCACAATTACCATCTAGCCCCATACAGCCAGACCTGTTCAGTGAGAGGCAATCCTGCAGCGAGTCAGGGAATGGTAGCCTGCATGCATGTAGGAAGCTCCAATGTGTAAGTAACATGTCACTAATCAACGTCCACTTTACATCACAGGTGGCGCTGAAGTACCCAGTACGGACAGCGATGCCCTGCAAATTGAGGAAATTACAGAGGACACTGAGGGAGAAGTACATCCATCTTCACAGCCAGGACCATCAGGGCAAGCTGCCGCACCAGCGGTCATAACACCACCTGCCCCTGTGGACAGTGCCACCTCTGCGCCAACAGGCGCAGCAGTACCACAGCGAGTGACTCAAACACCAGTGGGGCTGACAACACCAGCAGCAGCACGCAGACAAACCCGCCGACCTGCGGCTGTGAGGAGCCAGTCCAGCGGACTGGTGAGGGAGCCGCGCAATACCACATCACGCGCTGGCAGGGGGGTGAACGTGCGGGCACCTGGGCTCTCTATTGAGCGCCGTATGCTCCACGTCCACCAGACACAAGCCCGTCATCTCGCTGCTATACATCTCCAGCTCAACAAGACTGCTAGGAATGTTGGTCAGCTGAGTGACTGTATGGAGAGGATGACCGCTGCTGTGGAGGCCAACACCCAGGCCATGTTTAGCCAGCAGGACATCAACCGGCGCAGACACCGGCAGCTGCTGACCCGCCTGTCTGCATACACGCGGTCAAATTATGTCATTGGCAACACGACCTCACATCTGTCACGACGCTCCTTGGCCATGCAGGCGCAAATGGTCCAGTGCTGTCAGGACGTCGCGAGAGCTCTGGAGCAAGTGACAACTGCAGTTCAGGGTATGCAGGCAACTGGCCATGGCCAGCCAGGGGGAGGGGGGGGACGACACTAGTGAGGCTAATTCCAGCTATAGTAGCCAATCCGTGCCACTGCAGCACCAGGCCCTCTGCTGCCTCACGGCAAAATCAGGAGGAGGAGGTGGAAAGAAGGTTGGGAGCATCTGCCCGGAGGCGGCATTGAACATTTGATTGGTACCATGAAGGGCCATGCTGCTGCTACAAGCATGCCCTCCTCAAGAACATGGGACATATGACGCAATATGCCAATCATGTTACAGTTTGGGGAATTCCCACTTTATTGTGCAAAAAACAATAGGAAATATTCCGTTAAACTTAATCTGACTCATGCCATTATTACAATTGTCATGCATGAGTGAAGTCTTGGGTGTGGGGAGTGGGTGCACTAGAAACAGTTCATGCTGATTTGGTTACGGCGCCTGTGTCCTTCTGCAGGATTCTCCCCGCGTGCATGATGCACATGTGCAGGTGGTCGGTTGTCTCCTTCCGACTCACTGCCAGAGATCTCTACAGGTATCCTGCCTTGGTAGCAATGTTGTGGAGGGTAGCACACACGGCCACGATGCGGCAGCAGACCTCAGGTTCGTATTTGATGGCAATCTGCTTTTCAAAAGGCCAAATGTCCTCTCAATGCAATTTCTTGTGCGTATGAGTGCTGCATTGTAACGCCGTTGATGTGGTGTTGCAGGGTTGAGGTATGGGGTGAGGAGGTACTCACGGAGAGCATAGCCGCTGTCACCTGAATGAAAGGAGCAGAGGGTGAGTGCCTGTTCAGCGCAGCTACATGATCACAGTGTACTATTTGGGGCATGTGGACTTACCTAGTAGGTGTCCTTCCCCAAAGTCTCCCCTGGCCAGTCATGTGTGGATGCGGCTGTGCCGGAATATGAAGGAGTCATGTGTGCTCTCCGGGTACTGTGCCACTATGTCCTTGATGATTGTCTTAGCATTGCACACCATCTGGACATTGAGGGAGTGGTAGGAATTGCGGTTGCGGTATATGTATTCCGTTTGTGCTGGTGGGCAGATGTGGATGTGGGTACAGTCAATGCATCCTATTACATGTGGAAATTGTGCAACGTTGTAAAATTGAAGCTTGGTCTCATTCAAGTCCTGTTGGCTGGTGGGGAATGAGATGTAGTGGTGTAGCCGGGTCAGCATAGCCTCCAGGAAACTCCTTAGGCAGCGGGACATGGTGGGCTGGGATATCCCCCCTGTAACAGCGACTATCCCCTGGAAGCTTCCGGAGGGCAGAAGGTGCAGGCTGCAAAATACCTGGACATGTGTGGGCATGGCATTGGTCCTCCTTGTTGGGTGCTGCATCAGGGGATCTAGGTCCCGGATCAGCTTGATGATCATTGCCCCATTCAGGCGGTACTTAGCGTAAATGTGCTTCCTGGTTTGGCCCAGAAGGGTGACCCGCTGGCGTAATATCCGCTCCTGGATCCTACGTCTGTTCCGTGCTGCTCGCTGTAGCCTTCGCCGCCTGACCACCATGTAGAGTCCTGGCATTGTGAGAGTCCTCATGCTCCAGCTGCATATCCTTAAGTGTGTTTGGTCAGGCCTGCACCTGTTGGTAGTTTGTTCAAGTTTTTTTTAATTTTTTTTTCCTTACTGATTACCACCTGGTTTGGGTTCTCCTTAAATTGTGCGTCGCAAATAGCGATTTTCGGGTTTTCGCATTTCTCTTGAATAGTGATTGCGATTGTTTTGCGATGTCGCAATTAAATTCGCAGATTCCACGGTTTCTCGCAATTTTCGATTCGCTAATGGGCTTCTTCCAGGATTCTGCGAATTTATTTGCGAACTTGCAATTTTTCTTTAGCAAATTCGCTTTTTTTGAGATTTCACTATCATGAATTCTTTTTATTCAAATTGCGTTCGCAATTGCTAATTCGCAGCTATTGCGATCGCAATTTGGCTTCATGAATCTAGCTAAAAGTGAAGTTATAGTTAGGTAAAAATCGCACTTTAAACGAAGTAACTGATGTAACTATAATTTGTGCCCCCGCCATGCACAATGTTTTCATAAATTATGCCATTTCAGATGCCAGTGCAAAAATGTGCAGCATTATCAGCTACAGTTCTCTTTGAAATATTTTCACATTTTCTCTCAATTTTATAAGTGGATTCTTAAAAACTGCACAGTCAAAACTGATTTCAGGTTGCTTGAAACTTTTTTCCGTTTAATTATTCCAGGGAAAATCCTAGAGGCAGGGTACCCGATATATTAAGGTTTGAGAAATTATATAATCATTTGTCATATAGTGAGATTTAAGGATATTTTCCTGACATTTCGATTCGGATTTAGTAATTTTATATTTTCTGCTTCCAGTGATGTTGTGTCCCAGAAGTCTACTTCCTGTAATTTAATTAGATTTAAATGTTTCATCACATCACTTCCTTTTTTTTAATTTCTTTGTCCTCATAGCACCATAGTACATGCAATACTTAGACCGCCAAATCAATTCGCACTGATCCAGCCTGCCAGGCTATAATTTTAAAAGATGCCATTTGTGTAATCATTGGATCTTACGTTCCATCTGCGGCATCTGATAAACTCATCCAACACTGCAGATATCCTTCCTGGAGTGCCGTCCATATACAGACGACAGATCCATTTAGCCGCATTAATCCAATTTATTACACTCAGAGGTGATGGGTCAATCCAGTGATGACAAATCTCCATCCTGGCCTAGAAATATCAAATGAAAGATAAGACCGGTTTGATCCCTGCTCAATGTACTATGTGTGGTATTATTTACCTCCCAAAAATGAATACGGAATTTAATACAATGGTGACTCCCAGAATATCTTTTAAGATAGACTCAGAATGCCTTTATCACAGGACAGGTAAAAAAAGACATGTATTTCATCCGCTTCTACACCTGGGAGTAGGCTGTGTTGCGAACTTGGCAATTTTTTTGAGGTGTTCAATAGCGCCTATTGATGCTAAAGAAATGATTTTGTTTTAGATTTGCGGGCTTGACAGTCGAATATAACAGTTTCAAGGAGCGATTCCATAATGGTTGTATGTCCACGCCCTGAAAAATATCCCCCCACACCTATATGGTGCCAACATGTTTTTATCTTCAGTATCCAGGAGCTTCCAGTACCAAGTTCCTTCCTTTTAGGTCTCCCATACTGGAGAGAGGACTCAAATTCCCAGTCCCCCCTAGTTCCGAGGTCAAAGTTGTAAACCAGAAGGACATATTTAAACCTAGAAAGGGTATCCTGGGTTTTAACTTTCAAGACTTCCCACAGTAAGAATCCTGCACTGTCATCAAGTCCCCCCAAGTTGCCTTCCCTGCTCGCCTTCAAGAATTCTGGGGAGCGAAATCGGAATAGCATCCTATATTTATGTGTTCCTCACCTTACACCAAAGGTTTAACGCTGTCTTTAAAACTTTTAGTCGAACCATCTTAAAAATGTTTGGAGCTCCAACCTTATACAAAAAACTGCACTCCCCAAACTTCCTTATCATTTCACCTAAAAGCTTTCCCCATGTTGATCTGTCTGGTTTTCCAAGAAGCATCTGGAAGGTTTTTTAAACTGAAATGCTGTGTAATATAAGTTTAAATCAGGTAGGGCTAAACTTCCCTTCTCGAGCCTGTGCCTCAGTTTCTTCCAAGCCAGTCTTGCCGCAAGGGAAGCCCATATAAAGCTGGGTACTGCAACGGGACTGGCAGCCTTTCCCCTCTTAAATCGTTGGAGGTGCGTCATAATTTCCTCCTCAATTATCGGTGCATCCATGTGTTCTCTACCTTCCCATGTAAGCTCCAAAAGCCCTACGCTTTCCAGCCAAGCTTTAAGTCTTTCTGCGTCAGGATGGACCTCTTCTGTGTACAGTTCAGTAAACAAAGATACCAAGAGGCTCTGCATTTCATCAGCCTTGTTCGCAACATCTCCCTGCAAATTGATTACCAATTCCCTACTGAAGTTTCTAGACCTCTCAACCCTAGCCTTCCATGCTAGCAATGCCTCCACTTTCTCCCCATATTTAAATAGTTTCATACACCCAGCTTGCCAACGCTGTCTACACTTTGCTTCCAATCTGGCCTTATAATTGAACCTGGCCTCCTGCAACTTGCTTGATAATCTCTCCCAGTCACTATTGGGACATGTATTTTGCTGCTGCATCTCAGCTTCCAATGTCCCCACTCTTTCCTGGGGCAAGGACCACTCGGATCCCGACTTGGCAGACGCTATCCCCCCAGGCTACATTAATCTTAGATGCGACTGCCTTGAAAGAAGAGGAGGTGGCCTAGCCCTGGTGGTTAGGGACTCCCTTAGATGTACACTTAGCTATGTGGAAGGTGCTCCTGGCTCTCTTCTGGAAGCAGCCACGTTTGGAATTAAGCTACCTGAAAACTGTAATCTTTCGGGCCTTCTGGTATACCGTCCTCCAGGGCCTGGGGCCAAGTTTCTGGAGACATGGTGCCAACCCCTCGAACCATTTGTCACCACGGCTCATTAGACCATTCTGAGGATTTCAATTTCCATCTTGAAAACAAACAGGACAATGACTCTGCTCACCTTTTACATATTATGCCATTTATGGGATTTGAGCAACTTGTCTGTTCTCCCACCTATAGTGCCGGCCATACCTTGGATAGCATTTTTGCTAACCACAACATTCTAATGTTTGAGGCAGTTCAGCCTCTAGGCTGGGTTGACCACTGGATGCTCAAGTTTAATATCATTTTCCTTCATCTCACTAAAGCAAACAATGGTTCCCCCCTAAAACATATACATTGCAGGGGATTGAATAAGGTTACTGCCACCAACTGGAAGGTCGCCTTGGCATCAGTTTCTTATGGGAACCACATCGCTCATCCTCCCATGACAGAGGGTACTCGTAATTGGATCACCTAGGCCTTAGACATAGTTGCTCCATTCAAAAATTGTATCATTAAAAGAGCGAAACCCTCGGCTCCATGGTTTTCGGAAGTGCTTATGGCTCTCAGGCACCAATGCCGTAGGCAAGAGCGGAAACGGTGTGCTGACCCTTGCCCTCGGAAAAAAGTCAAGCAGAAATCTTTCCTGTGGGAATATAAACATGCCATCTTTCCGGCCAAATCTCATTTCCTCACTGAAAAGTTAGTGTCGGCAGACAATTCCTCCAGCATGCTATTCAAAGTCATAAAGGAGATTGCTGAGCTACCAGGGACACAGCTCTTGAACCCCTCCCAAGACTTCTGTGACAGAGTAGCACTCTACTTCTAGGATAAAGTCCTTAAGATCTCTCATTAGTTCACCCCGACTGCAGATGAGGAACCTATCGCAGAGGTAGCCAAAGGTGAAAGTGAAGGCCCATCGAAGGGGAAGCTTACCCAGGTTCTCTGGAAGTATACCCTGTCCTCTTTTCCACAAATCACAGGTCTGCAAAACCAAGGAATTCTTACTTGGCCTAAAGTCCGGAGCTCCCTCAGACCCTTGTATGCCTTCCATACTAAGACTTGCTCCTGACTTAATAGCCAACTTCCTGTGCAAGGTCTTCAACAACACACTCATGTCCGGCAACTACCCAGCCACCTGGAAGGAAGCAATTGTCTCACCTTTTCTTAAAACACCCAATGCCGATCCCTCAAAGTTGAAGAACTTCCAACCTAGCTCCCTTCTCCCCACTCCGGTTAAAATCCTGGAGAAATTCATCAATGTTGAGCTGATGAAACACATTGAATCTCAGGAAATGCTTGACAGCTCTCAGAACGGTTTTCATGCTGGTCACAGCACCGAAACCACCCTAGTAGCAGCCACTGACTGTACCACATGCAGGTTGACCAAGGTGGTTCTGCAGTGCTGAATTTGCTCGACCTTTCGGCGGCATTCAATACCATCTCCCCAGTGCGCATGATCCAGTGACTGCAGGAAGCAAGAGTTACAGGAAGGGCCCTGCAGCTTCTCCACTCTTTCATGACTGGCAGAACTCACATGGTCAGTTTTGGAGGCTTTAGAGCACAGGCCTACGGCCTTCCCTGTGGGGTCCCTCAGGGATCTTTGCTCAGCCCCTCTCTTTTTAAGCTCTATGTGACCCCTCTAGTGGAGTTGGTGAGAACTTTCAGTTTCCAGGTGCTCTCCTATGCGGATGACACACAAATCATTCTTTCCATAACAAATGATTTGCAATCGGTTGCCCGGAAGTTCAATCAATGTGTGTCCAGCATTATATGCAATTCATTAAAGATCAATGCGGACAAAAGCGAGGTGCTAGCTTTTGGACCACAGAATTCCATTTGGTCTCATGCCTGGTGGCCTGCAGATTGCGATTCCCTTCCTGTACCGGTCAAAACTGCAAAAAATCTGAGGGTCATATTTGATGAGGGTCTGACCTTTGATGCCCAGGTTAGCCGTACTGTCAGCACCTGCTTCTACATCTTAAAAACCCTGAGGAAAGTACTGCCATATATTCCATCTGAACTGTATCGGCCTACTATCATCGCACTAGTCACCTCACGGCTAGACTACTGCAATGCTCTGTACCTTAACATCAACACAGGATCCCAGAACAGGTGGTATAGAATGCTGTGGCAAGGCTGATTCTTAACATCCAGAAGTATCAGTCAGCCAGGGAAGGAATTCAAGTCTTGCATTGGCTCTTTATTAGGAACCGCATTTCCTTCAAGGTCCTGAGTATGGTGTGCAACGCTATGCTCAGTAAGGGCTCCTCACACTTAAAAAACATGTTTCAGTGGTAGAATCCAGGGAGGACCTTGAGATCCTCTTCACAAAAAAACTGGTTTCTCCCAGATTTCACAGGTCCAGATGGGGTGGTTGCTCCTTCTCTTTAGCGACCGCCAAACTCTGGAACTCCTTGCCCCCTTCCATTTCCAAGGAAAACTCTTTTCCAGTATTGAGCAAACTTTTGATAACCTGATTATTTGCCTCTTAGCTGGATGTGGGTACTTTTTCCTCCCCCCGTTCGCTAAGTGCCTTGACACCTGTTGGTATACGTGCGCTTTGTTAATATTATCCTATTCTATCCACCAATCTATTGCATTTGGCCTTTTCAGCCCTATTCTGACCATATGCCAGACTTTTCCACACCCCTCTAATATAAGCTTTGAAAGTATCCCAGATTGCATCCAATGGGGCAGAGCCAGCATTGACAAAAAATAACAATACACTAGCTTTTTTCAAAGTTGCAACTACATCTAGATCCAGAAGGATCGACATTTTTAATCTCCACCCTGCATTACTTTGACCTCTAAAACACTTAAGCGTCATGCTAACTTCTGCATGGCCTGAGATATGCCCTGGCAACAGGTTACCTTCTTTTAGTTTCGAGGCTAGGGCTTTATCCACCAAAATATAATCCAGTCTAGAGAAGTGGCCATACATCTTGCTATGAAAAGTATAGCCCCTCTTGAACCATTTAGGTATCTCCATATATCTACTATGCCTATATCATGCAGCATGTTTTTAAGTTCTTGTCTCATACTAAGGGCTGGGCATGGTACTTCCTAGTTGATCTATATAAAAGAAGGTCCAGGAGAGTATTCAAATCTTCCCCTATTATTATTGGAATTGTAGCCTCCACTAAGTTGTACATAAGATTTATTATATATTGGGGATCATCGAGGTTCAGCTCATAAAAACCATCAAACATAAACTCTAAATCTCACATCTCAGGGTTGCGATAACCCACCTACCAGAGCTATCTGTTTTTTAAGACATTTCCTCAACCCTAGCTCCTCTCCTTATCAAAATGACCACGCACTTACAATGCACTTTCTGCTCTTTCTATCAATCTAAATTTAGAGAAGAGGGCTCTGCTCTCGCTGGCCATTAAATGAGTCTCTTATAATACAATTATATGGACCAAGCTATCTTTTAAATATCTCATTACCAGTCTCTGCAGATTTTTAATTCTAAGGCCATTTACATTCCACGTTATAAATGAGATCTTCCTACTACTCCCCATCATCATCTGGGGACATAGGACACTTATTTAGATACATTATCATTGGGAAAGCAGTTGACCCTATTGGGTTAAGTGACATTGAAGACTTAATTTTATTTTTCTCCCACTGCTCCCCACCCAGTGCCCTACCCCACCCGATGACCCCCCCCCACCAACCCACCCTGGGGAACCCTTCTACTGCTAGCAGGCATGGACTGCCTGATGAGCTCCCCTGCAGAGGATTAATTATAATCAAGTTAGCTTAGCTTTGGAAGGATCCCCTTTGCGCCCCCCCAGCACACTTTATCTTAGTATAAATTCAGGAGCCTGCCCCCTTTTTAATGAGTTCAATCAGGGTGTCTGCCTCTTCCACTGTTCGATAATTATGCATTTGATTATTACACATGAGCCGGAGCATTGCCGGGAATTTCAGTTGCTCTTTTGCCCCTAAATTATGTAGTCCCTCCATTCTTTTACCTAATTCCCACTGCTTCTGATCTGTTTCCCGACATACATCTGATCTATTCAAAAGGGAATAAGGACTGACCGTGAAAGGGCCATTCCTTAAAGCTGTACTCAATATTGTCTATTTCACTGAGTATGAGAGGAAGTTCCCTTAGAATTTTTCTTGGCTTCTGCCTTTGGGGGTTCTTTTTAAAGGGGTCTCTATGCACACGTTGTCAAAATGCATGTCAGGCCTATCTTTGAGAGCCACATTGCGTAGGATCTTGATTATGAAAGTCTTAATGTCAGAGCCCTCCTCCGCCATAGGTCCCAAGAGCCAGTTTTAACATTTTTCCTATCTCCTTTGCACTCTGGCCCTCACTCACCTACTTCGTTGGTCTCCCCCATTAAAAACACCTCAGCTCCTCTTCACAAACTATCTTTTTGTAGAGAGTTGTAGTCCACACGGTATACACCTGTTACAACGCATTTTTTACTCCGCACTACCATTACAACGCGACTTTTACTCCGCATACCGTTACAACGCATTGCGCTGGGGGGCGCTGTAGGATAGGGAATAAGTTTAATTTTCTATCCAACACCTTCCCTAGTGTCCACGGGGACTGGTGTTGGAATAGAAAATTATACTTACCACTATCCAGCGCCCCAAGGCGCTATGCGTTGTAACGGTATGCGGAGTAAAAGTCGCGTTGTAATGGTCTGCGGAGTAATAGTATGCGTTATAACGTCATACATCCAGTCCACACCTGGGACCATGCAGCCCCGGTGTGAGGAGGGAGCCCTATGATGAAGCATGTCAGCTTCGGGTGAGTGAGGGTCCTCGTCCTTAAAGAAAAGGTCTTCCTTTAACCCCCACTTTTTCTAGAGAGACCCTGGGCACACTATCACAACATTTTGTGAGTCTACTTCAGTTAACACCACCTGCATTTTCCTGCCTTGGTTAGGAAACTGCTCTGCCAGACGCCACCTAACAAGTAAATTACTGCCTTCAGCACTAATGATTTTCAGAGGCTATTCCCTGTCAGTAAAGCTCATGGTATATCTAGCATTAGTGCAGCAGAAGCCAAGAGGTGTGAGGGGCCCACTGCACCCCATTTATAGATCTATTTTGTTTCCTAAAAGATGGCAGGACTCGGACAACCCGCTTTCCTTGCTTGGACTGGGGCTCTTCTTGGCACTCTTGCCACACCAGTGGTATTTTTTATTTTATTTATTGCAGGTAGTGGCGCACTTTACATGAGCACCAGTTACATTATACAAGGATGCATTCATTTTTAGGTCAAAACCTACCAGACGGTGCAGCTGTCTCGTTTGCTAACAACATCTTGAGAACATTCGGAAAGCTTCTTTAGCAATTCATTCTGACCATTGCTTACCATTAGCTTTGTGGTCTGTAAATCACATTTGCTTGCTTTGTATTTGCTGGCTCTAGTTGGTTTAGGCTGTCCAGATTGAGTTTGTCTGTTCAGTTGCCCAAACCCTATTTACTGCATTCTTCCACGCAAGCTCGATTTCTGTAAACAGGCCTTTAAATCTTGTTCTTATCTTGTCACATTTGCTGTGCATTCAAAAGCTGAAGTCAAAAGTCAGGCTCTGTCTTCCAGGGAGCTTGGTGTTTGCTTTTGTTTCTCTGATATCAAAGTGAGAGGATTTTTGGGACAATCATGCTGGATACTAGGGGTGTGCTTAACGAAGGTTGTACAATGTTATTTTCTTTCTAGCACACAACAAAATTAAAATGTCTACAAATGAACTGTGCAAATATTTTTTTCTAGCACACAACAAAATGTAAATGTTTGTATATGAAGTGTGCAGATATTTCTGAATATATCAGAATTAGAGAAACACAAATGAAGCACATTTTTCTCAATTCTGTAGTGGTGTAAACAAATATTTTATTACGATCAAAACAAATCAATACACAAGGTGATGACATTTTCACAAATTGTTTGTGCTCTGTATACTTTTATCAGTAAAACTGTATGTCTGTGCAAATGTAATGGTCATTTCAATGGAAGATGTGTTGTCTGTAAAAGCAGTATGCTCCCAGACAATGCATACTTCATTTTACCATACTCCATTCTACTCTGCACTACTCCATACCACTGCAGTCTACTCTACACCACTCCCAACTATGCCCTTCCACTCCACGCCTTCCAAACCGTGTCACTGCACTCTACTCTGCACCACGTCACTCTACAAGTCTTCATTGTACGCCTCTTTATTCAATGCTATTCTACTGTCTTTGGATATCAGGTAGCTGCCCGACCGGGACTCTCAGCGCTTGTAACATCAACACCAGTCATAAACCTTTTGTGCACTTTAGGCTGAATCAGGCTTAGAAGAGATGAGTTTTATGAAGTTTTCTGAAACTGGCTTATAACTGTTGGTGTCTGAGGATGGCGAGAAGAGCGTTCCAGAGTTTGGGGACAAGGTATACAAACGAGTGGCCATTGCCTCTCGCTCTGTTGACCTTAGGTATCGTCAGGCGTCCTACCGTCCTAGGGGCCTAATTGAAACATAGTGGTTAATGAGTTTCTGGATAATGAGTGGGCCTTTGCCATGTATGACCCAGTGAGCAATGTATAATGCCTTGAATGTAATTATTTTCTGCACTGGCAGCCAGTGCAGGGCTGCCAGGCTGGACTAGCCGATTGATGTTTGGGGATTTAATACAGGACCTTGGCTGCCACATTCTGTACAATTTGAAGCCTTTTTTATCAAATACTTTGGGCTCCCTATAGCAATAGAGTTACCATAGTCTAACGAGAACTGATTAGTCCCTGCACAACCACTCTTCTAGTGAATAGTGGTAGCATGTGTAGAAGATTTCCGAGGGTTCTCAAAATTCAAAAACAGGAACCAGTGAGCTTCCTGGCTTGTGTTTCCATGATGAGTTTGTCATTGATCCAAAAACCCAGGCTTTTGACTGCATGGGCATGCTTTAGACTCTCTCCTAGGTCTTCTGACCATGACAATTCTGTCCGCCTTGAGAGGTTGTTATAGACCACCAGTACTTCCATCTTTTTGCCATCGATTTTCAGGCAGCTTGCGAACATACAGTCTGTGATCTGCTTTAGACAGGAATTAAGTTGGATAGACGTTCGCCCTGTTTCAGGGATGAGGGCGTGATGATCTGCGTATCATCAGCATAAGACACCAAGGCCAGGTCGTGTGTGCAGATAATCTCTGCTAGGGATTGAAGAGTGTGGGGTTCAGTTAAGAGCCCTGAGTGACCCCACAATTTAGGGGATAGACGGCTGAGAAGAGAGCAACTTCACATACTTGGAAGCTTCAGTTGTCCAACAAAGCGACAAGCCATTTTGGAGCATCTCCTGAGATTCCGGTTTCCTTCATCCTTTGGATGAGGGTTGAGTGTGAGACAGTGTCAAAGCCCACATTTTGGTCTAGCATTATCAAGTCTGCCGTGCCGCCTCGATCCAGAACTGACCGGAGTTCCTCAGTGGGTACTAGCAGGTTAGTCTTGGTGCTACAGCTAGATCTAAAACCTTTCTGAGTAGGGTGGAGAATGGCATGTGTTTCAAGGAAGCCAGAGGTGTTTGTAGACATTTTTTTCCAATAGTTTGCTTGCCACCGGGAGTAGAAAAATTGGTCTGTAGCTTTCTGCCAAGAGAGGATTAGTCATGTTCTGTTTTGTAATGGCTTTACTATAGCATGTTTCCACACTGGGGAAATATTTTCACTTACTTGTCAGAGAGTGATTCAGAATATCCGTTACAATGGACAAGAGGGTGTTACCGCCTTTGCTAAGATATCAGGTAGTGCTGGATCAAATTGGAATACTGATTTTATAGACTGTAGGGTTGATTCTGTGGTTTCATAGCTTAGAGCAGGAAACAAGGTTATGGTGGGTCTGTCCATGGCCCTACCAGTGGGATAGAATTAGGAGCAGAGGTCATTGGCAGGAGTCCCAATATTTTATTGACTGTTAAGAAGGAAGTATGCAAACATATTGCCTCATTGTTCTGAAGGTGGAGGGTCTGTAGAGCTTGAAGGAAGCATCATAAGGCTGTCTACCACCTTGAACAATTCTTTGGATGAGTTGGGGGCAATCTTTATCCTTTCCGTAAAAGATGCAATTCTTGCCTGTCTTATGGCTCGATTATCGTTTTTTGGGGCAGTTCTGTAGCTATCTTTGCTAAAATCATCATATGTTTTTCTCCATTTCCTTTCCCTTTTTTGGCTTATCTTTTTACTCTAGTCATCTCTAGGGAATACCATGGAGCACTCTCCTTAGTCCAATCAGATTTGTGGACTTTACAGCGGACAAGAGGGTCTAGTGAGTTGATTAGCCATCTCTCTGATGGGTTATATCTTTTCTTCGTGTTCCCTCTGAATGTGGGAGCTGAATCAGTGAATGTATCCGTCCATTCTCGAACACTGGGTTTGGACCAAGATCATCCGGGTCATTGGGGAGGAGGCTTCTTGATTATAGTTTAGGGATTTCAAGCCAGAATGATCTGGTTGTTGGACCATAGTGATGGGAGTGTGCCATAAGTGAGCAAATTTGTAATGTTAGTAAAAACAGGGTCAATGAGATGACCTAGGATGTGTGTTGATGTCTTGATAATTTGCCTCAGTTGTAGTGTATCTAGATCTCCAGAAATCTACTCACTGTCCCCAGATTTAAGAGGACCAAATGGGGAGGAAGAGCTTTTTCCACCTTGGCTCCTAAGTTATGGAACTCGCTCCCTCAGGAACTCTCCAGCCAACCATCTTTGGCGATTTTCCGTAAACTTCTAAAGACTTGGCTCTTCTCCCAGGCCTACTAAAGTCATTGTAAACCCTATGGCAGCAGCCTTTTTGTTTCCCTTGTCTGTATCTTGTTTGGTTTGTTGTTTGCGCCTTGATGCCCTTGTGGTTAAGTCTGCGCATTACAAGACATATTTCATTCATTCATTATTTCATCTTGGATTAGCACCTTGGCAGGTTCGCATCCGTTTTCCTCAAAGTGTAAATTCAGGTCTTCAGGTCTTCTAGCAGAGTAGGGTCAACTTAGTCAACTTAGCGTTTGGTTAATTTTGTCATCATATTTTTGCGTATCCATGAGGACTATACTTCCTCCCTTGTCACAGAGTTTTATAGTAAGGGCAGTTGTGTTTTGAAGCTTTAACAACAAATTTTTCTCTGATCTGGAAAAATTTGGTATACTACTATAGGTGTGTTTAGTGATTTTCTGAATCTCATTGAGTACAGATGTTTAAAAAATTGCCATCTCTGGGCCCACCATCGCAAGGGTGGGTGTGAAAGTTGATTTGGGTTTGCACCCAGAGAGGTTGTCGTCATCTCCCACTTCCTCTCTTTGTGAGAAGAATTGTTTTTAACGGATTTTCCTAAAGAAGGCAAAAATATATTGGTTAAGCCTAATTTTGTCACAGTGGGTACTGGACACAAAGGACAACCCTTTGCTAAGTATTGCTGACTCATCATTTTATTTGTCTCTTCTTTTTAGATTGCGCCGCGGGTCGCATATAAGACGTTGTGCACACCGAAAAGAAACCTCCATCATAACATACTGCAAGCCTTAAGAACAATAAGGACGCTGCTTGGTCAACGATATGGCAGTACAAGCCTGACAAAGACTGACTAATAACAAGCATTAGAAATGCAATAGGTCTCGGATTTATTTGAGTTAGAGCGAATGGCATTGTAAATGGCAATGTTTAAATGTTATAAAACTAATGATGAGAGGCGTGGCGCACAGCTAGTGATTATGTTGAGTTTTCAGGTGATTTTTAAATCGTTTTGTAGCTACCCACAACTTACACTCCCTCCACTCCGTCAACACTCCGCGAGTCCCTTGCGACCGAGTCGTGGAACTTCGAGTCGACCTACTCATTATCCCCAAGTAAGTTGAAGCTCCGACAAAAACCCGCGTTTTTATTTTTTGTGACGCCGGGCCCACACTGTTTCTAACAGGTTGTTTAATCCTTTCCTATCTTCAGAGTCACATCACCTTCTATGATCCTGACACGTAAGTGTTTCTCCCGAACCTTCCGCCCCTCACGACCGATTCACCCTCTCCCCTTTTTTAAAAAAAATAGCACCGACAATGGTCTTCTTTAAAAGCACGTACACTGGTCTATAAGGTACACAATCTCCACAGCACAAATACTTTCCCTCACCGAAACGAAATGTAATCAATTTAAATGCAATTTCATCCATGTTATGTCCTGAATGGTAAAAGCGTTTCATTGTGTTCACAGAGCTCCTTGACAAAGGGCACTTCCTGCCCGAAATGCATCGGAGCATTTTTTTTAAATCACCAGCAATGATTTCCTTGGGGTTAAATTAAAACATTGGAATACAAGAACTTATGAACTTTTGCAATCAACGAATATGATTAAATCTTTGAATAAATAATCGATTGTCATAATCAACAACGGAGTCTGTCTTTATATGACGAACCTGATGTGTGTGCCCAATTCCAAGGATGCGTTTACTCCCTTTGTAACGCACTCAACCAATGTTTAAATGTTGCAACACCAACTGCAACAAAAGTCTATAAATTGTAGGCCAAAAAAATGTGTATTTATTTTTGTAGCAATGGTGGCATGCTGCGCTTTAGATGACTATGTTTAAAAGTAAAGTGTGCCATACTGCGATTGCTACAACAGTTAATTGTGGATGCGTTAACAATTGATGTGTGCACTGCCGGCTGGTGGTGTTTGTGCCCGATGAAAGTGTGCACTGACGGTGTGGTTGTGTGTGTGGTTGTGTGTGTGTGTGGCTGTGTGTGTTTGTGGCTGTGTGTGTGGTTGTGTGAGTACTCTGATGAATGACCTAGGTCGCGCAAGTCCGTATGTTTAGGGCCATTTAAAAAAATGTTTAGGCTTCTGGGAAAAGCATATTTTGGGGCCTTCTGTTCGAATCAACTTAACAGGACGGATGAGAGGCCGGAAGCCGGCGGGGCTCCGGTGGTGCATGGCCAGGTTATTCTTGGCTCCAGGCTGCGGCGGGTCAGGCTGGTTCAGGGACGCCACCCTGGCAGGCAATGAGACACTTCATTCTGGGAGGAGAGAGCTGAAAAGAAGCCACCAATATAAAAGGCACGCACCTTTTATTGTAACGTTTTTGCACAAGTCTATTGAAAACTCAGTTGTAGTGAACAGACAACAGAGCACACACAGCAGAAACGAGTAGGAAATAGTGAACACGTGGTTCCTGTAATATTTCGGTAGCAGTGCGGCCGGCTTACAATGGAGAGAAAAAACACAGTGGAGTGCAGCCGCCTGCGTGTGAAAGAGTGAGAAACACGGCAAGGGTGGTGGTGTCTGGAAAATTAACGAGAAGGCGCTATTCTTTCAGATTAAATGCCAACAGCGTGCAATCAGAAGCGAAATAAACAATATTCCATGCAGCACAGGAGCAGGGATGAAGGTGTGAACCGGTGGGCGTGTTTGTCCGCGCGTGTGTGTATGTGTGACACATTGTGCACGGATCCATGTGCGTGTGTGTATGTGGGCTTGAACGCGTGTATGCCTCCCATAGATCCACGTGGCATATATATATAAACTTTTACGTGTTTCTGTGTGGCATTGAGTGTGCATTTTCGTGTGACTGAATGCAATATGTGCAAATGTGTGGGCTGCGTGTGAGTGCCTATATGTGTGTGTATTTATGTATGTGTGGGCTTATATCTGTGTTTACGTGCGTACTTAGTTTTAGAAGGCCCCGTATTTGTTGGTCCTCAATGGGGGCGGTCCTGCTATCTCGGACGGTACTCCTTGTAGCCCGTCTCCGACGTCCCATTGAGGACCAACAAATACCCGGACTGCTTTCACTAGCAGCCGTGCCGCGCAGCACGCCTCCCCGGCTGGCAATCTCCCTCCTTCACGGGGCCTTCTAAAACTAAGACAGGTCTATCGCAAAAAACAGGAACGCTCCACCGACGTCCTGCCGCGCATTCTTGCCTCCATAGAAGCCACACAGGCTTTCGGCGTATTCTATCAGGTTTACCCGACCTTCCATTTGGCTTCGTAACAGACGCCGTTGGACGATAACCTCCTTGGCTAGAAGGCTCCCACTCAGGCAATAGTAATTCATGTAGTCCTGATGATGATCCCAGTATATTATTGGAGATAGGGATCGAAACGTCGACTGTTCTAACAGTACTGCATTTTCCCTTTTGTATCATTTATTGCAGTTACTGTTAGGTTAAGCTTACACAAGATTCGCATTGTTTTGTAAGCTGCCTTTTGCTCCACTCTGTTTGCCTGTCATTTTCCCCATGTATTGTCTTTACCCCTTCCTTACTTGGTACAGGCTTGTGCCCAGTTATTGATTTGTGTTCTTTTCATTAATTGATTCTTGACTTTATTCCAAAAATAAAAATGCCTCTGTCCGGCTGGACATTTGGTTTTTAAAAAACATAGTTCTTAACTAAGTCTATGCTCATTGCTCTTAACCTTATCTGTATGAGTTCAGGACCTTTGTTTTCGTGTATTTAATGTACAGCATTATTTGAAAAATTATAACAGTCATTGTGTTGAAATTGAAAATATATATATATATATATATATATATATATATATATATATACAAAAAAAATCTTTAAGATGTGAAATGCTAAAAGTAAAATAGGAAATAAAACATGTAATAACAAGTAACTATTCTTTGTGGAGAATAATGTTCATTATGCCCCATGTTTGAGCTGTGAGAAGCCGTTATTGAAAGAAATTGAGGTCTTGAGGGAACACTACTTTGGTAGTCTTGTTTGGTCTGGCTTATCGCCTTAGATTAGGCGTTGGGAATCATGCACAGGACAAACTACATTTCCCGGCGGCCCAGCGCACGTAATAACGCATTAACGTGGGCTCACACGTGATGCTCAGCTGCCCAGGAACAACAAACGAGTCGCTTTAAATGGCGCAGGTATTCTCACGCCGACATCTTCGCTGTGAGTCAGAGAGCGGGCACAAGTGGTATTGGAGTTACCATCGGAACAGTAAGAGGGGACCGGGGGCCCTTTTGGGTATTCGACCCCGGCGGATCCTGGCCTGGCATTTGCTATTTACGGGGGTGATTTCTGACGGAGGGTCAGTCAAAGACTAGATGGCATATGGGGAGTCTGTATTTTTGCCGGTTAATTACTTACAATGAAGGCAGTTTACTGAGAGATGGGGTGCCATTTTTGTGGAACAAGAAACAACTTGTGCATTGAGTATGTTTTTTTTCTAACACAGGTTGTGTTCTTTGGAACTCCCCCGCCTGACGCCAGTACGAGCCTTATGAGACAATAGACTCGGTAAGCCACTCATGCACCAAAATGACCAGGTGGGGGTGGGTTGTACATCATACGGGGACGTGATATGCTCAAATGGCGTTCATTAAATATGTGGGATATGGCAGCGTATCTTCTTGCACTTTCTCACATACATATATATTTTTGTGGCACGTGTCTTGCTTTAATATGAGTAGTCAAACTGTTGACTGGGGGGCATTGATATACAAAACAATTAGTTTTAGGAAATGCCCCTGAAACATGAAGTTTGCATGGGGTTACTAATGGGAGCTAGGGGTTCCAGAACCATCGATATATATGAATACATGTTTTGGGATATTTCTCCCAATATACGGTACTGCATTATATTGTTAGAATGGCTCTTATTTTTTATCTTCTTTTCTTCATAGTAATGATATTCCATGTTGGTGGAAGTTCCCTCGATGTGGGTTTCCTCTAATTTGCCAAACTGAGGTAAGAGGTAATCAATGACTGGGACAGATATACTGTCCTGAAGAAGACCGACGTGACCCATTAAAAAGAGGGTACCTTAATACGGTCGAAACATGTTGACCACCGCAGTCTAAGGAGGAGTGTTTTAGGATCTTGATCTCCTGCCTAAACACTTTTCATCCTTCACAATTTTTAATCCTGACTGTGGAACCTATGAATAAAGGGTTATCAGGTATCCATGAGCCAGTTTTAATGAGCACTACCTAACTGCACTTTCCGTCTATCACTCACCCAGTCTTAAGGGTAACACTTCTTGTTGTGATCACTGTTAGTCACATTTGTGTTTGTCCTTGTTCTTTTTGTGTTTTGTGCTTCCCCCTCCCTATGCTCCACCCCCTGCATGGCTACGCGGGGGCGTTTTGTAAGCAGACCCGATAATGAAGCATGTCACACAGATTTGTGTGTGAGTGAGGGCAGTTTTTCAAAACTAATACATGTGTCACAGCCTTTTCCTTCATCTTTATTGGGTTTAGTCCTCCCCACCCCTTTATGTGTTTACATGTGATGATTAGGGGTGGTGGAGTTTGGTTGTTGACCCACTCCCTTCCTTTGTGAAAAATTGTCTTTTTTTACCCCTGCATTCTGACCTGCAATATTATTTTTTTAGGGGGGTGCCTTGTTAATTCAAATAATCCTTTATGCATTCCGGAGTACAGTGCTACTCACCAAAAAAGCGCTTCAACACAAAAATCAAGGGTAACAAGAACTAAATAAATGCAAACCTTTTTTCCCTCTTCTATCCCTCCACTATTCTTCACACTCCAAAGAACTGACTACTATCAACCACTCAAATTACTTTCATTTTAAACTATACAAATTTTCAACAATAGTCCTTTATGGGTTCCGGAGTAGCGTACCACTCGCCAATAAAGCGCTTCAACACACCATCAGGGGTAACAAGCGATATATAAATGCAAACCTTTTTCCCTTTTCTAATTCTCCCCAACCATTTTCAATCCAAATAATTGACTAACATATCTACCACTCAAATTACTTTCATATTTCACTATACTAATTCAACACTAATCCTTATGGGTTCCGGAGTAGCTACTCGCCAAAAAAGCACTTCTAAACCCCATCAGGGGTGGCAAGCACTATATAAATGCAAACCTCTTTTCCCTCTTCTATCCCACCGCTACCCTTCTGTTTCCAAATAACTGAATAACATAGCCACCACTCAGATAACTTTAATATTTCACCATACTCATTTTCAACACTAATCCTTTAGAGGTTCTGGAGTAGCAGGCTATTCACCAAAAAAGCGATTCAACACCCCATCAGGGGTAACACGCGCTATACAAATGCAAACTTTTTTTCCCACTTCTATCCCTCCGCTTTCCTTCTCACTCCAAATAACTGACTAATATCCACCACTCAAATTACTTTCTTATTTCATAATACTAATTTTCAACACTAATCCTTTATGGGTTCCAGAGTAGCGTGCTACTCGCCAATAAAGTGCTTCAACACCCATCAAGGGTAACAAGTGCTATATAAATGCAACCCTTTTTCCCTTTTCTTTCCCTCCCCAACCCTTCTAAGTCCAAATAATTGACTAACCATTTGAATACTCAAATTACTTTCATATTTCACTATACTAATTCAACACTAATCTTTATGGGTTCCGGAGAAGCGTGCTACTCAACAAAAAAGCGCTTCAAAACCAATCAGAGGTAGCAAGCGCTATATAAATAAATGCAAACCTCTTTTCCCTCTTCTATCCCACCGCTACCCTTCTCACTCCAAATAACTGACTAATATCCACCACTCAAATTACTTTCATATTTCATTATACAAATTTTCAACACTAATCCTTTATGGGTTCTGGAGTAGCGTGCTGAACGCCAATAAAGCGCTTCAACACCCCATCAGGGGTAACAAGCACTATATAAAGGCAAACTTTTTTCCCTCTTCTATCCCTCCGCTATCCTTCTCACTCCAAATAACTAACTAATATCCACCACTCAAATTACTTTCATATTTCAATATATTAATTATCAACACTAATCCTATAAGGGTTCCGGACAAGCGTGCTACTCGCCAATAAAGCACTTCAACACCCCATCAGGGGTAACAAGTGCTATATAAATACTACCCTTTTTCCCTTTTATTATTATTATTATTATTATTATTATTATTATTAAGTGGGTTTTATTAAGCGCAGACAACCCGGAGGCCTCGTAGCGCTTTTCTATCCCTCTCCAACCCTTCTCAATCCAAATAATTGAAGAACATATCCAATACTCAAATTACTTTCATATTTCACTATACTAAATCAAGACTAATCTTTATGGGTTCCGGAGTAGGGTGCTACTCGACAAAAAAGCGTTTCAAAAGAAAACCCCATCAAGGGTAGGAAGCGCTATATATAAATGCAAACTTTTTTCCCTCTTCTATCCCTCCGCTATCCTTTTTGCTCCAAATAACTGACTAATAGCCACCACTCAAATTACTTTCATATTTCATTATACTAATTTTCAACACTAATCCTTTATGGGTTCCGTAGTAGCGTGCTACTCGCCAATAAAGAGCATCAACACCCCATCAGGGGTAACAAGTGCTATATAAATGCAACCCTTTTTTCCTTTTCTATACCTCTCCAAACCCTTCTCAATCCAAATAATTGACGAACATATCCAATACTCAAATTACTTTCATATTTCACTATATTAATTCAAGACTAATCTTTAGGGGTTCCGGAGTAGTGTGCTACTC
Source organism: Lissotriton helveticus (assembly GCF_964261635.1). Taxonomy (NCBI): domain Eukaryota; kingdom Metazoa; phylum Chordata; class Amphibia; order Caudata; family Salamandridae; genus Lissotriton; species Lissotriton helveticus. The sequence continues at coordinate 599,095,788 of NC_136068.1, read as the reverse complement.
GACAAAAAAGAGTTTAAACAGAAAACCCCATCAAGGGTAGCAAGCGCTATATATACATGCAAACCTCTTTTCCCTCTTCTATCCCACTGCTACCCTTCTCTATCCAAATAACTGAATAACATATCCACCACTCCAATTACTGTAATATTTCACTATACTAATTTTCAACACTAATCCTTTATAGGTTCTGGAGTAGCATGCTATTCACCAAAAAAAGCACTTCAACACCCCATCAGGGGTAACAAGCACTATATAAATTCTAACCTTTTTTCCCTCTTCTATCCTTCCACTATCCTTCTTAATCCAAATAATTGACCAACCTATCCACCAATTAAATCACTTTCATATTTCACTATACTAATTCAACACTAATCCTTCATGGGTTACGGAGTAGCATGCTACTCGCTGAAAAGGCGCTTCGACGCCTCGTCAGGGATAGTGATAGAGCAAGATTTCGCATATTACGCGTCATTGGTTTTCTAATTTAAGTAAAGGTTTATTGTTTAAGGTACTGATGCCAATTGGAGTGATAGGTTTCGTCATATTCCTCATATTTGTCTGTTGCAAATGTCGCAAACACACAAAGAAGTACACTGTGAATAGGAGAGGTGTGAAACGGAGTGTGGATGAACTTGAATTGGAGGAACTGAATAATCAGATTTACAAAAGGGTGAAAAAATCTCACCCTATTAAAGAAGTGAAGGAAAAATTGAATCGAATGTTGGAAGAGATTGAAATGCACAAAGTTTGAAAAGTTGGCATCTGATTCCATTAGTTTGTGATGATAGTAAATATCATCAAAGAGGGGATTGATAGAGCAAGATTTCGCATATTACGCGACTTGCTTGAAATCAAGAACCTCGAATAACTTATAACCCTATAACTCAACCTGTACGTCTTACTAATTTCCCTTTATTCTGAAATTTGGGTGTCCTAGTGATGCTTGCCTATGTGTTTACTAATTCAATAACCCTTGTTCCTAAAAATGGCCGCTGCTTAGCGGGTTTTCTTTCTGCGCATGCGTTAGTCACACTCACGTGACGTGACGTACTTGCAGTTTTGGTGGGAATCCTTGCGCCTGCGCACTTGCTTCTAAAATGGCTGTCTGTATACTCAAATGGTGAAGCTTGCGCAAACGTTTTATGTTATTGTCTGTTGCACTAATTCATAACGGCATAGTATATTTTTTTAGTAAGGGGAATAGAGTAGCTATTCATGGTATACAGTGAATTCATTTATTTCTATGTTTTAATTTGTTTCCGCTTACTTTTCATGTACCACGATATTGGGGGTCTGAGGGAGACGCGAACCATCTTGAAAGTCTCTACTGCGCATGTCGCTCAGGCAGAGAGAAGGCAACCTTGAGCAGTGGAACTCAGCCAGCTGGCAGCCACAGTCAAGATGCTCCTGAGAACATGACCTGCGACCCAGCAGGATGGAGTTGAACTGTACCGAAATTGTAACATTTGTTATTTTTCCATTGTATTCCGAAATTTGTCTCATGAGAACCGCAAAATCACTAGGCGGTCCCAGAGAATGCAAATTTAGGCTTGTAGAGTACGAATATGATTGGTGTGTTGACCTATCCTACTTGGGGACCAATCGAAATTGGGGATTCTGACACTTGCAACATTTGGGGGTGGTACACTGACCCGAAAACAGTATAACTAGCCTAGGTTTAGCTAGAGAAATTGTCCGACTTGTCTGAATAGCTGACCTGTCACTGACCCAACGCACTCAATAGGTGACTGAATACAGAGCGCTGCGGAGCACTCTGTCCGAAATAGACCATAGACTCAAGAGGTTTTTCTAAACCTTAAGTGCTGGCGGAGCACTTTGCTGGGAAGTTCGCTAACCCAATCGGGGTTCTGACTGATAGCTGCAGAGAGGGTGGAGCGCAGGCGTTGCTTCCAAACTGCGGGTGCTGGTCGTTCCTTGGTGGTCCTGTCCTGATCCTAATCTGGTTTTCCTGTCCTGTCCTGGGGTGTCCATTCTGCATCTGCTGTCCCATTGATGACTGTCCTTCCTTGGGGTATTTCCTGTCCTCGACTGATCCGTGGCCAAGATTGGTCTTCACACCATTCTAGGTAAATATATTGTGCTGAACCTCTATACTGCACTTCTATTTTCTGTCTTTTGCTTTAATAAAGACATACCCTTGCGCATAATTGATTTCCATACTTTCGCAAAGCTACTGAATGAAATCTCATACGTTATTGCTGTTCTCTAGTATGTTCCTATGTTACCCTTCCTTTAAGCACAATTCTTCATACCGCTTATGAAATATAGATGTGGTTTAAAAATTTTCTCTCTAAGTTGATTGAAGTAAGATTTCTAGAACTATAGCGTGTTCCAATTTTTTCCCCTTCCTATAGATGTATAGGATTTCTAAATTCTTACCCAACCTTTTTAAGTATTTCCCAGTAGTGAAATTCTAGTACGTGCATAACATTGCCCATTCATAGTTAGATTTTCTTAAGTTCCATTCCTGAAATCTGTTTAGCATTTTCCCATGTTTTTATCTTCCTTTTGGCTCATAAATGGTTGCCCTGATTTACTTTCTCTACGGTTATGTGCTGTTCGTTATTTTGATTATTGATTGCCTTATAGTTGTAAACTGTATGCTTTCCAAATCTGAATTCTAGATAAACTTTTTAAAACTTTCCAGTAGTCTGTGGTCATTTAATGAAAGTATAAGAGTATATGTTGGTATTTGGTTGTCTACCTTTCTTCCACAGCTAGCTCCCTGATCCATTGTGGTCATAGGTACCCGTAACGGTGGATTGGTAAGTCGGGTACTGTAGAGAAAATAGGAAGGACCCAGGGTTGCTGGTAGTAGAGTGTTAGGTCACCCGATTAATGTATAGGAAAAATTGAAAAGTATATGGGCCTGGTACGTTTATGGTGAAATTATTGGCCGGGTGACCTGCGATCTCTATCAATAGTAGGCAGGCCCGGACTGGCCGTAGCGGACACCGGGCAATCCCCCGGTGCACCGCACGGGTGGGGGCCGGTTTTGGGCCCCTAGGGCCGATTTTGTTACAGGGCCGTTTTTGCAAAATCGGCCGAAAACCGGCCTTGGCAAAGAGCTCGGCGGGGGAGGGAGGGGGCCGGCCGAGCACTTTGCCAGGGCCGGTTTTGGTTCCCAGTCCGGCCCTGATAGTAAGCGCTATATAAATGCAATTACAATGCATTACAATACAATAGCTCATGTATAGGCGAGAACTAGTGGCCTTGCCTATGCTTGTTATTTTTTTGGCACAGGGAGATTGAGTGATTGGCTAGAATCTCGTCTGGAAACTGGTTCCTCAGTTCCAAAGTCGGCAGCCTCTGGCCACTATGCTGAGGAGACCAATTGTACTGCTACCAGTAATAAGTTCAACTGCCAAAGCTTTAGTACAGCGATTGTTGGCTTGTTTACCTTATCCACGAAGTGCTCGTTTTATCGTCGCTCTGATAATGACGTTAAAAAGACGGAAGTATCCGGACACTGGTGTTACAATGTGTCTGCGTTCTCACAGATTGCCGCAAGAGGGAGCCTGGAACCTCACAACAGCTCAAGCTGCTCATAAAATCTATTGCCGTTCGCTACAATCTGGCATTCAAAAAATAAGACTCTTGCCCATCTCTTAAATGCGATAACTCTCATATATTAGATGGAAAGCTATAGAACGTGTTATCTCACCCCACCCTTCAAGACTGCTTAACAGCAGTAACAATAAAGAACGCCGGAAGAAGGCTACTCGAGTTTAATCTACCTAAATTCAAACATTCAGTGACTGGATTCAAGGACATTTATTTCTAGAAGCTGATTTTCAACCTTGACGCCAAGGGAGAAGGGCACCACTGAACTACTCCCTGCCTCTGAGGACTGGGTTTCAACCGAACTACTTATTCTGTGTTTAAACTGAGATCCCTGAACCAATAGTAACATCAGTGTGGTCTTGGCTTACATGAGGAATAAACAGTCAGTGGTACTGGAACACATTTCTGAGTGTGGTGCTGCTATCTATGTTACAATAATGTTATCATAGAGATTGTAAAAAGTCCAAGCATAACACAAAGAACAAGTGTAGCAAATGAGGCACACCAATTCAGCAGGAGAGGGTTGTGTGGGTGCATTATTCAGCTGGTGGTGCATTTTGGCACAAACTGTGACAAATATATTGCTAAAGCATGGTGTAGTAGCACTTACAGACAATGCATTTTCCATTGAAATGGCTACTACGTTTGCAGAGATATGCAGTTGTACTGATAAAACTATATAGCACACAAAAGATAGTGTCTGGAAATTGACTTTCAGCGAATATTTCTAATTTGCAGATCAACAAGTAAAGTGTCTTGATTGGTTTTGATCATGCTAAAACCTTTGTTTCCATTAAACTTCAGAAATACCAAAAAAGTGCTTAGCTTCTATTTACTTTCCTAACTGAAATTTAAAAAAAAATGATTTGTACAGTTCATTTACATTTTGTTAGGTGTAAAAGAAAAGTATATCCTATAGCCTATCATTTTACACTCTCTGTGACCAAACAAGATTATCACAAACTTCAGTTAACAAAAGCCTTTACATTTTGCAGTCAGAGGAACAAAAGTAAATTCCATCTTCCATGATCAAAGAATAAGGATCAATATGTCAGAAGACATAACCTGACATTTGACATCTGTCTTTGATTGCAGATAAAATTAGACAAGGTATAAACGCCTCTTCATTGCTCATTTTATCTTCTAAACCTCAGTATGTGTTTTTGGGTGTGCTGCAGCACCCCCAGCACCCCTATATCCAGCTCCCATGAACTCAGATATCCATTGCTATAATGTCTCTGTCTCCTAAGCTGGCCAAATGACAACAGGGGAACCCACTACACACCAGGAGGGGGGGACATTCAAAAGCTGAAGTCAATAATACAAGTAATTCAGGTTCGCATCACACGTAGCAATATCTTTAGCTCCCATCCTCATGTTTTCCAGAAAAAACACAATTAAAATAGGCACATAGCTATACATACAAGTGCTTTGGATCAGCCTTCATCATACATTGGTCTGTTCAAGTGTTAGTCACATTTCGCTACCACCCATCACAGCACAAAGCATGGGGCAATGTGTCAGCACACTTTAGAAACTGTCTCTCTTTATTGTGAGAAATGTAATTTTACTCGAGCACAACTGCCTAAAATGTAGCTCACTTAAGTGCAAAGCTGATGGGATAATCTCCTTTAATATTTGCTTCAATTTCATGGGTACTTTTACTTAATTATATTTGTGATAGATCATTTTTTACATAATTTTTACTTTGCAAACACACCTTTAGACTGCATCATTTTTACTTATTATTACATTTAAACTTATAATGCCTAGTGCATGATTTTGAAAACAATAAATAAATACTACAGGCTTCCCAATGCCAGATCGATTTGGTGTTGCTTGTTTGGGGTGACATAATAAGTCTAAAATGGATGGCGTGTCTGTCCACAGCATAGCAGTGTGTTGGGTGCACAGTACTGTTATGTCAGGTCCACTTCCTGGTAGCAAACATCAGTGTACTAATGTAACTAAGATTAAATATTGTCTGGAGTCTCTTTCCCATGCTTGAGACTTGTCCTCATCTCAATGGTTCTCTATGAGGGGGGAGTCACCGTATCAATTTCTACTGTTACGATGTATATCAGATGCCCTGCATGGCGCACATCAGTAGATACTCTATATGAAAACTGGTCAGTGTGCCTGATTGCACACTAAGGGCCATATGCATCAACACATTTTCCCATAGGAACCGAATGGGCAAAATCCTTTGATGCATCTGGCCCGAAGCCTTTCTTTGATGTTTTGGACACTTTGCACCTAAGCCATCAAAACTTCTTTCCACAAATGGTATCCAAGACAAATGTATGTCATTTATTTCTGCATGTTGAGCATTTTAAATGTTCCCATGGTTTGTAGATTCCGGGAAGGAACAGAGAAAATAGCCATAATATATTAACATTTTGAGGATTTTTGAAAAAATGGTTAAAAAAAGTTCTGTGCACGTAAATATATGCTTTTCTTCCTAAACTGTATCAACAAAATATTTGCTTTGCTAAGAACACCTTCTTTTCACCTATCAGGAACAGGTTTTGCTGGTAGTAGTTGATTTTCCCTATTTGTCCTTGTGTGAAACCTTTGGGCGAACCTTGAAAGCTATATATTTATGAAACGTAGTACAAATTCAGAATTCAGCAAAAGGTCACTTGTGTAAGTCACTCATGTTTTTTCCCAAGGAAGGAATCAGTGAAATAAAAAAAATTAATGTAAGTAGGAATCAATAGAAAGAGGTGACAATGTTTTCATCTGTAATTTTTTTGCCTTGATGATAGATAATAATATAGTAATATACAGTTCAGTCCATCAGATCCTAGGGTCGCAGGGATATGTAGTGTTTGTTGGATGCCCAAAAGCATGTGATACCCAGGGCCAAAAGCTAAGCTCCAATCTATAATGATTTTCTTTTTATACCTATGATGCATCAATTTATATGGTAAAATCAAATGAATGAAAAATAGGCGTGAAAAAAACCAATGTATTTTTAAAAGTGCTATATACACTGATTTTAGAAATAGTAGTCATTTGAACAACTAAGATTTTTTTAATGTGCTCTTACTTGAATACTGGCCTACATTTGAAAGCCAAGAATGGTGAGAAATTCAATTGGTAATAACACATGTTCAATCACTATTCTGTGTTCCCATACTTCTCCCAATAAAAACATTATCCCACTTGTGTGGCTGGGCCTATTACCTGTGACAGTAAAGGACCCAGATCGTAACACAGAGAAATTATGATTTCTCCTTAAAAAACTGACCTTTTTGGCAATGTGAATAGCTGCAGTATGTGTGTCCTGGCTCATCAGCCACTTTTATATGAAAAAAAAGAATTTCTGATTTCTAGCAAGCTTTCACCATCCATGGAGGGTAGATTGAGAGCAGAGCGTATCATACCCCACATTTAAGGAGATGAATGATAGTTTGTTGTCATTTTCTGTGCAAAATAATTGCGGTGAAGCAAAGAACATGGGTATCATAACACTAACTTTAGTGATGTTTAGTGAGTAAACCTGATGTTTGCAGAGTCAGAAAGCAGCAGGCAGCAGGGCAACAAACAGAAAAGCAGTCCTTCCAGATAGACAGTCCATTTGAGTTCTTTAAAGATACATCAAATGTTACAAGTTAGTATTTTCAGTGTGTTATTTCTTCTCCATTACTTATGTTACTAAATGTTTGTGCTTCTAGCATTGCAATGTTTTGCTTTTTGGATTTGGGAAAATGGGTTGATGTGTCTTTTTCATCAGTTTCTTGGACATTATGGGCCTGGTTTAGAGTCTGGCTGATGAGATACTCCATCAAAACATCAACCGTATTACAAGTGTCATAGCCTATAATGCACTTGGAACACAGCAAACTAGATATCTGCCATGTTTGTGACACCATATCCTGTCTGTCAAACACTAAACAAGGATGTATGTCTTTAATATTTTGATCCTTTGGTAGGCAAAAAGTAGAGGAGATTCAAAGAGTTATTTTTAAAATCAGGTTGATGTTTTGAAATTAATCCATGTTTTGAGATTTCTTTTTGTCTTTGCTATGGGCTGAGAATGTGGAAATAAACATGTGTTCTTTTTTCTCTCTAATCACAGAAGCAGCGCCTCCCTTATTTGATCCAGAGTTTTAACCTGGTGCAATAAAATGCCTGGGCCGAGGTGCCCGTCACAGTTGTGACAACATTAGAAAGAGTTCACAAGTCTTAGTGATGTTCAAATGATGAGAAGTCCTGAGTGAGGGCTGGGAGATCAGCCTGAAATGCAAATGTGTGATGATGACGTGATTTTATGATAACATTGAAGGAAAAGATACTTCATACCTGAAATCCTAGCTCTCCACTAGGGAAATCCTCATCAAGTACTAAATTGTCTAATTCAAAGGTGGGATTGTGAGCAAAAACTACACACACGCACACACACACACACTCTGAATCTGCTCACCTCAAATGTCTGTTTTTCTAGCAAACATTTTAAGCATAGGATTAGCACAATGCCACCTATGCCGAGCTAGAAAGGGACACGCCCGTAAGTAATTATAACTCACTCTTTCGCTATGCACTACAAATTACCTCCCATGTTACATCACTTAAGACATGTTCTATAACATGACTGCAACATATAAAATGACATAATTGATGGCAACACTGTGCATGGTGAGTGTGCAAGTTATAGTTGCTTTCGGGCACGATTTATAGTTACTTGAGAAAGCTATAACTGGTGAAGTTCGGTGGTTTTGTTAGTTTAAAACAGTTTTTTTAAGTGAAATTGTGTCCTAATTATAAAGTCTCTTTAACATTTGTTCATTTTTAATGAGTTCATAAGGTCTTTTTTAATAAGAATTAAGATATTATTACAAATCCTAACTGTAATGTCACTTTAACTTTTGTACAAAGCTTTCCAATAGAAAAGCACGGTAAATAATGAAAATATCTTTGCAGCCTAATAAATTGCCAAATTCCTTTACTTTCATTTTTAAAAAAGAATACAATTATATTCAAATAGTAACTAATTTCACAAACCTTTTTTAAAAGAAAAAGAACAGGAAAGCAGAGCAATGTTAGCAGATTGACTGCCATAGATGGAAAATTTGGCACTTTGCCTTTAAAGGAATCACCCTCATCCTGTGTCCCATCATGTCTTAAAGGTGACAGGTCATTTCATTTTTAGAGGGCCAAGATGATCCAGAGCAAAAGAGAAATGCTATACATGAATTTGTTTGGGGAGGTAGGGGGAGGGGGGTCCTTATGATTTTTATGAGGTTTCCCCTTCTGGAGAGTTAAGTATCTCTTCCATCTTCTCCACATTCATCAATAGTCATAACCACTAAACAGAATAGCAAGCCCATACCACTAAAAAAGACAAACAAATGAACAAAACAATATTACATCATTGCCTAAAAACATTCCTCAAAGAAGTTTGTTCTAGCTAGGCATCCTCCCTGGAGCCCTAATGAAGACAAAAGAGTCTTGTAAATATATAGCTAAAGCTCCATGTAGCAGCCTCACATATTTCAGAAATAGAAATATTTTCTCAGTAGAGCTGCAGCAGCTTTGCACCTAGTAGAGTGGTTGATACACTTACTAAGTACTGGTTTGTTTGCTACCTGGTAAAACAGTAAAATACAAGAAACTATCTACCTGGAGATGGATTGTTTTGTAGTGGTAAACCTGTTCTCAGGGCAACAGTTTACAAACAATCAGACTGTTGTGTTGACTAAATAGAATTTAAACTCTCTTTAAGTCCACCATGTGAAGGACTCTTTCTACTGTGTTTGATGGATTCGGTAAGAAAGTCATAAAGAGTCTGATTGACATGGAAATCTGAATTCACCTCTGGAAAAAAAACTCCAACGAGCTCTGTTTTAATGCAAAGTGGTGCAGGTTCCTGACTTCAGAACATCTGAAACTCCCTGACTGTACCAGCTGAGATTATCGCTTCCAAAAAACTCGAATTCCGTGTTAAACCAGTAAAGATTCTTTATGTACAGACACCAATTGTTGATCCATGAGTTTAGAGAGAGAACAATAATACGTTTCCAGGGTGGATATGGGGACCTAGTAAACAGGAATACTTAACTGACGCCCTCCAAGAAACCTTTCTTACTAGCATTAAAAAAAAGGTTTCTCAAGGAGATTTCCTAATAGCAATGATTGCTGCACGGTGTACCTTAATTAATAAAAAAAGCAATCCCGTTCTTACATGCAAACAAAGTACAAAATTACCACTTTCTCTTTAAATCTGGAGTGATTGCAATTGTTTTGGATCCACCAGATGCAAAACATCCTCCATTTGAAAGCATAAACTGTTCTTTTGGAAGGACACTTTTGCTCCAACCATCCCATTAAAATTAACATTTTTTGTATATTTTGTGCTTGTGAATTAAACACAATGTTGCAATTTTTGTATTTGTTTGATGTATACTTGTTTCTTATTTCTCTACATGGTTTTGAGGTTCAAATAATAGAAATTGCTTATTGGTGGGTCCCCAGCTTTCAGTAGAGATTCAGTAGGGTTCCACAGAAGTCAAAAGTTAAAGAACAGCTAGTGTAGAAGGACTATGAGCCAGTGTTGGCGTGGCCACTCCAAAGCTATGAGCATCATTCTGGCTTTGCAGGGAGAAGCCATTCTATCAAAAGGGCACTCCTTGGTTGATAGTGCATGGAGGTGTAATCTGGGCACTTCTTGTTTTCTGCTTCTGTGATTAGGACTTGCTGTGGAAAGTCCCAATTCTGAAATATATTTTTGGACTTAGTCAGGACTCACTCCTGTTTTTTCTTGAAACGACCTTTGAGTGAATCTGCCGCTGCATTCTGAACCTGTAGATGGTGAACTGAAAGTCTCTTGCTATAAACAATTTTCAGCTCATTTGTGCTTCCAAGGATAAAGTTCTGCATGGTGTCTCACCTTGTTGTTTAGATAGCAATTGGTGCTGTCCATCTGAACAAGAAATCACTTTATCATAAAGAACATGAGGAATGATTTCAGAGGTATTTCAACTGCCAGGAATGATTTCATAGGTATATCAACTGCCAGGAATGATTTCAGAGGTATATCAACTGCCAGGAATGATTTCAGAGCTATATGAACCTCTTCCAATTCCAACTGACTGATATGATAAGATTTCTCCTTTTCCGACCACCAGAAGAACTAGTGCATGGCAGACTGAATTAGAGCGGACCAGTTGAATGAATTAGAGTGGGCCTGTCTTCCCAGCTGCCTGTATGTTGGCACTGTTGGCGTTATCTTAACAGATAAACAAGATAAAGTGTCTGCACAGGATCAGAGACAATGTTAAGCTCAAGAAGACGTGAGGTCGTGAGTCCCAACAGATATCAGTTTTAACAGCAAACAAATCTGCATAGTCAATGAAATAATTGATATTAGCCTTATAAGATTTCAACACCATTAAGGTTTATTAAATAATTAAAGTGCAGTGCAGAAGGCAGAAATAACAACCGAAATGCATGGTGACTCAATATAGAGAATTAGCATAATACTCTACCAGATGCAGCAAAGAATCTGACATGAAGTCAAGTCTCAGAGCGAAAGTTTCCTATGTCCAAATCAAGCAACACAAAAATGTAGTTCTAATGTAGTCTTTTATCATAAAACACGGTGAAAATTGCATTGTTATTATGAGGTGATATAACATCATTATTGAAATTGACAAATCTAAGCACAAAATTTAAGTCGGCATCATCTAGCACTATCCCACTTCCATCCCTAATATGTATATTAAAACCAACCCTTTAATCTATTGTTATCAGATCCATCAGTATACATCTTTTTACACTCAAAACAATGAAAGTCTCACAAATGAATAGATCTATAGTAAGACAAACAGGAAGAGCCTTGAATGTTGCAAAATCTTCCACCCAATTACTTCTAGAACATCAAGTCAACACAAAATAGTAAACTGGGGCTTTTTTTGTTAAATATAAAAAAAAGGAGAAGTGAAAACACACATCCTAGCTGCAGTAGAAGTAAAGATGGCGCTTAGGCCTAGTTTGGGCCTAGTTTTGTTAAGCATAGGAAAATAATATTTATTCAATGTGTAGCATTTTTGTTTTAGTGTAGAAATGTTCATAACATTAAACATACAGTTTTAAATAAATCAAAATCACCTCCCGCAATCCGCCAGACTGAATACTTAATCCTCAAAATCCACTACTAAAGTTACAAAACTAGGGGGCATGGCTTGCCCGCCGAGGAGTGATGGCGGACCCTATGTGAGCTCCGCAGTGCCGCGGAACTCTTCTTATGCTCGTGGGCCTCATTTACTGACTACGGAGCACTGGAACATCAACTTGTGCCTTTGAAGATGCGGTGCACCTGACGACAGGGTTGTTGGAGGTGCTCCTGGCCTCTGCGTGCAACTACGGACTGCCGACGACTTTGCCATGTTGAGACACGGGCGGCCGCCATTTCGGGCCGCTGAGCCCGCGTCTCCGTCAGCTGTTGCCTACTTACTACCGGTATGCTCCTTCTACTCGCAAATTGTTGCGCTGCCACATAATATCCAGTTATATACTTAATGGTGGTTTAAGCCGCATTCTCCACTTGCACTTCAACCGGAGTGCGGTGGTTGATTTCTTTTTTGACGCGTGTGGCCGCCGTTTTAGATTGCAACGCTCACGCCTAATCTCCTCAAGTAAATTTTGCCGCTTCATTCGATATGTCATTTTTCCAAGCAACCCTGTTGGCTTTTCTTATCTGCTGCAGAAGTTATTATATCATGATTGATGCAGAAAACCTTTCTACTCCCTGAATAATTTCCTTCTTGTCTCAGGATTGAAGCACTGTGTAAACGCTTGTGTTCCTTACTATATGTTTCACCAAATGGCAGTTTTTAGACCCATCTTACCACTTTGTACTGGAAGTTAAGTTTTGTTTTTACACTGGAGTATTGCTCACCTATATGGACTGAAATGGTTTCTCAAATGGCTTTTCTACTTTGGCACTTTTGAATATCACAACATGCTGTGAGGAAAGGAGTATTTTATTGATGTGAGACATTAGTGCAGCTCTACTATTTATCGAAGACAACCTTTTTAAGGAATTTGGATTGTATTTTCATATCTATTTTATATGGATTGGAGGATTCTATCTTATTTTTCCACTAACTTTACCAGCATTATTAATATACGATATTGGGATCCTTCTACTGCAAATTATTTTATACCCTATATTTTTCCGCACACTTTTTGGGTGTTCTCTTGGTATATCACTATGGCTAATGATCTTCATTTTGCTAGATCTTCTGTTACTGGTACGAAACCAAAGAGGCATAAGAATAACCCGCCTTCTCCCATACATTCATCTCAGAATCCAGTTTTGGATTCTATATTGGATGAAGTCCGTGGTCTTCAACCTTTTATGTCAGCGACCAATGAAAAACTTAAACAGATTGAGGAGAGATGGATTGTTATGGAGGGTAAAGTAGCAGATTTGGAACAACGTATCAGCGACCTTCATGATGTTTCTACTAAGATACCATTCTTAGAACAGGAAATTCACAAATTAAAAATCCATGCTGAGGACCTTGAAAATCATAATCGGCGAAATAATTTACCCCTGTATGGTCTACCAGAAAATATTGAGGGTCCTGATATGGTATCTTTTCTACAAAAACTCCTTCCAGAAATTCTTGATCTACAGGTCTCCACAAATCCTCTCAATATACAAAGAGCACACTGTTTGAGTCGTCTTAACCCTAATGCTTCTAAACCACGTGTCATCATGCTTTCCCTTGAATTCACTGAGCTGATGCGGGTTTTTAAAGCTGTAAAACTTAAATGTCGCCTCATTTGGTCAGGTCATAATCTCTTCATCTCTCAGGATATATCTACTGCAACAAATGCATGCCGTAAGGAATTTCTTGCTCTACGTCCTCAGTTGAGACACCTTAATATCCAGTATGGAATCCTCCATTAATGTCTTTGCAAGATTACTCATGATGGTCGGTCACGCTCTTTTGATGATCCAGAAAAACTTAGACTCTATCTTCAGGGTCTGGCACCACATGGAATGGACACAAATACCTAATCTCTTTTATGTCTTAGTATTGTCACTCTGAATTCCTTTTTCATGCTTACTTGTTGCTCATAATTTTGCTTGTTCTGTATTTAGTTTTATGAGGTTCTTCCTTCGTACCCTCTTTGTATTCCTTTTGAGGTCCGTGCTCTCTGGCGTCACCATGATTGATTCCTCGTTTTTTTCTCTTTCTACAGGTCAGGATGTTTTTCCTTGATCTGTTCACATGTTCTTTTCTCTTATCTCTTTTCTTCCTTTTTTCCTTCCTCCTCTCTTTCTTTTTCTTTTTTCCTTCCCGGCTCTATCCTATTCTATATACTTTTAACCATCTCTATTTGCTCAATATTATCTTTTACCATTTATGTATTATTCATGTATCCTGGCAATGTAGGTCTTTATGTAGTATTTTTCATATGTAATTTTATTTTGCGGTGTGTTTTCCCTTGCAGTTTTATCCTTGAGGTGTGTCAACTCCAACTGTGTTATATCCTCCCTTCCCTCCGTTATGTGTAATTTTGTCATGTGGAACGTCCATGGTCTTGGGAGTCCAGTAAAAAGACAAAAGGTACTGTCTCATTTATCAAAACTCAACTCTCAGATTTCTTTTCTTCAGGAAACTCACAAATTAAACATCCATGCTGAGGACCTTGAAAATCATAATCGGTGAAATAATTTACGCCTGTATGGTCTACCAGAAAATATTGAAGGTCCTGATATGGTATCTTTTCTACAAAAACTCCTTCCAGAAATTCTTGATCTACAGGTCTCCACAAATCCTCTCAATATACAAAGAGCACACCGTTTGGGTCGTCTTAACCCTAATGCTTCAAAACCACGTGTTATCATGCTTTTCCTTGAATTCACTGAGCTGATGCGGGTTTTGAAAGCTGTAAAACTTAAATGTCGCCTCATTTGGTCAAGTCATAATCTCTTCATCTCTCAGGATATTTCTACTGCAACAAATGCACGCCGTAAGGAATTTTTTGCGCTACGTCCTCAGTTGAGACACCTTAATATCCAGTATGGAATCCTCCATTAATGTCTTTGCAAGATTACTCATGATGATCGGTCATGCTCTTTTGAAGATCCAGAAAAACTTAGACTCTATCTTCAGGGCCTGGCACCACATGGAATGGACACAAATACCTAATCTCTTTTATGTCTTAGTATTGTCACTCTGAATTCCTTTTTCATGCTTACTTGTTTCTCACAATTTTGCTTGTTCTGTATTTAGTTTTATGAGGTTATTTCTTCGTACCCTCTTTGTATTCCTTTTGAGGTCTGTGCTCTCTGGCGTCACCATGCTCGTCATTCCTCGTTTTTTTTTCTTTCTACAGGTCAGGATGTTTTTCCTTGATCTGTTCACATGTTCTTCTCTCTTATCTCTTTTCTTCCTTTTTTTCTTCCTCCTCGCTTTCTTTTTCTTTTTTCCTCCCCGGCTCTATCCTTTTCTATATACTTTTAACCATCTCTATTTGCTCAATATTATCTTTTACCATTTATGTATTGTTCATGTATCCTGGCAATGTAGGTCTTTATGTAGTATTTTTCATATGTAATTTTCTTTTGCGGTGTGTTTTCCCTTGCAGTTTTATCCTTGAGGTGTGTCAACTCCAACTGTGTTATATCCTCCCTTCCCTCCATTATGTGTAATTTTGTCATGTGGAACGTCCGTGGTCTTGGGAGTCCAGTAAAAAGACACGGTACTGTCTCATTTATCAAAACTCAACTCTCAGATTTCTTTTCTTCAGGAAACTCATTGTAATGATGTTGAATCTCTTAAGTTGAAAAAGCAATGGGTGGGCCAAGTTGTTTTTTCTCCTGTTTCCTACAAAAATGGGGGTGTTGCTATACTATTCCATAAAGCTTTAGCAGTACAAATGTTATCCTCACAGAATGATGCCGATGGACGATGGGTAATGGCAAAGATTGTGGTACAAAATAAAACGTTAGTTTTATTAAATATTTATGGATCTGTTAAGCCTGATCCTAAATTCTGGAATGATATTAAAGTTCTCCTTTCTTCGATTGACTGCCCTAATGTCATTGTTGCTGGCGACTTCAACCAATGGTTAGATCCTTTCTCTGATAGATTATCCAATTGTAAATTTCAACCTGATAAATCTCATAAAGTCTTTCAATCAGCCATTACCTCTCGTCCATTATATAATGTTTGGAAGACTTGTAATCCTGATTTAATTGAATTTACTTTTTTTTCCAATGTACATCATACCCGTTCAAGGATTGATTATATTTTGACCAGTAATTCTTTGCTCCCCTCTATCCAAAAATCTGAAATTGGTTTAATTTTTATATCGGATCATGCCCCTGTTCATGCTCTTTTGGATCTTTCACATATCTCCTCTCAATTTAGCCAATGGAAACTTAATACTTTTTTATTAACAGACACTGTTTTTATCAAAGAAGCTACCACTTTTATTAATGAATTCTTTAGTCTTAATGACCCATTAGATACTTCTGTTCCTAATTATTGGGATGCTTTTAAGGCTGCTTTTCGTGCCTTTACCATTTCTTATGTATCGAAAAAGAAAAAATTCACAAGAAACAAATATGAAGATCAACTACGAAAACTCAAAAGCTTAGAACATACGTATTTTACTTCTCGATCACCTGCTGCCCTTCATGATTTAATTAAAGCAAAAACTGAACTGAACAAATTAGCAACAACTGAAGCATGTAATATTTTGCTTAAAATTAAATCTAAATACCATGGAGGGCAAAATAAAGTGGGAAAAATGTTAGCTAATTTTTTTAAAATTACATCTGAACATAAGACTATTGGCCCTATTCTTAATGATTCCACTACAAAATTAGTATCATCAGACGAAGATATTACTGAGGTTTTCCATGAATACTATGAATCTCTTTATTCTGATGATACATCTCCCACTAATGAAAATTTAAAAACCTTCTTCTCAGGCCTACCCTCTCCTCCATCTTTACCTGATGAATTCAACAAGTTAGAAACAGACATTACTCTTCAAGAGGTAACTAATGCTATCAAAACCCTAAAAAAGTCAAAAGCCCCAGGACCCGATGGCTTATCTGTAGACTTTTACAACACCTTTAGTTCCATTTTTGTCCCCAAACTCCTCCAACTTTTTAACTCTTTTATTGCTGACGCAAAAGCATCTGGCTCTTTTATGGATGCTTTAATTGTTATCATATCAAAACCTGACAAGGATCACTCCTATTGTAAAAACTATCGCCCTATATCGCTAATTAATTATGATTGTAAAATGTTTGCCAAAATTCTCGCATCCCGACTTGAAACTATTATTCCTCTCTTGATTAAAACTGATGAAGTTGGATTTGTGAAGGGCAGATTGGCATCTGATAATGCTCGGATGTTTGCTAATATCAATTCAATTCAATTCAAGAATCTTTATTCGGTGATTAAAAAACACCATAAAAGCAGATTTATATACACAGATAAACAATAAAACATTATTAAATACTAATTAGGATCCTTGTACATAATTAATAGGCTAAAAAGAATGCCGACATAAGGGCCATATAATTACAGATCACAATATTTCATTCCTCTCCCCTCGTCGTTCTTAAACGAATTGCGACTTTGATGAAATTCAAAATACTACACAAAGTTAAAGGGTCAGAGGCTTTTAACAGAAATACTAGAGCATCCCTGGCGTGTTCCAATTGAGCCTTTTTTAAAATATTAACAAGGAATCTACGCCTAGGCGTGGAAAAATAGGGACAAAGCAAGACAAAGTGAAGGGAATCCTGCGGAGACCGGTTGTCGCAGCCGCAGGGACCCTTCTGCTCGATAGATGAAGTAAACCCGGCAGGCATAGCCAACATGAAGGGGAGCAGATTCAGTCTGAGACGGCACATTAAAAATCTGTCCTGTGCATTATGTAGAAGAAATAAGTAAGGCTCCATGCCCTCCACGCTTTTTACCAAACTGTGGGCCCTTACAGTCTTTTTCACTCCTTCAGCACCAGCTCGACGTTGGGTTTCTCGCTCCAGAAATAGTTCCCCTACTCGCTTCTTGTGCTGTGCTGAAATAGTAGCTGGGTTCGTGAAGAGATTCCCCAACCCTAAATCCTCCAGGGTATTTTTCACGTATTTGAGCCAGGGGATGCGCATTGAATGGGTCCTACCTAGGCAGTCCAATAGAATTTCTCTGCTTAAATGCGCATCTGGGTTTATCCATATTTTTAACCAGGCCACTATTGGCCTAAGTTTTAACAAGTCTTCCAAATATGGCCTCCCTAGCTCCCTGTGGGCTATAAGACCAGCCGTGCTGGGTGGCGCCCTCAGGATTGCTTTCAAATACCTATTTTCTTCCTGTTGGATTCTAGTTGTGTTCACGAACCCCCAGACTTCTGCCCCATAAATTACTTTGGAGCATGTTATGGAGCCGTACAAATTCATCACCTGTTCCGGACTCCATCTGCCCACCCTCCTGCCATATCCAGCTATCGCCCCGTTAGAGGCAATCATTTTAGTACAACGTTCCGCTACCAAGGGGGTAAATTGCAGGGCACCGTCAAAAGTCACCCCGAGGTAGGAGAACGTCTTAACCTGCTCCAAACTGTGGGAACCAATTGTGTAAACAAATTTGGAGGAAGGTTTTTTGCCGGCCAGGAGCACATATGATTTACCTAGGTTGACAGATAGGTCCAGGTTACTCATGAACTCCGCAAACCCCTCTATCAGGGTTTGTAGGCTTCGAGGTGTTCTTGCCAGTAAAACCGCATCATCTGCGTAAAGCAGGACGGGGATATACCGCGGCCCAACCCTTGGACAATCTGCCTTTAAACCCAGAAGGAACTGCTCCAGGTTATTGATATAAAGGGAGAACAAAAAAGGGGCAAGTATACAGCCTTGTCTGACTCCACTCCTACATGGAAAGGAGTCAGACAGTCCTCCCTCCCTGTTAAATCTGACCTTGGCCGTGGTGTCACTATGCAGTTCCCTCAATATGGTGATTAGGCCACTCTCTATCCCCATACCTGACATCATATCCCACAACTTTCCTCTGTTGACGTGATCGAATGCTGCTGCCAAATCCATGAATCCCATATAGATGGGTTCATCGCTGGCCAAGGTATACTTGGCAGTCAGCATGTATAGGTTCAGGCACTGGTCACTAGTGGACCTCCCTGTCCTAAACCCATACTGGGTATCCGAGAAGATGTTGTTCTCTTCGGTCCATTCGGTCAATCTGTTCAGGATTGCCCTTCCCAAAAGTTTGGCCGATACGTCAATCAGGGAGATGGGCCGATAACACTTCGGGTCATCCCTATTGCCCTTTTTAAAAATTGGCACTATGATCGCCTTAGACCAGGATGGTGGAAGCCCACAGGTGATAGCGGTATTTAGAACCCTGGTCATCAAAGGAGCCCATAGATCTATATTACTAAGGAACAGGTCAGGAGGAATTCCATCCGGGCCCGGGGCTTTATTTTTAGTTAAACCCTCCATCCCTGTCATGATCTCCTTAAGAGAGAATGTAACTGGTGGGACCTGTCTTGGGGATACCGGTGGTTCCACGTGGGTGCCCGACTCATAATTGTATAAACCCCTAAAGTGGGTTACCCATTGCTCCGGAAGAATATTAGCCCCTATCTCCGGAGAATCATTTTCTAAAAAAGTCGGTTTATTGATGATTCTCCAGAACCCCGCTAGATCTTTTCTTTCCCCAGCTTCTCTTAGATCTGCCCATGCTTCTGCCTGTAGGGCAAGTTTCCTCCGTTTGATCTCTTTTTTATACTTTTCTCTACTGACCCTAATAATCTGTGGATCCCGTGGTTTCGTCTTGAGGGAGCATTTCAGTTCCCTCAGTGCCTTAGAGCAATCTCTGTCAAACCAACGGGGATTTACCTGGTTACGTGTGGGCGCACTAGACCTTAATAATTCATCAATTAAGTTAGCAATGTGATCGAACGCTTCCAAGACCCTTGGACCCTGTATTTCCAGATCTAAACAATCATTAATGGCCACTAGGCCCTTATCGCCCAGAGTTTTATAAAACTGTGCCCCATCAATTTTAGACCATTTCAATCTCCTGCCTTGGTCAGTGACCCTCTCCTCGATTAAACAACGAGATTTAATTCCAGTGCCCGCCTTGTAAAAGAGCGTTAAGATGAGCGGGTTATGGTCGCTAAAACTGCTCCACTCTATCCCTACACTGATTATTTTATTGATCAAAGATCTCGAGACCAAGATGTAATCTATAATAGATGCACAGCCCCTGCCCTTGAAGGTTGGTGGGAGCGTGCCATCCGACTGTGGGTCTATCATATTAATAGTGTGCTCTAGGTCGTACTTAAGCCGAAGCAACCCAAGAGCCACCCCAGTCGGCGTGTGTGAAAAATGCGGCCCCTTCTCAATTGGGCATTGTGCCCAATCTGTATTTGCTTTAATCAGTACCGGACAGAGGTGACAGTTAAAGTCTCCTGCCAAAAGCAGCCCATGGGACGGCCCTTTGTTCTGGGATATAATTTCTTGACCCAGCCTATGGTCAAGTTCAGCTAATAGGGGGGAATGGGTATTTGATGTCTCACTGTTATAAAAATTAAAAACCGACAATTTCAACCCCTTTCCAGAAAACCGAACTGCCTGTATTCCATATAAATTCCAGTCTGGGGACGACCAGGTACCTGGGAGGGATAAATCTACATAAACAGCTAAACCACCCATTGCTCTCCCTGAACTAGATTTTCGGGCGGGAACAAAAAAACACTTATAGCCCTGGAGATGGTAATTATTCACCACAGCCCATGTCTCCTGTAAGCATATAACATTAAATTTCCTGATAAAATCAACCCACTCCTTGTTGTTAAATATACCTGCTAAGCCCGCTACATTCCAGGAAATAATCCTCACATCCTCCCCACCTAATACTACATCCCCCTGACTCCTTGGTCCTATCTCCTGCAACACCCCTTGCATAGCCCCCCCGCCTCCTTCTACCAAACTATCTACAGCCATACCCTTATTTTCAAAGAACATAGGTTCCTCCGCCCCAATTATTTGAATTTGCAGAGCCATGTGTCTTTGCTCCTCCGATATTACTACTTGAGCGCCCTTTTCTGTGTTCTCCTTAGAGGCCTTCTCTATTTGTCAATCCACCCCCTCTAGGCCGTTCAGACCATTAAACCGGTTATAAGTAGGGAGGGGTAGTGCTGGTCTGCCAAATAATGGCCTCGGATGAAAGGCCTGGTGTCTCCCCCTTCTTCCAACCCTCTCCCATCTGTCATAATTTGGGAGTGGGTGGAGTGGGCCTGGGGCGATGGGAAAGAAGAAGGACACACGGAGGGTTTGGATGGTAGATTCCCTTGAGATGTTTTCCCCTTGACATATATGCGACACCGTACCTTTGTCCCTAAAACTCACCAATAAACAGTCCCCAGGGATGGATTTCTGAGTTCTCCCCACCCATGGGACCCTTCTTACCATTATAATTTCGTTATTAAGATGTCTCGGGAGGGGTCTATTTCTGTTTAGCCACTTAATTACCCTGGTTTTTAGGGCACAAAAATCCTCAACTTCACCTTCGTCAAGTTGCGGGACCCCCGCCATGACCACAGTAAGGTCATTAGTCTCAGGTGGTAAGTTAGGACGACGGGGTCTTGCGGGGGACTTCTTTTGGTAGTCCGGGATAATATTATCTACCGGGTGTGCCGGAGGTACTGGTGCAAGAGAGGGATTAAGTGTGTTTGCGTAGAGTGGATTGGTAGTTGCAGGTTTTGGATTTAAGGGTTGTTGATGGACTACCCCATTTACAGCTTGTGGTGGAGCTGGGTTTACTACCCTGAGTCCCGACCCTTGCGGGACTACAGAGGTGGTAATAGGTTCTGGATCACTTCCCTGTCGACCAGCGCGAGTTTTCAGACTTCCCAATGTGGCCTCCAATATGGTTAGTCTGATCTCAATCTTTTTTATGCTTTCGCTGATCGGAAGTAACAGCGACCTTAACAGGAATTCCAGATTTCCCAGCGGCACAACAGAGAGGGGGACATTAACAATACTAGTTCCTGTATCTTTGATCAAGGCAGGAACTGTGTCTTCCTGAGCGTTAGGTTTAGGGTATGGCTCTGCCGGTAGTTTCACTATTGGTACAGGGGGTTTTAGGGATTTGCCAAAGTCCAAATGTGAGTTCTTGGGTTTACTGCTTCCCTGCGCTCCCTTTGCCCTCCTCCTACGCTTTTTTGGAGGGGGTCCCAAAATTACTTGTGTAGTGACTGCTTTCGGTTTGGGATTCCTATCATTATGAGCTAGGGGCGGTTGTGAGATTAAATCGATAGTCCCCCTAGCAGGGCTGGGGCTAATAGCTGGAGCTGTACTCGTGATTTCAACTGGTGAGGTGTTAGTACACTCCCTTAACAGGATTGGAACATCCTCAATTCGAGTTAACTCCTCCCTAAATGTAATGGATTGTTCTCCCATGGGGGTATTTTTCAGGTTGTCCACTGATCGTCTCCGTTCCGCCCTTAGCCGAGACAAATTTCCCTCTTTGTCAGCCTCCCCCACTGCCCGTGAGAAATAGTTTTCGAGAGTCCCAGTTTTCACTCCTCCCGACTTCAGAGGGGTACTCTCCCTTGCCGGGGAAGGCATGATTTTACTCAGGAAAGATCAGTTATGCCTCACAGAGCGGATATAACAAATTAATAGTTCCAGGAGTTACCTGCACAATCTGGGAAACCAAGAGAGTAGGCCCAGCCCGGCCTACTCCGGCCTGTGACGGCCTTGGACGGTCCCGCCCTTGTCCCGGGCTTCTCCCGGCGCCCTCCCGCGCGCTCCCGCGCTACTAAAAGTGCAATTGAAATTATGCTGGCGGAAGTGGGTGTGGAGAGGCGGGGTGGGGCTGGGCGGGGCGGTCAGGGAGAGCGGGCCAGCTGGAATCGGCCTGCGCAACCCGGGACTCCTGGGAAACCGAGTCCGGGTTGCTGCTCGCAGCCCTGTCGCACGCTCACCTCCCAGCAACAGCAACAGCCTCGGCAAGCTCCCTCCTACGATGCGGGACCCGCGGAGCGGGTTCCGCGAGCTGTGGCAGAAAAAGTCCTTCAAGGGGTCGGTGGGCAGCAGCAAGTTCCAGGCGTCCTTTGCAATTCCCGAGGTAATTAAAATTCCCCGCGCTATTTGAGGCGGGTGGGGCTGGGCGGGGCGGTCAGGGAGAGCGGGCCAGCTGGAATCGGCCTGCGCAACCCGGGACTCCTGGGAAACCGAGTCCGGGTTGCTGCTCGCAGCCCTGTCGCACGCTCACCTCCCAGCAACAGCAACAGCCTCGGCAAGCTCCCTCCTACGATGCGGGACCCGCGGAGCGGGTTCCGCGAGCTGTGGCAGAAAAAGTCCTTCAAGGGGTCGGTGGGCAGCAGCAAGTTCCAGGCGTCCTTTGCAATTCCCGAGGTAATTAAAATTCCCCGCGCTATTTGAGGCGGGTGGGGCTGGGCGGGGCGGTCAGGGAGAGCGGGCCAGCTGGAATCGGCCTGCGCAACCCGGGACTCCTGGGAAACCGAGTCCGGGTTGCTGCTCGCAGCCCTGTCGCACGCTCACCTCCCAGCAACAGCAACAGCCTCGGCAAGCTCCCTCCTACGATGCGGGACCCGCGGAGCGGGTTCCGCGAGCTGTGGCAGAAAAAGTCCTTCAAGGGGTCGGTGGGCAGCAGCAAGTTCCAGGCGTCCTTTGCAATTCCCGAGGTAATTAAAATTCCCCGCGCTATTTGAGGCGGGTGGGGCTGGGCGGGGCGGTCAGGGAGAGCGGGCCAGCTGGAATCGGCCTGCGCAACCCGGGACTCCTGGGAAACCGAGTCCGGGTTGCTGCTCGCAGCCCTGTCGCACGCTCACCTCCCAGCAACAGCAACAGCCTCGGCAAGCTCCCTCCTACGATGCGGGACCCGCGGAGCGGGTTCCGCGAGCTGTGGCAGAAAAAGTCCTTCAAGGGGTCGGTGGGCAGCAGCAAGTTCCAGGCGTCCTTTGCAATTCCCGAGGTAATTAAAATTCCCCGCGCTATTTGAGGCGGGTGGGGCTGGGCGGGGCGGTCAGGGAGAGCGGTCCAGCTGGAATCGGCCTGCGCAACCCGGGACTCCTGGGAAACCGAGTCCGGGTTGCTGCTCGCAGCCCTGTCGCACGCTCACCTCCCAGCAACAGCAACAGCCTCGGCAAGCTCCCTCCTACGATGCGGGACCCGCGGAGCGGGTTCCGCGAGCTGTGGCAGAAAAAGTCCTTCAAGGGGTCGGTGGGCAGCAGCAAGTTCCAGGCGTCCTTTGCAATTCCCGAGGTAATTAAAATTCCCCGCACTATTTGAGGCGGGTGGGGCTGGGTGGGGCGGTCAGGGAGAGCGGGCCAGCTGGAATCGGCCTGCGCAACCCGGGACTCCTGGGAAACCGAGTCCGGGTTGCTGCTCGCAGCCCTGTCGCACGCTCACCTCCCAGCAACAGCAACAGCCTCGGCAAGCTCCCTCCTACGATGCGGGACCCGCGGAGCGGGTTCCGCGAGCTGTGGCAGAAAAAGTCCTTCAAGGGGTCGGTGGGCAGCAGCAAGTTCCAGGCGTCCTTTGCAATTCCCGAGGTAATTAAAATTCCCCGCGCTATTTGAGGCGGGTGGGGCTGGGCGGGGCGGTCAGGGAGAGCGGGCCAGCTGGAATCGGCCTGCGCAACCCGGGACTCCTGGGAAACCGAGTCCGGGTTGCTGCTCGCAGCCCTGTCGCACGCTCACCTCCCAGCAACAGCAACAGCCTCGGCAAGCTCCCTCCTACGATGCGGGACCCGCGGAGCGGGTTCCGCGAGCTGTGGCAGAAAAAGTCCTTCAAGGGGTCGGTGGGCAGCAGCAAGTTCCAGGCGTCCTTTGCAATTCCCAGTGTCAGTCACGTATTAAGTCTAAGTGCACCGTTAATTGATTTATTTAAAATGACACTGGCAGTAGGCACAGAGAGAGCGTGAGCTGTGTTTAAGTTACCTCCAGGTTACCGTTGTGGTTGTTCTGATCATGTAAACACTTACTCTGTGTCTTTGGTGACGACGTCACGTGACATGACTGATTCTCAATTTCTCCTCACACTAGTCTTTCACTTTCAAAACTTCCGGCCGCGGATCACTGGGTTGGGCAGCAGGGCTTGGGCTTTGTCGGGGCTGGGTACATTATATCATTTCTTATGGCAAAAAATATAAATCTCCCCTTGCAGCTCTGTCTTTAGATGCTGAAAAGGCATTTGATCGTATTAATTGGCAATTTATGTTTCAAACTCTTCAATGGTTTGGTTTTGGACCCTCTTTTATTTCCTATATTAATCTTTTGTATTCTTGTCCTCGAGCCTGCATTTTTGTTAATAATCACTTCTCCAAATCTTTTTCTCTGTCCAGAGTCACAAGACAGGGATGCCCCCTTTCTCCTTTATTATTTATCCTATGCCTTGAACCATTCCTAGAGCGCATTCGTGTTAATTCTCAGATAGCTGGCTTCAAACATAACTCTGTAGAAACTAAAATATCTGCATATGCAGATGACATACTTATTTGTATGTCTAATCCCGTTGAATCTCTCCCCCATTTTTAGGTTGAGCTATTTATAGCTCTGAACTATTGCAGGGGAAACAACACTCTTGAACAAGCGGATTGCTCCCAATGCATGTTGTGTACTGAAGTGTGACGCTTCACCAGGCGCACGCTTGGCCTCACACCCCATCCCCATATGCTCGTTCCCTCCCACTCGCTCGCTCCCCCGCCCCCCCACCAGGCTCTTGAAACACGGCGCTCCGCAGGTCATAAACAGGACCATTTCAAAATTTAACCCAGGCGCGCGCTTGGCCTCACACCCCATCCCCATATGCTCGTTCCCTCCCACTCACTCGCTCCCCCGCCCCCCCACACGACTTGCAAGTAAGCCTCTATGGCATTCCTCCTGTTCATTAAGCCTCCTATGCTCCGTGTATTCCCCCCCTCCCTTTTAGCCCATCCCTTTGAAGTCTGCTCGCATTTCCCTCCTCCCCTTTCTGGGTCCTTGGCTCCTCGTAATCCCCCCTCCCTTCTCACCCAGCCCTTTCATGCTCTGCTGCATTTTCCCTACTCCCGTTTTCGTTAGTTGCATTCACACAAGGAAGTCGATTTTAGGAGAGGACGTTGACAATAAGCTGCACAATGAATAACGTAATTTTTTTTCAAAACATAGTTTATTGTTTTTCTACACAAAACATACATTGACAGTTGCTTAGTACTCGTTATCCCAACCCCGTGGTAATATGCCATAAAGATATGTCAGATATTACAATCAGAATTTCCATTTAAACAAGGTTTCGTATGTTTTAACCCAACATGCTTTAATCTATCTCCCATCTCTCCCCACAATGAAAAACTTAATCACCATCTTTTAATTGTATTTTAACTAAATTGCCTTCTACTAAGGGACTTCAAACTAGTCATGTACCCTGTACTAGAACACTTGAAAATGTGCCTCCATCTGAGTCCAGTTGGCTCCCGCTCAGTTCTAATTTACTGACATTTGCTGGGATGGTTGGGGTAAACATGGGACTGTCCTGGATACCTGCTCACCCTGCACGTTTCCTTCACACAGAGTACACAAACAGATTGGACCAGAGCTCCTTGCCGTTTCCACCCTTCATTACGACTTTCTCTTATTTTCTTATTATTTTGACATTTGCTGGGATGGTTGGGGTAAACATGGGACTTTCCTGGATACCGGCTCACCCTGCACGTTTCCTTCACAAAGAGTACACAAACAGATTGGACCAGAGCTCTTTGCCGTTTCCACCCTTCATTACGACTTTCTCTTATTTTCTTATTATTTCCAAAAGTCCTTACTTGAACCCTTCCTTCTATCCAACCCCCGCGCCTCTCGCCTCCTTGACACCACACCATTGTCTTCCGCCCATCGCCCCTGCCTCCTGCCGCCCCCCTACCCTTTTCTACCCGTGCGCCTCGGGTACTTTGAATACTCAGTTCGCGCACAGCAAGAAAATACAAATAATATTTAAAAAAATTGAGAGTTCTAAAACTGAGAATCTAGCATATTTTCTTTAATAATGTTGATTAGACTAATAACAGCATCAACAATAAGAATAATATAAATATTAATAACTGCTGGGAGCAATAATTCACTGAACCATCAGACAGGCTACGTTAAAACTACACCTTTGTTTATTTTTCTTTATTCCCTCACTGAACGGTATAGAGCAAATTACCATAAGAAGGCACCCCCCCTAGACATGAATTATGTAATAATTTGGGAAGCTTACTGGTCTTGAGACGCGTGTGCACAAAGCCATCAGCCTCGCACCCATTTGATCCCCGAGCCAGGCATCTGAAGCTTCCCCAGCGGCGCTTGGCCTCACTTCTCCTCACACCCCATCAGCCATAAACACCATCTGCCTCGTATCAGGCTTCAGAGGAATCCGTCTCACAACGGCCCCTGCCCATCCCCCTCCCCCACTACAGAGCGCGTCTCACGGCCATGCTTTCCCTTTCACGGCCGCGAGGCCGTGTCTCTTTCATGGCCAATGCTTGTTTTTGTACTATCGCGTTTGCCTTCAACAGTGGCTGACGCGCTTTTCATTTCTCTGCGTGTAAAGTCCACTCTTTTCTCATTGTCACTTTCGATGTGCGAAGCACCTTCAGGTTCGAGAACGGCAGCCGCGCATTTCTTTTCTAATGCACAGCTGCCGAAATCAATTAACACAAACTTGCCATTGGCACCGGCAACTTGCAGCCTCTCATCCCTGTCCTGCCCCCGGGTGCTGCGCTTTAGCTTTAAAAACTGCGGCGCTTTAATTAACACAAATCCCACTCACCGCCCGGGTAAGTTGAATTAACCTTCTCACTGCTGGAGTGTTAATTAACATTCAATAGTGACGTCAGTCCCCTGGAGGAGTCTCTCCTATGTGATGCACATGTGTGGTGTTTCCGAGGGTAACGCATTTACTGCCCCCTCCCCCCAGCAGAAGGAAGCGGGCAGGGAGATGAGGGCTTTTACCACCCAGGAAGTCCTGCCAGCAGCCCGGAACATCGAAGCCCAGCTGCCAGCCCGGGCATGTTTTCTCCGATGGCTACAGAGTGCCATGGACTTTACATTATGTCTACTTGGTTTCTTCAAATGTTTAAATCGGACTTTGTATACTTCTTTCCTATATTCCTCTGTATTCTTTTTCTTTACTTCATCCCCCCTCCTTCTGCCTCATTCCTGCAGCCTTTCACTGTCCCTTCTCTTCTATTTACCGCACTGTCCTTCACAGTGCTTAATTTGAGCCAGTGGTTTCCGGTGCTCAGCACCGGCACTTAATCATCAACACTGGTGCTTGTAGCGTGAACTCAATCCAATTAGAGCGATTTTCATCAGCACCAGTTAAGGACACACTCAGAGACACCACCACATCACTCAGGAACACCACCACATCTCTCAGGGACGCCACCACATCACTCAGGAACACCACCACATCACTCAGGGACACCACCACATCACTCTGGGATACCACCACATCACTCAGGGGCACCACCACATTATTATTATTATTATTAACGAATTTTGTACCGCGCACGGTTACCCAGAGGCATCCCAGCGCTTATAGAGAATCAGAAGAAGCTACCTGTGTGGAGCAGAACAGATCTGGAATTATTCTGGAAATAGATAAGTTTTAAGATGTTTCCGAAACCTGAGCAGGTTTGGTTCAGAGCGTAGTGAGAGTGGGAGGGAGTTCCAGGCGTGTGCCGTATGAACAGAAAAGCTCCTGCCACCTGAACGGGCTCTCCTAATTCTCTTTATCTGAAGGAGGTGTTTATTATCGGAGCGTAAGGCTCTAGTGGGCTCATAGGGCCGAATCATGTCCTTCAGAATAGCAGGTCCTTTCCCCTGAATGCTCTTGTGAGCAATACAGAGGGCCTTGAAGGTCACTCTCTCTTTGACCGGGAGCCAATGGAGTGCCTTTAGAGCGGGCCTGGCTGATTGCCTGGCCGGAACGTTCCGCAGCAGCCTGGCTGCCGCGTTCTGCACTTGTTGCAGGATTTTGAACGTTGCTTCCGGTGCTCCAAGAAAGAGTGCATTACTGTAGTCCAGGCGTGAGATGACCAGACCTTGGACTAACACTCTGGAACACCACCACATCACTCAGTAACACCACCACATCACTCAGGAACACCTGGGGCACCACCACATCACTCAGGGACACCACCACATCACTCAGGAACACCATCACATCACTCAGGAACACCACCGCATCACTCGGGAACACCACCACATCACTCGGGGACACCACCACATCACTCGGGGACACCACCACATCACTCAGGAACACCACCACATCACTCAGGAACACCACCACATCACTCATGGACACCACCACATCACTCAGGGGCACCACCACATCAATCAGGGCACCACTCAGGGGCAGCACCACATCACTCAGGGACACCACCACATCACTCAGGGACACCACCACATCACTCAGGGACACCACCACATCACTCGGGGACACCACCACATCACTCTGGGACACCCCCACATCCCTCAGCCCAACCACATCATCACTCAGCACCACACCAGCACTGTCCTTGCTTGCTACCAACAAGCATTGCCATAGCCAATAGGACTCGCATTAGGAAAGTGTAAGCTATTGGCTTTGTGAATAACAATGCTATTAATTTAGATATTTTCAAAGCCAGCACATATTAAAAAAATGTGTCATTTACAATAACAATAGCTCACACTTTCCTAATGCGAGACCTATTGCATTGCAAATGCTTGTTTGACTGAAGTTCGATTATATTCTAGTATTTCTGGTTAGAAACTCAACCTTTCGAAGACATAGGTTTTGCCCTTAAATTCTACATGCTATCAATTTATGTTCAGTGATACTAATTTTGCCTGGTGTCCTTCAAAAATTAAATACCTTGGCATTGGTTTTATTCTTCCCTACATGACACAATTAAATTCACGTTTACTGCATTAATAAATAAAATCCAATCACTCCTCCTCTTCTGGTCACCCTTATATCTCTCCTGGTGGGGCAGGTTAGATACCATTAAAATTATGATTATGCCTCATGTTTTATATACATTGTCTATGCTTCCTGTCAGAATTCCCAATGCATATTTTTCTAAAATTAATTCTACATGTACAAAATTTCTATGGAATAATAAACACCCACGAATTGCTCTAAACAAATTCATACGTCCTAAGGATGAAGGTGGTGTGCGTTTTCCAAATTTTACAGCTTATCATTCTGCTTTTTTGATTAAACAATCTTTTGCATTAGCCTATGATTTTGTGAACAGTCCTGTTCCCAGATGGGTTCATTTTCAACGCTCCCTATTAAAATATTTCTCTTTTCAACAGGTAATCTTTATGTCAAATTGTACCTTTTTGTCTACTAGTCCTATTTTAAAATACTCCCGATCTTTATAACACTTTTTCTAAGGATTTTACTCGTCTTCAATGTTTTTTGTCCTCCACTGTATGGTGTAATAAATTTCTCAAATATAAAGGTAAATCATTTTACTACAAATACTGGAAAGAAAAGGGTATTATTTTTGTTCATCGATTACTGCACAACTATTCTATTGTTCCCTTTCATACCTTACAAACAAACTATCAATTATCTGATTCTTTTTTAAATTAATATGATATTATTGTTATTGCCATATAATCTCATCTACCTACTTTTTCTCTTCCAACTCACACACCGTCTATATCCCCTTCTACACCTCTATACTCCTTATTTTCAACTCACAGACCTAAAGCCTCTCTTGTATATAAGTTATTGTTATCAACTGTTATTGAAAGACCTAAGTCTCACATTGAGATTGCATGGGAAACTGACTTGTCCGTTTCTTTATCTGTTACTACCTGGGATAAACTATGGTCCAAACTATTCAAAGTTTCTGCTGCTGCTCGTATAACTCAATCTTTGTATTTCATTTATCATAGAGCGATTATCACTCCTATTACTATGCTCTAATGTTTTATCCTTTTGGAACTCTGTTTGGCATATTTGCATGTTAGTGTTTAACTTCAATACTACTTTAACACTACAGAATGTTTTTCTTGGATCCTTATCACCTAATGTGGATGTTGCATCTTCTGTTCCCAGATTATTTGATCTTTTTATTGCATTAGCTTTTAAAGTTATTTGATCATCCTGGAAAGACAATTCAAAAAAGTCTTTATTAACTTGGTGGAATTTTATTTGTGATGAACATAAAATTGCTACTGTTTCCTCTTCTTCTCTTTCTCCAAAAATTAATTCAGATCTTCTTTGGCTTCCTTTCACTACATAGCTTTCCTCACACTCTCCTATACATTAATTCTTTCTCTTTCCCTCTCTATACTATCGTACAACACCATTTTAGTTCTTTCTCCCCTGTCTTCTTCTCTATTTCTCTTTTCTTCCTTCTTTCTTTCTCTTTCCTACTTTCCTTTCCTTTTCCCCTTTCTTTAAATATTCCTATTTTATCATATGCTATTTGCCTGATTGTTTATCTTAATGTTATGTATGTTTTATTATGGCTTCTACCCCTTCACCATTTTATTGTTTCCATTTCCTCTTTTTACTTATGTATTTAGAAAACTTAATAAAAACTTTTTAAACAAAAAAAGTTACAAAACTATTTTTTATCATAATTAATCTCTTTCATCGTGATTCTTCCAAAGCCTTCATCTCATCATAAGCAAGAGCATTAATTGTCTTCATTTTCTTTATTTCAACATCTTGTCTCTTCCTTTTCTTTGTAAACATTGCTGAAGCTTTCTTCACCCACTCACAATTTCAACCCCTTTTTAGGCAGAAGATTACATCAAAGAATTTTAGCAAATTGAGACCAATTATGCATAAAGAAATTATAATTATCAGTGTTAGTATTTTGTATTAATACCCTGACCAATATTACCAAACCATTCAATGTCTGCAAAACACTTTCAATGCTCACTGAACCACTCACAAACTTATTCCCACAATGCTTGTTCTTCAAGAACCTTTGCCTCATGCGAAATATTTTTAACATTTCCTACAGTCATTAATAAGCTTGCTATTATAAAAAATTAAAGTCCAACACTGACGAACCCTCAACACATGGCAGGCTCCACACCCCTTTGCTGGAAGAATATCTAAAGCAAGGCTGGTTTGCATAATCATCGCACACATAACTATAACCTCCTTGTTAATTTTTGTTAGTGCACCTGCAGTATTCGAAGCCAGACAATCAATTGAAATAGACTACATCCTATTGTTCACATCATTCAGAGTCACACCAATATGAGGAATCAAAATATCAAATATATCTATCAATACTTGCAGGAAACCACACTTTGACCTTCTAAGATTCATGTTAAAGTCTTCTCGTTCACATGATATACTTGCAGAAAGACTAATGCAAAATAGCAGCTTCCCATTCAGCTACGTGGGAGGTTAAAACAGACAATCCTAACACAAACATAACAGATTCCTCTTAGTATTGATTCTTCACCAATGAGAAACCTATCACCGACATAACTCACATTACACTCACTCTTGCCCATAAATTCGACTGACTCAGAGTGCTGAGAATTTCTGCCCATTATACACATTACTCTTGTTTTTCTTATTCTACTCTCAATCTAGAATGCATTCTCTAATATTTGAATTTTTCTTCCGCCCCATCTAATTCAATCTCTCCCATTTCTTTCCAATTTCTACAAATTCTTGAAATTCTCTAATTATTTCTTTAATAAATTCATGCTCCTCAATACGCAATTTGCACACAGGTTTGTTTTTGTTGTGTTAAAATTTAGGTTAGGATACGTGATTGATCTCAAATGACGAGAAATAGAATTTAAATCTCAGGTAGAGCTTCAAAAGAGACGTTGAGTCCGTAAGATCAGGTGTTAGAAGTTCAAAATACAGGAAATTATTAACAAAAACCTTACATGACAATGAATATGTCAAAGGAAGTTCCAAGTAGTGCAAGTACGTCGCTCCCTATGACACAGAAGTTGCAAGAAAAGTATAGACACAGCAATTATTTTCTCTCATGGTGTTTGTGTAGTCAGACAATAAATTCATATAGACATTTTCATTAAAGTTACCTAAAACCCTATATCTATGTGTTAAAGTTGTGTCTAATAAATCATCATATGTAGTGGTTTATTTATTACTCTTATATGTAGGTAGATCATATCCAACTGGAGAAACTAACAACAGTAAACCAACTAAAAATATTGTTATCAAAAGTGAAAAAAACGATGTGTAAATTTGAGCAGCACCTTTGCTTGCTAATAACCACACGACTTCGAAGAAAGTACTGAATAAAAATAAAAATCTAAGCTCTAAGCACAAAACCAAAACTAGAAACGTCTGCCTTTTTTATAGTTCAGTTCTTTGACTCAGACCACATATGTTGGGAATCCACAGACACCTCTTATGTTTGGCTGGACACCTAAGGTAAAAAACAAAACAGACTCTAACTATGAAGAGTTAGGCACCCAAAAAAAAATTCTTTCTTTTTTAAATTAATTCAGTTCATGGTGGTTCTTCCTCAAAAATTATTTGACCACCTGTCAGATCATATACTTGCGCATAGTAATCTTCTGACTCTGTACTTGCAAAGTAAGACTATTCAGGAGCTGCATACGTTTTATTAGGCACCCTCACTCTTGTTGATTTATTGACTGTTGGCTTCAATTAGAGTTTGTTCTAGGTCTTTTCTGATAGTCTTTGGACTTGCTTGTACACATGTTTTCTACTTTTTACAGGATCAGGCACTTTATCTCTTCAATGCACATACTGACCTTTAGGTTCACTTATGACTACTGTTGTTTCTTTATCTTTAATTCCCACTTCTTTTTCAATTCTGCCTGGAACAGTTTATGTTCGTCTTCCACAACAAACAGCGTTCTCTAAGAAATCTGGAAACTTTATTTTTCTGCTTCAATCTCTGATTCTGAGTTTCTTGATTTGTTTCTTGGTTTTCAGTTTGATATTCCATCTGATCTTGTTAGTGATCTTCTTGATCAACACCTCCCTTGGCATCCAAGCAGCAAACTCAAGCTTGACACTGTGAATCAGTAGTTTTTGTCACCACTTGTTCATCTTCACTTTTCACTTTCTTTGTGTAAGATGTGAGGATCCACTATGGCGATCCTCCACATTTAACAGCAGTGTCTGTCACAAGGATGACTTGGGAGGGCCACTTCCACCTCGGCTCCAAAAAGGACTTTCAAATGTCCTTCTTCACCAACACCTAGACCCCAGGTTAGAGGGTATGGACCAGTTCTTTATTTGTTAAAGGTGTTGCCAAGTTCACCTGAAGTGAGTGAAAGCACATACAATCAGTCCGAACCCTTGTAGTAATCCAGTACAATTACTAAGTGGAGCTGATGTTCTACAAGGGGTCCTCATGGGTTTCCCATAATGACCTCATGGGGTAAGAGATATGTTTTATTACCTGGTGAGCATGAGCATCAGCATGCTCTCATAAGCACAAGTGTAAGTGCACCAGGCTATTTTAGTGACATGGAGGCAGACACTTGCCAGCTGGTTCAAGAATGCCATTAGCATGCTCAGCTACTCCTGGAGCTTCTGGTCTGGAGCTACAATGGAACTTTTGCTCAATTTGCAAAGCTGTGCACGACAGCTTCATCACTTATTCTTGAAGTAAGTACCCTTACCGGGTCTAAAGAAGTTGGCAAACCAAATCTAGGGATCAATTCTCTTGTCAATAGTTTTAACCGTCATGCTGTCCACTCGCCTTGTTGGGTACGCCTTCACCCACATAGAGAACAATTATACAAATACAAGGATGCACCTAAGATGATTGTGAACTGGCATCTCAATAAAGTCTAACTGCATCCGGGCAAAAGGATCTTCAGACTTACCAATATAGCTCATTGTCACCAAAGTCCACTTCCCTGGATTATTCGGCTGACAAGTAACACAGCATCAACACACATTGTTAGCAACAGTCCTAAAGTGGGGATTATACCAATATTAATGAAAGTTCTTAAAAATGTAGTCTCGACCAAGATGTGTCTGACCATAAATTTGTCTAACAGGAAGCAACAGTGAATCAGGCATAATGTACCACTTTTCAGCTGTTAGCCACACCTCTTTATTGCCTTTTGAATAGCCTGCGATTTTCCCTTTTCTTTTCTCCTCTTCTGACACTTCATCTTGGATCTCATTTAGCCCACTCTATGCCAATATCAACTTTAAATTGCTCTTGTTCCTTTGATTTAATCGTAGCACATTCATGAGCACAGTACTTTGCTACTTTACCTGCATAGCGGTTTCCAGAGAGTCATCATGTTAGCTCCTGATTTATAAGTAGTACATTTTACTACAGAAAGTACTTATGGTTGCTAAAATGCACTCAACAATTCCAAAATACTTGTCCCTTTAGGTATAAGGTTACCAGAAGATGTAATAAAAAAAACCTTTGTGACCAAAGTTGGCCAAAATCAATGACCGTGCCAAAAAACATACTGGCTATCAATGTAGATTGTAAAACAGTATCCATCAGATAATCAGCATGCTCTCTCTAGTAAGTTCATATATTTCTGCTACTTTTGCGGAAGTCAAAAAAACACAAAAGTATGATGTTTCAAAATTATATGATAATGGTCTCTTAGACAAGAACCATCTACAAATAAAATGTGATCTACTTGTACAAGGGGAACATCTTGTATGTCCAGTCTTTGCTTGGTATAGAATTCTATTACATTAATTCAATCATGGTCACAGTCTCATAATTACTATCCCCACCTACAATTGGTAAATGCTTTGCAGGATTCAGAGAATTGCATCTTCTGATTGAAAAAGTATAAGCCACTAGAATTGTTTGCTCATATTTTGTTAGAATTAGGTTTTTCACAAACTGAGTTCATGTGTGAGTCAGCAAAATCTCAACTGAATGAGGGATTAAAACAATAAAAGTGTACCCTATCACAACCCGTTCCCTTTGCTGACTTGTAATAGGTTCTCCTGTCCCATATCCTGAGGTAGTCTAGCTATTTTTAAAACATATGGAGGTTTTGAATCTAATGAATCATCTAAAAAATAACCCTTATCATCTGAATTATATGAGCTTTTCTTTCTAACTTCCTTGTTGTCATCAATTTTCTTATTATCTGACAAATTGCCTCTTTCCACACTCATTGTTGAGCAGCCCATCTAGAATCTAACTCGTGGCTCACAGTATTTGAAACCTGCCATTTCATTTTCTTTTAGGCCTTCTCTTTCACAATATAATCCTATTCAGTCAGTGCTTCAAACTCTACAGGGTTAGTTTGTGATTTTCTCTTATACATGATACATCTCAAATACTCAAGCTAGCTCACGTTAAAAGAACCATCTAAAGAAACTTGCATGTTTTTGTCATGATAATTACTCATTCCGAGAAATTCCCAATTACAGTGCAACACTACTACACAACGTCACTATAGATCATAGATTACAGCGCAACCTACAGCGACAGCAACACAACCCAATCCCAGGGCGGCTTGAATGCCATGCAACTTACGAGGACACAGTTCTAGATAACTGCAGAATTACATAAAATTAATCGACAATTATCTGCTTAACCTAAACAATAAGAAGGAGAAAAAGTAAATCAGTTTCTCTCAGGGAGAGAATAGTACTCTCAACATTAACAATCACTTCAAGGTAAATGCCAACAAGCATTCATTTACTCTTTGATTAGCATATTCACTACTGTGCACCAAAGAATAAATAAACACCCATCTAGGTAACAATACATTCAAAATAAACCTTTAGTAGTTCCAAAAAGTCCCCACCTTAATGTGTGGCACCTCACAATGCACAACCCACTTCCCAGACAAGTTTCACAAAATTAATATATCTCGAGATCTTGGAATACAACAAATCAGGATACCAAAAAAACATAAACTTTAACATAGGAAATAACAATATTAGAACAATTTCCGACACATTTTACACAAACATTAAACAATTACAAAACTGATTGTCAATAATACAACTTAAATATACAACAAAATCACAGTAACCAAACCCTCCAATGACCCATAAATCAAAATTGCAAAACATAGATACTCACACGCAGGACAATTCATGATACCAGAATAAAACCTGAATGCAATCTAACTTACACAAGTATCACAATGCTCTCTGTTCAACATCAAAATACGCCAACATTAATCTGCCTTATTGGCACTCACTTTTTTTCTACTCAGTAACAGCTCAGGAACATTGTAACAATGCGAATAATCCCATTCTGGACAGACCATCAGAACAAAGAGTACAGACAGAAATCCAGACAGTGTAACCTTGTATCTCTCTTATCTAATCTGTTATCTGATATGCCTGAATTCTCCACCAAAAATGTTGATGCTGTCTTATCAGATAAACAAGATAAAACATCTATGTGGAATCAGAGCTGAGGTTTACCTCAAGAACATATGCTGCAATGTGGCCCAACAGTTACCAGTTTAACAGCAAATAAATTAGCATAGTCAGTTAAGTAAGTCTAATGTCAAGAAGGCACATGCATCTTCTACAATTTCAAAATCATGAAAGATTATTAAATAATTAAAGTTCAGTATAGAAGGCAAAAATAATAATCCAAACACATGGTGAAAGAAATAGGGAGGAAGAGCCTGTAATGTTGCAAAAGGCTTCCTCCGGAGATATTTGAGAAAAGCATGTCAACACACAACATTATACTGATGCACATTTTGTTATGTGTGATGAAAGGAGAAATTAAAAAATACAGCATGGCTATGATAGGATTCAAGATGGAGTTTGGGAAAGAGTCTTCCAAAGGGCAGGATGAGGTAATGGAGTTGCTGCTATAACTTAGGACTTAGGCAGTAGTTGTGGAGAAAATTGAGGTGCTGGAGAGAAGCAAGGGGAAGCAGACTTCCTTGGAGATGGAATAGCAGACAGGTGAACTACTGGAGTTTTCACCCATGTCGGGGGTAGTCTCGGAGTCCTTCCAATCAGAGATGTGTATACATTTTCTCTATTTTAATTCTTGAAGCCTCTCAGATAATTTATCGGATGAAGTGAAGTCACCCATGTGATCCTGAATGAATACAATTGAATAGCTATTAAAACCTTGAGTTAGAATCATTAACGTCTGAAGGCTACAAAAGGAAAGTTAAGCAATGTATGATATCTAACAACTGAAACCTAAAAACTGAGGCTACATGTGTTCAACTCAAATGGACTGCCATCTCTTCATCTAAATTCAGCCCACTGAGGGGACAAAGCATACAAAATTCAGAATGAATTTGGATTCAAGGCTAGATATTTCATTTTACCATGTTGCATCCTCTGACGTTAGGCTCAATTATTCCATAACTCCAAATTGTAATCTATCAATATCTTGAGTGCCAAACTGCAAAATGTCTTGCAAATGGATATTGGCTGAAATGATGACAGGTGGCCCATATGTGCTTAAATATCCATTTATTTGCCGAGTGAACAGTGCTACAAATATATATCTTGTTG
Source organism: Lissotriton helveticus (assembly GCF_964261635.1). Lineage (NCBI taxonomy): Eukaryota > Metazoa > Chordata > Amphibia > Caudata > Salamandridae > Lissotriton > Lissotriton helveticus. Next base: position 599,057,729 of record NC_136068.1, on the reverse strand, counting down.
CAAGGACACAACAGACAGTAGACACAATAATCCAAATTGCAAGTCAGAGATTTCCTTATTTCAAACTCCATAATTCTGTTGGGTATAATGAATCTGGAAGTATTGGTGCACTTTGTGCATGCTTTACATTTCTTGCAACAAAAGAAACCTGTTGCATTGCATGTACTGTTTACTCAATTGCTGTCAGTGATCCAATTGTGGCTTAAACTGTTTCTCAATGACCTGTTGTTTGTGTGATTCTGGGATAACTCCCCACATACTTAGGATATCATCAGTATTTAAACTATGCCTGTTTTTCCTAGGAATACCCCTGATCTCAGTGGATTTGTTAAAAAACGCAGTGATTAACCTCACAGTATTTTCCTCACTGACCTGTGGGAATGTGCGGGCATACAATAGATTGCCTTGAAATCTAACACCACTGCCTTAGAGATAGTTTTCTGACTATAACCTCTCTCTCTGAAATGTGACACCATGTTGTTACATTCAGTTTTGAAGGTATCCGGTGTTATGCAATTACGTTCAGCTCATAAGAGCTAACCATAGCGATGTTATAAACCAGGTCAGGCATGCCCTATAAATCTCAAATTCCACTCATTAGCATTCAGACTGTTGATAAATGTCATGGCAGAATCTTCGTAAACTTTTCATATTATAAATGCATCATAAATGTACATAACCCAGAGCACTACATGCTCTTCATAGCCTCTGATGTCACTGGTCATCTGCTCCTCCCACCAGCCCATGAACAGATTTGCATAGCTGTGGGTAAAGCAGGTGCTCTTCGCAGTGCCCTTAGATTGCTTGTAAACATAATTGTTAAAAAATGAAATTGCTGTTATTTCGACAGTAAGAACCATATCCAATACCACTTCAGTATGCATGAGAAATGACAAAGACCTAGCACACATAAAGTGTCTACATGCACCAATCTCAAGATTGTGTCACATGCAAGTGTATACACTGTTAGCATCCATAGTCAGCAAGGTACAGTCAGGTTCCACTCTTCCTGGAAGAGCCATAGTATCCTCTATAAGTTCACTTTTGGAGAATACTTCAAAATATATCACTCAATACCTTAGACCGGACCCTTTGTGTAAGCATTACCAGATTATATAAGAAATAAAAGATACTTTCTTACCATAATTGAGGGTATTCATTGGGAACTTGACTTTATCTTGGTGACCCTGGATGTTAACAAACCCCTCAAATTGTCTCAAACAACCTCTAGATAGATGTAGCCCTTCTTTTAACGTCATATTGTACCTCTGTACTATCTCATTAGTTTGGGGATCATAGAGAGAACATTTCTCATGCCCAATACTTTTTTTCCTTCATAAATGTCTCCATTTCTTGTATTGTGGTGAATGGAACCCAATTGTCAGTTAAAATTGTTCTAGGATTACTCTCCTTACTTAAAACTTTGTCCAGATACCTGATCACAGATACTGTTGTAATTTTTCTCTGCATTCTGCACTGCAACTTCAGGCCACCTAAAGAACATATCCATCAGTACCAGTAGGTAAATTGGAGTGCTATGTCTTCTCAGGGCTGTGATGGGACCTCTCTGCACACCATTAGGGGTGTTCTCACTTTTCTATTCTTGTCACTTTGACAACAATCCATGCATTCTCTGATTACTTGTTCAACTTGAATGTTCATCCCTGGCCTACAATAATTACTACTTAACCTCTCTTTGGTCTTACTCATAATTAGATGCCCAGCCTATGCCAAATCTATTAGTCATGCCCTTCGCCCCACCGGTGGCACTAAACGCGAACCTCAAATGATCAACCCATTGTTCACTGGCAGTTAATTGTAAACTTTACTGAAAACTTTCTCAGCTTCATTACTGAATTTGCAAACTCCTTCTTTAGAACGTTTGTTGCAAAAAATAACAAGCACCAAATCATTGTCTAATTCCTCCAACTATTCAAGTTTTAAAATGCACCCTTCAATGATTTTACACCCTTACTCTCCTTCTCCACCCAGAATCCTCACCAACTGCAACTCCACAAGCTTCTCTCACTAATCTAAAAAGGCAGTCAGCTGCTTTATTTGAGGGACTAGGGATGCATTTTACATTAAATCTAATTCCTGCAATGGCACAACCCATTTACTTATGCTACCTGATACAGAATCTAACCCTTTTCTCAAGGATTTCTTGTAAAGGTTTGTGATTTAAATAAAGATCCAATGTTTGCCCCCCACAAAACTTTCTTAAACTTTCTTATGGCCCAGCATACTGCAAGAGCTTCTTTTTCAATTGACGAATACTTGGTTTCCGATTCTCTTGATGTTCTAGAAGCAAAAGTTAGAGTCACATCATTGCAACCTTGTATTTGCATTAATACTGCCACAATCTCATTGTCACTGCCATCAGTGGACACAGAACAATGCAAGCCTGATTCAAAACTACTATAACTGCAATCAATCAGAGTACTTGTAAAGCACGCTACTTACCCGTGAGGGTCCCAAGGCACTGAGGGGAGGGGGGGTGCTGCTACTGCTCGAAGAGACAGGTCTTCAGGAGTCTTCTGAAGGCGAGTAGGCCTTGGGTCTGCCGTATGTGGGTAGGGAGGGTGTTCCAGGTCTTGGCGGCGAGGTAGGAGAAGGATCTGCCGCCGGAGGTCGTTCGTTGGATGCGGGGGAAAGCAGCGAGGGCGAGGCTGGCGGAACGGAGCTGGCGGGTGGGGTGTGGAAGCTGAGTCTGCTGTTCAGGTAGGCTGGTCCGGCGTTGTGGAGTGCTTTGTGTGCATGGGTGAGGAGCTTGAAGGTGATCCTTTAGTCACCGGGGAGCCAGTGTAGGTCTCTCAGGTGGGGGTTGATGTGGCTGCGGCGGGGGACGTTGACGATCAGTCGGGCGGAGGCGTTTTGGATGTGTTGTAGTCATTGTAGGTGTTTGGCTGGGATTCCTGCGTAGAGTGCGTTGCCGTAGTCTAATCTGCTGCTGACGAGGGCCTGTGTCACCGTTCTTCTTGTTTCGGTCGGGATATATCTTGTAGATCCTGCAGAGCATGCGAAGGGTGTCGTAGCAGGAGGAGTAGACGATGTTGACCTGCTTAGACATGGAGAGGGAAGAGTCGAGGATGAATCCTAGATTGCGTGAATGGTCGGTGGGTGTTGGTGCTGTTCCCAGTGTGATAGGCCACCAGGAGTCGTCCCAGGCTGAGGGGGTGGGTCCGAGGATGAGGATCTCCGTCTTGGCCGAGTTCAGCTTCAGACGGCTGCTCCTCATCCAATCGGCGACAGCCTTCATTCCCGCATGGAGGTTGGTTTTGGCAGTGTGTTGGTCCTTGGTGAGGGAGAGGATGAGCTGGGTGTCGTCAGCGTAGGAGATAATGTTGAGGTTGTGATGGCGGGCCACTTGTGCGAGGGGGCTATGTAGACGGCGAACAGCGTTGGGATGAAGGATGAGCCCTGGGGGACGCCGCAGATGATGTCGGTGGCTTCGGATCAGAAGGGTGGGAGGCGGAAGCATTTTTAAGGCTACTTTTAACATTCAATCCATGAAATCTTTCATACTGTTTACTCCACACAAAGTCAACCTTCTTCAAAAGTTCACGTAAGGCACTTGTTCTGCTGGCAAAGTTTTGTGCAAAGTGCAGGTAAACATCTGCCATGCCTCAAAACATCTACACACCTTTTGTTTACGATCTTGATACATTTTTATATATATATATATATATATATATATATGCGAACGAAGACTCCACACGCCACCTCCAATCATCCAGATCGGCGAAGCAAAAAGGAGAAACGGACCACAGGATCTGGCTTTAGCAGATTTTAATTTGCAGGTGAGGCAACAACAGCACGACGCGTTTCAGGCTCGTAGGCCCTTGGTCACATGTAAAGTTGTTACAATTTTTTTCTTTTTTAAATGCTTGTGCAAAACACCACGCCCACTTAGTGCATTGGTTACAGCGATCACCTGATCATAAACATAGAAAGTATACTATGCTAAAAGAATTGTTTTCTTTTTCATTTGATCAGTAAAAACACTTTCTGTATTATAATTAATTTGCTTATTAAAACAGAAAATAAATACATCTGAAATTGTATATATATATAGTCCTCATAAATCCTCAAATAAGGCTTCAACCGGATAGCCACCTGCAATGCTCACTGGATACAATCAAGGTGAGTAGTCTTGCAGCGAAATCCAAGGCCCTAAGGTGGCTTTAGCAATAGAGGTATAATCACAACATTCCACCTATGGGGCACCATATACCCTGATTGCGAGAGTATCCCCTTTCCACCACTTTCCTTTCCATTTCGTACATAAAGACCACTGACCGCCACCAATCTGACCATTGAGGGGGCTCTGGGCGGGACCACCTCCTACAAATCTCTCTCCATGCTAATAGTAGTAGACGTAAACATAAATTCCTGCAATTCGCCACTACCCTGCTCCTCTACACGGCTTCGCCCAACACTGAAAATATAACCAGCTTTGGGATTACCTCAATCTCCCAACCAAAGATACTTGCCAACATTTTACCCGCCAGGAGCCAAAAGTGGGACAGACTTGGGTATGAGGCAAAAATATGCAAATCATAGTGTCCAGGCTTCCACATCTTCTGCTATAATTCTTTTTTTTTTTTAACAATTTTTATTGCAGACACACAGACATGACAAGGACCACGGTGTCATTGTTATGCAGGCAAGAAACAGTTACATGTTGTAATGTAGATCACGGTACCCCTGATGGCACATTGGCGCGTAATGCAGTGGTCAGTTCGTCAGCACAATCAAGTCTGTCTCGGCGGAGCACCGCCTCAGCATAGGGGGTGTCCATATTAGCCATCTGGGCATCTGCTTTTTAGTTTTTATTTGTACCCCTCCCCTCCCCCCCAACAACAAGCATAACTATGAATGGAAATCCAATATACCATCCTCTCTATCAACATTTATCAGCATAGTCATGGTAGTAGCGTATATAGTTCCCGCCAGCTCTAACCCTCCCCCTCGTACCCGGTACACAATTGGCATAAAGACATTCAAACATACAGTGTATGACTGGCTCAATAAGGTCCACTCCTAGCGTGTCCTTTCGTTCCCAACTCGCCCTTCCCCCGAGCCCGGGGTCCGCTCATAATTCTCCCTCCCCCGACCCACTTTCCAGCCCATGGTATTGTCTCCACTTTGACCAGACCCTTTGAAACTTCTTTGGACAACCCCTTGATTTATATGTCACTCGCTCTGCTGCCATGTAGAGGTCCAACCCTCTTCTCCATTCCTCCATAACGGGGACGGTCACAGCCCCCCAGTATTTTGCAATGTCTCGTTTCGCTACTACTAAGGCCAGTGTCAGGAACACCAATAGGGGGTGGGGGAGGTCAACATCGTTAGTCATTCCCAAGATGGCCAGTTTGGGCTCCTGATCAAGGGGTACAGCCAGGACCTCCCTCAGTTCGGCAAACACGAGCGTCCAATAGGATTGTATTTTACCACATGCCCATATTATATGGAAGAAGTCCCCCCCCTCGTGTAAGCATCGCAGGCATCTATCATCTGGTGTTTTTCCCATCTTGAACAATCTTACCCTATCAAAGTATGTCCTGTGGAGCACATTGTATTGGATAAGGCGGAGTCGGGATTTAATAGCCACCTCCCTCGGGTGCATAAGGATGAGGTCCCAGTCAATCTCTTCCAATGTTCCCACGTCGTGCTCCCAAGTGGCCCTAAGCTTCGCTAGATCTCCCAGAATGTTGTTTGTGAGTGTTTTGTATGTAAGTGATACGGCCTTGTTCGGTATCCGCTCCTGTTGTAGCCTGCCCTCCAGTGGCGCATATTCCGGGAGACCCTCTAGGGTCATAGCCTGTGCCTTCCATGCATGACGCAGTTGAATGTATTTAAAAAGCTGCGAGCGATGGAGCCCATACTCCTCTCTCAAAGTAGCGAATGATTTTAGTTCCCCCCTGGCGATTACATCTCCCACCGTGGAAATCCCAATGTCGTCCCATTGCTTGAAGCCAGTGAGTTTACGTAGCTCGTGGAGCCACTCGCAATGCCAAAGTGGGGTCTGTCGGGTGGGCTTCTTATCCCATCCCATGCGTCTCGTGGCCGATTTCCAGGCCCGGAGCGTAACAGTCGTGGCCGGAAGTAGGGGCTTCCTCGTCAAGCCACCGTATAAATAGAAAAGCAAATTGTGTGGAGACAGTTTGGTGCGCTCTAGCACATATGTGGGGTGGTCTGCCGGGGCATGGAGCCAGTCATTAATGGGGGACAGGTGCTCCGCCCAATAATAGGCCTCAAGGTTCAGCAGTGAAATTCCACCGCTGTACTGATGACGTTGGAGGGTGGTCAATGCTATTCTTGGCTGTTTACCCAGCCAAATGAAAGATCTGAGGTCGGCATGTATTCTGCGAAGGAGGCCGTCTGGAATTGGGTAATACTCATTTTGTAGGGCATATAAATATTTGGGCAATATTACCATTTTATACATTGCCGCCCTTCCCAGGAGGCTCAAGGGAAGCTGGCGCCAGCGGGCCATATCATCCGTGGAATTCACGAGTATTCTTTCAACATTTTTGGAGTGTGACAGTTGCTTGTCCAGTGTGACGAAGACTCCCAAATATTGGAAGCCCTCCGCAAACACCACCAGCCTATCCGGAAGAGCGCCCTCACTCGTGTCCCCTTTGGGGTCGAAAAGGACGGACTTGTGCCAATTTATTGCATATCCGGAATAGCTGCCATAGCCGTCTAACTCCCGGAACAGTTCAGGCACTGTGGTCTGCGGGTCAGTAATATAGAGAAGTACATCATCAGCGTATAAGGACAGTTTTTCTTGTGTGTCGTCCGTGGCTGCAACTCGGAAACCGGAGATCCTCTGGTTCTGCCGTATCCTGGCCGCCAGTATCTCGATTGTCAGTGTGAAGAGAAGCGGTGACAGGGGACATCCCTGTCTGGTGCCTCTTTGGATCGAGATTTCGCGGGAGAGTTTCCCGTTCACCCGCACCCTGGCCCTCGGGTTGGTGTATAGCAGTTGTACCCAGGAGCTAAATTTAGGGCCGAATCCAAATTTTTGTAGGGCGGCCTCAAGGAACGGCCAGTGCACGGAGTCAAAGGCCTTTTCAGCATCTAAGGAGAGGAACCAATGTGGCGGGTCCCTATCCTTCACCTCCTGTAGCCAATTATGTGTGCGGCGGAGGTTGAATTTCGTGGCCCTGTCTGGTAGGAAGCCGGTTTGGTCTAAGTGTATCAGGGCAGGTAGTACTGTTCTTAGGCGTCGCGCCAGGATCATGGCAAGGAGTTTCACCTCCGTGTTCAACAGGGAGATGGGACGGTAGGAGGCGCAGTCCCCCCGCGGCTTACCCTCTTTGTGTATAGGGACTATGATCGCCAAGGTGAGGTCAGGAGGTAGACCTCCTTCCTTATAAGACTCAAGGAATAGATTCTTCATGTGTGGAGCTACGATGTCGGCCGTGCATTTAAAGAATTCCGGGGGAAAACCGTTCGGCCCAGGGACCTTACCCGGTTTCAGTCCGGTAATAGCATTTTTGACTTCTTCTAAGGAGATGTCGGCCTCCAACGTGGGTAGGGCCTCAGCGTCCACCACGGGGAGGTCGACCTGCGACATATATAAAAGTGAGTCCTCACACGAGCCCAGTTGTCTGGCTTCGTAGAAGCGTTCATAATAAGTTGCGAACACATCCGCAATGTGGGGGTCTGAGCGCACAGTCCTCCCCTGCTCATCAGTGACTTCATCCACCCACCGCGCCGACCTCTCTTTACGACTAAGCCAGGCTAAAAGTTTACCTGATTTGTCCCCCACGTCGTAGAGTCGGTGCAGTGTGGCCAGGTTTTGTGTTCTCGCCTCATCCGACACTAATTCCCGATATCGCCTCTGATTGTCTAACAGCTTACGCAGGGTCGTTGTGCATTTAGTTCGTAGGTGTTCTCTCTCCAACTCCACTATAGTTCGTTCTACAGTCCCCACCTCTTCCAGTAGTCTCCTCCTCTCCTCCCCTAGTCTGCCATTGATCCTGTCTCTCAGCACCGGCTTCATTGCCTCCCACAGGGTTACCGCCGAGTCCCCCGACCCCTCGTTTTCAGCCAGGTAGACCCGTGTGTCTGCCCTAACTCCTTTAAGTATTGTCTTGCTCGCCAAGTCCCAGGCGGCGAGTCGCCACGTGGCCTCTGTCCTGCTCCCAGTCCGGCCCATCGATATTAATAGTGGCGAGTGGTCTGAGAGACCCCTTGCCAAATATTCCGCCGTGTCACCCATAGTCACTGCCTGCCGAGGCACAAAGACATAATCCAATCTGGAAAACACCTTGTGCGCCGCCGAGTAGAAGGAGTAGGCCATAGTGTGCGGGTGTAATAGTCTCCAGATATCAGTCAGGCCTATCACAGACATCATTTGAGCCAGGGGGGTCGGGGTTCCCCGGCTACTGGCCGCCCCGGACCTATCCATACTCCTATCCATCACATCGTTGAAATCACCCCCCACTATCTGTAGTGTACCTGAGGTGTCTAAAAGTATGGTCGCAAGCAGCTTTAGCGCATTCGCCTGTAATTTGGGTGGTGCATAAACTAATACTAGAGTGTAAGTGCGCCTGCGCCATGTCCCCTGTACTCCCACACATGTTCCCAGCGGGTCCCCCCACGTACGTGTGATATGGAATGGGGAGGTATTCTTAATAATAATCGCTACACCCCTGGAGTCAGTTGTGTAACCCGCATGACCCAGTACCTTATATCTACCCCTCGCTATGAATGCACAAGCCGTGCCTCTCAGATGTGTCTCTTGTAGGAAAATTATGTCTGGGCCTACTCTCTTAAGAAAATTGTTCACCAGACCTCTCTTAATCTTGCTACCCAGGCCATTCACATTCCACGTCAGGACATTCAGTTTTTCAGTCACCATGAGTAAAACAGTAAGGCATTTGCACCCCAGGTCGTGGGGTCAGGCAGGCGGGCAAACGCCCATGTCGGTAAAACCACAAAATGCGCCAATCCACATGACTGTGTTCCCTCCACACCGCAACTCTCCCCCCCTCCCCCCCCATAAACAACCAAACTGTACGAACATCCCCGACCCCCCCCACCCCACCCCACCTGCACCCCCCGGCCATCCCGCCCGCACAACCATCGACGGTTCGGACTACCAGGCAGCAATATCTGTCGCCCACCCCTCAAACCACCCCAACTAAGAAATATCTAGCTGTCCAAACTCAAGTTCTGAAGTGGTGTGTTCCCACCCCAAAGGACTAATAGCGTTACTTGCGTGCCCCAAAGCAGAGTACTGCTAAGTTGGATCTCAGTCCCGTATCTTCTCAAGAGTGGGAGTCTTGCGTTTCAGGTTCAGTACCCTCTGCGTTACTCGGTTCTCCCTGTTCCAAGTCGCGGATGGCCACAGCCAGTGGGTGTAGGGATTGCTTCGTCAGGTCTTCCATATCCGAGACGTTCGTATCATCCTCTTGGTCCGTCGCATTTCCTGATCCTGGGAGCAGGCACCTGAATCTCGACCCCTGAGCAGGGTTCCCAGCGGCAGCGGCGGCGCCACCCCCCCGGCCTCTTCCGGCCGCGCTCTGGTGGGACGGATATGGTGTCTGTTGCGATTGTCTGCCCGCTCGATGTTGCCGTGTTCTTTGTGACCCGTTCAGGCTTCTCCTGAAGGTGGCCGCCGCCAGTTCATCGCAGATTCTACGACCCTCCCATCCGCCTCTCTCAGTAGTGGTCTCTCCTCCAACCAGTGCCAGGCCTCCTCCGGGCGATTAAAGAAGTGTGATTTGCCCTTGAACAAGACCTTTAGTTTCGCAGGAAAGAGCAGCATATAGGAAATGTTCAGTTCTCGTAGTTTTGCCTTCACAGTGTCGTAGGAGCGCCTCTTCTTTTGCACATCCTGGCTATAATCAGGAAAAATCATGACAACGGTGTTCTCAAACTTAATTTCTCCCATTTTCCGGGCCTCTCTCGGGATGAGATCCCTGTCCGCGTAATTGAGAAATCTCGCAATGATTGGGCGAGGTCTCGCTCCTTCTGGTGGTCTGGCCAAGAGTGCCCTATGCGCTCTCTCAACCACAAAGCAATTAGAGAAGGGAGCCTGCGGGAACGTAGACTTGAGCCAAGAGTGAAGGAACACCGCAGTGTCGTTCTTCTCAATCCCTTCCCTCAGGCCCACAAAGCGCACGTTGTTTCTGCGTGCCCTGTTCTCCGCATCGTCCACTCTCCACAGCAGCTGTCTATGGGAGGCCTGTAGTTCCGCCATATCTTTTTTGAGGGAGGTGATAGATTCCTCCGTTTCCGAGATCCTGTTCTCCGCCGTGCCCACTCTGTCAGACAAGTTCCTGAGGTCTTGACGGAGCAGGAGAACTTCAGACCCTACCTCTCCGATCTTGGTTTCAAGGGCTGTTCTAGAGTCCTGGATGTCAGTCCTCGAGGCCTGGATCGCCTCCAGGAGCATAGCGGTGTCTGTGTGTGGTTCCCGGGCCTCCACAAACGCCTCCCTGTGCGCCCGCGTGGTGGTGAAGTTCTCAATTGATTCCTGCCTGGTGGGCCTCGGCGCCGGATCTCTCTTGCCCATGGTGCCTCCCCGGGGGGACCTCCAACGCAGCCGGGGCGCAGGAGCAGAAAGTCGGCGATGGTCTCAGCCTCCTAAGGTGATATCAATACAGGGTTCGGGACCAGCCTCTCGTCCCCTCCGCACTGCCGTGGTGTCTCAGTGCAACGCCCAATCTCGGGGCCCCCCACAGGGTGAGCAGAGCCAGTCCGGGCCCCCCCCTCGATGCAAGGCCCCCGATGGTTCCCCGATCCCTCCGGGATGGTGGGGGGGGGAGGAGCGGGCGACGATCCTCAGGCCACCAAGGTAGAGTCCCAATGCCACTGGCACCACCGGATCCAGATCGGGGCCCCGTATGTCTTCGCCGTCGCCTTTGTGAGCGAGGGGGGGGGTCAGGTTATCCAACCCACCCGGGCCTCTCCGCGACTCCTGTATAGCAGCGCCGGGCTCTCTGGGGTCCGCCGCCCCGTGCCGGTCTCGCAGACTGGGACACCCACTCGGCGGCAGACAGCAGCAAATCCAGTCCCCGGCTTCACAGGCCTCGCCCGTCCCCGCTTCCAGGGCTGCCGGAGCAACGGGGGGGCCCCCCAGCAGGAAGACAAGGCCCAGGATCGTCCGCCCTCGCGCGGGTGGAGGAGCGTGCCCCCCACCGCTCCCACTGCCTCACCCCCGCTTCAGTCGATGGACCCGATACCACCGGGCGCCGCCATCTTAGGTGTCTCGGGTCTCGGGGGAGAAGCCGTCGAGTAGTTCGCCTCCGCTCAGATGTAGGAAGGGGCCAACGGTCTGTTCAGGAGCCTCACGCTTTCCGATACCTCCCCAGCCGATTTTCAAGTAGTTTGTACGCTTTACAGGTAGTTAGAGCGCCGGATCAAGTGCAGTTTTGCCGGGAGCTACGCCGGGGCACGTCTCACTCAGCCATGCAGTTGGCCACGCCCCCCTTCTGCTATAATTCTTGTATGGTATTGATCAATTCTTCCTTTGGTCTAACTCCCTTATCAGAAATCACATGGCATAAATATTCTATAGTCACAATTATATTTTTTAGCTTTAAGCACAACCCCATTTTTACTTAATACGAATTACCCTCTTAAGTCTTTTGAGTCTTTCCATCTGTTGCTTCATGTCACTCCAAAATATAGAAATGTTCTCCAGGAAATACAAGACTCCATCACTATGTCCAAACATACTGGCATCAGCCAAAATACTGAGGCTGCAGAACATAGTCTGTAGGGCATATGATTAAATTAATATGTACCATACTGAGTGATATAGGAGGTAAAATATTTGGAACGTTCAGTGAGCCTAACTTGAGGGTGGGAAGAAGTGAGGTCTAATATGAACAAAAGTTTGCTCTCGATAGAGCACCTCCCATTAATATATTATGGAGAGGAAATTGATCTTTGAATATTATTTTATTACGTTCTCTTAAATCTATGCAGAGCCTAATCTCATTGTTGGGCTTTGTGCCACCGCTATAGGTGACAATCATTTGTTTGTCTAAGCCTACTAAATGATCTCTTCATTACATAATTCATCTTCTTCTTGAGAGCTTCTCTAACATCGAATGGAATATCCTTGCCTTATAAGAAAAGGGAACAGCACCATCTTATAGTTTGAACATTGTTCAAGTAGTTCTTCAAGTATCCTAGGATGCATAAAATCACCATAGGAAATTCTGCAACCAGATCATTTGGTATTAAATTGACACTGTTGACTTGAACTCGTGGAGGGAACATGGGAATTCAAGGAAATGCAAATAATAGCTTCTGATGTGGCCAACTCAGTAGTGTGTCACCAACCCCAGGGATATAGATAATACCTTCGGCCTAACTACCCTTGAAATTGAAACGGCCTTTAAAATATCCAACTAATTCTATTGGCCTACCTCTATATGCATAGGGATCAGACAGGTTAACATTCCCTTTAAAGTGTTTGTCATGAGGGTGTGGCCAAGATGGCGGCCGAGTAGGACGTGCCTGCTCGCCGCTCCAGTCCTTTTCCTGAGACCTGGCCTAATAGCTGCATAATGCTGACCCCAGGCGGAGCACACATCTGCCCATCTTGCCGGTGATTGCTTGTGAGGTGGTCCGGTCCCGGGAACAGAGCTGCTTCGCGGTGCAGGCGCCAGAGACCGGCGTTGCTGACGATGCGCCACAGCACCTGAGGCCTGCCCGATGGACAGCAGACAAGCGCGGCCCTGACTGGCGGATGTAGCCTAGAGAGCATCCTTACAGGATCGGCGTCTGCGGAAGGCCCAGCCAGCAAGTGTCCGGGCTGCCGCAACAGACGTGCGGTCTCCCCCAGGCAGTGGGCAGGTCCGGCGGCAGGAGCTGCCCACTATCACCGGCTGGGCCTGTCGGGGCTCGGTTCCTGCTGTGCGTGGGTAGCAGGGCCTGGCCCACGCAAGGGTCGCGAAGACCGCGACTGCTGTGGCCTGAGCAGGTGAGCCCAGCTGCAGAATCGATTGGACCTCACCCCTCCAGGCGAACCTGGCTCCCAGCCCATGCAGAGGATTGGCCTGGTGGGGCCCGGTGGAGCCTGTGCCAGAATGGGTGCCGGGAGAGGACAGCCCTGACAGCCAGGGAGACGACAGCACAGGGCCGGGGTGCCAGCTTGCCGGACTGCACTAAATAGGCGAAGGAGAGGTGGCGCTGCATCCTCTGGCCCTCTTAGTGTGGCGTGTCAGCGAGACTCCAGACTGGCTGAGACTAGGTATGGGTCTGGATGCAAGGAATCGGTCTGAAAGCATCTAGGACGTACCGCCTGATCCAGGGGCCCTTACTGCGGGGAATACTGGGCCCTCAAGCTTAGACGGCCAACCAACCGGTTTGCACTGCGGAACAGCTGATCGGAGTTGTGGGCGGAGCGGATGGGGCCGGGGCGGTCAGTAGTGGCGGATAGCCCGGGAACGGCATGGGACCAGGCACCGTTGCGCTACTCGGTGAAGGAGGGGAGTGGAGCTACATCTTTCCAGGATTTCATGTACACCAAGGCCAGAGGGAGCCTGCACCGAGTGCGTCCTATGAGAGGCACGAGTTTGGAGTTATCGCCCCGGAGGGGCTGGTGGCAGGCTCCTGAGGCCTGCTGATCTTGGTGCCTTTCCACGACCCCTGTTGTCACAGTGCTGTCGGCCGCTGCCCATACCCCCCTACCTGATCTCATAACGGGCGGCAATCCCCCGGGGCTACGGCGACCAACAAAACCAGAAAAGAGTGGTCAGTCAAGGACCTTCTCTTCAAGGTGGGTGCTGTTATGGGCCGAGGCAGGCACCAACACCGAACACTCTGCAGAACAGGATCAGAGCGACGCAGAGGGTCCAGTCACTCGCAGTGTCCTTGAGTCTCCCATTGCCATGCTCACCGGGGTTTCCACACGATGAAGAAAGAAATCTCCTCGGAGCTCTGCGAAATCCGCAGAGACAAAGATTCGGTGGGCAAAAGAGTGGACACCTTGGAGACGCAGGCATCGACAAGGAACGATGAGCTCAACCAGCTTCAACAGGAGGTTCCGCCTTCAAGAATAGCAACTGGACCTCCAGGCCCAAGCGGAGACCTCGAGAACTGTTCCTGGCAGAACAACATCAGGATCCGGGCGGTTCCTCAGGCATTTTAATGTGCGTCCATGATTTTCAACTCAAATCAAATAAAAAAAATACTTTATTCGGCATAAAACAATACCATAAAAAGTACAATATTAAAAAAGAGCATCTCAGACGTTTTAAAACCGTGCTAAAAATCTATATACAGGCAATACATGAAATATGATTGGTTCATCACAAAGATCATCTCAGAGAGCCAGCATAGAATGTCCTAAGTAAAAATGGTTTATCAAAAAGTATAGTGAATGTTAGAACTGGCTATTTCTGGTAGGCTAAGGCTGACGCCAAAGCCAGGCAGAAACCACCATTCTAGTCAGGGCAAGGAAGTCACACGCCAAGATAACCCCTGCTCACCCTCTAGGTAGCTTGGCACGAGCAGTCTAGGCTAAACTCGGAGGCGATGTGTAAAGCATTTGCGCCAGCGCACAACAGCAACAACATACTAGGCACACCACAAAAGGAACTCCACACAAGGTTATATTAAAATAACTTTTGTATTGTAAAAATCACATCAGATAGAAATCACACATGTACATGGTGCCAACTGGCACGGCAATATTCACAAGGGATTATTTACAAGACAGGGCCACATGGAGCACTGTCATAATCAGCACTTTTAGAAATAGAAATAGTGCTTATAGAACTTAGAATAAAAGTGTATAAAATCACTGTAACACAGAGTAACAGTTATAGATCACATCCAGTAACTACTGGGAACAGGTAAGTACCTCCTACGCAACCCTAAACACCTTAGGAGACTGTCACGCAGGGGACCAGGACCTCACTAGGACCACCTGTGCTAAAAAGAACAACCACCTAAGTATCACACAGCATTTAGGGGTCTAAGCAAGAACACATTACCCATGATGTATGGAACACATTCAGAGGAGTAGTAAAGGAAAACCACCTAAGTATCACACAGCATTTAGGGGTCTAAGAAACAACACATTGCCCATGATGCATAAATATACATTCAGAGGAGTAGTAAAGAGAAACACATAATGTATAAACCTACACATTCAGCGGTGTTAAGAATAAAGCACATGATACAATAAAAATACATTCAGAGGTATCATAACAATAGAGTAGCGCAAAAGTCACATGATGTCTAAAAACAGTCAGAGGTGCAGGAATAAAAACCATACAATTGCGCACAGCCTTACATAAGCCACCACCTGTGGCAGTCCCTAGGCCAACTGGCCTTGTTGGGGCTAGAACGCCCTGAGTCTCAATGTCAGGGGCCTAAACGATGCAGGTGCCCACTACTTGCTGGGCACCTGGGAACACTCACGAGGGCCTAAACGCTGCAGCTGGCACTAAGTGCTGCGCAGCTGTGACTGGCCGGGCACCTCTGTGCCATCTCTATCCCTCTCAGGGACTCACTCTCCATCTTGCGCCTAAACGGTGCAGCTGCCCACTAATTGCTGGGCAGCTGGAGAAAAACTGCGCCGGGGCCCTCAGGCGCCCACTGCGCCACGCTGGAGCCACACAGGCTCTACAAACACCTAGGTCCACGTTGGAGCCACACAGGCTCTTGAAAACAATGGTGCCCCCTCTACCTAAAACGAATGGCCCCCGAGCCTTCTCAGGGCTCTCCAACAACCACAGCCAGAGGGGGAGCCAGCACGGGCTCAAAAATACATAGGGCCCCACGGGGCGCACTGGCGCTCGAAACAAACATCCCCACGTGGCAGGAGCAGCGTGGGCTCTAGGAATGCGCCATGCCCCCATGGGGCCACACGAGGGCCCAAAAAGCTGTCTAGGCACGTTGGGGCGGCCCGCTGCCATCTGGGGCCGCCCTACACTGACACGGAGCCCTGCCCCAGCCCTCACTCACCGGGCTGCTCCCTTTGCTCTCGCCGGTCTTCGGTGCGGCGGGGGCGGGCTCGTCGGCATCTGAGGAGCTCCTGCTCCTCGCAGACTCTCCTCGCTTTGCCCGGTCCCCCGTCTCGGGACCGGGACTCAGGGTGGAGCCAGCAAGGCTCCCTGAGGCAGTCTCTTCTCTCGGGGGTGAAGGCGGGGCTCTCCCGGCCACGTGGGAGCCTCGCTACTCCCGCGCCGGACTTCTCTCTCTGCAGGGCTCCCTCGGCACACGGGAGCCCTGTTAACCGGCCGCCACGTTTCTTCCTCGCCGCCTCGTCTTCTCGGGGCTCCCTCAGCCGAGAGGAGCCCCGCGAACGGCCGCCATCTCCCGCGCCTCCTCCTTTCCTTCTCCCGGGCTGCGGGGGCGGGCCTTCTGGCCGGCCGCGCTAGGATTGGCCGGACAGCCAACCACTTCCGGGTCACTGCGGGCAGCGCAGCGGCCCTTCCCCTTAGGCAGGCAGGCGGGAATCACGACCCGAGGGGTGGCACCCTCGATAAAAAACATAAAAAAATAACAGCGCTATTAAGCGCTTGGGGGCCAAGTAGCGCTCCAAGTACACATAAAGCGCTCTCCAGCGCTTGGGGGCAATAAAGCGCTCCACAACGCTAGAAAGTAGGCAGAGCGCTCCCAAGCGCTAGGAAAGGCAAAAACAGAAGGTTCAAGCAAAATTAAAGCGCTCCCAGGCGCTAAGGACAGATAAGGTTCCAGCAAAGTCCTGGGGGGATAAGAAGAAGGTCCAAAGGATCCCAGGCAAAGCAAAGTCCCCCATCCTTCCAGGACAGGCAGAGGGGTCCCCAGAAGTCCTCCAGGCATCCAGGGGCTGGGCAGCGCCCGCCCCTGGTAGATTCAAGGCAGCCACAAGAGCAAGAACAAGAACATTTTGGAAGGGGACACAGCCCCTTCTTATACACAGAAAAGTCTTTGAAGTCTTTTGAAGTCTTTGTGTAAGCGGGCCCTGAGCCCTGGGTGTTTCTGGTTTCCCTCTCCTGTCAGCCTCAGGTCAGAGGTGACAGTGGGCCATCAGGAGGGGGAAGCCAGCATGGTGGTCAGGCAGGCACAGCCCGGCACCACCAGACGCTATCTCCTCCCGCTTCCCTGACAGATGTGGCCTTTCATCCACGGCTGAATCCGACCCCCTCCTCCGGGGGCCCTGCAGACCCTGTCCTACTCAAACCAGACAGTCAATCCACCAGCAGGCCCAGGCACTCGTGGGCCAGGCTCACCAGCCAATCACGTGCCAGCAGACTCACTACACAAATATGCCAACTTCTAAAAGTGGCGCTTCTAGACTAGACACAACCATGCTGCATACACCATTACGCAGCAGTCATTCTCACGAGTTCATACATATCAAACTCGACCCTGCACTTCCCACACATCAGGAACTACCATGGGCATACATATTCCCCATTCATTCCTATGGGAGGGCAGGTCACTCATCACACATACACAGAGAGCACACGCACTTTACACTGCACCACAGTGAAAAAGTGCGCAGAGGCCTAAAATCACCAACCCAGGTTCCAGAAACAGGCTAGGAAAAAGCAAAAAGTCTCGGGGTGAACCTGCCCAAAGGACCGGGTCCAACAGTGAAATATTGCATTAAGAAATTACAGAGTCAAAACACAGATAAATAATTCATGTATACCCGAGGGATACCCTCCCGTTTTCTGAATGACAGGTGTTACAAACAAAAACGTTTATCCCTCACCTCTACTGGTTCTGCATTTCATAGCCAGTCTTAGGAAATTTACTGTGCAAAAAAGTGTTAGGGGCTCTGCAGATAATTTCAGAAACAGTAGGGCCATCTTTGCTTGTTTAAACTTGGCATTTCTTAAATACCTTTTAAAAATAATCTCCTAACTACGCCACACTCCGCGGGAAAATTCGAGGGGAGCTTAACCGGTGGAGACATTACCCACTCTCCTGGTTAGGGAGGATTGCAGCAGTCAAGATGACTATTTTGCCTCAGATACTTTACCTTTTCCGTGCACTCCCGCTGTGACCACCCGCTGGGTGGATCAGGCAGACACAATCCGACCTAGCCCAATTTATCTGGCATGGCCGGAACCCCAGAATGCGGAGAATGTTAGTCACTCTTGCCCCAGAAATGGGAGGTTTGGGGGTTCCCAATCTCCACAAGTACTACCAAGCATCGCAACTGCGATACCTGGTTGAATGGAGCAAATGGGAATCGGAGAAACACTGGCTATTTCAAGACCAGGCGGTGGCGGGACGACCACTGCAGGAAATCCCTTTTCTGCGTAAGGCCCACAGGCCCCCTAACCTGTACGCTTCGTACATAACAAGGGTTCCCCTGGAAGTGTGGGACGCCACTAACATTGCACATGCCCTCATGACCTTCCCCTCCCCGCTCACCCCGCTGACTGATAATCCCGACTTCACCCCGGGCGCGGTGGGGAAGACCTTCACCCATTGGAGGCCTGCGGGTTGCCGCTTCTCATACCACATCTATGGAGCTAAGGGGGTCCTCCCCTTTTCCCAATTCAAACAGGAGTATGGCCTTCTAGAGACCGGATGGTTACGCTATTTACAAGTGAGGCACTGGGCATTACAACCGCAAGTACGCGCAAGCGCAGATAGACCCTTACCCCCATACGAGCGGTGGCTCATCTCCCGCACGTCTGATGCCAAACTCATTTCTGATCTCTACAAGATGCTCAAACCACACAGACGCACACACATAACCCAGGCAGAGAGCGCTGGGAGAGAGAATTAGGCAGGACCCTTAGCCACAAGGACTGGGAGGGGATCTACTACAGGGCCCCGCATTCTGCATATCATATGGGACTCACGGAGACGTTCACAAAGGTAGTGACATACTGGTACTACACCCCAGAATGGCTACATGCGATGGATCACAGTCGAGAGGCGACCTGTTGGCGTGGCTGTGGCCAGGTTCACCTTAGTACACTTGCTATGGGACTGTGTACAGATCCAACCCTACTGGGTGCAAGTGCTGGATGAAATAGACAAACACTTTAAAACGGAACTCCCACGCTTCCCGGCGTATATCCTATTAGGGCTTCCTAACCCTCTGACATACCCCTTGCGGTCTCGCAGAGATACGTAAATAGCTATCGCACTGGGCTCTGCGGTACAAAACATACTTACTTATTGGCGTACCACCACCACGCCTTCCTTCATCGGTTGGCTGCACCAGTTGTGGCATGTGCTCGGAATGGAGAAATTATCGCTTACTTTGGCAGGGAAAGGAGATAAATATGAAGATCTGTAGAAACCATTCATGTCACTATTGACCACTGAATTTAGGGAAATCACATGCCCTCGATACCTGAGATTGTTGAGGCTTACGGAACGGAACCCAAAATGGCAGATGGTTAAACCGAGCATAGCTGCAGGGGCATTGTCGAGGGGAGGGGCTGGCTGGGATTGGGGTGGGCAGCGAGCACTGGACGGGTGGGAGGAGGAGGGGTGGGGAGTTTTGAGGGGAGGAGGGGTGTTTTTTTTCCATGTTCTATTGTTTCTTTTTAACCCTTCCACATCATGTACGAGCACTTGAATGATTGTACCTTGAACACTGAGCCCATGACTAAAATGGACTTTATTTGAATGTATGTCTTGCCACTGCACAGTCCACAGCTAAATGTATATGGAGGGGTTTTCCTGTTTTTTTCCCCAGCTGATTTCAATAAAAATAGTTAAACCATAAAAATAATCTCCTAGGGTAAGTATAGAAAGGGCATAATAAAACAAAGCTTGGTCAGCTCCCTATCTTCCCTTTTTGATACTGCTCTATTTAAAAATTCTGTCTTAATGGGGCCCTTGTCCCGGGATGACAATTTCGTTGGATGGATAAAATATTCAGCGTAACCCAAGGCTTTCAAATTTTCCCTGACATATTTAAGCCAGGGAATATTACGCCCCTGGTCCCGGGCCACGCAGTCCAATATTATCTGCTTGCTTAACGCCGCCTCCAGATTTGTCCATATTTTGATCCAGCATGCAAGGGGTTTCCATTGCAACCTGTCACTAATATGAACAAGGCCCAGTTCCTCGTGAACAATGTAAGAAGGTGTACTCTGGGGGACTTTCAGTACCCGTCTCAGATATTTATTTTCTTCTATTTGTAGCTTATGTGGGTCTATAAAGCCCCAAACCTCGCTGCCATATAGGACTTTAGCACAACTAACAGAACTATACAGGTTCAATGTTTGCTCCGGGACCAACGGCCTAGCCTTTTTGCAAAATTCATAGTTGCCCCGGTGGAACTAATTAATGTGTTGCATTTCTCATCTGCAAGGGCTTTAAAACTGAGGCGGCTATCAAATAAGATCCCCAGGTAGGAAAATGCCTTGACCTTTTCCAGTCCATGAGTACCTATTGTGTAATTGCTTTTCCTAGTTGGTACTTTTCCTATCTCCATGACGTAAGATTTAGTAAGGTTCGGTGACAGATCTAGACTATCCATATAATGGACGAAGCCGTCTATAAGGCACTGGAGTCCACATGCAGTGCGAGCCAAAAGCACTGCGTCATCCACGTACAGTAACACGGGAATCCCTCTCCTTCCTATCTGTGGGCAGTCCACCCCTAAGGCTACCAGCGCCTGAGCTAGACCATTTATGTATAAAGTGAATAGGAAGGGAGCCAGTATGCACCCCTGCCTCACTCCCCTTGAGCATGGGAAGGGATCGGTGACATTTCCCTCCTCGTCATATCTAACCTGGACAGAGGTGTTCTGGTGCAATGCTCTTAGTATATTTACCAGTCCTGGATCGACTCCCCTAGCCCCCAGTAGTTCCCACAGTTTCTTCCAATTTACTCGATCAAATGCTGCTGTCAGATCCATGAATGCCAAGTACACTGTTCCCTCACTAGCCACAGTGTACTTGGCTGCCAGGAGATATAAATTGAGGCATTGATCTGTGGTGGAGCGACCATACCTGAACCCATACTGGGTGTCAGTAATGATATCGTTTTCTTCCGCCCAATCCATTCATCGGTAAAGAATGGCCCTACCTAAATCTTTCATAGTCACTTCAATGAGTGAAATGGGCCGGTAGCATTGTGGGCTATTTCTGTTACCTTTTTTAAATATGGGAACTATTATGGCCGTAGACCAGGACGCTGGCATCCTTGTCTCCACTGCAGCATTTATTACCCTGGTTAGTATGGGCGCCCAAAGTTCCTTCTGGCTCAAGAGGAGGTCTGGGGGAACCCCGTCAGGGCCCGGCACCTTATTTCGTGTCAACCCCTCAATCCCCGCCATTATCTCTTCCAAGGAAAAGATCATCTGAGATGGACTCACGATTTCTGGTTCTACTATGATCGGATCAGCAATACTGCCATAATTATAAAGGCCTCGATAGTGCTCGAGCCAAGTTTCTGGCAAAATATGACAGGCCAACTTGGGTTTATTTAGATCCTGGAAGCACGGTTCATTAATGACTTTCCAGAAAACGGTTGAGTCCTTTGACTCGGCCGCTTCTCTCAGGTTCTCCCAGGCCTGCTTCTGCAATGCGATCTTACGGCGTTTCAGTGTCTTTTTGTACCTCACCCTACAGCTTGACACCTTCATCCTATCTTTGGGTATGGATTTTAGGGCTGACTTTAGTTCCCTCAGAGCGAGGGTGCATTCGTGATCAAACCACCCGGGGGTGTTAGGATCCTTGTTCATCTTTTTGCTCCTAAGCAGGCCACCAATTTGTTGGGCAACACCCTCGAATACTTTGATCAAATCTTCCCCTTTACTTTAAGATCCAGACACTTCCAGACATTGGATTCACCCTGTACCAGTAAGGTTCTGTAAAATGCTTCGCTATCAATGTTGACCCATCTTAGTCGCCTGCCCTGGTCGGTGACTTTAATTAAACCGCCGGCCACCCTTCGGCAGAGGTGATTTGTCAAATTTGGGTCCCTAATACACAGAACCAGCGGATTGTGGTCACTGAAAATGCTAACCTCTATATTAAAACTTGTGATCCAGCACTTTAACGTGTGGGTGACAAAAATAAAATCAATAAAGGAATCCTTTCCCCTGCCTTTAAAAGTTGGGTTAACCGGGCTATTTCCCTCCACTCCATTCAAATCCATGGTGTGTGTGAGGGCGTGACTGCCCAGGACCTTGCTCAGCGCCCATCCCTCCCTTGTGTGATTCAAGTGCCACCCCTCTGCCATAGGGCAAGCCAACCAACTTCCCTTGCTAATTTTTAGAAAGTGGCACAGGTGACAGTTAAAGTCGCCCGCTAATACTAGCTGAGAACTTGTTGCCCCTTGCTCTTCTATTCCTGCCAGCCGGGCCCCCAATTTGGTTAAGCATAAGAGGGGTTGTCCTGCGGTGATAGAAGTTAACAAGGGTTAAATTAAGGCCCTTGTTATGATACGTGATTCCCAGCATACAGTCCGAAGCCCATCCCAAATCATCCCATCTTCCTTGTAGTCTCAGGTCGACATAAGTGGTCAAACCCCCTTTTGCACGCCCTGAGGCTGACTTACGTGCTGGGACAAAAAACATTTTATATCCTTTTAAGGCCTGGACATTACTATGTACCTCCCATGTTTCTTGTAGGAGAATAATATGGTATTTCTTTATATAAGTTAGCCAATTATGATTTTTGATTTTAGATGACAAACCCGCAGTATTCCAGGAGATTATTTTAATCTCTCCTGATATTGGGCTACCTGAACTATCGGTTGTAGGGCAAATATACATTCCGGGAGGTTCACCCAGTTTCCCTATATTTCCCATTGGGTCCCTCCCGCTGGGCTCTTCCTCTCTCACGTTGAGGCTGGGATCGTCTAGCAGTGTAATGCCTAACCCTCCTGGGTCTCCTGATTGGGGCAACCCCTCCCGTGTGGCACCATTCTCAGATAATGACCCCTGTGTCAGTCAGTCTATTTCGTTTAGGACTGAGGCGCTGTGAAGAGGTGCGTACCGGTTAGTTAGTGGGACTGTCCAACCCTCCCATTGTGGTACAACTAAAGTACGCCTATAGTCACATTGCGTATTTGCGCGCGTCGTGTCCCTATAGAAAAAACCCAACGGGAGCAATTTAATACTAGACCACACATTAGGACAGCACACCTTTACGTGGCCTCAGTGTATGCCCCTAATGATGGGCAAGAGGGGTTCATTCAGGAGGTAATCCAGGAGCTGACGAGTCTCCCTGACAGGTCCCTACTTATAGGGGGGACTTCAATTTGGTTCTTGATAACGCGATGGATAGGTCCTCACAGCGGACGGGACAGACTGGGGCCATCACCAGCAAAGGGAGGAGCTTGCTCACGGACGCTGGGCTTACGGATGTCTGGAGGTCCCATCACTCGACATCTAGGGAATACACTTTCTAATAGCATTCCCACAAAACGTATGCTAGGATCGACTACATCTTGACATCTGACATACTTACACAACAGTCTCATGACGTAGAGATTCTTCCATGCCCTTTGTCTGACCACTCCGTGGTTCGGGTGGCACGGTCCCTGCAGCAGGGCCAACCCCCTCACTGCCTTTGGCTCCTTTGAGAAACAATGCTGCAGTGCCCCTCCGTGGTTCAGCAAGTCGCCAAAACTATAATGGACTACTTGGCCAACAACGACACCCCTGACGTCTCAATAGCGACCCTGTGGGATGTCTTAAAGATGGTCTTGGGGATTTCTGCGGCGTACTTCAGAGGGAAAAGCGGGAACGACTTTCAAACAAAGTGACCGAGCTAGAGCGCATTCACCAGAGAACAGGTGCCCCTAGGATCTGGAAACAACTTAAAGCAGCGGGGGTCAGTTAGCCGTATTGGATATAGACAGGACCGAATATGCTGCCATTCACCTTTGGCATGCCTTTTATGTGGGGGGACAGATGTGGGAGGCTACTAGCTAATAGGCTGCACGCTCAGAGACAGGCATCCCACATCTCCGGAGTCGTGGATTCCCTGGGCCAGGTACAGTCCACGGACCAAGGGATAGCTGCAACATTCCGACAATTTTATGAGACACTATACGGAGCTCAGAGTCTCTCAGAGGATGGTCTAGCCCAATATCTGGATAGAGTGGCTATAGCCAGGTTGGTCCTGAGTCAAAACAAGGAGCTAAAGGCCCCTATTCCGCTGGAGGAGGTTATTTCGGCCATATCTAAATTAAAGCCTCATAAATCCCCGAGTCAGGACGGCTTCTCCTCTGCCTTTTTTTAACCTTTTGTTCGACCCTGGCTCTTCTGCTGGTGAGGGTGTATAATTCCATCAAGGCTGCTAGCCCTCTTCCATCCTCGATGCTGAAAGCGCTTGTTACTGTGATCCCCAAACCCGCCAAGGATAAACGACTGTGCACATCCTACTGCCCTATTTCCCTCCTTAACGTTGACTTAAAAGTTTTCACTGGGATCTTGGCTCAGCGTCTTTCCCCCCAACTGCCCGGATTGGTAGACCCGGATCAGTCCAGCTTCGTCCCTGGGCGTCAATGCTCTGATAACACGAAACGTCTTCTACACTTAATCGACAGGTCCGAACGCTTTCCCGCTGAACGCATGATTTTCTCAGTCGACGCTGAGAAGGCGTTCGACAGAATCCATTGGCCATACCTCGCTGAGACCTTAGCACACTTTGGCCTGCCACGGCGTTATATCGCATGGGTGCTTAGCAGCTACTCTAACCCTACTGCCTTGGTGAGGGTGAACGGACTCCTCTCTAAGGCCCTTTCTATCTGGCAAGGAACACGACAGGTGTGCCCACTGTCACCCCTTCTGTTCGCTTTATATATGGAGCCTATGGCTCAGCGGGTCAGTGACGACCCCTTCATTACGGGGGTCCAATTTGGGGAGATGGGGCATAAGATCAGCCTCTATGCTGACGATGTGGTTGCTACGTTAGAGAAGCCTGGGGAATCTCTCCCTGCCCTGTAGGCGAAGCTTGACCGGTTCGCCTCAGTCTCTAGCTTCAAGATTAACGTGCACAAGTCGCAGGCCCTTAATTTATCTCTGCGCCCTGATACCCTGGCACTGTTGCAGCGGTCTCATAGGTCCAGTGGGTATCGGGAATGATTCCTTACCTAGGTTTGCAGCTCTCTGCCGATATCCAGACGACTAATATAACAAACTACCCTAAGCTACTGCGACATGTGCGGGACTGTCTTCGGAAGTGGCAGCCTTACTCACTTTCGTGGCTGGGCCGTATTGCAGCCATGAAAATGACCATACTTCCTAAGTTGGTATACCTGTTTCAAACGCTCCCACTTGCTCCTCCGTCGGGAGCTATTCTCTCCCTTCAAAGGGATATAGAGTGCTTTATCTGGCGCGACCAGCAACCCTGGCTTCGCAGGGAATTGAGTTATAGAGATCCAGTCGACGGCGGCTTGGGTATTCCCATCTGTGGACTTAGTGGTGGGTGGTGCAGCTGAGAGCATTGGTTGAATGGTCTCGCCTTGAATCCAAGAACCACTGGTTATTTATGGACAGGTCTCTGGCCAGGCAACCACTGTGAGGAGTTCCGTCCCTCTCCCGCTCGGCCAGGCTCCGGAACCTGTGCCTCTCTAAGGTGACTCATCCTGACCTGTTAGCATGGAATAGGGTGGCCACCTCCCAGGGGCTTACAACCTTCCCATCACCAATTATACCCATAGTGCACAACTCATACTTTACCCCAGGGCTGGACTCGTGGGATTCTCACACTGGACCATATGGAGGGCCAACGCTCTATAGGGCCTCTATTCAACATAACAGGACCCCTGTCTTTTTCTGACTTTCGGCGAGATCGGGACACTCCTGAAACGAAGCGGTTCCGCTTTTTACGGATACGGCACTGGGTGATGCATCCAGAGGTACGGGAAGGGGCTGTAAGGAACCTTACCTCCTTTGAGAAGTGACTACTAACGAGGCACACAGATGCCCACTTGACAACTGACTTGTATAAATTTGTTAGGGACGTCCCCGGCGATGGGAAATCACCTAGTCAGATGCATTGGGAGAGGCAGCTGGGACGCTCACTGACACAGAAAGCATGATCTGACGTTTATTATAGGGCTAGGCAACGTAGCATCCACTGAAACGTGCATGATAATTGTCACCTACTGGTACTTGACCCCCGGCTACACAAAGGGAATCCTTCTCACAGTCTCCATTGCTGTAGGGCGTGCTGCTCCCTGGGCACTCTCACTCACCTCTTATGGGACTGTCCCTCACTGTTGGGATGCTGGACACAAATTCTAGACAACATTGATTCCCATTTTGACACTGTGATCCCTAGCCTCCCAGCATATGTTCTCCTGGCCCTTCCTAATCCGCTCACTTTCCCACTCAGGGCCCGGAGAGGCCGGCAGATGGCTTTAGCTTTGGGGGCTGCTCTACAAAATATCCTCTCCCATTGGGGTTCCCCGACGACACCGACCTACCTGGGGCGGCTCCACAGAGTTTGGGGTGGAAAAAATGTTACGCTCTCTTACGCGCCCAGGCGCCGCTATCCACGACCTGTGGGAACCCTTTCTCACTCTGCTAACAACAGAATTTACGGGGCTCACCTGCCCTAAGTATCTGAGGCTCTTACAGCTATCGGAACCACCCACACGTGTAGACTCGGACAATCGCACACACCATTAGGGCCCCACACTTGGAGATGTCTTGCAGCGCCTTCCTTGGACACTCACTGTTTTGGTTTGTACAGCTTGAAGGTTGGAGGAGGGGGTGGAGGGAGGGGGGAATTGTGTTTTGGTATTTGGTCGCGGTTTATCGTCCATAGAGATGGTCTGGCTGTTTGGGCCACATTATCATGAGCATTGCTTTTGCTGGGCCTGTATGTTGATCTATGTTCTTGAAATCCATAAAAGAAATCTAAACATAAAGTGTTTGTCATAGATCACATCAGATATCAAAATCAAATATGCTCCAAAATCCATCAACATGTTTACACCAATCTCATTAACTAATACAATAGCTATAGGATGACCATTATATTCACGGACTCAATTAATAGTGTAAGTAATTTGCAAAATATAAGGATAATTAACAATAGTAATTTCATTGTTCTAATTCACTTTAGAACTACTCTTACAACACTTGCTAATGTGTCCCTTCTTTCTATAAACATTAAACACGCTCGCGATGGCCAGCCAATCTTTATTATTTGCTCTGTGACCTACTTTACTACATCTAAATCAAGCACCCATTCTTTATTTGGATGTTTTTGTCCGCAGAATTCATATTAGCCTTAACATTGACTGCATGAACAGATTGTGGTTCACACTTTTCCTAACGTATATCAGCTACACATGCCAGAGAGTGCCTAATTGGCTTAGCAGTTATCCTTACCTCACTATGTTTGGGATCACCTTTCAACCACAATTCTTCTCTCACTTCAGAATTTTTACACTTCACCATGAATTGCTCCTCATACGTACATCAGTACTGTTACCAAAATTACTTGTTACATCCACTTTTCTTAATGAGGTAATGTAGTCCTCGATAGATTAATCTGCGTATTCAGACTACACTGCAAAGTGATATATTTTTAGAATTATAGAAAATTAAGGTAAGTAGATTTTATCATTTTTTTTAACACGCTGCATTTTCATTAAGTCCCAGCTTGGCATCATCTCCCTCCTTATCATGTTGTATATGAATTTAAGACCCTAGTGTAATTTTTCCGATTCATGCCCATATATAGGTATAAATCACCCTATCCTTATATATGCATAGAATTCATAACCATATTTAGACTTAGCCTATGCAGCCCAAATATGGCATGGCTACTTCCACTAGTTCCAAGAATCCACAACTATTTCTTGGAAAAACCCGCCTTCAGCAGTCAGGGACTTCCCCGTGATTGAATATTGATTTATCCAAGAACTCATGGAATTTTCAAAGAACTAAGTCTTTGATGACGTTATTATGTCCAACCTTACGTCACACTTGGCACCTTCAAGGTATAAATATGCCCACATTTGCCCAGGCAAACACACGGTGGTTTGGAGCAGTTCGACTATCTACTTGCCTGACGCCCTGCTACAGCAAGTGCCGAAGGAAGCCGACCCTCCAGCTGACGCACTGAGAGAGACGCTGTCTTTTCTCCTGCCGAGAAATCCAGCTCCAGTGTTTCCAGGCTACCCTTGCGGGTTGCTGGGAAATCGAGTCCTGAGAGAGAGATACAAGACCTCCTTCATTCTAAACCAAGGTACGGAGCTGATTGGACCCTTAGATAATTCATGGAATAGATTCTTGGCAAAAGAATACTAAAACTTAAGCTACACCTCATTTACTTCTTCCCTTGTACTAGGTTAGGTACACCGGGGTAGGCGTATTTTAGAAGCACCAGTTGAGTACTTTAGTCTTTATTTATTAATGTATGTATTTTATGTTATTTTATATTGCTTAGAAACCATATCATGCTTTAACAGTATTACTTTATAATACTCTTCGTACTGTACGCATTGTACTTTATAACCAGTATTACGATTGTAGCAGTTCATTTCTTATGGTTGAGAAAGAAGACTGTTCAATAAATACTTTTTATTGAAAACGCCCGTCTCTCTATTGATCAGCACCTCTGGTGAAACGAAGCATGCACGATTGACTGAGTGAAATAACTATCTATTGTTTCCGCAACTCTAGAGATTGATTTCTTATTCTTGGGAAACAAAGTTGTCATGTTTATGCGGTTGTCAGAAACTAATCCCTTCTTGTGAATTCGAGAAAGTTTCTAGTGACCTCTGAGCTAGCTGGCACTCACAATTAAGTCTAATATATTCGATAGAGACCTAGTCGACCTCAGTCCTACGTCTAAACTATGGTATATGTTATTCCAATGCGCAGAGCCTATTGGGAATATAGGAACTACACTACAATCAGACAACTCGGGAAGCTTTTCAAAAACTTGAAAACTTGCCCTACTGATCCCAAGCAATGAAGAAATATTAGGACCACTTTCTTTTAAATAGTTTTTGAACACCTTCTTCCACTTCGACAATTTTAATATTGCTTCACCGGGAGCTGATAAAAAGAATGAAGGTGGAGAAATATTTTGCATTATAGTACATTGTAAAATTTACATGGGTCTAGATGAGAAATGGGTTAAGTGGTTCCAATTACTCTACGAACACCCAACTTCCAGGTTCAAGACAGGAAACGTAGTCTCCACACAATAACGCATCTTTCGTGGTACACAATACAGGTGCCTTTTATCGCCCCTCCTATTTGCTTTGGCAATAGAGCTTCTGGCAACAATGTTTCATCAGGGATCAGGGAGTAGGGTCGACGAAAGGGCAGGAAGAAGAAGTGAAGCCTCCGATCAGGATATATATGTGCCAAAGGGTGGAAAAGGCATGGGACCAGCGGTTGAGGGGGACATTCGGCAGGGCTTGGGAGCCTGGGGCAGTAGAACTTTCCCCAGTAGAGCACCAGGTAAGAGAGTGGGGAGAAGAGGGAGCAAGGAAGGAAGACCAGGTCAGTGGAGAGTGCTGGCAGTGCATATCTGCGGAAGGAAGGGGTCCGGCAGGTAGGGATACCAACCCCAGGTAGCTGGGCCTTCCCTTTGCATTCCAGGAGCATCAAGAAAGCAGGAATTCAGACTCTGGTGAGTCATATGCAGCTCAGAGACCCTGAGGGGAAGAGATGCCAGGGTCTAGTATGGCCAGCCGTATTGTGATGAGGGACCGTTACAAAGCTACCACACGAAGGTCTTGGGTGGCCTTGGGTGGCCTTGGCAGTGCACCAACCTGGATGGCTCAATGCAGCCTCTGGGATGGCTGGAGGAAGAACAGGGCAACAGAGGAGAGGGTATGGGTCAGGAAAGCATACTACGGCCCACTTGTATCACACTGGAGGTAATGAATGGTCTACACAGTAAGGGGGTACACACAGGGTCCTGGGAAGTGGGAGAGGACTCTACACCGTTAGATTATGATGAAGGGAGAATAGAAGAAGGTGAAATAGTGAATGATGATGATGCCCTTGTGGAAGAAGAACACAGGTGGTGGACAAGTGGTGCATGCGGGAGTTTCCAATAATAAGATTGTGCATATTCTGCTGCAGAATCACAGGGAGGAGGAAGGACACCTTGCACAGGTCGATGTGGTTGAAGTCCCTTCAAGACTGGTTAGGCAGCTGGTTCTCGTGTGGAAGCCAACCTTGATGCCAAGTATGGACAATGGGAGTTCTGGGTCTCGGGGTCTTGGCACACAAAAAGTGTCAGAGGGGTGAACGCTGGGAGAGATGAGAACAGTGGAAAGATACGCCTCAGGAAAGGTTTGTATGCAAAAGACACAGAGGTGGTCAAAGACACACACAGCTGTAAATGAGACGGGGTGGGTCAAACAAAAATAAAGGATGATGGGGACAGACACTGCAGGTACAGATCGCAGACATGAGGACAAAAGGAGACAAGACCCAGCAAGAAAAGAAAGAAGAAAGGGTAGAACAGGTCAAGACAGGGTTGCAAGGGGGCAGAGCAAAGGAAACTAAGGAACTTAAAATTAAGAAATTGCAATATAAGGGAGTGAGAGAGCCTTTGGGAACACACTAAATGTTGGCAACCAAGGAGAAAATATGGAAAAGGGAGCATGTGGGGATGTTAAAATTACTTCTTAGAGAATTACAGGCGAAAGAAGGGTCAAAGGAGAAAGAATTTGAAATGTTAAAACGGCCAAGGGTGCCGACAACAGAAAATTGGACTGCAGCTTTCCTAATTATTGCAAGTGTACACTGCGAAAAATACCCAGAGAGGTGTGTCTCCTTGTTAAAATATATGCATGTGATCAGAAGAGTGCAGATCACATAGTGGAGAAGTGTGGCTCACTGGTTAGAGGAGGCAGACCTGGAAGCAGAGGTCAGCCCGGGACCAGGGTTCAATTCCCGGCTCGGCGGGGTCTTGAGTCCTAAAATGTCCATGGACTCGCCAATTCTCGCTCCGGTGCCTACTCAATTCACGGGTTCACACTCTGCAACTCTGGGCAATAGCTTGCTTAATCTCCACAACGGCCCCTCGCGGCGGGATGCCTGGCTTTCACCTTGCGGATACCCTGCCGGGGTTATCTCACAGGGGAATACCAGGACGGGTTCCCTAAGCAAGCGCTTAGAAACCGCTCGGTGATTTGCGCTATATAAATTCCTCTACATTTACATTTACATTTACATTTAAATATGGGGGTTACGCTTTGTCACATTATGATGAGGAATTCCGAGTGCAGTTAGCATGATTCCCAGAGGCAAAATTGGGGGGGATTGATACGGACCTATTTCAACAGACAATGGGCTCAGTTAAGTTCGGGAAGACCACATTTACTGCAAGCGGCCTTCCATTAGTATAGCGGCCCTTTCACACCTTTCCTACCCACGGGAAGTGGGGACCCGGCCAAGGAACCAGGGAGGAGTGCAGGGGACATGTTGGGATTTTAACAAAGGTCTCTGCACAAGAGAATATTATAGATTCTGACACGAGTGCTCTAAGTGCGTAGGAAGACATCCCCTCAGGCAGCAGGGGAGGACGTGAGGCAAATGGGAATATGGGGAAAGGCTCATATGCTAATTAATACACAATGTTCACATATATGGTTGATGTAAAAAGAAAAAGAACATCCCAATACAAGGAGTACCACATTACCCAAGAAGGACAAGAAGAAAACAACACCGAGGGAAAACTAGTCATTAATATTTCTGGCTGCACATTGACTGAACATGAAACACAATTACTACAGAAAGGCACATCGTTCGTACCGATGACTCAAACTAATCAACTGGAGATTGAAATAAGTCTGTTTAAATTGATGAGGAAACTAAGACTAAGACATTACTTCGATAACATCATACAAGAGCAAAGACCAGAAGAGACAGACCAACTCTGAGGTTTAAAAACCACCAGCACATACCAAGTCCCAACAAGTCCCAAAACCTTAGATCTTTTTGAGAATTTAATAAAACAGGAATTATCAAAACTCAACTACAACAAAAAAAAACAAGAAAAAACATCACACAGAAAGATCTAGACCAGGGATACTCATAGTACGGCCCGCGGGCCGGTGGCGGCCCGGCAAGCCTTCCTGGACAGCCCGCGGACATTGCAGACACCCATGTTTAAATTTAAATAAATTAAATAGTGTTCGCAAATACAGCCGCAGCAGCGCGGACTCAGACTCTGCTCTGTGGGGGCCGGGGGATTCCAGTATTGTCAGAGGGGAGCTGCAGGGGCCTAAGAGGTGAAATTCAACAATGCCTCATTAACATGTAAATGGTCTTTTAAAGACCCATGAAGTACTTGGAGGGGCTGTGTGCGCGCGCCCGGGGAAGCCCGGGCTGAGGGCTGACACACACACACAGGTGAGAGGACAGAGAGGGAGGGAGGGAGACACAGAGGGAGGGAGGGAGGGAGACACAGAGGGAGGGAGGGAGACACAGAGGGAGGGCAGGTGGGAGACACAGAGGGAGGGAGGGAAACAGAGAGTGGGAGACAGGGAGGGAGACACAGAGGAAGGGAGGGAGACACAGAGAGAGGGAGGGAGACAGGGAGGGAGGGAGACACAGAGGGAGGGAGGGAGACACAGAGGGAGGGAGGGAAACAGAGAGTGGGAGACAGGGAGGGAGGCACAGAGGGAGAGAGGGAGACAGAGGCAGGGAGGGAGACACAGAGGGAGGGGGGGAAACAGAGAGTGGGAGATAGGGAGGGAGACACAGAGGAAGGGAGGGAGACACAGAGAGAGGGAGGGAGACAGGGAGGGAGACACAGAGGGAGGGAGGGAGACACAGAGGGAGGGAGGGAAACAGAGAGTGGGAGACAGGGAGGGAGGCACAGAGGGAGAGAGGGAGACACAGAGGCAGGGAGGGAGACACAGAGGGAGGGGGGGAAACAGAGAATGGGAGACAGGGAGGGAGACACAGAGGGAGGGGGAGGGAGACACAGAGGGAGGGAGGGAGACACAGAAGGAGGGAGGGAGACACAGAGGGAGGGAGGGAAACTGAGAGTGGGAGACAGGGAGGGAGATACAGCAGGAGGGAGGGAGACACAGAGGGAGGGAGGGAGACACAGAGGGAGGGAGGGAGACACAGAAGGAGGGAGGGAGACACAGCGGGAGGGAGGGAGACACAGAGGGAGGGAGGGAGACACAGAGGGAGGGAGACAGGGAGGGAGACACAGAGGGAGAGTGGGAGACTGGGAGGGAGACACAGAGGGAGAGGGAGACACAGAGGGAGACACAGAGGGAGAGTGGGAGACTGGAAGGGAGACACAGAGGGAGAGGGAGACACAGAGGGAGAGGGAGACACAGAGGGAGACACAGAGGGAGAGGGAGACACAGAGGGAGACACAGAGGGAGAGTGGGAGACAGGGAGGGAGACACAGAGGGAGAGTGGGAGACAGGGAGGGAGAGACAGAGGGAGAGTGGGAGACAGGGAGGGAGACACAGAGGGAGAGTGGGAGACAGGTAGGGAGAGACAGAGGGAGAGTGGGAGACAGGGAGGGAGACACAGAGGGAGAGTGGGAGACAGGGAGGGAGAGACAGAGGGAGAGTGGGAGACAGGGAGGGATACACACCGGGAGGGAGGGAGACACAGAGGGAGAGGGAGAGGGAGGGAGAGAGAGAGAGGGGGAGAGAGAGAGAGAAGGAGGGAGAGAGATAGAGAGAAAGATGTGTGTATGCTGGGTCTGGTGGCTCAGTGGATGAAGGTGTCTGCTGCAGCGACCTGTGTTTAACCTCATGGTCACAATTTTTGGTTGCTTTAGCCCCGCCCCCTCCCCTCTCTGACCCCGCCCCCACCGGTGCAGCCCTCAGCCACAAACCACACTGTAAATTTGGCCCCGAGAGAAAGTTTGTGAGTAACCATGATCTAGACACACTTAAAAAGTTAGCAAACAACAAAATGATCAAATGCACAAAAGCCGACAAAGGGGGTGCGTTGGTTATAATGAATGCCTCAATGTATGAAACCAAAGTAACAGAACATCTATCGGACTCCACAACTTATATGAAGCTCAATGACAACCCTACTGTACAGTTCACAGATACATTGAGAAAAATAGTCATAAAAGCCTGCGATGCAAGCGTGAATAAAGAAAAGACAAAGAATTTCTTACTAAAAGACAACCCAAAAAGCCCGACACTTTATATGGTCCCCAAGATCCATAAGAACTTGAGAGATCCACCACTAAGACCAATAGTGTCGACACGCGGCAGTATCCACGAGCCAGTAGGCCAATTTTAGAGAAGTATTTGCAACCCAGTGTAAAACAGATGAAGTCATATATAAAGAATACAACATATTTCCTCACGAAAATAGAAGCGATAGAGATCAACGCTGAAGAAAACGTAATACTATGTACAGCTGACATCAAATCACTCCATACGTCGATACCACATCTCCAAGGAATAGAAGCAGTGAAACAAGCCTTGATGAAAAGCGATTTGGACCTAGAGATACAAGTCTTCTTGATGGAGCTTATGTATTTTACATTATACCAAAGCTATTGTAAATATGGGGATGAATGGTACCTCCACTAGCGGGCACATCCATGGGCAATTGCACCGCACCGGTATATGCGAATCAGTTTATGCAACAATATGAGGAAGAACATATCCTATCGAAAGCAGAATGGTTCACCAATATCAAATTATTTGTGAGATATATATAGACAATGTATTCATCTTATGGAAGAGTTCTAAGAACAACCTAGAACAAGCACTGCGGACATTGAATGACATAGATGAACACATACAATTCACCTGGGAGATGTCAGAAGATAGGGTAACATTTTTAGATGTAGAAGTCACATTGATCCAAAAAGGCCTTGAAACAGATGTATTTCAAAAAGCAACTGACAAGAACAATATGTTACACTTCACTAGCTTTCACCAAGAGTCACTGAAAGTACATTTACCAACTTCTCAGATGATAAGAGTGAAAAGAATCACATTGGATCCAATCAAATCCAATCGGAGAATAGATGAAATGGGTAAAACATTCAGTGAGAGAGGATACCCGAACTTGGTCATAGAAGAAGTTAAACACCTCACAAATTCAAAAAAACAGAAAAGATTTATTAAACAAATCAACAAAAAAAGAGAACACCAGAATGGTCATAGTCTCTAAATTTTCCAACATGAGCACTAAGTTTAAAATAATTATTAAACGCCACTGGCCGATCCTCGGAATGGAACCTGATTTCAAATCACAATTTGCACAACCACCATTGTTCGCCTGTACCTGGAGTAAAAATCTGGGTGAAATACTCAAACAAAAAGAAAAGAAATCTCAATGGCAAAAGGGACAGTAGCTTGCTTGAACTGCAACAACTGCAACAACATTATAAAGGGTACAAATTTGGCACATCCCATGAAGGGATATAACATCAAATTAAGAGTATCAGCAACCTGTGACACAGCAAACGTTGTTTATCTTCTAAATTGCCCATGCGGCAAAGTGTATGTGGGAAAGACTGAAAGGAAGATTAAGACACGCATAAACGAGCACAAATCAAACATCAGAACTAAAAACATGAAATCTAACATCGCAGCACATTTCTGGGAAGAACATCATAATACATCTCAACTAAAAATTTAGATTTTGGAAACTGTACAAAAAATAGAAGGGAGAGACAATAACAAAAATCTATTACGTTGAGAAAACTTCTGGATCATGAAATTGAATGCAAGCAAAGCAAATGGTCTTAATAATGACCGTTTGGAATATGCATGTTATTTATATGTCATCTAAACTCTTGACATTAGTCCTGTATATTCTTGTGACCTTGGTACTTTATTACTCAACTGTTCAAACGTGAAAATCTTTATGCATTCTATTCAGACTGCATACCTCACATGTGGTAAACAATAACACCAACCCTTAAAATAAACACATCAGAACACGTCTTTTTGCACTCGGACCGGTCCGCGCGATGCATATGAGTACATCACCACGATTTCTACGAGCAAACCACTTTTGACTGCAGGTATATTTTTTTAATATTTATTTAATATCTTTTTTGTTATCACATTTCTCTAACAACATATGTTATCTGTCTCCACATACTTTATCCGTCATACACTTAGATTAGGAATCCACACTAAACACGCATAGTCTGTTTTCGCTATCTATCGAATTGAGAATCACGTGCAGAGTTTTTAACCAACCATGCGGAAGACGCGTACCATACAGAAGTGCCTGAGTGTACCAGCACTCGAAACCGTGACCCTTCGATTACGGAGGGGAACTTCGAGTCAACTTATTGTAAGTTAATTTTGAGCCATTATAGCTCATTTTCACCACTTTTGTTCACATAACAGTGAACTTACCTTGGATATTTTTGCTGTTTTCTCTTTGATAGCCAACAAATTGAATATAACGGCGGGACTTCTGTAAGTAATCCCAAAACGCACGTGACCTTTAGCACGGGAAAACGTGGGTTACTTTATGCACTTTATGCACGGGGCACCACATAAGCACGCCACCATGAAGCTTTGAAAACGCTAAAACACACAATCTGTGTCACTAAAATACATATGATATATAAATGACACCATTACAATAACTCAAATGTTTTGATGATAATCAGAATGCATGATAATGAAAACAACATATGTTCATTTTGCTTTGCAAACTTATTCTGTCGTATGGTATGTAACAAACTTGAATGCTGTGATCTGTTCTTACAGCGATGCTCCCTTAAGAAGGGCCTTCAGCCCGAAAGCATAGGGGCACAAAGGCAATGATTTAAGACCAATACATATAAATACGAATCTGTGAAAAACAAAATGAAAGAAATTTCGGAGTAACCAAGAATGGAATAAACAAAATGTTTTGACATAATCCTTATTCGAAAACTTTATTTGGAGTCCTATACAATAGTAACACTGGTGTGCCCATGGGGATGCGACCAATTTAGATTGTAAACACTGTACACGATTTAAATTTAAGACGTTTCTAGGACGGAAAACGCCACCCAAGGAGCACCCGAAAATTGACTGACAGGGTTGAACATTGCTATCCAAATAACAAACTAAGGAGGTTGTGCGCCGGCTACATTGTCCCTAGTATATCTGAAGAAGTAACTTCAGTATCATATCCATCAGTGGATGTTGTCAGGGCTATGGTTGAAAGGGTGAGAAACAGGGCACAGATGGCAAAATGTGGCATAAAATCGGCTTTTAGGCTATTGCCCGTACATCCAGAAGAATTTCAGTTGCTGGGGATTCAGTTTGACGGACAGTAGTTCGTCGACAAAGCATTACCCATGGGCTGTACCATCACTTGTGCCCAGTTTGAGCGTTTCAGCTATCTCTTAAAGTACGTTTTTACATGGCAGACGGGCAAGGATACGGTGCACACTACCTTGATGACTTCTTCCTGGTGGTCAGCCCGTTTCAACGGACTG
This sequence comes from Lissotriton helveticus, assembly GCF_964261635.1. Taxonomy (NCBI): domain Eukaryota; kingdom Metazoa; phylum Chordata; class Amphibia; order Caudata; family Salamandridae; genus Lissotriton; species Lissotriton helveticus. The sequence continues at coordinate 599,020,437 of NC_136068.1, read as the reverse complement.
TCAACAGCAGTTTCCAAGTATTCACAAGCTCATGGGTAAACTAGTGAACTAGGAGTGCCTCTATCGCCAGAGCAGATTCAAGGACCAAGCATGTGTTTCCTGGGATTGAACTGGATTCAATAGCCATGGAGGCACACCTCCCTGTAGACAAGAAACTGCACATGCAGATGTTGCTTGACAGTATGTTGGCAAAGTCAAAAGTGACAGTTAAGAAGTACAGGTACTGTTAGGACATTTGAGCTTTGGGTGCAAAGTAGTGAGGAAAGGGAGAAAATTCTGTAGGAGACTGAGCTTGTCTTTAGTGGGTGTTTCGCTGCCACACTATCACATGCTCTTGTCGGCGGGTATGAAAAGGGATTTACGCATGTGACGCAGGTCTCTCAAAGATTTCAATGGCATCCCAATGATGACCCTAAACCGCAAAAGAGTGTGGATGGGATGTGCAGATATATTCTGATGCCACAGGGGGCATCGGTTTCAGGTTGTACTAGCAGTCTAGGTGTTGTGCGGAAGAGTGGCCGGGAAACTGGAAAGCGGAAACATGCGGGTAGGATCCTAGAATTGTTCCCACTAGTGGTAGCAGTCACGCTCTACGGGCAGGAACTGGCACATAGAAAGGTTCTTTTTAAAGTAGACAACATGGCTGTGGTACATGTGGCGAACAAACAGTTGGCAAGGTGCTTGAACTGCAATGGGTCTTTGTAATGGGCTGCTTGAGACATAATATAGCATTTAAGGTCATACATGTGCCAGGGGTGGATAATGACATCGCAGATGCCTTGTCTCATTCACACTAGGGGAGGTTCCATGGGCTGGCCACGGAGGCGGACGAGGTCAAGACACCTGTGCCAGGCGGAAATGTGGACCATAGGCAAGAAAGGATGCTACAGTTGCTGATTGGGTCTCTGGCAGAATCCACTAGGAAATCATACATGCAGGCTTGGCAGGAGTTTCTAGTCGGTGGGGAGCGGCGGACTTTGGAGGTATGGGTCAGGGAAGAACATGTTGTGCAATTTATCCTGACGTTGATCAGAAAGGGGTTATCTTGAATTATGATTACAGGGAAACTGGCAAGGATTGCCTTCACTGGCAAGCTGTTTTGGGGCTGTGCTCCATCAGCCTGGGAACTGGGAAGATGTATGCTAGAAGGATGGGCAAGGGAAACAGATAGTAGGGCACGGATCAGGAGGCCAGTGGTGAAGGAAATTAGGTAATATATTTGACGTACTGCAGGAGATATGCGGAGGGAGAGGGGGAGACAGTTTTGTTTTTAACATAGATGTCATGGATGTTCTTTGGGGTGTTCAGGGTGTCTGAGCTATTGAGGAGTAAAGGAGTGCCAGGGTTGGAATGGACAGAGGTGGGGGTAGGAAAGGGGAGGGGGAGGCTTAGAGTTGCGATTTCGACAATCTAAGACAGACCAAAGATCTAAAGGCAAGACAGTGTTGTTACATGCTTTCCCAGATGCGGGCCTGTGCCAAATCCAGTAGGTAGCTGAGCTGAATGCAATCAGTGGTGCCAGTCATGGTGCATTTTTTTTGTTGAGATAATGGGGAAGTGGTGACACCATGTCAGTTACTTTGGATTATGCAAAAGGTGCCGGCAAAGCTGGGGGAAGCCCCAGGAGATAACCGGACACACTCGTTCCGGATCGGAGTGGTCTCGAAGGCAGCTCGTCAACGTTGGGGAAGGAAAATGCAGTTGGGTCGTTGTTCGTCGATTGCTTTCGTCTGTATGTTTGGTTGGGGAAACAAGGGTATTGATGAGGATGTCAATTGTTGGTTCTCATATATGTCGTTTTTTTCAGGTACTGTGGTGGGGCATTGAAGTGACCGTATTGTCTATTTGGATCATAAGACACTTGTTCGTGAAATAGGCAAAAGGAATGAAATACAGAAGGCGAAAGGTTTGAATCTTGGGCTCGATGACCGTTTGTTTAAGATCACATGGAGAGGCAAAAGTGGGATGAGATGGCGAGAACTGTTGGAATGTTTTAACAAATTGTTGAAGCGACACAAATCCCCAGATGTATCAGTTTTACATTTTGGGGGAAATGACTTGCTGGTATGTAAACATTTTGCTTTGTTAAAACAGATGAAGGGGGACTTAATGAAAATCAGTCACCAGTGGACGGAGTTTATCCCAAGGAAGCAGTGGAGGGGGGCAGTGAAGCCCGCTGCCATTGACAAATAAGCGGAGAATTAACAGAGCTATGTCAGTGTTTTGTAGGGACGAGGGTTTTGGTTGGGTGGAACACCCGGAGTTGAAGTATGAGGCACTCGATTTCTCTAGGGGGGCAGGGATAATTTGTCTCACTACAGGATGGAGCTTAATTTGATAAAATTGAAGGAAGCGTTGGACAAGATCTTGAACATCAGAAGGTACAATAGCAGTGTCTAAGTGGATGGGGGGTCATAAAAGTCTGAGAGAAGGGTTGGCAGCTACTTTTGACATGGTTACAGGTTAAGATTAGGGTTGTGAACAAAGGTGAAGCAGGGAAAGGGGGGCAGAAAAGTTACACCAGGAGAGAGCAACAAATTATAAGTTAAGATGTAAGATACATAGATGTTAATAGAAGTAGGTTAAAGGTTACAGGAGTTTAAAGGTCAACAGTTAAATACAGAGTAGCAGTTAAAACAGTTGCAAGGAAAGAATGTAAAGGGGTGGGAATGTTAAGGGTGGGGGAAGTAAGTGAAAGAAGATGAATAAATGAACAGTAAGGCTTAGTTTTGTGAGCCGAAGGCCTAGATTAATTTTGAGATGTGCACCTGTCTTCACTAAAGCAGCCTTTTTCACACAAAGGGGCAAGTTTGTGGTCTGTGTTGTGCCCCTTTGGTCCAATGGGGCTTTGGGGGGTGGACGGCCGACCACAGGGAGGTAGGCTCCCGGATTTTTAGGCCAGTGGTGCTGCCCAGGCCCATATGGGCTCTTTTTGGGGTATAACTATTTTGGGCTAGTAGCCCAAATATTCAACTGGCCATGTTACGCACCCTGTCACCATTTTGGGAAGGTGACACAGTGGGCGGTAGTAATTTAGTAAAGGGAAAGATTTTTTCTCCCATCTTCCCGACCTGGTATTCTGGTTTCAGTAAAATATGGTAATCCCATGCCGCTTTGCTTAAGCACAGATGCGAAAGGGGATACTTTTACATGCTCATCACTCGGAGCAGGTGCAAGACAGTTGGCAGCTACTTTTGACATGGTTATGGGTTAAGATTAGGGTTGTGAACAGCGGTGAAGCAGGAAAAGGAGGGTGACCTGAAAGGTACACCGAGAGGAAGCAAGAAAATATAAGTTAAGATGTAAGATACTTAGATAGTTGGATGTTAATAGAAGTAGGTTAAAGGTTACACAAGTTTAAAGGTTAAATACAGAATAAGAGTTAAACCAGTTGCAAGGAATGGATGTAAAGGTGGTGGGAGTGTTAGGGGTGGGGGAGTAAGTGAAAGTAGGTGAATAATTGTATAGTGAGGTTTAGTTTTGTAAGGCAAACACCTAGGGGAATTTTGTAATGTGCACCTATCTTCAACAGAGCAGACTTTTTCACACAAAGGAGCGTGTTTGTGGTCTGTGCCCCTTTGGCCCAGTGGGAAAGCTGAAAATAACCTGAGCGTGGTACGCATACAGTTTTCTCAAGAGCGAATCAGCAAGTTGTGCATGTTTCTCTCTTTGTAAGGGGTTGGGAGGCCTGGGGCACACGGTAATAAGACCACATCTTCTCTAATAGTAAATGGCGATAACAGATTAATTTTGCCGCAGGAAGAGACCGCGTGCTCTAATAAGTGTGTGGAGACAAGCAGCAATTTGAGAATTAATATAACATGCATAATAAACTTAGAAGGACGTTGGCACCTATGGCATGTAAAACTGTATACAGCTACTCAGGAGTACTGTTGCAAGGAGATGAAGATGAGAACGTATCTCAGAAAAAAACACAAAATGCTTAGCTTGAAGAATGTTAGACTTGAACAGTAATGTAATAAAAGCACCAAAGATGATAATATTCATTAAGTTGAGCGGATTATAAGTAGAAAGTAGAGTGGGGTTCAGCAGGAAGTAGCAGTAAAAAAAATTGTTGGAGACACTACCTTTTCACAAAACAAGACAACGCTGGAGTTGGAGTCCATGGGGAGACGCGAGGTAGAGTTTTCCCATCATCGACAACTGTAGTGTTTACAATCCAAAGAAAAGAATAACTCAAGACTCCAGTATGTATATGCTTTAGCAGCTATTATTCATTTCAGGAATAAAGACTCTACCCTCCAACTACAGCTCTCAGTCCCAACTCCCTCAGGCTTCAAGCAATAACAGTTCCAACACAGAATACAGAATATAGGAACACAGAGGCATAAAAGATTCTATCTTCCAGAATTTGGTATATGCCACACTGTAACTAAATTCAAGATGGACCATATTGATCTGAGTGCATTGGGATGGCTAATGAATTATGATTCACTTGGTACCCACAGCTGAAGGCTATAGGCGAGTGACAGTCTTGTTCTGAGTACTGCAACATTGATAATTGTCTTGCATAAAATAGCACGTGGAGCCACTTGATAAGCACCAAGGGGCGATGACCCTTGCAGTAACATTCTGTTTGGTGAACAGTTAGGAACCCACTAGATGTTGCATGTTATACTGCAAACAATTAGGGCACTCAGTACCTGCTGTGCTGCACTGCAGACCTCATGAAGCGTGAAATACTTGTCTGGGGTTAGGAGAGTCAAAGATTGGAAGGAAATTAAGAGTTATCAAGCTAAGAAAATGAACTATTGGAAGAAGCTAATAGTTATCAACCTTTGGTTCACTGGTGAACTGCAGCTTTGCTAAGATGGACCACATTGAGCAGCATGTACTGGACGAGCCCCTGAGTCGTGCTTCCCTTGAAATCTACAGATGAACTTAAATAAAGCAATCTTCGGCTATGAGCACCCATTTATGACAAAACATGGCTTTGTGAATGGACCAAAGAACATATCCTACAGATGCCAAAAAAAGGGCTAGTGTTTACATTAAACAGGAAGGATGTACAAACCTTCCCTGGAAAGAAAAAGGCAAGCAGATTGCATTTTGACTAGCAAAACAAATCTAAAGGTAGATACTACTATATCATCTGGCCATAACAACATTCAGTATAGAAGCCAAACGCCACATTGTTTATAACAACACAGATATATATTTAGTTGAGAAATTCAAAAGGAAATGAGGAAGGAAAGAAACATATGAAGGAGATAAAAAAAATTGCTTGAGTGGCTCTGCACAGGAGAGTGTGAGCTCTACAAAATGGTTGTATAACAGAAGCACGCATGGCTAAATCATGCGTGCCTCAACAACACGGTCGAACAAAAAATGCATCTTAACCATGCGTTCCTTTACCACGCCTGCCTTTACAATTAATTTCTTTGTAAAGGCATGACTGCTAAAGGGATATGCGTGGTAAATTACCACTACCCCACAAAATGCCTAAAATCCTGCCTCCTATCTCGACATCCCACCCTAAGCCCTAAAACCGACCCCACGCAGCCCTTAAAACTACCACTTCCCCTCCCTAAGCCCTGAGGCCAAAAACCCTGCCCCTACCAAAAACCTCCGACTCCAGGCCCCTCCGCCCTGAGCCCTAAAACTGACCCCGGCCCTGTCATTAAAACTACACCTTCCCCTTATTTTTCAGTCTGATTTCTATGTCTCACTGCAAGACAGGCAATGGAGTTGAAGAACGCTCAGATTTCAGCATGCCAATTTACCTAAATAAAGATAGTAAATCAGAAGGAATGGTTTCTTACCTGTAATTATAGTTCTCTCTCAGGGGAATCTCCATTGAAATAATAAGCACTGATTAGTCCCTCCCATGTGCAGTTCTTTCAAAGTCACATTTACTTCTCCTTACTTCACGAAGGCTAGGAGGCACACATGACACAAAGGTCAATTTTGCTGCCTTAAAACTGGTTACATAGCCAAATATATTGAATTACTTTAAAATTTGGAAGGAAAAAGGCTTAAGCTGTTAAAAGTCACTAGAAAAGATTAAAAGTTACTTTTTTTAAACGTCCTTTGCAAACTCTTTTTATTTCTTTTTAAAGTCAGAGAAGGGGAAATATATGGCAATGCAGCACAGGCTACAGCATTGAACACAATGAGAATAGGGCACTGCACCTTTATGAGCACCTTGACCTCCAGTATACATTCATGCCATGCAGGTGGCAGTTTCCTCACTTCTTTTTGACAAATGAATTAACAGTACAGAGTTCTACTTATTTTATCTCTTCTCTCTGGGAGGAGGTAGGGTTGCTTATGGTTTCAATGGAGAGAACAAGGATTACAGGTAAGAAACCCTTCCTTCTCTCTCAAGTAAACTCCATTGATAATCATAAGCACTGAATGGATTAGCAAGCTCCTACCCAATAATTCAGTGAGGGAGGGGATAAAAGGGAATAATATATTTAAGTAACAAATTTCTCAGAGAGGCTTTCCCGACTTGGGCATCTGCCCCTAGATCCGAATCAAGACAATAGTGTCTTCTAAAGGTGTGAACCGATCTCTAATTTACAGCTTTGCAAATTTCAGTAACTGGAAAGTTTCTAAGTAAGGCAGCAGTAGCTGTTTTACCTCTAGTGGACTGAGCTCTAGGTCTTTCAAGCAGTGTTTTGTTGGCCATTTGATAACAAAAGATCATGCAGAAGACAATCCAACTAGACATGGCTTGTTTCGAAGTGGCAAAACCTGTCCATAAGGGACATAGTTCACAAAAAGTTGGTCTGACTTCCTTAAAGCTTTCGTCCTATCTAGGTAGAACTTCAACACCCTCCTAACATCGAGAGTATGGAGATATTTCTCAGCAGGAGAAGAGGATTTCGAAATAATGTAGGTAATTGAATTAGTCTGATTGACATGAAAATCTGAGACTACTTTAGGGAGGAATTTAGGATGGGTCCGATTCACTACCCTGTTACTATGAAAAATTATGTAAGGCTCTTGGGCATTGGCCTTTATCTCGCTAATTCTACAAGCAGATGTTTGGCAACCAAGAAGGAAACCTTCCAGGATAGGTGCTGGAGAGAGGCCTTATGAATGGGATCAAAAGGAGGATCCATAAGGATCCATAAGGCAAGAAAGGACAATATTTAACCCCCATGGAGGGGAATGTCTCCTGAGAGGAGGATGTATCTTCTTAATTCTCTCTAAAACATTCTTGGCCACAGGTATTCTGAAAAAAGACATTTGTGAAGGACATTTTTAGTAAGCTGTAATTCCTGTAAGATGCACTCAAATAGAAAAGAATTGTAATTTTGCTTTAGCCAAATGGAAGAGGTATAGAAGAACTGTCTCTTCTTGACAACTATGGGACTGAAGTTGTTCTAAAAGCAGCAGATGCGTAATTTTGTCCTCTTGAACAAATAGGAAGTTTTAGTAGATGGCGTTTGGCCTCTCTCAACACATCCATGCATTCCTGAGGGAGGTTCAGGTGACTATATTGTATGAGTTGAGGAGCCAAGCAGCCTAGTTCAACATGGGAAGGTTGGGGTGTTGAATCAAGCCTCCGTAATTTTGAGGATGGTCCGGTCTGTATGGCAGCCTCCTTTGTAGACACTCTGAGAGGTGAAGGAGCTCTGTGGATCACCATTGTCATTCTTGCCTTCAAGTGTGACAGCTTGATGATCACTGTTGGCAGTAGGGGATTTGGAGGGAAGGAGCAAGAAATGTGCCTGGCCAATTGACCCATAGGGCATTTCCCAGTGTTCCTGGTTGGTAAAACCTCAAGGCGAAGCTTGGACATTTTTTGTTTTCTCAATCTATGAAAAGATCTATTTGGGAAAAAAACACAGTCTGAAAAGATGTGAAGCATGGAGTTGTTTAATACCCATTCATGATGTTCATGAATGATTCTGCTGAGAGTGTCTGCTTGACAGACACTCTGTAGATGGATTGCTGTCATTTTGAGATTCCTGGATATTAGCCATTTCCAGATTATTTGAGCTTCCAGAGACAGAGGTCTGGATCTTGTTCCTCCCTGCTTGTTCAGATAATGCATGGTTGTTGTCCAGCTGAACAAGAAGAGAATTCATCTTGAATGATGGGAGAAAAACCTTCAGGGCTAGATGTACTGCCCGCACCTGCAGAAGTTTGATGTGGTAAGACTTTTCCTTATGAGACCACGTCCTTGTATCATGGGCATCCCAACCTGTTAGGGAGGCATCTATCACTATGGTTTGGGCTGGTACATCTTGATGAAAATTCATTCCTTTGAGTAGATTTCCTAGGCGGGACTACCACCTGAGTGATTGTTTTGCATGAGTGGTCAGTGTCATCCTGTCCTCTCATTGTCCTGAGAGCTGATCCCATTGATCTTCAAGACATTGATGAAGAGGTCACATGTTAATACGTGCATTTGGGATCAGATATATTTATGATGCCATTGATCCCAAGTAAGTGACTTTTCTTGCCGGTAGGTGAACTATTAGCTTCAGATTGCAACATTTCTGAAAGATAAATAATTGTCCCTCTTCTGAGGGAAACACTTTTGTGTGTGCTGTGTCTAGGACTGCACCCAGGTAGGCTAGGAACTGAACTGGTATGGAGACCCAGCCGATGGAGAGTTATGACAGTTAGATGATAATGGTGACTTTCTTTTTGGTATGAAGATGCCTTGATGAACCAATTGTCTAGGTATGGATAGATGACAATTTTCATTTTCCTGCATTGAGCTGCTACAACCGCCATGCATTTGGAGTCTGCAGTGCATATTTCAGACTGAAAGGAAGGACCTTGTATCGGTAATGGTCCCTTCCTACAGTGTACTTGAGGATCTTTCACTGTTTCCTGGCTATTGGGGTGTGAAGATAAGTGTCATGTGGATCTTTTGAATGTAGCTTGTCCCCCTGAGGGGCGGAGGGTAGATTTGAGGAAAAGCCAACATTCTGAATTTTTCTTTACATCTAAAATAGGTCTATACTCGTTTTTTTTACTAGGAGGTAACAAGAATAAATTATCATATCTCTCAGGTGAGAGGGGACCTTTTCCCGGTGCATTTATGTGAGAGGTAGGAGACTCCCTGTTGCAGTTTTTCCTGATGGAAGAGAGATGGTTTCTTGGGTGGAATGGATAGTGGAGGACACTTTAATCCCTTTAGTTGGTGGTTAATTTTTGCCACCCTTTTCGATAAAGATGTTATGCTTTCCCCTACCGGAGTGGGTAATGGTGGAGGGGGGAAGAGGGGACTCATTGTTTTCCACCAGTTGGTTTAGTGGCTTGGGCAGATGATTGCTGACCTCCTCTGACCCTTGACTGACAGCGCTGTTGCTAAAGTCTGTGTGGATATTGAGATGATTGATGTTGTTGTTGTTGCCCTTGAAGCCAATTAAGGAGCTGAAACTTCTGGTGGTGCAAGTACTAGTGGCAATAGGGGCTATAGGAATGTCTCCTATATTCCAGCCTTTCTCTAATCCAACAGCTTTCAGAATGTCAAGCTTGAATTTATTTATGATATCTCATTGTCAGCATGTGAGCCAAATAAGGTGTTTTCTGAAAATGGCAGGGTTAGAATTCAGTATTGGACTTCAGGTTTCAAACCTATGAGTCTCAGTCAAGAAGAGTGCCGAAATGGTAGGCCATGAAAGTAACCATGCTCTGCTAGAGTGGAGCTGCAACACGGATGACCTTGTTTGACACCCTCCCTCCTTCATTGACAATTTTTTGGAAGTCCTGATGTTTACGTCTGGGCAGATCTTCCAAAAATTGTTGAATGGAGTCCCACAGAGACATATCACAATGCCCTAGGACAGGAGTTGTGCTAGCAGATTTCATAGAAACCATAGATGTCCTGCAGAATTTTCTGCCCATCTAATCCAATTTTTTGCTTTGCCTGTCAAAAGGGACAGAAGATGATGGAGCTGTGGCTTGCAGTTTCTGAGCAGCTGAAACAATGACAGAGTCTGGAATAGGATCTGAACAAAGAAAAGATAGATGCTGAATCAGTGGTGTGTATTTTTTCTGTAGGGGTAATGGTAATTTTCCATACGAATCCCGGGAAGCAGACCCCCACAGCCACCAGCTATGTACCACCTCAAACGGAAATGGGCTACATTCTCTCAGCCCAAATTCTGTGCAGAATTAACGAAAGGAGGAAGCCCAGGAGGGAAGGATGCTGACACAGCCAATGCTAACCTCTGCACACGCATTAATCAGGCACTAGACTGCACAGCCCCTTTGCTAAAAATCAAATCTGGGGGACGCACAAACAAAACTGCCCCGTGGTTCAACGTTGAACTAAGAGTTCAGAAAACTGCACTGAAAAGAACCGAAAGAGAATGGCGCAAGACTCTCTCTGAAGAAACCAGAAAGAATTATCTAACCGAGAGACGAACCTACCATGGACTAATCATAAAGACAAAAACAGCATATTTTACGAATAGGATTAGTGAGGCTGGTAACTCGACGAAAGAGCTGTTTTCACTCTACAAAACTCTTTCAAGCGGAAACCCAGCTATTGCCCCCGCTGACTGCTCGCCAGAATTGTGTGACAAAATCGCAGATTTTTTCTCAGATAAAATAACAAAAATCTACTCAGCATTCCCTTCGCAGTCCAAATCCGGGGCAGACTTCGTTGAAAGCCCAAGGGAGTGGGGAGATAAACCTAGACTTACCAACTTTAATACCCCTCCCACGGAAGATCTTCTAAAAATCTGCAGGTCGGTGAAGTCGGGCTCTCCGAGAGACCCTACCACACCCAAACGCCTGACGGATAGTTTAAGGGTACTAGAACCATACATTAGACATGTACTCGATGTATCTTTTACCACCAAGACAGTACCTAGGGAGTGGAAAAAGGCGGTGGTTCTGCCCCTCAGGAAGAAACCTACCATCAGTTTTGAGAAACTTGACAATCTCCGCCCAATTTCACTCCTACCCTACCTAGCCAAGGTGGCCGAAAAAACGGTCAATAAACAACTGATGGACTTTGTGGAAAAGGCTGCCTTATTGCACGACACCCAATTCGGATTCCGCCCCCGCCACACTACAGAGTCCGCACTGCTTACTGCAGTTGAGACCCTACGTCAGGGGGTAGATGAGGGACACACCATGGCCCTCATCCTATTGGACCTGAGTGCAGCGTTCGACACTGTGGCGCACGACAACTTGCTACAGTGTCTGAACAACGGAGGTATATCCGAAGCTGCACTCCAATGGCTACAATCCTTCCTGACAGGGAGAAGCTTCCAGGTTCGCCAGGGCGACCACTACTCGAGAGACATAGGTTTGGGTCAGGGCGTCCCCCAGGGTTCGTCACTGAGCCCAACCTTGTTTAATCTCTATGTCTCTCCAGTGGCTTCAATTGCCGTGAGTCACGGATTGAGCATCGTGTCATACGCCGACGACACGCAGCTGGCTATCTCCCTATCGCGTGCACCCGGTCTTGCGATGGACAGTTTCAGGAACTGCATGCAAGAACTTGCAGCCTGGATGTCCACCAACTGCCTTAAGTTAAACGGCAACAAGACCGAGGTGCTCGTTGTGGGGGGGAACCCATCTGTTTGGTCGTCGGCGTGGTGGCCTCCATGTCTGGATGAAGCTCCCATACCCCGCCAGGGAGTAAAAAACCTAGGCGTATGGCTCGATGCTGACCTATCTTTTGGACCCCAAATAGACCGAGTTGCAGGCGTCTGCTTTGGTGTCCTAAAAACCATAAGGAAGGTTCTTGACCTCCTTCCTATGTCAGCACGGAAAACATTGGTACACGCCCTTGTGACATCACGCCTAGACTACGGCAACCTACTCTATCTGGGTACCACCTGCAAAGCCATGAATCGCCTTCAGGTAACACAGAACGCGGCAGCCCGTCTCATCCTAAAAATCCCTAAACGATCAAACACCAAAGCCGCTCTCAAAACCCTCCACTGGTTGCCAGTAAAAAGCAGAGTGGAATTCAAAGCCCTCTGCACATGCCACCGCATCCTGGCTAAGAAATCTCCTATTCCACTCCAGAACCTAGTGACAAGGTATACACCTGCACGCGAGCTGCGCTCCTCATATGAGGGCCTACTTAAGGTTCCTAGGGTCAAAAGAGCCCGTATGGGCGGACGTTCCTTCCGCTATCTGGCAGCGAAAAAATGGAATTCCCTTCCTCTCCATCTTCGTCTGGATCCTTCCGAATCCAGCTTCCGCAAGAACCTAAAAATATACCTGTTCTCCAGATAACGGATCACTGGTCTCCACCTCGCTCAGAGTTCTTCAGTTGCAGCGCGGGGACACGCTTTGGCGTAACCAAGCGCTTTACAAGCTACCCTTATTATTATTATTATAGGTGCAGTCTTTACAGCAGCCTGTTCAAACAAACATTAAAAATGCAAAAGGGCTCGCCTTTAATTAAGTTAAAACCATTTGCTTTGCTATATATTACCATTAGCAAAGCAAATGGCTTTACCTTGATAAAAGGCAAGACCTATTGCATTTTTAATGCTTGTTGGTTTTTGCAGTGATATGGCCTGCTTGCTTTAGGCGATTTAGCGAGCTGTGGGATGTGATCTGTGAGCTTAGTAAGCCTTGTGCAGGCGGTTGGGTGCAGGGTTGGGCACTCAAGCTTGGAATGGCCTGATCTTTGTAGTGAGAGCGCTGGGTCAGAGATACCACACTGAGCGCTGTATGTAGGCTCAAAGTTCCTGTCGTTGGAAATGGTAGGGGCAGCAATAGGCCTAACAGCGCTCATATTGGCTTGTGTAGGCAAGAGCTATGATCGCAATGCACAACGGGCAGAAAGCAGCCTTGTCCAGGCCCCACTGCACGTTCGGCAACAGTGGGCAATGAAGGCAGAGCAGGCAGTGATTTTATCAGCAGTCTGTGTGTGCGAAGGAAGAGCGCGGTATGCAGTGCAGTGAACTACCCCGGGTCTCTGTTAGGTTTAACCCACATTAATTAGAGTAAAGGACTTTTTATCTGTTGAATGCTCTTTATTGGGTGTTGCATGACAATGAGAGGATAAGCCAGGTATTACGCCAGAATAATCTTACCGCAGATTTATTTTTGGTTCTGCCGTCCACATCACAGGTCACATCATCGATTGGTCCATTTACAAAATATATCTCCTCTGATCCACAGATCTTCCACCATGACCCAGCAAGGACGTCTTTAAGGTTTTCGGATTATTCATCAGCTAGCAGAGTCAGCCGGCACAGGACTCTGCGGGAGGTGCCATTTTGTTTTATTGGGTGAATCGGTTCACAATGTGGGACTAGATGCAACTAAATGCACCAAGAAGATATTCATGATCGGTCTTTACCTCCAGCTGTTGGCAAGGCATGAGAAATATACAGCAGGATTCGATAATTAAGGCATTGCTCGCGATTTTCTCATCGTTGCGGCGGAGCTGTTGAGTTTAGCAGCCATCTTGTCCGGGCTCAAGCCACGCATTGAATATAATATAATAAGTTAAGTGCCCGCACACAAACTATAAAATACACATTTGAATTGTGCCAACCAAACTTACCGTTTATCATTCCAACAACTAATTAACCAAAAAAAACACATCAATTGAATTGCATATTTAAAGAAATGCTAAATACAGTGCTTCAAATGCATGAGTAAATGATAGGAAATGGTGTAGGAATATATTATTATTGTAGCAACTACTATCATATTTGATTAAAGAATCCAAATATATTCGACTGATCTATCATCTTTATTGATCTGGTCTCCAAACCCCACAGTGTCCACTATTGTTAGCTTGAGGTTCACGCTGCTCTCTTGCAGGTCGTAGGTGCGCTGCCGTAAGCGGACTCCGTTCTCGTAGTGGCTGGCCTCTTCCGTCTCAAACGTTGTGTTGAAAAGTGTGTTCATTAAGGTGGCCTTTCCAATCCCAGTTTCACCTGCAATAAAAAGAAAATGTGTGCTTTGGGTCAAATTCTGTGTCGGCAAAGGGAGAAAAAAGTAAACTTAAAATTTGGGGACAAATTGGGGTGAGGGCACTCACCTAAACACGCAACAAAGAAATCTTGCTATGCCCATATCCTCAAACCACTGTGGGCAGACAATCCAACATGACAGATTACAAAGCATTTAAGGAAATACATCGGATTTAAAAAGACAACAACTCGAACATAGATTGAACTATGTAGCATGCTAAAGAAACCAGGTATAAGCTTTTTTTTTTCTTCTTTGTTTTCATTTTTTTCAAATTCTGATTAATTCCTATCCGTGCAATATAGCTTAAATAAAAGAGTAGTCTACTGAAAACGAGGTTAATGAATTAAAGGGCCTTAAGTTTTCACTACTATAAAGCAACATTCGCCAAGTTTCAAAGAAGCACCCCTAAATTGTACACTACTACTTGAATTGTGCACCTTATTCCCATGTATGAATGCACACATTCGAAATTGTGAACAGCGCAGCAAGTTCATGCGCTTACTCTGTATTGTACCGCTCTCTGGTCTAACATACCCAAACCAGTCTAGATGTTTCCGGACACCTCTCTACCCGAGAAACTGGACAGAGGAGCTACAGGTTCTAGGTTAATGCATTGAAAACAAGCGCTAAACCCCAAACGCGGCCCACTGGCCGCGAAAGTTAATTGTGAGAGAGGAGGTGAGCCAGCGAGTGATGTGTGCGTGCGCGCGCACTCTGCTCTTTTTCGAAGCACATACATGTGCTTGTGGCGCGCCCTGCGGGCTCCCGCAAGGTGCATGGCGCCACAAGCACGAGTATGTGCTTCGGAAAAGAGTTGAACGACGGCTAAAGGTTTCCTAAGCAGCGCATGCGCGCTGCGTAGGCGAGACCTAAAAAGGTTCCCTAGCTGGTTCTAATAGACCTGGAACCAAAAGTAGCAATGTTCTTGCTGCAGATATGTGACGAGGTGTCACAAAAATTTCTATATTTTAGGTGTGTTTTGTTTAGGCTATGGAGGTATAGGGTGGGGAATTATTTAAGCAATAATACTTTTAAAATTATTTATTCCTTTATTTAAAAATGTGTTAATGTGTTATCTGTGTTATGTTCTTTAATTTCAATTACATTTTATTTGTTGGCTGTTATGATTATGAGAATATATTGTGGCATTTTAATTAAAATAATATTATTTGTTTTTAATTGATAATATTTATTTAAAATATTCAATAATTATGTAATTTAATTTATGTTTACATTTAAACATATAATTTGATAATTTTAATATTTTTATATTTTTTATTTAACAGTTGTTAAAATGTGAGCTTAACACTTTCCCTACTGTTGCACATATTGGAGTGGGAGTAGTACATTTTACCCGTCCTGAGTCCAAGGCTTTCCCTACAATTGCACAAACTGGAGTGGGAATAGTAAATGTAACCTCTCCCGAGTCCAACTCTTTCCCTACTTTTGCACCAACTGGAGTGGAAATAGTAAATTGTACCCTTCCTGTACAAGCTTTCCCTACTGTTGCACAGGCTGGAGTGGGAATAGTAAATGTAACCCCTCATGTGTTTAAAACTTTCCCTATTGTTGCACAGACTGAATTGGGAATAGTAAATGTTACCCCTTATATATATATATTTCTTTTTATTTAACAGTTGTTAAAATGTGATATTTGTTTGAAGTGAACTACTCTCTCTCTACTGTTGCACCAACTTGAGTGGAATATTAAATTGTACCCCTGCTGAGTCCAACACTTTCCCTACTGTTGCACATATTGGAGTGGGAGTAGTACATTTTACCCACCCTGAGTCCAATGCTTTCCCTACTGTTTCACCAACTGGATTGGGAATAGCAAAGTTTACCCCTCCTGAGTCCAACGCTTTCCCTACTGTTGCACATATTGGTGCGTGAATAGTAAATTTGACGCCTTCCGAGTCCAATGCTTTCCCTACTGCTGCATAGACTGGAGTGGGAATAGTAAATTTGATCCCACCTGAGTTTAACGCTTTCTCTACTGTTAAATGTATACATTGGAGTGGAAATAGTATATTCATTTATATAGTTTGATGTTGTTATTAATATTGTTTAAATAGATATCATTATGTGTTTGTGTTTTTAAATTTATATTTTTTAACTCTTTTTATTAACACGTGCTCAGTATACAATATATTCAATTCAATTCAATAAACTTTATTCGATCTAAATTGGAGACATAGATCATAAAAGTATACATTTAAATAATAAATCTGTTTTCTTAATACAATGAAGTTAGTTTAAAACCAAATAAATAAAAACGGGTGTTACGAAGCCCGGCTCTGCTCAATTTCCTGTTGATGATATTCTAAAGGGCATTGATTCACAGGTTAAACTCACATACTTTGTGCAAAATACACAATAGGGACATCAAGTGAGATACAGCGCACCACACAAAGGAAGACGTTAGATGCAACATGTCACTATCAGGAAGCGATACCTTATTGATCTCGAGTTACGCATACCCTGCAGAGCCACGGTGACACTTACACATTGAGAGAGTTACGACTTTGCACACACCCTCGCCCAAGTTAGCAAGAGCCCCGCTGTACAACCTATCAGATATCGCTGCGTCTTTTGCGACCTCCCAACACCAACGCTGGGAGACCACGCATACACCATACTACCAGACACTTGAGACCTGCCTGAAACGGCTGCAGACTAACCCTGCAGCACATAACCGCCTACTACTATGCCTCTGTGAGCTATACCATTGTACACCTTGTCGTTCCACAGTCAACATTACGGTCACGGATCTGGTACACCATCTGTTGCAAATCCCCCCCGCTATTGGTTGCCTACGACTGAATAATCGGCTATTTGCAGGGAATTGGGGGATTGCTACCATGGCACTAATGCTGGGTGATCGCTGCAAAGCAAATCTCTACAACGTAAGACAAAAATACAAGATCTAATGCTAAAATAACTGCACATCGGATGGCTGCATATACACCCACATGAGACTCGCCGCCGGACCCCCGGGTTGTCGGCTAAATGGCTGTGTCATCTAGTCATAGGTTTACCTGATTGTTTTCTGCCCGGCTGGCCCCTGAGATCCGCGGAATGTACCATGTAAGACATTTACCATCTGTACAATAAAGGTCTTCAAAAAAAAAAAAAAAAGTGAGATACAGCGCACTCCCATTTAGTAAATTAATTATTAAATACTTAATTAAGAATAAAAGGCCAACCTTTGGATCAAATACAAGTAATTTAAAAAATGTTTTTATGTATTAGTGCAAATCCATATCTAATATCATGCCTAGTTCAGAAGTGTAATTTCTTAAGATATTGGGCAGCTATGTGCGGAGTTACTTTAAAATGTAAATAATTGATTGTTATAAAAAATGCCTCCTTCGCTTGTAAGCCCAAAGAAATTATGCTACACAAAAGCAAACATGGGGATCGTGAAGCTTCTTAAGAAAAAACAAGGCAATACGACATCGGGTAAAATTGTGGCGCCTTAAAGGAGGTAAAATATATTTAGTTCTCTGTTCTTTATAAAAGTGGCAGAAGAAAAAGAGGTGAAGGTTAGATTCAACAAGCAGTTAGGCATAGATGCCCCAACCATGCTATTTGGTTGGAATGATTGCACATTTAAAGCAATCATCGCAAAGAATCAGTGCAGTAGCATTTTCATTTCAAACACCCTTTTCCTCCCTGAAGTCCTGTGAGCCTGCCAACGGTTGCATAAGTCGGGTTGTCTGGATGCAAAACATTACAGTTGGATTAATTACATCATAGATTCAGTGAAATAACCCTCTCAACTCAAGTACCTATTAAGGCCCTCTGTAGGTCTAAAGGTCTAAATTAATATTTTATATATATATAAATATGAACACAAGGCCGTGGGGTAACGATCGAAACACGTTGAGGTGTTTTGAAAATAATTAAGCCAGATAACTAACCTACGGAGTGCCAATTCCGCTTTCATTTGGATGATGAGAGAGAAAGCCTTTTTTCGATATATATCAAACATCGAGGGCGTCTGATGAAGGAAACCCTCCGAAACGCGTCATGCCCTGATGTTTAAAATAAAGAATGACGGTGTTATGAATCCCACTGTGCCTCCTGAATCTGATTCTTACAATGAGGATTGACGGTGGAAAAATTTGGCGTAAGCGACTTGCTGTGTGGCTTGCTGCGACACGCTGGGATGGCACTCCCGGAAGCATCATGGGAGTCGTGAACTTGTATGGAGACTCCCTGATCACCTCGCACTACGGAGGCAACAGAGTCACGCTGACAGATGGACAGTCCATACTCTTCATGGAGGAAAGTTGCTACTTTACCAGCTTCCCCGTCTCTGTGGCTAAAGGAACTGTGAGGTTGGGAATGCGGGACAAGTACACCGGTGAGAAAAGCCCAGAACAGGTACACCAGCCCTTACCTGAATTCACGGCATATCGGCTTCCCAATGGGGATTGTGATGAACAGCCGATTAATGGAGCCATCGACAGCAAGTTAGAAACACTGCATGCTGGGGGATGTGGTCCAATGTAGGAAACATGATGACTCCGTGCCACAATTTCAGGGAATCCCACACTACTTCAGTGATGGAGAACACTTAAAAACACTAAGAAAGGACTGAGTGTAACAGTGGCAATTCAAACATCAAGGGCGTCTGATGAAGGAAACCCTCCGAAACGCGTCATGCCCTGATGTTTAAAATAAAGAATGACGGTGTTATGAATCCCGCTGTGCCTCCTGAATCTGATTCTTACGATGAGGATTGACGGTGGAAAAAAAAAAAAATATATATATATATATATATATTACCTACTGGCGGTCGCCAGTAGGTAGTTATAGTTAGGACCTAGTTTCCATAGGAAATCCGCAACATTCTATTGGGAATAACTTTGGCCCTGGTGGACGAATGTTTGCAAATTTCTCAAAGAAGATGGCTAGGTCCGCTGCGCTCATTCTGTGAAAGTTTGGGGGGGGATTCGTCAAGTGGGGGCTTAGATAAAAGGGGAGTCCCAAAACGTGTTTTTCCCATGTTATTTTCCATAGGACGTTTAGACACGGCTACAGCTCGAACGGCTGAATGGATTTATAAGAAATTTGGTAGAAAGGTAGAGCGTGGGTCGCAGATCACGCTTTTGTTTAAATGGTGTAAATACGTTTAGTAGTTGCTGAGAAAATTAAAGTTGAAATCAGTTATGAGCTGTTACCATGGTAACAGCCAGAGAAGGCAGAGGGTGAAGGGTGACCGTTATGTGACTTTGAAAATATTGAAAGGATAACCAACTGAAATGTTAATTTGATTATGAAATTGTGCGGGAACAAATATGATTGGTTGGAGAGACATATATGAGTGTGTATTGACAGGAAATATATGCCATTATTCTTTGGTTGCACTGATAGAAGTATTATTGAGAGCTCCGTCAAACGGCTATCGTTTTGCTACTATCATTGTTCTACATCTTATAAAGCATTGGTAAAGGTGAGTGTATAACTGTTTGTTTTATAATGTACCGTTAAATGTGGTTTGATGACTATATTTGATTATTTGACTTACAGTGTCTAAGCAACCACATTTTTGACTTTGTTACGGTTTTATATGTTTTCAACTACTGTACCATTTTATTACATCACTGTTTTTAAACATTGTTTCTTTGTAATTATTAGTTTTAAATTACGATTAATAAATTTGATTAAGGTTAGTGGACTTCAGTCATGTTTTTATGCTATCCACTACTGTTAGGTCTATGAATTAAATGTGAGTTAGAGACGGATCTGCAACGAAATTTGGGGGGGGGGGGACGAAAAAAAATGATTTTTTTCTAGGGGGACATGAACGTGTAATTAGTAGGTAGAGTAAAGCTGGAGGGGCTCTTAGAATGGGTAAAACAAGTGCAAGGCCTAATTAACATTCGAATGGTTCTTTATAGAGATGTGAAACGTTCAGGTGCGGCTCTGTGTGTATCTGGGATGTATGTTATCTTGGGCTTCCACAGCAGACGTGAGTGAGGGGGGTGGGGTGAAGTTGTGTGCAGTTAATAGGGGTTGTGCGCTGTTTTTTCACTTTCTTTGAAGTGTGAATTATAGTTTTGAATGTATTTGTGGTATACTGAATAAACGTAATATAAAATGTAATAAAATACACAGAAATTAATTGAGATTTGGGAGCGTTTGCACATAATTTGTAAAGTTGGTTACAGATCAAAAAAAGGAATTAGCAGAGACACAGATAATGCCGGTAGAGAGAGAAATGGTAGATTATATGTGATATCGTCGACAAAAAGTGTGAATGCTTTAGGTATTTTAAACTTTAAGTTTGAGGAAAAAATTACAATGTGGTTTGTGGCCGAGGGATGCACTGGTGGGGTTGGGGTGAGAAGCAGAGGTGTCCCAGTACAATCAAATAAAAAATTGTGACCATGAGGTTGTACACAGGTTCGTGGAGTATATGCCTTCATAAATTGATGTAGAAGACCGAATATATATAGAGGTTTCTGTGTTCCGACGTTTGAATGTATTTTCAACTCACTCCTGCTTTCCGTATCAGTTGCTTTGTGTTATCTTAGTATGTGTATGTGTGTGTGTGTGCGTTCAGTCTGGGCTGAGGAAGTTTGTTCTGCAGGCAGACACAGATAGTCGCATCAGAGTACTTGGCAGGTTTCGAAAATATTATTTATATAATTGAGATGGTTTTTGGAAGCGTTAGTCAGTGTATGTCGAGTTTCAGAATCACCGCTCGGTCGGCTCCACAGAGCTGAGGGTTTGTCGTGTTTCACTTCTTAGTCCCTTTGGGTTTTCACTTTGTTGTCTGATGGCTGGCAAAGAAGTGTTTGTTATAGTGGCGATGAAAGGGTGATAAGTACTGAAATACGACATAGCATGTGCTCTGTGGAAGCGGGGGAGCAGTGATTAACAGTCTGAGTGAACCAGAACTGCGGCGGTGCTTGCTAACAGTAATAAATTCTTTTTTTGCCAGAGGTACGATTGATGCTATGGTTCACAACCCGCAAAGAAAGGCTTGACTGACCGTCGCAGGCCAGCGGGTTGAACTATGAATAATTCAGGTTGACAAAAGAAAACATGAATTGAGTACAGCTGAGATTACGTCAAACACATGAATACAGTTTTAGTATACATTATTTCAGTTGTGAATATGGGTTAAAAGAGAGAACGTATATATTTGAAATATTTATTCACTGATGCAGTGCTTTGAAGCGAAGTTTTTTTATCTAATACAAGTAAAGATATTATAAAGAAAGTAGTGGGCATAGTTACTAGTCCATACAACACAAATGATGGAAATGTAGTATGAAGCAAAATGAATAACGTTTTAAAAACATATTGTACAGCCCCGCAATCAAATATATTAAATTATATTGCATGCAAGAAGGTGTCTTTTGATTTTAAGTTCAGTAATCATATATGAAAATGCTAGTGGTTAAACATCACCTCATTAACAATTAGTTTTATGCATACGAAGCACTAACAAGCTTGTATGGTATTGTGAAAGGAAAAAATAAACGCGCCAAAAGCGAGAACTTGGCTGGAGGTGCATGTATGTTATCTGCAGGGACGTTCGAAAATCAGTACTCAGAATAACTACTGTATTGAGATAATTTTTTGAAAGGTTTCAGTACTCGATGTGACATACAGGTTGATAAGCAAGGGTAATATCAGTGTAATCATATACTTTTCAGTTATGAATCAAAAATCTTTCAATAGGCATAAAGCAAAAACAGCACATATGTGTGTAAGGCGGAAATTGGAGTAGAAAGGAAAAATGGTGATAAACGATATAAAGTCATTGTAACTATACACATTTATCAGGGTACATTTAACCATATTTTATGCAGCCTTGCTTCGAGAATAATTCAAATCAGATAAGATAACATAAGCTAGTGATTTGTTGAAATTAGAGCATCATGAAATGTTTTGCACAAAATCGAGTTGGTGTGGAAAAAAAATTAACTCCACATAAAATACAAAAATCTCACCAGCAGGAAATTGCAATGTCCAATGTTAGTAAAGCCAATAGGTCTGTTTATATAAAACATAAAAATAAAAAAATAATAAGAAAAATAAGGAAGGGAAAAAACAGTCAAGATATCAATGGCTTGCATAACAGTCATCCTTCCATTGAATAGGCAAAGTAAGTGGCAACCGCTTCTAAAAGAAAGTCATTGTTATCGTCCGAAAACAAGTCAGCCATCCAATTGAAAAGAGGAAATGAACATACATGGTCATTAATTACCGGAGCCTCTAGTACCATCAGAGGACAACTCGGTGACTTTTCTATGTAGCTGTGTGCCAAGAAATCTTGCGCCGCTGCGAATATATTCCAATGACCCAGAACTCCATGTATCACTGCAAAGGCCATAATCCCTCCGTCGGAACAAAGCTTTTCATGATCAAGTAACGGATTCATGAGATGATTGTAATTCACTTCAGGAGGTACCGAGTTGCAGAGACATAAGTCTAGGGCCCACATGAAATCACAGCTCAGGCAATGAAATACAGGTTGCACACAGGTGAAATAGGAAAATCGAAATGATAATCCATATGATGCACTCAAAGTCGCGAGTGGTAGGATGCCATAGTACTCAAGCATCTTGTGGCGAAACAGTTCTAAGTGCTCCAGCTCGTTTGCGAAGACAGGACGGACCTCCATTTTGTAAAAAAGAAAATAGGAACACAAAAGTAGTAGCTGCTGGTAGTAGATGAGGAAGTTGAGAAACATAGATGAGAGAGTATGGAGTGAAGAGTAGCAGAATGCCTTTAAATAATTTGGTGCAAAAAAATCACCAAACCATTGGTTAGTAGTTGCAAAAAAATAGCCCAGCTGGGAAGTGGAGGAGCGTTAAAGATTATGAGAGTCACCTCAGAAAATTGTAAAGGAAGGTCACTATTTAATAAGGTATGCAGTTTTCTGCGAGTGTTAGCTAAGTGAATGAGATATGTTTGTGAACAGATGCTCGGGTAGCTTGTTTTTGTGACAATAAGGCTGTTGTTCAAGTCTGGGGATGGAACTTTCAGTTCAAGGCCGGATTTCGCGGCCAGATGGAAACATCAAGGTTCTCATGCGGGGGTGGATAAACTAAATTTTTACAGAGAGATATATGCAGAGTGACTATTATAGAGTAAGGCTTGTCGTTTAAAAACTCATAGTAATTCACATTGCTTGAAAATAAATAATCACTGCTGAGTATAAAGGTAAAATTCGGCATTATAGGAGGTACCGGTGTACCTTTGAAAACGCATGCAACATTACAGCGCTTCCTGTTAAATAAGTCATGCAATTGGTAGTGCCTGGATGTGAACGATTATGTGCGGTATTGATATTTTTGACACTGTGTACTTATGAGTAGTGGAGAAGTGACGCAATGAGATGATGTTAGGTGAGTGTAGTGTAGTAACGGAACGGAAAACCTTTAAAGAGAGTTACATTTAGTGTGGAATACTTTTTATTTTTTAAGAAACTTAGGTATGAGAATATTGTTGTAGTGTCAGCGGGACTATAAGTTGAAGTTTGATAAACATTATTGAGAGGAGTAAATTAAGGTTTATTTAACTTGTGCAGCTATTAATCTGTGTGAAAGGCAATAGTCCACAGTCTTGTAAATAGGGGTGTGCGATCGAGTGCGCGCACCCGGCAACTTTTTTCACAAAAGAAATGGTCTTTTCGCGTTCAGGGTCTATACTGCACCCCCTGAGAAAAGCTACCCGGTTAGATAATCTGTACCTTGTCCCCTTTCCATGTTCTAACCCTTTGTTCAGTAGAATATATTCACTCGCACTAACAAAATGGCGGTCAACACTTCCTGATTTCCTCCGATTCGAATGTTGACATACATTAAATAGCAAATCACAATTCCGCAAACTGTAAATTTTTGAAATTTTGAAAAATAGGCAAAATTACAAAACTTACAGACCTGAAACTATCTTAAAGTCTCCTCTCCGTTTGCACCATTAAATTTTATTTACAAACCACGTAGTCGTCAGTCTTGTAAATAGGGGTGCGCGATCGAGTGCGCGCACCCCGTAACTTTTTTCAAAGAAAAAAAATGTTGTTTTCGCGGTCAGGGTGTATACTGCACCTCCTGAGAAAACCTACCCGGTTAGATAATCTGTACCTTCTCTCCTTTCCATGTTCGAACCCTTTGTTCTGTAGAATATATTCACTTGCACTAACAAAATGGCAGTCAACACTTCCTCATTTCCTCCGTTTCGAATGTTGGTAGACGTTAAGCAGCAAATCACAATTCCGCAAACTGTAAATTTTTGCAATTTTGAAAAAAAGGCAAAATTACAAAACTTAAAGTCCTGAAACTATCTTCATGTCTCCTCTCCCTTTGCACCATTAAATTTTATTTACAAACCACGTTTCCTTTTTGATCACACACGATTGTTTCTCGGTTTTCCACATTCAATGCGTAGACACTTTTGCCTTTTCAGTCACTTATGCGGCTGTGCGTGAGCGGCATTGTGATTTGCTAATTAACGTCTGTAAACATTCGATTCGGAGGAAATCACGAAGTGTTGACCGCCATTTTGTTAAAAAACACCCTACACATAATGTACATGTATTTAGGAAACAAATATACTAAGTAAGGTTGTGTAGCAGTGCATATCATAAATATTGCATGTAGTATCCTGGCAATGTGTGGTAGATTATACTGTAAATGATGATTGATTTAAAAAAATTGTGGGTGAAAAATTTGGTAATTAAATGTGTTTCACAAAGAAATATTAAACTTAGGCTTTAGGATATATATTGGATAGAAAATTAGGGAATGTATCTGTTAGGCATGAAATTTGGCAGAATGGGTGTATGTTGTCTAATAAATATGTCTGTAATATGTTAACTAAAATTTAGTTGTTATTTTTTTTTAAGAGTGTTTGGTGCTGAAAAGCAACAACCGGAAGTGAACGTGAGAGTATACAACGACCAAATTCTTTTTTACAGGTGAGTTGAAATTTTTTAAATGACAATTTATTTTTGTGCAGTATACCATAATAAGCAAGATTTTTAAGAATATTTGCACTGCTTCTCTTTTGCAGGAGGATTTTAATTTCTATTTTAAACCTGTCTGTACCTGCTTGCAGTACATATGTATTTTGAAATACGGTTGCATTGTTTTGTTGGTACTATCTTTTTATGGGCCGGGTCCATGTGTTATTTTCTATGCAGTTTGGGTTCATCTATTCTTTGATTGTAAGAGTTTGCTGTTTACGTGGATTAATTTTTGCTAAGTCATCATTATCTCTCTAACTTATGCTGTATCATTTGTGTACAGTCATTTTTCTTGATTTATAGAGGTCTATTATGATATGGCTGTTGGCGTGATGGCCATTTCTGTGACTGTACTATCTATTTGCACTCTATTATATGCATTTGCACAGGTGTATTATGATGTGGTCAGTCGGAGGCCGTGGAGGGACTTACGGTGGGGCAGGGAGGGAGGGAGGGGGAGGTGTAGGGTGGAGAGATCTAAAATCTGGGATATAGATAATTGCAGGTAAGTATACAATTCAATTAATAAAATGAATTTTGTAGTGTACACAGCATCGTATTTTGCAATGCAGTGCGCACTACAAAATTCATTTCAATAATTAAATTATGTATTTACTAGAAATTATCTATATCCAGGTTATAAGGTCCCTCCACCCTACACCTCCTCCTCCTTGTCTCCCTGCCCCAACATAATTCCCTCCACGAGTCGCGGATGAATGTGGTTTCATATGGTTATGATGAAATGTTTTACATTAGATGAAATTTACATGTTGAGTATGCTGTTTAAAGGTAAAAGCAACAGTCTTTGTGGGAAGTAGCAATCTGTTTAGTGAATGTTTTAATTGGTATATTGTGAGTCATTCCTTCAGTTTGCATACAGTTTGAATCACAGTTTGTAGTGGTGAACTCAGAAAATAGATCCCTACAAATAAATTAGAAAGTGTATAAATAGTTCTACAGCACACAAATCCTGAAAACAAATTTCAGACTGAAATGTGTTTTTACAGCAGAATTTCAATTAGAAAAATTAAAAGGAATAGTGTTAATATGTAGGATCAAAGTGTCAGTTTCTTTCTAAAATAAATAGGAAGGTGCTATCTTAATCTATGTAGTTAATGTTTTAAAAAGTATGAAAATGTATGTAGTTTAAAGATTAGTCAAGGTAATTTTTGGTCATCTAATCATAAGAAAGATATAATGTAGTCTTTATATTTTCTTAAAAGGACACAGAAGATAGAAAAGAAGTAGTAAAATGGAACAATCTTCAGAAAATATAAATGTCCATTTTGAAATGGCAACTGAACTTATTGAAGAATTATTACAAGGAATATTTGAAGAGGAAAATGGAACAGAAAATGAGGACTTTTGGGACTGCAGTTTTGATGGTTCATACTTAGAAATGGTGGAAGGGAAAGAAGAAGAGAATTTGCAAGGAGAAAATAATATTAATGAAGTATCCGATGAAATGATGCTACACGTGCTTCTGGAATACGAATTATTAAATCAATACAATTATTTTTGTTTTTAAAAAAAACATGATTGTTGTACTATTCATTGGTATTCTCTTTTTTGAGAATGATAGTAAAAGTTTTGATGAGGTGTGTAACAGATTAAAGTAAAAAAAATAAAAGCATTAGGAACACCTAGAATGCTTGAAAATTAGTATAGTACTTATATGCCTGAAAAATTACATTCATAAAATACATGTATAATGATAACACAGGTATGGAGTGTCATAAATTTTGAAACAATATTCACTATAGGATTTCCTACTCTGACCAGAGACTGTTTCTTTGTCTTTATTGTAGTTATAAAATCAAGCAGTGGTTATTATTTGTAATTTATATGGTAGTAGGGGTCTATAATATTTTTTAACTTTTTTCCAAACAGATTGTCATTTATATCACAAACATCAATCACTATGCCGACCAGAAATGAAAAAAGAAAGCTGTATAAAAAGACATACCATTTGAAGAGGAAAGAGCACAAGATTTATCTAATCAACAAAGGACGGAGAAAAACAAGAGTGCTCCTGGTAAGAGCAGCAAGGATTTTTTTAAAAAATTGTGTCAAAGGAAAACTCAATTGGATAATGTTGAAAAGGAAAAACAGTTTTCAGTATCTACAAGGAGAAATGGAAGAAAAAAGACAATTGTGTCTGAAATCAGTGGTGAGGAAAGTATGTACAGTAAAAGACGTACTAATCAGTTTGCGGAAATAAGGAAACGTATGTTTCATAAGAGAGTAGTTTTGAATTTATTGAAAAAGGAAAAAGTTTCTAAAAGGAAATCTGCTTTTTATAAGAAGAAAAAATATATAGAGGAAGTTGTGGATGATGCGTTCAAGACAAAAAAAAATTGTTTATTTTAGTGCTTAACAGAATAAATACACTAAATAAGGCAATCAGAGTTTTAAAAGCTAAGAGTAAATGGAAGAGACACATAAATAGAACTAATTTTTGTAAAATCTTTTCTGGTAAATGGATGCATACTTCAAATTCTGAGCCATTTTTTAATGAAGAGAGTTACTTTCAAAGTAACGACTTGTTGCATGCAGTTGACACCAGTGGTCGAGCGTATGAAGTGAAGGATGGCTATCCTATTGAGAAAGAGAAAATTGAGGTCAGAAATCCAGAAGGGGAACTAGGTGGAGAAGTTTTACAGGGACGTGTTCATGCTCCTGTTTATAGTTGGAATTGTAGCAGTATTTGCAGTGTACGACAGGATTCAATTGATTTCTTTCGCAATTTCTTACGTAAGTACAGTAAGGAAAGTCTAAAAAAAAATTGTAATGTTGCAAGAATTAGATCGTTGCAGAGTGAGAGAAAAAACAGGTTTGCAAGGCCATTCTCTGGCTTGTCTTTCTAAAAAAATATGCCAGAGTGTTTTTCATCACTTCAGGATGTTAGCAGTGCATCATACCAAAATGAGAAAATTAGTTAGAAAGATGTATTATGCAAAAAGTCCAGCACTTAAACTTAAAGAGTTAAATAGTGCTCTTTTGCATGGATGTGCATTAGATGTGAAGAATATTTGTGCAGAAATTGAGGTAAGTTATTTTGCTCGAGATGAAGAGAATGTAGAAACTGATATAGTTATACAAGGAAATGTGTTAGAAAATGTTGCACATTTTAATACTGAAGAATTTGAACAGGAAATAACAAAGTTTAAGTTGATTGCAGGTGAAAAACCAAATGTAACTTGTGTGTGTTGACGACGCATTCATTACAAAAGTCAAACTAGGTTAGTTGATTTATATTTAAAAAGTGAAGATGAAGATAATACTCAGTGGAGAGAGTTTGCGACTTATTTGCTGGTAGAAAACTATTTTGATTTGGGTTTTGAGCAACATATTTGTAAATATTGTTATAATAAATTAAATGAAAATAGAATGCCTGCTAGAGCTGTATATAATAATCTTGAGTTGATAAATATTCCATCGGAACTGAAGGATTTAAATACTTATGAGACTATTCTGATTCAATGTGTACATCCTTTTCAGGCTATTGTTCGTATGGAGCCTAAGACTGGGAAATTAAACCCTACAGATTTACAAAGAGGATTAAAGGGTAGAGTTGTATATTTGCCACTTGATTAAAAAAAAATGGAGACAATTGGTATTGAAAATGTGGAAGAGGAATCTCTAGTTATTCTAGTTAATGGTGTACCTACAAAGAGTAAGAAAATCTGGCAAGATTTAGTGGATGTTAGGAAAGTGAAAAAGGCAACGTTGTATTTAGTCAAAAATAATAAATACTATAAAAATGTGTATGTAGAAGAAGAGGATGTAAGTGAAGAAGAGGATAATGATTTGTCTTTTGGACAAATTGAAAAAGTTGACTTGTCCAGAACGGAAGAAATTTATGAACATTACAGTGTTCATCCACTGTATTCGAAAGAAGCAATGGGGAATACTATTGAGTTATTTCAGATGAAAAAAGCAGAAGGAAGTCCTATTAGTGTATGGGAAAAAAGTTTGGAAGGTCGTTGTTTCCCACAGTTATTCCCAACAGGTGAAGGTGCGCGATATGATGATCGACCTATGCAGATTCCTGCATCTGAGTATCGGACAACAAGATTATATGCAGAAGATCCTAGATTTCGTCAATGTATTCCGTATTTGTTTCATCTTCTGTTTGAGAGTGACTTATCTGGTCTTTCTTATGCAGTAAACCATATCTTAAAAAGTGGAGTGCATCTGCAAAATGTTTCAGCAAAGGAATTTATGGATAAAGTGCAAGAGAAAGATAGTGTTTTGGATTCTCACCTAATTAATTTAATGGCATGTCAGCGTGGTACTAATGAGTATTGGTACCGTCATCATGGAGATTTAAAATGCATGCTAAGAAACTTGGGAGCACCAACATGGTTTTTAACTCTAAGCTGTGCAGAGTATGCCTGGGAAGATTTACTTGATTTTCTTCGAGAGGCGAATGTAAATATTGAAAATATAAACTACAAGACACCAGGAGAATTGTGTTCGTTGGATCCGGTTAATGTTTGCAGATATTTTAATCATAGATTTGAAGCTATGATGTCTTTTATTACAAACAAGAAAAATCCTCCGCTTGGTGAAGTTCTGGATTTCTTCTGGAGAAAAGAGTATCAAGCAAGAGGTGCTCCTCATATTCACATGTTACTATGGATCAAGGATGCTCCCAAATTTGGAAAAGACTCCGATGACACTGTACTGTCTTTTATTGAACAATATGCCACTTGTGACATACCTAACAGTACAACTGATAAGGACTTTAGAGGAAAAGTGTTACGGTTTCAAAGACATCGTTGTGGAAAATATTGTGTGCGAAAATTCAAATCAAAGGATAAATTCTACACTAAATGTCGTTTTGGATTTGCACGACCGGTGCTTTCAAAAGGAAGAGTCAACATTTTGATGTCAACTTTGCGACATAATATCAGAAGAAGATCACCCAAAAATACATACAATTTAAGAAGAGGTGAAGAGTCCAAATATATAAATGACTACAACCCTGTCATTTTGACCATGTGGAATGCTAACATGGATATACAATATGTTGCGGATAACTCTATTGCTGTGGCTCGATATGTAACGTCTTACATCACGAAATCTGAAAAGACGGAACTGAAGGAGATGTGGGAAGATATTTCTCATGAAAAGAGCCTAAGCAAGAAATTGTATACGTACAGTTTGAAGATGTTATCTCATCGAGAAATTGGCGCATATGAATGTTGTGATCGATTATCATCAGCAAATCTTTATGCGAAATCTCGAAGTATCCTGTGGGTGAGTTTAGGTCTTGCAGGAACACGAAGCCGTGTTTTGAAAACTGTGCAAGAAATTGAATATTTAACACAGAAAGAACCAGACAGTACAGACATTCTGAAAACAAATATGTTGGATACATACTATCCAAATTGAAAACATTTGTCTGTATGAAGTACTTGAAAAATACACTTTTAAAAGGAATATTAGAGAGAATGTTGAAAAAGGTATATACGCTGTGATTGGACAGGAAGGATGTCTGGTGAAACAAAGAAAAGGACACCTGATTAATCACCGAAAACTGAGTTGCGAATATCCAGACAAAAGAGAATTTTACTATTTAGCTCTTTTGCAACTCTTTAAACCATGGCGTACTGAAGAGGAACTACTTGGAGACTTCATTAGTTATGAAGATTCCTTTAACGCATCAAAAAGTAGTATAGAATGTCCTGTTTTTAGTAATTATCTCAAAATGTTGAACGACGAAATAGAGCAAGAAGCAACAATTGCAGCGGAGATTGCTAGAGAAAGTTCACAAGACACTCAAAGTTCTGCATCGTTGAGTCAGAATCCACTGGGAGAACCAATTATCCGAAATGAAGCAGCCACTGCCATGGATGAGGTGGAAAGAGCAATGCAGCAAGCTCAAGAGGATATAATAAACTTAGAAGAATTGGAGAAGGAATTTAATCTTGAGCAAAGACAGATATATGACGAAGTGATAGAGCACATTGAGCATGGTATTCGTCATGACAAAAAAGAATGCTCATGTATGTCATTTGAACCTATTCGACTATATGTAAGTGGAGAAGCTGGAACAGGGAAACGTTTTCTTATAAAAGGAATTACTACATATCTACAGCAAAGAACTCAGTCACCGCTGTCTTGTGTTGTTACTGCTCCAACTGGATTGGCAGCACATAATATTAAAGGTATTACTTTACATCGCTTACTGATGCTGCCAGTTGAACATGAAAATAAATTACAATATCACAATCTATCTGGAGACGCTTGTTATGAAGTTTCTAGAGTTCTTAAAGAAATGAAACTTCTCATTATTGATGAGGTAAGCATGGTATCCAATTTAATGCTTGCTTTTGTACATTTAAGAATCCAGCAGATACTTAAAACTGACTATGATGTTTTATTTGGAGGGAAACATGTCATAGTTTTTGGAGATCTACTGCAACTAACTCCTGTGAAAGGACAATCTGTATTTGAAACTGTTACACATGAAGACACTAGAAAGTGTCTTGGCAGTATTGGAAATGTTAATATATGGTCACATTTCAAATATACTGAACTGATTCAAAATATGCGACAGGCAAAGGATACTAAATATGGAAATATTCTTCAAGATATAAGGATTGGAAAACTAACTGAAGATGCGAAAGAAACTCTACGAACTCGATTACTTTGTAAGTTGTTTCCCAATGAAGATAATGTACCTGAGAAAATATATAGTAA
This sequence comes from Lissotriton helveticus, assembly GCF_964261635.1. Taxonomy (NCBI): domain Eukaryota; kingdom Metazoa; phylum Chordata; class Amphibia; order Caudata; family Salamandridae; genus Lissotriton; species Lissotriton helveticus. The sequence goes on along the minus strand of NC_136068.1, from coordinate 598,988,843 downwards.
AGAGGTAAAAGATAAGTTACTGGTTGCAGGACTATTACTCCATAGTCCTCTCACCCAGGGCATCAGGAGATTGCTGATACTTCAGCTAATGAAATTCAAACGTAATGCTGAGTTGTTTTCACAAATAATTCAATCAATTTTATTCACTGTGATTTCTTATCATCCATGTTGTATTCACATATTCTTTCATATATGTATTCGTTATTCTTTCAAATGGTTATTTATATAATCCCCGATTTAATCATTTCCAATGCATTTCGGTGCCCTTTGCACCTTCATCAGGGAAACCTGCGAAATAACAAATAAAACCTGCTTCAACCTGTCCTATATATATAAGCTTACAATAGTAACATAAATCAGCGTTAGTGATATGGCGGTAGTTCATGTTTTCATCTAAATGCGCTATCTCGAAATTTTCGATGGGCTTAGTGACCGGACAGAATTTTTGTGTTATCTATAAAGTATGATGTGACCTTTGAACATATTTGTGATTAACTGTAAAACGTATCTTAGTATTAAGAATGAATACTATACGAGGAAGATACCAGAACACACAGTTTTTATAGGCTTATAAAGCAGTCGGATATGGCTCTGGCGTATAGTCATTAGAATTAAACCAACGGCAGTAGGACTTAGGACCGCAGCAGTACTTTTGCGTAAAGTTAATTGTAAAAAAAACATTTACCTGCAGTATAGCGCATGCGCGAGTTTTTGAGAGAAACACTAACACCTGTGACCCCAACACCAGGAAGAGCATAGCAGCATTCGCGTTAGCGCATGGAAGTGAAAGCAACGATTATTAGGTGAGAGACATCGACTTGTTACCAAGATCGCGTAAAGCGCACGTTTTATAAAAACTTCACCGAATTATGCAAGCGTTTGGTCGGCTCACGAGTAACGAGGCTTTTCTAGTAACTATACGAACACAAACGCTAACACATAGTACGCAAAATGAGGAAAGTTAATTCAGTATTGCACGACAGCGATTTAGTCCTGAATGTTTCGAGATAGCGCATTTAGATGAAAACATGAACTACCGCCATATCACTAACGCTTATTTATGTTACTATTGTAAGCTTATATATATATAGGACAGGTTGAAGCAAGTTTTATTTGTTATTTCGCAGGTTTCCCTGATGAAGGTGCGAAGGGCACCGAAATGCATTGGAAATTATTAAATTGGGGATTATATAAATAACCATTTGAAAGAATAACGAATACATATATGAAAGAATATGTGAATACAACATGGATGATAAGAAATCACAGTGAATAAAATTGATTGAATTATTTGTGAAAACAACTCAGCATTACGTTTGAATTTCATTAGCTGAAGTATCAGCAATCTCCTGATGCCCTGGGTGAGAGGACTATGGAGTAATAGTCCTGCAACCAGATTATTCAAGTACACTCTAGGAGGAGAGTGATACCCAGGAGGCACGGCTAACCATTGGATAGAAACCAGGTTGTGCACATCCTACACTTTGAAGTAAAAGATAAGTTAGTCATATGCTTGATGCCAACTCTAAAAGAATGCTCAGTTTTCAATGAGAAAATGTTGAAGTTGGAAAATCAAGAAATTAAGAAACTGGAAGCTAAAGATAAAATAGAGCATGAAGGAAGTACTATTGTTTTGTCTGAAAAATTAAAGTTAAAATTGGATACTCTTCAGAAATCTATATCTAAAACTGCTGGCTTAGAGAAGAATCTGTATGTATGTTTAAATTGTCGGATTATTTTACGGAGAAATTTACTTGTAGAAGAGGTTTGGTGAATGGAGCAATGGGTAATATTGTTGGTTTTGTAAATTACCCAAATAGAGATGAGATTGAAGGGGCGTGGCTTGAGCGCCGACCGGGATGGCTGCGTGAGCGAGTTGCTCCACGCCAAGCCCCGTACTTTCTCCTGTAAACCCGAGCCCCCGGTCGCCTGACGGCGGACATTGAGGTCCTGGAGGGTCACTGACATAGTGGGCTGCGTCCGGACCCCGACTGGCCCCTGGTTGCCGAGTGTGGGCTGACCTGGAGACTGGCCCGGTCTGGCCGGACCAAGGCGGCAAGATGGCGGCGCCGAATAAATGAAAGCGCCGAGGGCTACGCTGTGAGGAGGCGCGAGACTGAAGGAAGGCGCCTAGAGGGCTGCTCCAAGCGGTGAGCCGGGAGGCGGACTGCAGGTGCGGGCCAGAGCAGCGGCGGAGACCGAAGCGGCGAGCGGAGGTGGGTGGCGCCCCTCCCCCCCCCTGATTCCCCGGCCGGATGGAGAGCTGGGCCCCGGCTTGCGCTGGGCGGGCAGGGCGCGGCTGGAGCGAAGGGCCGCCGGGCCGTTAAGCCAGCCGCAGCGGAGGCAGCAGAGACGCAGCGGGAGGCAAGGAGTACCGGAGTGCTGCAGTGGGAGCTGCCGGTGGCGTCCCGAGGGGCAGATTGGCCGAGTGGCGGCTGGCGGACTGATCGCCGATGCAGGGCCCGCCCGGGGGCCAGCAGGGGTGCGCTGGGCCTGCACACTGATATTGCGGCCCCAACGAGTGCTGTAGCAGCGGTGGCCTGCGTTCTGTGGCCCAGTTCGGGACATTGTGCACTGACCCGAGTGAGTCTACGCTGGGCGCCTGGGGGTGAACACGCTACCCGGCGGGGAATAGCAGGATCTGCAGTGGGGCCTGGGGCGAGCTCCCACGATCAACCCAGTGTTTGCCAGGGGAGTGCTATCTTGCGCCAACGGCTGCCTGTCCCTACTTGAAGAATCTGGGTGGCACCGCCCGCCGATTGCGGCCGACCCTCTCCTGGCGCGGGAGGTGGGCTGAAGAACGCAGGCTCGGCGAGGACGGCGGGTTGGGACGGAGCCCATTCTGGTGCGGCTGGTTGGACCTGCCCGGGGACACGAGCTTCTGGCTGCCCGCCACTGTAATTGTTGAGGGGCCTGCACCTCTGGACTGGAGGTTACCGGCTGGGAGTGGTGGAGGGGAAGCTGGCCCCGCATGGACATCACAGGGCGAGCCTAGGACCGAACCGTCCGGAGGGACCGCCACCATTGGCTGTCTTCGGTGGGAACTGCTTGCTCAAGATGGCCGCGCAGGGAAATGGCGTCGTGGCGCCGCCTGAGCGGGGAGGCACGGGATCTGAGGACGTGGAGGGCGATATCACGACAGGGCCGTCACCACAGGAACAACGTCTGAATCTCCGCCTTGACGCTATCTTGGCAGCGATCACTGCCACAAAGGAGGAACTACACCAGGACATAGCACAGTTGGCGACGGGGCTTGGCCTACTGAGGGCGGACCACGCCAAGCTCTCGGACAGAGTGAAAATCAATGCGCAACTGCTCCAGGAGCTGAAACCGGCAGTGGTTACCGCGGAACATAAACTTGAGGACGTTCTTCATAGAGTGGCGATCCTGGAGCGGCGAGCGGAAGACGCGGAAGGACGTAATCGACGGAACAACGTGCGGGTGGTGGGGCTTCCGGAGAAGATTGAGAAAGGTGACGCAGTGTCCTACATGGAGGACTGGTTTCGAACAGTGGTGGCGCCGGAAGGCCTGTCCCCCTTCTTCTCGCTGGAACGGGCGCACCGGGTGCCCGCCAAGCCACCCCTGGAGGGCAGACCACCCCGACCGATGGTGGTCAAACTGCTGCACTATAAAGATCGGGATCTGCTGATCCAGCGGGCGAGATCCCTGGGGCCCTTCCAGGTGGATAACAGTAAGGTGACGATTTTTCCGGATTACACGCAGGAAGTGCAGAGGGGCAGGGCTTCCTTCCTGTCGGTGAAGAAGGAGCTAAGAGAAGAAGGAATCCAATACTCCTTGCTTTTTCCGGCCAAGCTACGGGTCATAGTTGATGACCGGACTCATTTTTTCCAAACGCCCGATGAAGCATGGTCCTGGCTGGAACTGTATCGTGCGGGGACGGATCGTGCACACAGGCCTACCAGGGATCGACAGCAGCCGGTCAGGGTCAGGCAGTCCCAGCGTATCCGCTCCAGGAACAGGCGCCAACGAGCTGAGCGGGAAGCACAAATGCTGGCCGATAGACAGAGTGCGTTGGAGGCCACGGCTAGCATTACGGGGTCACAGCAAGAAGACGCTTCCAGAGGCTCGGCATCGGAGGAGGAAGGAGTGAAATCCGGTGACGAGGACTCAGAGGCGGGTGGAGGGCTGGGGCCGGAGGTCACCCCACAGACATCAGATGGTATCTTTAATGGATGATGCTAATGGCTGCTGAACACTTCTGGGTGGCCTGAAAGGGCGATTGATCCTGACCTTTTTTGCCTACCAGGTATGGGGCTGCACTAGCAATATGGGGCTGTGGGCGCGGGGTGGTTGCTCTGTCGTCCTGGTTAGGGGCTCCATAGCCCTCAATAGACCCTTAAGGTCTTCTGTGGTGTCGACCACAGGTTAGTGTGATGTGTTGGGTGTTTACGGTTTGGAACGGGGCTGAAGCTGGGTTACTAGGCCCTGTCATGGGGAGGGGGTTGGGGGGAGTTGGGGTACATGTTTTGAAGGGGATGCACCATTGCTGCAATGCGGGTTACACATATTGGCATGCGCTATTGTTGGGATTGATGCTCTATGGGGACGTTACCTAACCTGAAATGTATCACATGGAATGTCCGGGGTCTTCGAACTATGGTGAAGCGCCACAAGGTACACGCCTACCTGGTGAGGCGGGGTGTTCAAATAGCGATGCTTCAGGAGACGCACTTGACGCAGCAGGAATGTGGAGCGTTGCAGAAGAGGTGGAGGGGCCAGGTGTTTGGCACGACTTATTCGGCATTCGCCAGAGGGGTATTGATCTGGATTAGGGCGGGCACGCCTTTCCAAGTTACTAGTCAGAAGATAGATCCAGAGGGTCGCTATGTGGTAGTGGAGGGGCGGCTACATGGAAGGGAGGTGGTGCTGTGTAACATTTATGCCCCCAATGCTGATCAGGCTCGTTTCTTCGAGGGTTTATCGCGATCACTGGCGTATTATTTGGCAGGCCCCGTACTGGTGGCAGGGGATTTTAACTCCATTACTGATGTGCTGATGGACAGATCGCACCCGCCCTTAGTTGACTCCCCTGTGCGCCGTCTAGCGTCCCATAGGCGGGACTGGCAGGATCAGTGGGGTCTGGTGGATGTGTGGAGGGCGCAACACCCCGAAACTCGAGATTACTCCTACTTTTCAACGCTACATGACCTCCATGTTAGACTGGATTCAGTGCTGTGTAGCGATGCATTGGCGAGGGTGGTAACTGGCTCTGAGTATTTGTCCAGGACCATCTCGGACCATAACCCCCTGTTGATCTCTATGCAATGGCAGCTGGCGAGATCGGCGGTCCCTACGTGGCGACTGCGTCCGGAGACGCTGGAGGACCCGGTGTTTTGCGACACGGTCCGCCAGGGCATAGATGGTTATTTTGAGGTAAATGCTGGATCGACAGCGGCTAGAGCGATTGAATGGGACGCTATGAAAGTGGTGGTGAGAGGGGTGTGTATGGGGAGGTTTCTGACCGTGAGAGGGGCGGTGCTGAATGACCTTGCAAAAGCGGAAGAAGTGTTGAGAGGGGTGGAACAGCAGAGGCCCGAGAGGCCGGAGATTCAGGACCGATTGTTGCGAGCCAAGGAGAATGTGGCGACTGAGACAGAGAGGTTGCGGTGCTATGATTACAAATTACATGCTGTGAAAGTGCATGAGGAGCGGGATAAGGTGGGCACGCTCCTGGCGAAGCTGGCTGATCCGAACCCTAGGGGGTGCCCGGTCCTGAGTGTGCGACAGGAGGACGGGGAGGTGGTTTACTCGCAGTCAGCGGTCCTGGGGCGCTTCCAATCTTACTATTCAGGACTGTATGCCAGTCACCTCGAGGCGACGGTCACGGAAATAGGGGATTACCTGGAACAGATTCCTTTACCGTTACTGGATGGGGAGGAAGCCCGGGATCTAGGGGGGCCCATCACCCTGGCGGAAATCAAAGGGGCAATTGCCCATATGGCACGGAACAAAACCCCTGGGGTAGATGGACTGCCGGTCGAGTTCTACGCTAAATTTATGGAGGTGTTAGCACCCAGGCTGCAGATTGTATTTGAGGAAGCGAGACAATTGGGGCGGTTGCCCGACTCGATGAGGGAGGCGCTGGTGGTGCCGCTGCTGAAGCCGGGCAGGGATGCATTGGATGTCTCTTCTTATCGTCCGTTGTCTATGCTGACCGTAGATTACAAGATCTTGAGTCGTATCCTAGCTACCAGGCTCCTACCGCTGATGACCTCCCTGGTGCATGGGGACCAGGCGGGCTTTATCCCGTCTAGGAATACTTCGATGAATGTTCGGCGGCTGATCGGGGTTATAGATAGTGCAGCTGAGGCGGAACTGGGCCCAGTGGTGTTGACGGTTGATATAGAAAAGGCGTTTGACAGCTTGGAGTGGGATTTTCTGGATGGCGTGCTGTTGAAGTTCGGAGTTGGAGAGGGGTTCCGGCGTTGGACAAGAGTACTTTACTCCTCGGCTAAGGCGCGGGTACGGCTGGGGACCTTGGTTTCTCAGGTTTATCCGGTTGGCAGGGGCACGAGGCAGGGCTGCTCGCTTTCCCCACTGCTCTTTGCCCTGGCTATAGAACCGCTAGCGGCGCAGGCTAGATCAGGCATTCTTTACGAGGGAATAGCACAGGGTCCTGTCTCGCACTATATCTCGCTATATGCCGACGACCTGTTATTGTACTTAGCGGACTCTGGGAGGGCGTTGGAAGGCGCAGTGGACATGTTGAGCAGGTTCGGGAAGCTCTCGGGCCTCAGGGTGAACTGGACTAAGACCTGTGTGTTTCCGTTGCGGAAGACCGCGCACTGCCCACCGCTCACGAGGCCGGTAGTGTGGGAACCCTCTTGCTTTGTTTATCTCGGAGTGCGCATCTACCATGACACAGTGGACCTCCTTGAGGGGAATGTGGGGCGCTGCATCCGGGCGTTGAGGGGTGGTATGGAATTCTGGGCATCCCTTCCGCTGTCAGTGCTGGGTCGTGTTGCGCTGCTAAAAATGGTGGCTCTCCCGCGGTTGCTCTATTATTTTAGAACTTTGCCGATATGGATCCCGCAGAGGATCTTTAGGGAACTGAGGACGTTGGTGACTGGCTTTCTCTGGGGCCAGGGTCGCCGGAGAGTGGCGCTGACCACCTTGATGAGACCCAAATGTGAAGGGGGGATGGCAGTCCCCGACTTTGAGTTATACTATTTGGCGGCGCAGCTCCAGATCCTGACTCAAAATGTGGCCAGGGAATTTAGGGGGCCTGATAGCGGCCGGGGGATTGGCGTTCAGAGGCATGTCTTGTCGGCTATCGTGATGCAACAGAGACTGGCTGATAGGGGTCTTACGATGGAGGAGAGGACGCTTAGATTGTGTTGGATTCGGCACCTGAAGAGGGCTGGGAAGCGCCGGCCGTATGCTCCGGAGATTCCACTGGGAATGCTGACTGCCTTGCCGCATGGCGGTGATTGGTCCCAACTGCTAACGTGGGAAGACCTGGGTTTGCAGATGGTGGGAGACCTCTATGTGGACGGGACGCTAGCCCCATTCCGGACTTTACAAGAGCAATTTGGCCTGCCGAATGGTACCTTCCTGTTGCATGCGGCGGTTACCGCTGCGATGCAGCGGCATTGGGGAACTGGACTGGTAGAACCGGAGCTGACGATGGCGTGCCAATACGTGGTGATGGCCGCGGGCACCGTCAAGGCGGTGACCTGCCTCCACAACAGAATGTTGAACGAGGGACTGGTGCCTTTGGTTGAGTTGAAGTCACGATGGGAGGCCAGCATAGGTAAACAAATCCCAGACGCCGTATGGGCCCAGGTGCTGCACAGGACCTGGAAAGGTACAAGGAACGCGAGGTTCCAACAGGTGCATTTTTTTGTTATTCATCGAGCGTATTTGACTCCGGAGAGGTTGCGTCGACACTTTCAGGTGCTTGACGCCGTATGCCCCAGATGTCTAGTGCCTGCGGTAGATCTGGACCACATGCTGTGGGGGTGCCCAAGATTAGGGAATTACTGGTCTGAGATAGGAGACATCCTGCAGGCGGTTACGGATCGGGAGGTGGACTTTGACATGGCTGCATGCCTGCTTCTTTGGTTCCCGCACACCAAAAAGACCAAGGTGACGAGCAAATTCATTGGGTTGGGTTTAATACTGGCACAGCGGGAAATCACTTGGCACTGGAAGTCTAAAGAGGGGCCGTCTGTGCGGCGATGGAGGAATGAGTTGCTGAAATGGTCGGGCTGTGAGAGTGTGTTAAGGATGCGTCAGGCAACTAGAACTGGTAACGAGAAATGTTTGGAACTGGCCCGGTCCTGGGAGCTGGTGGTGCAAGCTTTACGGGACTACTTAACAGAAGGCGAGGAATCTGATTAGATATTGGACGGGATTCCATGGAACTGTTTGAATGTCAGAACTTCCTGGTAGTTGGCACCCTAGAGCAGGAGGGGAAGATTGGAGCCCGCATTAGCAGCAGTTGGTGGGGAGGGGGGGGTTTTGGGAGAGGATCATGGGTGGGGAGATTAGCCGGCTCCGCGGCAGCCTCCCGGAACCGGGGGGCCCTGGGAAGTACTCATCACGGTTGGGAGAAATACTGGTGGACTGACCTAGCGCGGGCTGGAGTGGGGTGAATAGGTTGTTATGGGGTAAAAGCAGTCACGATATGTTGCATTCGACCTATGGCCCGACCAGGGCGCACACTGAGGTGCCTCCAGTGAACTGATTCATTGATACGCCGCCCTGCCTCCGGGATGTGGGCTAATCGGCTGTGTATGATGTTACTATCGGTCTGAATGTTGAGGGCCATCAATGTATAGGTTGGCCTGTTGATCTTGGTTATTCCTGATTCTGCAATAAAAATATATTTCAAAAAAAAAAATAGAGATGAGATTGAATTTTTACGAATAAAATTTGATGGAATTGAGGAAGTTCAACAATTTAGTCGCTGTTCAAGTCGTTTTTTACTTGTGAAAGACTTGTATGTCCGTCGGAAACAATTTCCAATTTGTTTGGCATATGCAGTGACTATTCACAAATCTCAAGGTTTAAGTGTAGATTGTGCTTTGGTAAATATTGGAAACAGTGTATTCAAAGAGGGTATGGCATATGTTGCTTTATCACAAGTTAGAACTTTATCTGGACTTTATCTAATTGATTTTGATGAGACAAAGATTAGTGCAGATTTAAAATGTGTGAAGGAGTATAATAGGTTAAGAAGAGAATATGCTCCAAGTTTACCTCAATATCCTTTAATTAAAAAGAGTATAGTTGGTCAGAAAAGGAGAAATGAGGAACAATGTACTGAAGTAGTAGAGAAACGAAGAAAAAAAGATGAGACTGTCATTGGTAGGAGTAAGAAAAAGGTTAGTACTACAGAGATTTTTGGATTTAAATTTGAAAATAGGTCTGGTGTCAACTGCTATGCAAATGTAGTGGTTAATGTGGTTTTTTTTCTAAAAAGTTTACAGCAACAGATTAGAGAAAATCAGGAGCAAACATTTTGTTGTTCTTTAAATTCTGTGTTTGAAAAATGTACCAGTGGTAATAGTGAAGTAGCAAGTGTTTCAGAAGTAAGGAATGTTTTAGACATATGTGCAGGAGTAAATCAATTTTCTCAGAATATTCAGCAAGATTGTCAGGAATTTATTATGTATATGCTTACAGTTTTGGAAGAAGAAGGTGTAGGTATTGATAGTCTTTTTGGCCTATCTTATAAATGGGAACATATTTGCAATAATTGTTCATTTACAAGTAGTACTGACATACACACAGAAAGATTTATATATTTAACATTACCAGATTGTAAAACAGTGTCCTTTAATAAACTAGTTAAAGATGCGTATCAGAACATGGTCTGCTCTCAATGTAACTCAGAAATGTTATCAACCTTATTTATCCACAGATATGGACAGTATGTAATTTTAATGCTTCAAAAATTTTGTGGCTTCTCAAATATCTATTTCTAGAAGAACATTTGTAACTGTAGCAATTATTTTTCATGAAGGGCCATCAATATCATCAGGACATTACATAGCTTATTTGAAGTGTCCAACTGGTTGGATGCTCTGCAATGATAGTCAATTAAGTTTTAAGAAACGTTTGCCTTCTGAGTTAAGAAATTCTTATCTGATATTTTTGGAACCAAAATTTCAGTGAAATGACTTGGTCTAGTCAGAGTAATACTGTAAAGATATGAAACTGTGTTGTTTAGAAATATCATGTGATTGAAGGTGTTCAAATCTAGAAATGAAACTTTTATGTGGCAAAGTGATAGTATCAGATAAGGTTTCCTTAATGTTTATGGTACAGGACATGTTGGAATTAACTCATACTATTTGGCCACGCGGAAAAAAAATGAGATATCAAAATGTGGAATTGAGATAAATGTTTTTAGAACATACTTACTCGGAAGTTTGTTGAGAGGTATTAAAAAAAACGAATTAACTCATACTATTTGGCCACGCGGAAAAGTTTGAGTTATCTAAATGTGGGCTTGAGATAAATGTTTCTAGAACATACTTACTCGCAAGTTTGTTGAGAGGTACTCAAAAAATAACGAATTAACTCATAGTATTTGGCCACGCGGAAAAAAATGAGATATCAAAATGTTGACTTGAGATAAATGTTTTAAGAACATAGTTGCACGGTTATTTGTTGAGAGGAAATTAAAAGTTACTGGTATACTTTAATTAGTTTGTAATTGTGGAGTATGTGCTGTGCTTACTCAAGAAATTGCGAATTAGAGAAAAACATTTAAGACATGTTTTTTTCTAGGTATTTATAGTATGTATAGAGATCTTGTACGGGTTTTTTAAACACAATCATTTTGATTGTTTTTTTTTCCCCGCTGTTACATGATGATTACTATTGAAATCACTGTTTATAGTGAAAATCAATTTATCTGAGGACAGCAAAAATAAACCATTTAATATGTTGTCTAAGTTATTTTGTTACATTGGATTTAGAAATATGTATTATAACAGATTTCTTTATTGTCTTCCACAGATATTACATTTTTAAGGTAAGTACAACTAATCATATCTGAGAGTTTCGTGTACCTCTCTCTTATCCTTATTTCTTTCATCCTCTTCCTTTGTTAGTGGTGTTTAGACATGTTTATTCCCTTTAACTCATGCACATTTTGCATTTTTAAATTTTCTATGCTGTTTCTGTTACATCTTTTCTGTTAATATTCTATTCAGTCTATCTAACTCTTCAGTTTGTTACTTACGTTGTTTTATACTGAGTCACCTTTATTGACCCTTTATCACATTTGCTTCCTGAATCTTAATTTCTTTGTTTTACTGTTCCTTACAATTTGTTCCCTTACTCTGCTTTCATTAATTATGCTTAATTTCCAAACTTAAATCTGTAGTTTAGTTCTCTCACCTTACTTTATTTCTCTTTATCTGTCTCTCTTACACTCCATATCTGTTTCTATTCCATTCATCTTCTGTTACTCATTCTTTTTCACTCTGTTTCTCTTACTGTTGTTCCTTTATTTTATCTATCTCTTTAAGACATTTCAGTATTCTTAGTCTGTTTATTTTACAGACTGTTTGTTTCGTGTATTATCACTGATTATACTCTCATTTTGTCTCTCACTTTACTTTCCTTTAGACAGTCATTCTTTGAGTGCTATTATTTCTTTGAAATAATTCTGTCTCGGTCTTTTTCTGTCCCTCAGTCTTCTTTTCTTTCACTTTCTGTTTCAATCACTTCTACTTTGTTTTGTGTTATAAAATTACACTATAACCTTATTTTTACTTTTTTTCAACAGATACCATGTTCTTTTACAGATTTTAAGTTTTTCTTTATTACTATTTCTTAGGTAAGTATAAAAAATAAAAATACTTTTTCATCACTGTGTCATTTTTTTGAGTATCCTGGTCATACCAGTGTTGTGTTTTATGTGAGCACTTACATGGAGGATTGGCTGTACGGTCACAAGGAGTCTCTTAAAAATTAATTTAAGAAATCAGCAACATTTCAGTGAGTCAGTTCACTAATGCGGATGTGTCAAAACATTGCAGGTAAATGATATGTGTTAAAGAACTTTGGAGCATATTATGAAGGGGGTTTTATTCTGCTTTTTTGGCTTTAAAAGCCAAGAAAGCGGAGATAAAATGATCGCACTAGTATGTAGGTGATACTAACACCAGTTAGCGACATCTAATAACAGATAATGACTATCTTGTGATTCGCTTTGTTTGTCTGTGAAATGTATTATTGTTGACATGCAAAGTTAGTATTGCAAGATGTTGGTGACTGGAAACAGTTCCTAACATTGCTATCTCCTTTTACCCACTTTTGAATATATTTGTGCTATGGTCGAAAATGTCCAAAATCTAATAGCTGCCCCTGAGCAGTTCTTAGCTATGTCATGTAATGGTAGGTAGATAACATGACTAAGACCAATAGCTCGGTAATGGATGAATATTGCTGACTTCACAACAATATTTATGTATTTGGACCGATTTTTATCACTTAGGACAGCTGTTCGTAAACAATGTTCACCTGTGGTTTCCTTGACCTACTCAGCAGTTTACAGTGGTTCCTCACCATTTTATTTAACGGTTGGTAGGTGGTATGTACGTTCTGTTACCTTTCTTAAAGTAATTGGGACACATTCTTTCACTCATCCAATCATCCGTTCACTGATCCAGCCATCCGCTCTCTTAACCATCCACCCTTTTACTTCACTGATGTATCCATGCTTTTGTTCATCTACCCCCTTTGACTTACTAATTAATCTTTATAATCACCCTTTCAGTTATCCCTTCTTTTACTTTTTCACTTATCATTTTATCTATCCACACATTTACTTGCCCATCATCTACCCGTTCACTTATTTATCTATCTATCCTTTCACACATCCATCCACTAAATCACTGATGCATCAGGTGCTCTTTAACTCATGCATCCATCCTTTAACATATCTATCCATTCTTCTAGCCATTTATGCAACCTTCCAGCCATACATCCATCTATTTATCTTTTCTCTCATCTATACTTACACTCATTCATTTATTCATCCATGTTTTCTTTGATTATGTAACTATTCTCTTTTCATTCATCCATTCATTCTTTCAGTAATCGATCCAGCCATTTAGACATTCCAAATTTATTTACTCACTCAGCTTTGTGGTTTATGACCTGAGTCTTTCTCTGCAGAGTTGTAGGGAGAAGAGGCCTGTGAAGAGCAAACTACAGCAAGGGGTGGGGTGCGGTGGGTGAGAGTTTACAATGCCTCCGTACATAGGCAGACTGAAAAGGTAGAAATTATCAGTTATACATGATGTCCAGTAACAGGATGTGAGGTTACTGTAAAATGGTGTTGTTTACATGGCTTTATGCACTGTTAAAAAAAAATGGAGGGGTCTTTTCAAAGGATGTGTTGGATGTAACTCCGAGGGCAGTTTAAAACACCTAAGCTACAAATATGCGTCTAGCATAGTGTTGTGCTCGACTGGTGTTATGTTGTATGTCTGATTGCATGCAGATATGTAGAACAGCAACTATCTTTACACAAAGAACAAGCAAAGACTATTGGCTTTGAAAATGGGTGCTAGTTCCTTTAAGTACAAAAGCAGTAACCATGGCATTGTTGAATATATTAATAAAAATACTGCTGTTTAAAAATCATGAGAGAATGAAAGAACGTTAATCTGTTTTTAAATTTTCTTTCATAGCCTTCTTTAAAGGAAGTGTTTTCTAATATGGCATGCTGGTGGTTTTATTTTTTTTATCTAAGATAATGTCTTTTGTTTGTTGAGGCAGGAAGAGCGCTATCTGCTTTAAAAAACCTTGACTGCCATATTCTCATTCAGTAAGTGCCAATAAGCTCCATAGAGAATTTCAATGTGCGGGAGGGGTGCTCCTGTAGCAGTGAAATCCAAGGCCGTTCCAGCAGGGGCTGTCAGCCTTCTCATAGGGGAGGAGCGCGCAGCTCTCTGAGATGGATACAGTTACACATAACAGGGTAGTGACGTCCGTGGAATTTATGGATGGTTGATCACCCTAGTGTGCGTTGTGCCCTTGGCACTTAATTACGGCGGACTGGGGAGCCGCGGTGCACAGTTTGGGAATCACAAGTTTTAGAAGTATCGCCAGAGTTTTCCGCAGTGTAACTACGTCATTATTAATTTAAATATATATGTGATAGTACCCCTGTAACAGGCAGCAGCAGTTAACATTACCGCGTGAAAACAAGCGTTGTTTTTATGTACTAATGTGTGCTTTGTAATTAGGAGAGGGGGTTGATTTAGTTTTATTTTCCACACCTCCATGTTAACGCTGCCAAATGCTTCATCAAAGCAGGCCGTGGCACTCGTACGATAAAGAAGTTTATTTAAACTGTTTTTCTAACAATAGCCGTGTTTGTGATAGTATTTTCGTGTCCAAACACATTTTGCTTGTGGTTTAACGTACGCCTACTATGCATGTCATTAACTGTTTGTGCGGCACACATGCAAAGTGCTCTTACCGCAGGCGGTGTTATGACGTTGTCACAAAGGTGTTCAGGAACATTTACAAGGATACGGAAGACATTATCGCCGCCTTTAACGGTAGGAAGTTGCCGATATAGGGGCAAAAACGGCGTTCATAATATTCTTTATAAATTGCAGTCGAACGTAATGTTAGATATAAAGACATATAACATACGTTTCGATTGGAATTTGTAGAACATAGGGGCATATTATCAAGGACGGTCGATACATTTTCGCCGCTTTTATCAACAGGAAATTGCCGATAAAGCGGCGTTAATGGGCTTGATAATATGCCCTATGGAAATCCTATCGAAGCCCATGTGAGATGTGAAAACATCTAACATGGGCTTCGATAGGAATTCCATATAGCATATTATCAAGTCCATTATCGCCGCTTTATCGGCAGTTTCCTGCCGATAAAAGCGGCGATATTGTATCGCCCGTCCTTGATAATATGGCCCATATTATGAAGGCGATTATCGTCGCTTTTTGAGCAGCGTTCTGCCGATAAAAGCGACGATAAATTATCACGTCTTCTTCATAATATGCCCCAAGTATTGCCGCATTCTTTAATAATTGTTCTGAAAATGCGGCGATACTTTAGCTTATGAATAGAGCTCTTTTTGGTACAATGAGGTAGTTCTGAAAAGAACTTTTTTTTTTGGAGTTTTGTAGTTTTTTAACTTTTTTTATATTTTTGGACAAGTTTTTTATTCTTTATAATTTGTTAAACTGGAGCCGAATTTTTGAACTGTAAAACAGGAACATAAGAAGTTGTAAAAAAATTAGCTACATTCGAATCTTTCATGGTCAATAATTCTTCTTTCTACAAGAGTGAGGCTCTGCTCCACGTACACAATCAATCCATGACACTTGTTGCATTTAATATGCACTTTCGACAAAAATGGTTTCAACTCCAACTGTGCAGTAGATGGAGATGTAGGTCGTCCTCTCGATGAAGTACTGGCCACAGCTGGTGGTAGTTCTGTTGCCAGAGCTCTTGTCGCTGCCTGTGCATATTGCACAGGATGGACTTGGCTCACATGTCTCTTCATGGTATGAATCGAAAAGGAATCTTTTTTTTAAACATTTCCTCTTGAAAGTACTGTGTCACAAATTGTGCAAGTTACTTTCGGAGCATTTACTTTTTTTTGATCCTGAGGATAGGTAAAAAATTGCCAGATGAAAGATTCTTTTTTTTTTTTTAAAGGTACAGGAAAATTTTCTTCAGATTCCGAGGATGAATTACGTGCGGCAGCCATTTCAGCAAAGTCTCCGGAAAGATGAAAAAGGTTCTTCTCCCTTCAGCGCCAAATAGATAGTGAGGGAAGTTGGTGGTTTCTGGAAAATTGCAGAATAGAAACTACTATGAACCAATAGGAAGTGTTCTTTTCAAGTCACATGATTTGACATGCGCGTATTAGGACTTATACGTGGTGACGGAATCCGGACACGTACGTCATTTGGAAGTATCGGTCTAATTTAATGAAGTTTTAAAATGTGAAAAGGAGGAAAGGTAGACATTCTCTGATGTTGTATACCTTCATATGGGGTCCCAAGAACAATACCGATAAAGTATACATCCTTTTTTTAATCTTTAAAAATACCGGGGTGCGCGCACGCGGTCGCGCACCAGAGTACGTTTCCCAACATTTAGTGAGAAGTCTGAAAACGTTAAAAAGAAGGTAAGGTAAAGACTTCGTAACCCTCTAAAGATTTATAAGGAGTCCCTAAACAATTCTGACAGTGAAGAAAAGTGTTTAATCCTATGAAAACATTTCTCGAAATACTATGATAAAACTATAGAATACATTGAAAATATAGTTAATAATTCGCATTTAAAAAACCTTTGGAATTCACTGAAAAAACCATAGGTTTTACACATGTTATAGTTAGGAAGTAGCCTTTAAAAAGCCTATGAAATTCACTGAAAAAACCCATAGATTTTACACACGTTATAGTTAGGAAGTAGCCTTTAAAAAACCTATTAAATTCACTGAAAAAAACATAGGTTTTATACATGTTATAGTTAGGAAGTAGCCTTTAAAAAACCTATGAAATTCACTGAAAAAACCATAGGTTTTATACATGTTATAGTTAGGAAGTAGCCTTTAAAAAACCTATGAAATTCACTGAAAAAACCATAGGTTTTACACACGTTATAGTTAGGAAGTAGCATTTAAATAACCTATGAAATTCACTGAAAAAACCATAGGTTTCACACCAGTTATAGTTAGCTGGAAGTTTTACTCGCATAAAACCATTGAAATTCCCACGTTATAGTTAGTTGGACTCACTATAACTTGCGCGTGCAATGCACTGCTGATGACGTCACATATTACATCACTCATGACATGGTCAGTGACATCACTCATGACATCACTGATGACATCTCAAATGACATCACTGATGACAACATCCTTGTGACAAAGTGGCAGACCTCCTATCAGCATAAAATAACCTTTGACACACACATTCAAAAATAGAAACTAACATTTTCTTAAAAAAGGAGAAACCAATACCAATTACAACAACTTATTAGGTATTTCCAACATCTACATACACATCCACTCATTCACCAACAGTTCTATATAGTCACTTATGAATGTACTTACTCATCATATGTACTCATACACCTATACATCCTGTTACACACTAATACTCATCCATATAGTTACTCACACACAAATTCACACATGCAAATAAACTATCAAAAAACCATTTACTTGATTATACTTGTATATACACACCACTACACATACTTCTACAGAAACGGAAACACATTTACTCTCTTAAACAATCAATTATAAAAACACATACTCACTAACCCACCCAAACACGCAATCATCCACCCATACAGTCTTGCACACATTGCTGTCTTCAAAATATATACAAATAGTGAGTCACTCATTCATGCATCTGTGCTCTAAGTAATATCCCCCACCGAACCATAGAGACACTGATACTGATACTCAAAAAAACAACTAATAACCCATATATACACTCATGTAGCTACTCACCAACCCATGCAGCCACTTATACACAAAGTGAGACATAGATACAGATATTTAAATATTTAAACATTACTCGCTAATATATGTATTCACTAAGATACATTTAATAAGTCAGTTAACCAATCAATTTTACACAAAAAAACATCCATTTAGACCTTTATTTACCCATTTATTCTTCCATCAACCTTTAGATATACATATATAAAAAATATTTATTTTTCAGAAAGATACACATTCACTGGATGATGCCATCAGTGATGTCATTTGAGATGTCATCAGTGATGTCATGAGTGATGTCACTGACCATGTCATGAGTGATGTAATATGTGACGTCATCAGCAGTGCATTGCACGCGCAAGTTATAGTGAGTCCAACTAACTATAACGTGGGAATTTCAATGGTTTTATGCGAGTAAAACTTCCAGCTAGAGGGGAGGAGCTACGCTAGCAAGCCAGATGGCCGCATAAGCTCCCGGCTCCGCCAACCTCCGCCAGCAGCTCGTATATCCTGCAAGTTATCCTGTTTTCCAACCGGACTCCCGTATATATGAGGAGTGACTGACTCTGAAGGCGCAATCCCGAACTTTTTATCACACCGGATGACGGAGATACGCCGTGTTTCATTTTCGGCCTACCTGGGGGTGGAAGCCGGGGCCTCGATTTCTAACCCATCCGGGCTGGAATTGAACAACATCGGCTGTGAACCTTGGGCTTTGTCCGGTCTCCCGAACGGGGACATAATCTACCTGTTTTAAACGGCGATTTCGTATCCTGCCTGCAACGCACACGCCACGGCGTGACACATCGTTTGCTGCGGCCCTGTATCCGACGCCCGGAGACATAGTAAGCTTGTCGGGGGGGTGCGGACGGGAGCCCCGACCAGCGGCTAAGGTGCAAAATTGTGAGGTGAGAGCGCCCGTGGTTGGTGTCCGCTCCAGATTTGCCTGCTTCCCCGGAGTAGCCGGCCTCCGGGGTCTGCATCCTGATCTGTTGCTTAGAGGAGATGGAGGGGACGAAAGACACACCACCGCTGCGCGCCGTAATGGCGGCCATTAGAGCGCTCCACTCACAGATCATCGTCAACTACCAGGCACTGTCGGTAACAATGGATGATCTTTGCCGGAGACCGGACAGCGGCTTTTTTCCATCATCGCAGCCAGCGGTGCCACCAACGAAACATCGTGTATCCAACTTCGAGGTCCCTGTGCAGACGCCGGATCCCTTTCGCGCTGCTGATTCCTATGAGACAGATCGCGCGCCCGTGGACATTGTCAGCGTCCCTTGCTTGAACCCTATCTCGCCGAATATCACTATGGACGACCTTGACTGCCTTAACAAGATCACCTGTGACTATTGGAAAGTTTTATCATCCTTCCACGCTTTTCCTCGCTTGCTCTGTGGAGATCGTGAACTTTTATCCTTTATTTGGCTTGCTCAAACTGACTTGAACTTTCATGAAAACTTTACCTCTCTCATTGTTGCAGTGGCCTGGGTTATAAGTGCTCCAGTGGACATTCGTACTGGCCAGGGTTAACTTGTGGGACTTTTTAGGATACGGGAAAATAATTTAATCTGCTGCTGGGATTGTGACCTGTGAAATGCGGGAGTCGGGTGGTATGTTTCGTACTTACCCGGATTGATTGTGCATCTCACTACATTTATTTTGCACTTGTTTCCGGGTGGTCGCGTCTGGTGGAGGGTAAGGAAGTCCGGGAGTGTGTTTTTTTTTTGTCTCTCCTCCTCCGCTTCTTTCTCTCTTTTAGGGACGTTTCTGGGCGACAGGCACGCTGCTAGTGGGTTAGGCCGTAGCCATTGCAGGGGTGCAGGGTGGTGGGGGGGATTGTTATTTTGCCTTTGTTTTGTTCTATGGCCCCTTCTTTCTTCTCTTTCTCTCTCTTGAGGGTATTCCTCTGGGCGACAGGCACGCTGCTAGTGGGGTAGGCCGTAGCCATTGCAGGGGTGCAGGGTGGAGGGTACGGAGGGGGTTTGTTATTTTGCCTTTGTTGTGTTCTATGGCCCCTTTTTTTTTTGCTCGCGGGGTCCGGTAGCGATACTTTCGATCTCATCCTGCAGCATATGAGTGGGCGGGGTTTGGGGTGGGTGGTTCTGATGATAGATAGGTAGCTTTGTTCTTCTCCCTTAGTGAACATACTGCCGCTTGCATTTTTACTGTTGGTCTATCTTGATCCATGACTGCCTTTTAACGCCTACCCGCATTTTTATACCTCCAGTGTGTAGCTCCGGATATCCTGTATCTTCTTCTTTATCTTGTTTTTGGGGGGGGGGGGTTAAATATAAAATGAAACCTTAGGCATATCCTTGATCTCGAAATGTTTTCAATACATCGTCTATCCTCTACCGCTCCCGGATCCATGGGTTGTCGGCTGAAGAGCTGTGTTATTGGATTTCCTGATACGTTCTGCATACATGTGGTGACCGGCCCCTGTCGATGCAGGGCTACTTCTGTATTTTGTGTTTAACGATATAATAAAGGTTTAAAAAAAAAAAACTTCCAGCTAACTATAACTGGTGTGAAACCTATGGTTTTTTCAGTGAATATATATATATTTATATATCAACAGTCTTTCTTGTCCAAAAACTTCCAGAAACAAGAAGGCAGACTAAGATATAGTGCAAAGATCGGGTTTATTCAAGAAACGCCCGCACCAACTGCCATAACGCACATATATATATATTTGCTGGTGTGCGAGGCTGTGCCTGAGACATCGAGAGATGGGAGAGGAGGAGCTACATGTTATATATATATATATATATATATATATTCACTGGAAAAAGCATAGGTTTCAGGCGCGTTATAGTTAGCTGGACATTTCACTCATACAAAACCATTGAAATTCCCAGGTTATAGTTAGTTCAGCTAACTATAAGTCGCACGCCCGCAATGCACTGCTGATGACGTCACATATTACATCACTCATGACATCATTCAGTAAATGTGTGTCTTTTTGAAAATTAAATATTTTTTATATAGGTATATCTCAAGGTCGATGGAAGAATAAGTGGGTATATAAGTGTCTAAATGGATGATTTTGTTTTGTAAAATGGAATGTATAACGGACTGATTAAGTGTATCTTAGTGAATACATGGGTTAGTGAGTAATGTTTAAAATGTAAATATCTGAGGGGCGTGGCTAGCAGCCGACGATGGCGGCCGCAGCTTAGGGAGGCTCCTGGGCGAAGGCGGCTTTCCGCGAATATCCGTAGCAATATCCTGAAATTTCCTGGTGGAGAGGGGCGGACCGGACCCAGCGTCCATGCAGCGAGCATCGCTGAAAATTTTGGAACCGGCGAAGGCTCGTTGGTGCAGAATCCGGAGGTCAAGTGGCTGAGGAGGGGCAGGGCCTAATTGCCGTAGCGGAGCCACGGACTGTCGGCGCGACTGCACCCGGCCGGAAGTGACCCGAGAACGGGGGTGAGTGGCAGGAAACGCCGGCGAAAGGGGCGTCTCGCCCGGACACCTCCGTGGGGCCCCCCCCCGGCGACCCAAACACTTGGACGCTCATCCACACTGCCAGTCGGCGCCCCCCGGACCCGCCGTCGTCCGCCGACGGCGTGATAGCGGAGGCGCGAACTCGACCTGAGGACGCCATTGCCCAACTACGCAGGAGGAATACGCCGGGCGCCGGCAACGGCCGTCGCCGACACAGGCGGCCGACTGCGTCACTCGGCGGCCACTGTGGTCGACGGACTTCTGACAGGGAACATCGGGGGCAAATCACACGCTGAGCCACGAGAGTGGATAGAGCTTGGTCAGCACGTATACAGGGGTGACGCCGAGGGGAGGCATACTGTGACAGCCCCAGCCGGTGTGGGTCATACCTCGCAACGCATGGCCACACTTTCCTTTGGTCTCCTTGCGGGGGTGCGGCCTGACCTCCGGCTTAGCTGCAAATTGTAGGAGAGCGCTGGACCACCGCATACCAGTGAGGACACCACGTCCCACGCCGGAGTGACCAAGTAGCAGCCACGGCCCGCCGCAGAAGTACAAGGAAGCGGCCCTGCGCGACCCACGCACGATCATTCTCTCCAGCTGGCAGTTCAAGTCCCGGCGACGACATGTCCCAGAGGGGCCCCAGAGGTAACGCGACCCAGGCCAAGCTGGACAAGTTCGCTTATGAGAGGCACTCGCCACCACACGACCCACGCAAGACCGCTGGAAAAACGGCAGAACCTGAGGGGGCGAGGAAAGCCCCGCTTGAGGATGTCCTGGCGGCACTAGCCCAGGTGCAGACGACGGTGGGCGCCACGGCGACAGAAGTCACCCTGATTAGAGCGGATCTCCAAAAGATCAATGAGAGGGTCAAGCAGGTCGAGGTGGTCACCAAATCGCTGGTGGAGGACGTATCCGAATTGCAAACAGCTGTAGAACGCCTGCAAACCGATAACAAACTGCTTTGGGATAAACTGGACGACCAGGAAGGGCGCTCCCGACGCAATAATGTCCGAATTTTGGGTGTGCCGGAGTCAGAAGACACGGGGGCAATGGACCTGTATGTGGAGGACTTGATCAAAACGCAGCTCAAGCCCAAGGGACTCTCGAACTTCTTCTCCGTTGAAAGGGCACACCGCGTTCCGGGAGGAAAACCCAAATCGGGGGCCTCAACAAGACCGATACTGGCCAGATTGTTTAATTTCCGGGATCGGGATGCCATTCTCCAGGCCGCGAGAGTGTCACCGTCCATCCAAATACAGAACTCCAGAATTGCTTTCTTCCCGGACTACACGGCGGAGGTGGCTAGGCGACGGAGAACATTCCTGGAGGTAAAGAAGACCTTGAGGGACAAAGAACTGCCGTATTCGATGATCTTCCCGGCTAAACTGCGGGTGGTAGCGGACAAAAAAGTTTGGATCTTCGATTCCCCGGATGCAGCCCGGGACTGGCTGGAGGGTTGGCACACAGTGGGACGACGGCGCAAACCACACGAACCGGATCGGGGCCGTGGGGAAGGCAGCAGACATGGCTCGCAAACGTCGAGACGAGAGGAAGGAGCAGACCACTCGCCCTCCCACGGCTTTGACGGGGGTGGCGAGGAAGAATGACCCTGGTCACGAACTCTACGCACTATGTAATCACCAACCGCCGCACTGACTTATCTCCAAAGATGCTGCAAGTTGACGCTGGCGTGGCTATCCCTAAAGCCTTCAGGGAGGCCGCCTGCCTGGGGAGACGCTCTCCCCCCCTACACGCAAGTACTCTGGTTTTGGGAAGGGTAAAGCACTCTGCTCAGTTGGGGTGGCGGGCAGTTGAAGGTCCGTTAAGCAGGGGGGCAGGGAGGGGGGTTTGTTTAGAACTGTTTTTGTTAGGAATGTACACAAAGGGTCGAGGGCATTGTTGCAGTATGTACAAGAATCGGAACACTTTATTGGGAATGGACAATGACTTTAAGCCCCCATGAAGCAGCTAACGCTTGGCTGCGCAATGGCACAGCCGCTGGTCCGGCCACATTCTTGGGGCTATGCATCATGTACCTCAGTGCCACTAGATGGCTAACGATTTCGTACCTGCGGAGGGGGTGACTCCCTCTGACTCACAATGCCCACCTTTGACCCTGGTTTCCTGGAATGTAAGGGGCTTGGGGGACAAGATTAAGCGGGGATTGGTGTTAACTGCTATTAAGCGCCTGCGACCTGCGGTGGCCCTGTTGCAAGAGACACACCTGGTGGGGGGAGCTACGAAGGCCTTAGATAGACGAGGCTACAAAATGTGGGCCCACTCTGCTTTCTCGTCCGGCTCCAGGGGGACCGGAGTTCTGATACAGAAAAACTCACGTTTCATCCCCCTAGCAATTAAGACTGATGACCAGGGCTGTTTTGCGGCCGTGCAGGGACAATGGGAAGGGAAACTCTTTAATCTGGTATCAGTGTATATCCCACCAGCTTTACACTCGGTCCACCTCCCGAGACTGGGGGACTTCCTTTTAACTCTCCCCGAGGGTGAGGCTATCCTAGGGGGGGATTTCAACGCGGTCATGGACCCACAACTAGATAAACACCCATCCCCCGCCCAGACAGGGGGGGCGCCATACTTTCGGCGTTTTGCCGCGGCCATGGGCATGACTGATATCTGGAGACACTTACACCCGAACACGAACCACTACACATTTCACTCGGCGGTGCATGGGAGCCTGTCCCGTATCGACTATTTCCTGTCACTGGGGGAGGCTCTTAGCCATGTGGATACCATGGTAATTCACCCTCGTGGTATCTCTGACCACTCACCACTCACACTGAAGATTTCCCTGCAGACGAGGGCACGTAAGCGCATTTACCCCATGCACGCATCATATTTCAAAATTCCACAGGTTCGCAAGGAACTCAAACGCGCCACGACGCACTACTTTCTTGAAAACGCCCATTCGGTGCGCTCCCCGGCAACGCTCTGGGAGGCCTACAAAACGGTTCTGCGGGGTCACGCCGTTAACACCATGACGGGTCATAGGAGACGACAGTCGCAAGAACTAGCTGACCTAGAGATTAAGTTGAGAGAGCGTACCATAGCGCATGAGTCACATCCCTCCCCCGCCGCCATGCACGCACTCGCTCTCCAGCAACAGCTGTACAATGATCACCTACGGTTGATAGTTAAGGGGCACATAACAGAAACCCAGAACAGGGTTTACGAAGTGGGAGATAAAGCAGGGAAAATGCTGGCATGGCTCGATAAACGAGAGGGCAACTCCAGGGGGATCCAAGGTCTAAAGGATGAACGGGGAGAGACACATGCTGATCCGAGGCGGATAACAGAGCTGCTTGCGTCACATTTTGAACAAGTATATACCCCGGCTCGCGTGATAACACCTGAATGTGCCCGGACGCTCTTGGCACAGATCGCCGTTCAAACCCTCTTACCGGAGGCGTCATGCGAGCTTGAGGCGGACATTACAGCATATGAAATCCAGCTGGCCATTAAGGCGCTAAATCCGGGCAAGGCGTTGGGGCCCAACGGGATACCCATAGAGTGGTATCAAATGATGCCGGACACCCTCGGCAAATATCTGTTAGAGATGTTCGAGGACTGTTTGGAGAAGGGTACCCTCCCACCGGACCAACGTACGGCTACTATAATACCGATCCTCAAACCGGGTAAGCCCCCAGAGGACTGTACCTCATATCGACCCATTTCCTTATTAAATGCGGAAGTGAAAATCTTGGCCAAACTGCTGGCGCTGAGAATCTTGCCCCATCTGTCCTCGGTTATACACCCGGATCAGTCCGGGTTCATGCCACACAGGAACACAGCGATGAATATACGGCGGCTGCATGGTATACTAGCCAGAGCTGACAACATCCACACGCCGGCAGTAATCCTGGCACTTGACGCCAAAATGGCATTTGACCTGGTGGAGTGGGAGTACCTCTTCGAAACACTGACACGTATGGGGTTCGGGCCCCGTTTTTTAGCATGGGTCAAACTGCTATACACAGCCCCAGTGGCTCAGGTGGTGGCGAATGGCCACATTTCCCGCACTTTCCAGCTGGGTCGGGGCACGCGACAAGGATGCCCTCTGTCGCCCCTGTTGTTTGCCATCTCCTTGGAACCGCTGGCGACTCACATACGAGCCTCCCCCCTCCTCCAGGGCATACCAGGGCCCGAAGGTTGGGAAGACCGTCTGTCCCTATACGCGGACGACATGTTGCTGTATCTAACGGACCCCGAGATGGGAATACCGGCCTTGTTGCGCATTTGTGACACGTACGGTAAGATCTGCGGCTATACGCTGAATTGGTCCAAATCAGAGGTTTACGTTTTACGTGGTCCAGCTCCGGATCTCGGCGACGATTGCCCGCTGAGACTGGCGGGGACATCTTTTAAATATCTAGGTATACACGTCACTAGGGACCCGACGGAATTCATAGACAAGAACCTGAGGCCGCCTCTGGATAGACTCAAGCGGGATGTGGAGTTTTGGTCTGGCCTGCCGTTGACGCTTCTTGGCAGGGCTGCACTATATAAGATGATGGCGTTACCACGCTTCTTATACGTCCTTGAAAACTCTCCCTATCCTGTGCCGCCCAAATTCTTCCAGAAAGTAGCGGCTCTGGTCTCCAACCTACTTTGGGGTAACCTCCCGGCGCGTGTGGCGCAATCCAAGTTACGCAGAGACTGGTATGGCGGGGGCATTGCGCTACCGGACCTCAAACTGTACTATTGGGCCGCACACCTGAAACCCGTTAATCAATGGATGCACGCACCGCACGATGAGCCGGCATTCCATTCGGACAGGGTGCTGCTGGGAACAGATAGTCTGTTGGGCCCACTATATGATCGCCGCAAATTACGCACGCTGACGGGCCCCACCAAGATAACGGTGCAGACGTGGCACGCAGCTACGGCGATGCTGGGCTAGACGGGGAAAGTTACGAGGATGACACCGCTGTGGGACTCTCGCATGCTGGGTAACCTGAGGAACACCAAGGGGTTCGCACGATGGGACACAATAGGCATTTCCGTTGTGGGTGACCTATGGGAGAGGAATGGGGTGATCCCTTTTGCCCGGTTAAAGGAACTCTATGAGCTCAATGACAGGGAACTGTACAGATATATTCAAATACGACACGCGCTGCTCGCAGCCATTCCAGCAGACACACAGCTCCCAGATTCTTCACCCTTGGAGGATCGCCTACTTACCGAACACATGCTCGAAAGGGCGACTTCCCTAATATACCGCAAGCTACTCAATAACAGCCCTGAACCCACTTCACACCTGAAAGAGAAATGGGAGGGGGAGATTAATGATATGGATGACCATGAATGGAATGAGGGACTTGGGTCCCCTAAAGAGGTGGGCATCTCGGCGCGCATGCGGCTGGTGCAATTCAAGATCCTGCATAGGGTATATTACACAAGGAAAATGCTGCATCACATACATAGGGCGCCCCATCCATACTGTCTCCGGGGATGTGGGGAGGTGGGCACTTTTTTCCATACCATATGGGACTGCCCCAAGATCCAGGAATACTGGAGACGGGTGCTCCGCACGCTTTCACAGGCACTGGAGCACTCCATATTACCTGACCCGAGGAGATGTTTGTTAAATATATGGGAACCCACTGACTTGAACCGCTACGAGAAACTATGGGTCACAGCGGGGTTAATGGTGGCAAAACGTGACATTGCACAGCGCTGGGGGGCAGCAGAACTACCAACCAAGTCCCAATGGTGCTTAAACATGGATCGAGTAATGTTAATTGAGCGAGCAGTATACGTCAGCCGTGCCTGTCCCGGGAAATGGAATAAGATATGGCTGAAGTGGAATGTATACAGGGGGACATCTGCGAACCACTGCGTGAAGATGAGCAGGACGATTCTGAGGATGAGGAGGGAGAGGAGGGTTGAACTTGGTCGTGAGGGGGATGGGGGGAGGGGGCCGGGACCGCTGCTGTAGCCTCTTCTTGGAGTTTAGGCAGTTGGGCTAAGAGGGATAGGAGTGGGTAGGGAGGATAAAGAAATGTGAGTACTGTGAGATGCTGTCAAATTCCCTTATTCCCAAGAGACACTGAAGTCCTGAAGTGCACGAGATAATGCTTCACCGCACTGTCATTCCTAACTGTTATTTTTCTAAGTTTGTTGTTGTTTATAACAGAAAAACACAAAAATGCAAAAATACATCAAAACCTCATGTCTTGCATTTAATAATGGCTCGTCAGGCACTTTTACACTTTTCGGTACTCTCCACCGTGCATTGGTTGTGAATGTGATGTCGATATCCTTTCTGTTGGTGGCTATGATATATAATGATCCTCTGATAGCGGCCGGCCCACAGGGTTGTAGGCGTTCCGCTGTGTAATGTGCAAAGTGCAATAAAGGTTTTGTTAAAAAAAAAAAATAAAAAAAAAATGTAAATATCTGTATCAGTCGCTCACTTTGTGTATAAGTGGCTGCATTGGTTGGTGAGTAGCTACATGAGTGTCTATATAGGTTATTAGCTGGTTTTTCGAGTATCAGTATGAGTGTCTGAGTGTCTGTATGGTTCAGTGGGGGTATTACTTAGTGCATAGATGCATGAATGAGGGCGTCACTGTTTGTATGTGTTGGGACAGTATGTGTGCAGGACTGTATGGGTGTATGGGTGTGTTAGTGAGTGAATGACTGTCTCAATAGTGTCTTTATGAGTAACTACATATGTTTTAAACTAGTATTTGTGAGTTTTGGTGTATATAAGTGAGTGTATGTGAGAGTGACAGATTGGAAGAATTCCTCTATAAATTAGTCTGTGTTTCTATAAGTGATTGCTTAAGAGAGTAAGTATGTATAAGTTTCTGTACCAGTAAGTGTGGTGGTATGTGTATAACTGTATATGCAATTTAATGGATGTTTGATACTTTGTTGACATGTGTGACTATGTGTGTGAGTAACTCTATGGATGAGTGTCATTTTGTAACAGGATGTCTAGGTGTATGAGTACATATGATGAATGAGTACATATATGAGTGTCTGTATATGACTGTTGGTGAATGAGTGGATGTGTATGTAGATCTTGGAATTACTGAATAGGTTGTTGTAACTGGTATTGGTATGTCCATTTTTTGAAAATGTTAGTTTCTATTTTCGAATGTGAGTAATCAAAGGTTTTATTAGGGTGAGAGGAGGTCTGCCACTCTATCACAAGGATGATGTCATCGGTGATGTCATTTGAGATGTCATGAGTGATGTCATGAGTGATGTCACTGACCATTTCATGAGTGATGTAATATGCTTAATTCAGACACTCTGTTCATCACCACCCCCTTTTCTGAATCGTTTTTGGCCACTATAGGTGTGGCAGGGTATACTCAGACATGAGTCCCTTGCTCACTGCTCCATCAGGATTCAAGCAAGCCGGGCCGACGACGCCTGAAATGGCAGAAACCGGTCCCCGGAAGCTTGTCTCCTTTCTGGTGAAGAATTGGCTTGGTAGTTTGGTCTGCCCTGTTCCCATGATGCACTGGGCTAGGGACAGACTAATTTGCATATAGCCAGGTTCTGAGCTGGGATGGGGCAGTGAGCTAAATAACGGTGATGGATCAAGCCCTGATCTTTGGACTGGCTAAGAGTGGTCTGCTTAATTCAGACACTCTGTTCATCACCACCCCCTTTTCTGAATCGTTTTTGGACACTATAGGTGTGGCAGGGTATACTCAGACATGAGTCCCTTGCTCACTGCTCCATCAGGATTCAAGCAAGCCGGGCCGACGACGCCTGAAATGGCAGAAACCGGTCCCCGGAAGCTTGTCTCCTTTCTGGTGAAGAATTGGCTTGGTAGTTTGGTCTGCCCTGTTCCCATGATGCACTGGGCCAGGGACAGACTAATTTGCATATAGCCAGGTTCTGAGCTGGGATGGGGCAGTGAGCTAAATAACGGTGATGGATCAAGCCCTGATCTTTGGACTGGGTAAGAGTGGTCTGCTTAATTCAGACACTCTGTTCATCACCACCCCCTTTTCTGAATCGTTTTTGGCCACTATAGGTGTGGCAGGGTATACTCAGACATGAGTCCCTTGCTCACTGCTCCATCAGGATTCAAGCAAGCCGGGCCGACGACGCCTGAAATGGCAGAAACCGGTCCCCGGAAGCTTGTCTCCTTTCTGGTGAAGAATTGGCTTGGTAGTTTGATCTGCCCTGTTCCCATGATGCACTGGGCCAGGGACAGACTAATTTGCATATAGCCAGGTTCTGAGCTGGGATGGGGCAGTGAGCTAAATAACGGTGATGGATCAAGCCCTGATCTTTGGACTGGGTAAGAGTGGTCTGCTTAATTCAGACACTCTGTTCATCACCACCCCCTTTTCTGAATCGTTTTTGGCCACTATAGGTGTGGCAGGGTATACTCAGACATGAGTCCCTTGCTCACTGCTCCATCAGGATTCAAGCAAGCCGGGACGACGACGCCTGAAATGGCAGAAACCGGTCCCCGGAAGCTTGTCTCCTTTCTGGTGAAGAATTGGCTTGGTAGTTTGGTCTGCCCTGTTCCCATGATGCACTGGGCCAGGGACAGACTAATTTGCATATAGCCAGGTTCTGAGCTGGGATGGGGCAGTGAGCTAAATAACGGTGATGGATCAAGCCCTGATCTTTGGACTGGGTAAGAGTGGTCTGCTTAATTCAGACACTCTGTTCATCACCACCCCCTTTTCTGAATCGTTTTTGGCCACTATAGGTGTGGCAGGGTATACTCAGACATGAGTCCCTTGCTCACTGCTCCATCAGGATTCAAGCAAGCCGGGCCGACGACGCCTGAAATGGCAGAAACCGGTCCCCGGAAGCTTGTCTCCTTTCTGGTGAAGAATTGGCTTGGTAGTTTGGTCTGCCCTGTTCCCATGATGCATTGGGCCAGGGACAGACTAATTTGCATATAGCCAGGTTCTGAGCTGGGATGGGGCAGTGAGCTAAATAACGGTGATGGATCAAGCCCTGATCTTTGGACTGGGTAAGAGTGGTCTGCTTAATTCAGACACTCTGTTCATCACCACCACCCCCTTTTCTGATGTAATATGTGACGTCATCAGCAGTGCATTGCGGGCACGCGAATTATAGTTAGCTGAACTAACTACAACGGGGGAATTTCAATGGTTTCAATCGAGTGAAATGTACAGCTAACTACAAGGCCCCTGAAACCTATAGTTTTTTTCAGTGAATTTCTAAGGTTTTTTTAAATGCTAATTCCTAACTATAACATGTCTGAAACCTATGTTTTTTCTGTGAATTTCAAAGCTTTTTTAAATGCTTGTTTCTAACTGTGCCTACAGAGGTAGGACATGTAAAGAAAGAAGAAAAAACACACAGAAAGAAGAAAAAGAAATGCAGAAAGAAGCAACATAAGTCCTCAAAGACGAAGAAAAGTGCAGGAAGAAGGAAGACGTGCAGAAAGAACAAACCAAGGAGCAGAAAGAAGATTGTTGCAAAATCATCCTGTACCCTCCACTTTTTCGGATGGGTACTGGTGGTAACTGACGCTGACTAAGGGCAGGGGGATTAAAACTACCTCTTAAAATGCGCCACAGGGCGCGTTTGCAAACTGGTGAAGGGGGGGCTGAGCTGACGTGTGCAAACACGCACTGTGGCCATTTTAATTTGGGGGATAAAGTCCCCTTGAATCCTGAGTGTCCCTTGGGTACAACCAGCCCACGAGGTATCTCCAGATAGCACCACAGAGCTGCGTTGCAGAGAGGTGTAAAAATGGACACGGCCTGGACCACCTCTCTGCAACGCATCACAGTGGTGCTTACTGGAAGCACTTGGTGGACTAGTTGGCCCCCATAGGCCCTCAGGACTGAAGGGGAATTATTTCCCCAACTTAAAACATGCCATCTCAGGCCCCCCCCCTCCTCCCCCCTCCCCACTGTGTAAACACGCCCTGTGGCCGTTTTAAGTTGGGAGATTAACTCCCCTTGAATCCTGAGGGTCCCTAGGGGCAAATTAGCCCACTAGGTACGTCAAGTAAGCACCATTGCAGAGAGGTGTAAAAAGGGGCACAGCCTGCACCACCTCTCTGCAACGCAGTGTAGTGGTGCTTACTGGAAGCACCTGGTGGGCTAGTTGACCCCCAGGGTCCCTCGGGATTGAAGGGGAATTATTTCCTCAACTTAAAACGTGCCACAGGGCTTGTTTGCACACGTCACCTCAGGCCCCGTCCCCTCCCTTCACCACTGTGTAAATGCGCCCTGAGCCTGTTGTAAATTGAGAGATTAAGTCCCCTTGAATCCTAAGGGTCCCTAGGGTCAAACTAGCCCACTATGTACCTCCAGTAAGCGCCACGGAGCTGGTCCCCAGGGGACCTCAGGATTGAAGAGGGATTAATTCCCCAACTTAAACTGCACCACAGGGTATGTTTGCACACATGTCAACTCAGGCCCCGCCCCCTCTCTTCACGGCTGTGCAAACATGCCCTGTGGCGCATTTTAAGTTGGGGTATTAACTTCCCTTGAATACTGAGGGTCCCTGGGGTGCAACTAGCCCACCAGCTACCTCCATTAAGCACCACAGAGCTGCGTTGCAGAGAGATGTAAAAAGGGGCATGGCCTCAGGACACCTCTGTGCAACGCAGCCCCCAGGCGCATATTGGAGGTTCCTGGTGGGCTAGTTGGCCCCCAGGGACCCCCAGTATTCAAGGGGAATTCGTTCCCCATCTGCAAACACCTCAGGGGGTGCGTTTGCAGAGTGCTCAAAGGAGGGGTCGTGGCCTCCGGCGCCTTTTTTTATTAATTATTTTTTTAACAAGTGGGGCTGGATGGCCCCCCTTCTTTTCGAAATACTCTTGGCCTGGGAGACCCCATTCCCCAGGGCCTGCCCCAATTTTTTATTATTTTTTTAATTTTGGGAAGGGGGCTCCGTGGTCCCCCTCCCGAGGACAAAATCTGCCCCGGAGACCCCATCCCCCGGGGCATGGCCATATTGTTTATGCATTTTTTTTTGGAAGGGTCGGTCCCTTGCACGCCTCCTTAGCTCATGTATGGCCCCGGGGACCCCATCCCCCAGGGCGGCCTTTCTGCTTTTCATTTCTTTATTTTGGGAGGGGAGCCGCGTGGTTCCCCTTCCGGGCCACTTGTAGCCCTGGGGACCCCATCCCCCGGGGCTGGCCCTCTCCGTTGGGGACCATGGGGGTGGGGTCCCCAATCCCCCCCACAGTCCCGCCAGCTCCCCGCGTCCCTCGGGAGCCCGCATTGCTTTTCCACATGGGGAGCTGCTAAGATGCAGGTCTCCGTGTGCAAAAGCAATTTGGTTTGAATTTTGAAAGAGAGAGCAGGTTTTTCTCCTCTCTCTTTAAGGTGCGCCATCAACCTCATCAGCTCCCTACAAGGCGTGAACGAGTCCCATAGTGGAGTCTCCGGCAGTTTTGCTTCTAGAGGGGCAGACTGGCCCACAACCAGACTTTGCCTCTGCCTGGCTTCCAGGTGCTTTGCAGGCTTCCGGCGAGGCGAACCTCTCCGCACAGGTCTCCGGTTTGCGGTGCAGCAGCTCTCATCTTGCTCCGAAGCAGGAGCCCACCTCTCGGACTCAAAGGGGCGAAAGGTGAAGTGCTCACGACGCGCTTGGAATCAGGAGCTTCCCTTTCGGGCTCAAAGGGCAAAAGATGAAACACTCACGACATGCTTCATGTGGGGGGACCTGCACTTTGCCCACACATCACCAAGCGTCTTGGCACTTCAATAAGCAACACACCCTCCGCCTGCTCTTGACCACAGAGTGCAGGGAAAGCGCCTGCTCTTTACCACAGAGTGCAGGAAAAGCGGGGCGCTCATCCGTTCTGTATGAAAGGGACAATAAAGATAGAGCGCTCAGCCCAGCGCTAAATCCAAAGTCCCATAGAGCAGAGCTGGGCACAGGCAGGCCAGCACGTAGGCCTCCCAGCAGAAAACAGCAGCTGGGTCCCACGGCGGTACCTCCTGGCAGTGTCCTTCCTACAGATCTAAGTAAGCACATAAACATGGGGTCACAGCCCCAATATTTATATGCCATATAGTCTTTGTTCTGCCCTGATACTGGGCCCTGGATCCAGTCCATAACACTTCTGGGGGGCACTTATCAAGTGCACAACACTCCCCATTGTAAGTATAGGCTCTGGCCCCAGACACACCACAGGGGGGAGGAGCCGGCATTGTGCAAGGCAGGCACAGCCCTATTCAGGTTCAGGTCCTACTCCTCCCACCACTCCAATGCAGGTCAGGCCTATTCAGCCAAGCGCTGACTCACCCAGACCCTCTGGAGCCAATGCACCTCCCAGCCCCTGTCACTTCAAGGCCAGACAGTCAATAGACAACAGGAGGGCACAAAGACACATAGCACATATAAATGGCTACTTATAAAAGAGGTACTTCTAAAATAGTGATATTAAATCTGTGAATGCCAGTATGCAGCATTTATCACCACTATTCCAAACATACCAAACTTGATCACGCGACTCCTACCATGTCAGGAATTACCAATGAAACACATATCAGGGAATCCCTAATGCACTTCTATGAGAGGGCAGCCTCACAGCAGTGAGAAACCAAATAGGCTGTTTGTCACTACCAGGACATGCCACACAATTAGGGCACATGTCCTACCTTTTACCTACACCGCACCCTGCCTATAGGACTTGCTAGGGCCTACCTTAGGTGTGTCTGATATGTAGTAAAAGGGGAGTCACGGACGTGGCAACCACTTTATGTGCCACATCACAGCAGCAGTAAACTGTGCGCACAAGCCCTGCAATGGCAGAGGCCTGAGATAGGTTTGCAAGGCTACTTTGGTGGGTGGCTCGAGCAGTGCTGCAAGCCCACCAGGAGCATTTAATTTACTGGCCCTGGGTATATGAGATACCACTTTACAAGGGACTGATGGGTAAATTAAATACGCCAAACAGGTGTAGATCAATCTTACCAAGTTTACCATGGAGAGCACATGCACTTTAACACTGAACAACAGTGATTAAATGCCCAGAGTCCTAAAACCAATAACGAGAGGTCAGAAAAAATAATGGAGGAAGACAAAAAGTTCTGGGACCCTGCAAAAAAGGTCAAATCCAACACTTGCTATAAAGTTTTTTTACTAAGGATAATACATTTTGAGAGAGTAACTATGGCTCACTCCATGGCCGTGTGTGACAATTACTCCAAGTATAGTAAGTATTTTTGGGAGGAAGATTGCGTTGACATTAATAGCCAGCACAGGATGTAAGAACACAAATAATCTTTAAAGTTATGTCTTAGACATTAGCAAACGTCTAAAGCATTGCTGAGGACTCAGACATAGCTCTGTTCTAAGCCAGCAGATATCTTTCACTGAAATGTTAGGGAAGCAAGTCTTCATTCTATGTCAGCACAATGGTGTAGCATACTGAAATAGTGGGCTGAGGCAGAGAGCAATTCTCTAAATAGAAAGGAAACTAGCTAACCGGGAGTCTTCTCCCTAAACGTTCTTTTGCAGCTGTATTTGTTTGCCCTCTTTACAAAATAATAATAAAAAATAGTTAAACCATAAATAGTAAGGAAACCAGAGGCCTCAGAAAACATTCCACAGCTTACATTTGACACGTATTAATATCATCCCTGACTAGGGAACTGTTGGGTCTTAAGGAGATATAGAACTGGAATGTTGGGATCTGGATTGTTAGTATTTGAAGGCTTTGGTCCGTTGCTGGTTTTCCTGTTGCCTTGCTGGTTTGTATATATGATGCTAAAGAAATAAACTGGATTACTTCACCAGAAAAGAGTGTCTACATCCTTCTGACCACATCCATGCATTGGCAACGACCGGAGCGAACCTTCTAAACAGCAGGGTGTCCCGTTTTGGTGCGGGACTTCATTGCTTTCAGCACGTCACCGCAAACACTGCACTCCAGCTGTGCTTCCAAGAGACTTGTATTCTTTGTGGCGAGTGTGCACTCCTCAATCAGCTGGGTGGTGAGTTGTGCGCTTGTGAGGGAAGCTTCTTCAATTTAAAGATTTTGTTTACGTCACTGAAACGCACTGATGCGCTCCTGCTGAGTGTAACCTAATTAGCCCTTCGTATTGCCTGCTTGCCTCGTCATCACATCAGATAAGCGCCCATTTTAAGACTGGGCCTTACGAGAACAGAGACTTCAGCGGTCATTTAATTATCTGCATATTACTCAGCGATAGGCACGCTTTTCACCTTAAGCTGCTACTCAGATCAGAGTGTATTTTTTCGGCGATAGGCACGCCTATTCACTTTAAAAGCATATTGCATTTCAGTTAACCTACAGCAATCCTTGGCAATAGGCATGCCTGTTAGCATCTGCAGCTATTACACGTCTTTCAGTGGCATCACACGTAAGCAGGTATTACAATTCCTACATTTAATGGAAGTATTAATCTACGGTGATAGGCACCTTTCTGGATAGCATCTTGCTTTCTGGCCTTTGCAGCAATTGTATCAGCCCAACAAAAGGAACTGTTTTGAATTTAATCTGTGTACTGTGCTTTAGTGATCAAGAAATTGTATACCATTATATCATATTTTAAACGCAGCAATCTTTGAATCCTCCTGCTCCTTTCATTCCAGCACCTGGTTTGCCTTTAATTAAATTGGAACAATGGAGGGGGGGTTTCAAAGCTTATTTGGAGGTAATTGAAGGCAAGGCTTTCATACAAAAGAAGAAGTATGCAATTTCGCATCATCCTCTGTTTGTAGGGGAGAACATGTTTGAAACATCTACTGGCTGCGCCTGTAATGTGAGAGGGTGATGTCATTGATGAATATGCATCTGATATAAACGTTCTGGATCTATGTTATAAAAAAAGAGGAATGTCATAATAGAACAACATAAATTCTACAAAAAACATCAGATGCCTGGTGAATCGGTCGAATGTTTTGTTAGCGATTTAAGGGTTTAAGTTGCAACCTGTGAGTTTAAGATGTTTGAAGAGGAAGTCATTCGGGACCAAGTGGTGGAGAAGTTCAGTAGTAAAAAGGTTCAAGAAAAACTCCTTACAGTTGATAATTTGACCTTGGATAAAGCTATTGAGTTGGCAAGTGAAATTGAATCTACCAAAAAATGTATGGAACAGATGAATATTAGTGCTTATGTTCAGTCTATACAAGCACAGGTTAAGACTAAGAGAGTCTGGTCCAAGCCCGAAGAAAAGAAAAAAAGATTTGAATGTTATCGGTGTGGGAGCCAATTTTATTTAGGAAATTCTCCCATGTGCCCTGCCTTAGACAAATGGTGTAGTAAATGAAGAAAAAAAGGACAATTCATGAAAGTGTGTAAAGCTAAATTCAACAAGGGTGTGAAAGTCTCAAAGTCCGTGAATACCGTTGATGGGAATCTGGATGTTAGTTATCACACTGATTCAGATGAGGGAAGGGTTGTGTGCATGGTGGGTGAAAAATGAGAACTGTAGCGACATCAATTTTAAGAAAAATGTGAGTAGTGAGATCTCCTCTGTAACTGAGCCTCACATCAGGAAGCCTCACTGTATCATCTTAGTTAATGGTACGGCAATCAACATGATTGCTGATTCAGGATCTCTCTTTACTTTAATAGTTGTGGAAGAGTGGAGAAAATTGAATGGTATACAGTTGCGGAAATCCAAAGTGAAACCTGTGACCTATGGAGGAAAACCTATTGAGGTGTTGGCGAGTTTGATACATGTACAGAGTTTAAAGAGAGTGTGACTAATAGTACAGTGTAGGTAGCAATTGATGAATCGAATTTACTGGGGTGGTTGGATCAGCGTAATTTGACATTTGTGCTGGATCCCAACAGTCCTGAACAAGTTCTTTTATGTAAAGAAAAGGCACATATTAGGTCTGTAGAAAATTGTGCTTGGACTCAATCATTTCCCGATGTATTTGAAGACAGACTTTGGAAATTAAAGGCTTTACTCACCAAATTCAGTTGAAGACTGGGGTTAGACCAAAGGTGCATAAGGTGAGACACGTCCCTATTTCCATGAAAGATGAGCAAAAAAAAGAATTGGAAAAACTATGTCAGCAGAAAATAATTTAGCTCATCGAGAGCTCAGAGTGGCTTTCGCCAATAGTTTTAGCTAGGAAATGGGTCCCTAAGGATGTGTATAGATTTGAGAGATTTGAACAAGCGAATATAGGTTGATAGGCATCCTTTGCCAAATATTACTGAAATGCTTACGATGGTAAGAGGAGCTAAAGTGTTTTCTACCCTGGATATGTCTTCCACATATCACCAAATTTCACTACACTAGGATTTATGTCATTTGACATTGTTAGTTACACCTTGTGGGGCCTACAAATTTAAGTGCTGTGCTTCTCAAAAATAATGTTAAGTTTGAATGGTCAAGTGAGGTGAACAAAATGTTTGATGAAATCAAGAGGGCCGTTGCTGGTGCTATTCCCCTCAAAGCATTCGACACTCGTTATCCTTGTGTTGTTGTAACGGTTGCTAGTCAACACAGGTTGAGTGCTCTGCTCATGCAGACAAGAAATGGCAAGGATAAAATTGTAGCTTTTGCGTCAAGAGTATTGCGTGGGGATGAAAGCACTTATTCAGTTCTCGAAAGAGAAGCATTGGCGTGTTGGTGGGGAGTAGACCACTTTAGTCAGTACTTGTGGGGTGTGGATTCTGCTTTGCGTATGGATCATGAACCATTACTCAACTTGTTCACCACAGAAGGGGCTGGCAAAGCTAAGCCCAGGATTGCTAAATGGTACTTTCGCATGCAAGATTTTCAATTCAAACTGGTGTGAGTTCCTGCTGTGAAAAATATTTCTGAAGATTGTTTACCCAGAGTGCCCTTGAGAATAGAGATAGAGGAAGTGGTTAACAAAGATGATGAATGGAGCAGACAACACCTACCCTTGATTCCTATCGGGAGGGAATCAAAGATCTTTTGGTCCCACAGTAGGCATTGAAAATACAGTGGCTCTTTGCTATTAAGGACCTACTTCACAAATTGAATTTGGACAAATATTGGACCTCACCAGAGAGTGTTTGAGCTGCAGGGCCAGTTTAAAGGGATTATTCTGGGAGAATGTGGCAATTGACATAGTGCAAGGGCTCCTTATCTGTGTCTTTCACCGACCGGCAACCAATGGCCTTCTATGAAAGCACTATCAATTAATTTGTCCCTCCACTAGCAAAGAGACTCTATCTCCAATTTAGGTATGGCACTTTACGTGTAAAATCATTCACTGGTAGATGTCATTAGGAAAATGATGTGGGCTGTGAAGGATGTTCTGAATCACTTATCCATGTTCAGGTTTTTTGCCCCTTCTATAAGCACAAACGTGCAAAAGGTATTGTTCCTCCTTGCAAAAATCTGGGTTGTAGGGAGCTTCAGGAAATGTTCAGATTATTGCAGTGTGATACTAGTCAGATTGTGTTTTTTTTTGTCTGGCTATGTTTTTAGAAGCATTTTGGACCAAGTGTGCAAAACTCGTACAGTCAGCTACTGATCTCTGTTAAGAATTACATGGTGTTTGTGAGGTACCGTTGTGGGACATATATATTGCTGTAGATTTTATTTGTGATTTCTTTCTTTTTATACCATTTAGCCAGTGGTTTGTGCCATGCATTTTTGTGGTTTTTATACTGTTTCTTATTAAACATGCTAGCTGGAGCTTTTTATATACTGATATAATCTTATTTATTAAAATGTATTTTTGCATTTTTATGTATATGTGTATTGTGGCTGTCCTGTCTGTCTACACTTTTATGATCCACAAAGATCGAAATAAAGTTCTTTGATGATGATGCTTCACACTGTAGCTAATTATTGAAAAGCCAGGTTTTAGTGGCAGACAATCCTGTTTCACTGATCCACTTGGTGATTCTATAAACTGGCAGCCAAAGGATTTGTGCCTGCAAGGTGTTGGGCATGTGTTTCCATTGGACAAAATAAACATGAAACACTGTGTAAGGGGTGTCCTCTATGTGAACCTGTGGTTATATGATGACAGTTGCAGGTACCCATAGTTTGGGTTCAGATGGGTTTAATTTCATCACTGGATTCCTGAAAGGATGCGGTCGCAGGGATGAAGACACTCTTTTCTGGTGAAGTAATCCAGTTTATTTCTTTAGCATCATATATACAAACCAGCAGGGCAACAGGGAAACCAGCAACGGACCAAAGCCTTCAAATACCAACAATCCAGATCCCAACATTCCAGTCCTATCCCACGTTAAGACCCAACAGTTCCCTAGTCAGGGATGATATTAATACGTATCAAATGTAAGCTGTGGAATGTTTCTGAGGCCTCTGGTTTCCTTTCTATTTATGGTTTAACTTTTTTTATTATTATTTTGTAAAGAGGGAAAACAGATACAGCAGCAAAAGAACGTTTAGGGAGAAGACTCCCGGTTAGCTAGTTTCCTTTCAATTTAGAGAATTGCTCTCTGTCTCAGCCCACTTTATCAGTATTCTACACCATTGTGCTGACATAGAATGAGGACTTGCTTCCCTTACATTTCAGTGAAGGATATCTGCTGGCTTAGAACATAGCTATGTCTGAGTACTCTGCAATGCCTGAGACGTTTGCTAATGTCTAAGACATAACTTTAAAGAATATTTGTGTTCTTACATCCTGTGCTGGCTATTAATTTCAAGGCAATCTTCCTCCCAAAAATACTTACTATACTTGGAGTAATTGTCACACACGGCCATGGAGTCAGCCATAATTACTCGCTCAAAATGTATTATCCTTAGAAAAACCTTTATAGCAAGTGTTGGATTTGGTCTTTTTTGCAGGGTCCGAGAACTTGTTGTCTTCCTCCGTTATTTTTTCTGACCTCTCGTTATTGGTTTTAGGACTCTGGGCACTTAATCACTGTTGTTCAGTGGTAAAGTGCATGTGCTCTCTATGGTAAACTTTGGTAAGATTGATCTACACCTGTTTGGCGTATTTAATTTACCTATCAGTCCCTTGTAAAGTGGTATCCCATATACCCAGGGCTGACCTCTCATAGGAATGCATTAGGGATTCCCTGATATGTGTTTCATTGGTAATTCCTGACATGATAGGAGTAGCATGATCAAGTTTGGTATGTTTGGAGTAGTGGTGATAAATGCTGCATACTGGCATTCGCAGATTTATTATCACTATTTTAGAAATACCTCTTTTAGAAGTAGGCATGGAACAAGTGAGTGTCCATTTCGTATTGGGGGACCTGCCTACTTGGGGCCAGTCACTGGAAAGCCTGAAGATTGCCAGTGTACGAGGAGACGAGGGATGGTTGGTCCCGTTGGCCCGATGTAGTGGCCCAGCCCCTCCCCGTGGTATGGGAAACTGTGCCTGCCTACTGTGCAGCGTGATCGGGGTGCAGCATTGTGTGCTGAGAAGGCACCACGAGGTGGTGGAAATTCTGCCTCACGCTAACGGCCTAGCATTCATGCCCTGACATTCTTAGGTGTAGGGTGCTACATTGCCAGGGTTCTGGCACCACATGTACAGTGTCATTATTCTGTTGCCCTGATGTAAATATACATGGAGTTTTCTCCTACCAGAGGAGATTCTACTATAATGTGTGCACCATACTAAGAGTTACTATGGTGCACTGCTGATTATATGTATGCATAATGTGTTTGTACTAAGTATACCCATACCAGTAGTTACTGGTTGTCTTCACTAACTGTGAATAATGATGATTATTACAGTGGCTCGATTGGCCTGGTGATTTATGTATATAATCCCTGTAAAGTCATGCCAAGTGCCAGGTGGCACAGTGTAAAAATGTGATTAGGTTCTAATGCGTTTTATGGATAATACAAAGGCTATTTTTACATAATCTTTCGTGCAGTTTCTTTTGTGGTGTGCCTAGTGGGTCGCTGCTGTGTGAGTGTGTTGCGCCAACGCTTTACACATTGCCTCTGGGATAAGCCTGACTGCTTGTGCCAAGCTACCAAGGAAGTGAGCAGGGGTTATCTTTAGCAAGTAACTCCCTTGCCCTGACTAGTGTGGTGGTTTCTGCCTGGCTTAGGTGCATGTGTTAGCCAACCAGAAATCCCATTTCTAACAGTAAGTAATCAATTTAGGACCTCATACAGTGTCATAGAGAATAATACAATTTAATCACAAGTTCGAGGTTTTTCGGATGTCAACTGTACAACAGCTTCACTTTGAGATCATATCTAGAAGTAAATATATTTCTGACTTATGCTGTAAAGTAAATTTTCTCTCAGGAGATCTCAGTTGATCAATCATAAGCACTGAATATTCCCGACAACTTGCTGGCACCACGAGCACTTCTTTCAAAGTCACATTTACTTCGCCTTACTTCAGAAAGGCCAGGAGCGATATGTGACAGAAAATGTTACATTAAGCAGCCTTAAAACTAGCTTTATTGGCAATTATATTGAAGTACTTTATAATTTGGGAGAAAAAAGGCTCAAGCTTTTAAAAATCTATAGAAAAGTTTAAAAAGTGACCTTCTAAAAATGTCCTTCACAAACTCTTTTTGCTTCTTTTTCATGTAAGAGAAGGGGAAATATATGCCAATGCAGCTGTACAGGATACATCATTGAATACAATGAGAATAGGACACTGTACCTTTAAGGGCTCCTTGACCTCCAGTGTCCCATCACACCATGCAGGTGGCAGCTTACTCAATTCTTTTTTTCTGGCTTCTGCTGACAGAATCCTGAAGTAGAGCTCTGCCTTTTTAAGTCTTTTTTTCTCTCAAAATATTTCATCTGTTGCGTTGTAAAGTGATTCTCTCAAGATCCTTTAAGGCATAGTGAATTTTTAGATATTTTTCTGACAAGAAATATATCGGATTTTTCGCAACAATGCATCTCTTTTTGCAAACTGCCCAACATGTGGAAGAAAAATCGCAAAAGCAGACCGCACAGGCTCTGTATTCTATGTTTGCCTGACTCTCATGACTCCAAGAAGTGTTGCCGTTGCAAGACCCTCCCCAGACATACTTTGAGGGAATGAGAAATTATTCGCCTCCATGGCCAAGTGGAGCACTACATAAGCCAAGATTCCCTGGCTGGAGAGACTTCTGAAGGGTGAGGAAAGACTGTTTCCTCTACCAGTGCCCCTATGCCACGTTCAGAGGACTCCCGCAGACAGAGATCCAAAAGGAGAAGAGCTGTGAAAAATAGGTTTTGCTGACACAATATTAAAACCATAAATATTATGATACCAAAATATCTTATCAAAATATCAGTCACAAAAATATTGTTTTTCTATACATATAAGGGCAAGCACAAAAATATTTAAAACAATCATTGTACACTAATATTGAAAAATATGTAATTTAAGTAAGTACAACTTTAATATTTTAACATATAACATTAATATCATTTAAATTAAATATGTTAAAAAAATATATATATAATTACAAACACACATATATATCTATCAATGTGAGTGACGGTGATGGTTTAGGTGCGAACGGCGTCCTATCCTCCTGGTACAAATCGTAACGGGAATTAAAACCGATCACGGAGTGGCTCATGGAGCATTGAACAGAAAGCTCCGAGTTTTTTCCGAAATTAAAGAAGAAACTTTTATTTTGGAGAATCATTTTGTCTCTCCAACTGTGCATTACGAGGATAGGGTGCGCCTTAGCGTGCGTATACCGTCCCGTAGGCTTATCAAGGTCCTGACGAAAACCTGTTAAATATGACACATAGGTAGAAACATGTAGACCATCTTTTATCCTGCACTAACATTAGTCTTTTTTC
This sequence comes from Lissotriton helveticus, assembly GCF_964261635.1. NCBI lineage: Eukaryota > Metazoa > Chordata > Amphibia > Caudata > Salamandridae > Lissotriton > Lissotriton helveticus. Next base: position 598,946,237 of record NC_136068.1, on the reverse strand, counting down.
ACCGATAGCCCTCCTAATTGGGCAACAGGTGCCCTCTTTTTTTAATTTGTATCCGCAACACCCCAGAATAAATCACGTAAGCGGGCAGTTTCGGATATTTTTAATAACACGTAGTTCTTTCCCTTTTTTCACATATAATACAACCTAAACCCGCTCCACTGTAATCAGGTGTCTCAGCACACCTGGATGGCATTCGGCTGTCCGGGTGGGACCCCGATGATGAAGCATGTCACCAACTAGGTTGGTGAGTGAGGGGTCTTCTACAGGACAAAGGATGTCCTCATTTAGGATTGTGGTTAACACACAGACTCGCCTCCATTAAGGCTGAGCGCACCGTCCCAGGTGTAACTCCCCTTTTTGTTGTTTATTGATATATCTAAGGGGACAGGGAGTCCTTCTCCTGCCTCACAGGTAAAAACCCTTTCTCTCCCTATTGATTACCCAGTATGTTTATATACACATATATAATGTAAAACAATTTTTTTAAATTAATTTTAACTGGCATTATAATTGTTTTTATATTTAGCTTCAATAGGGTTCTTATAAACATTTGATCTACTATGGAAAGGCTCTCTGTATGTGAATAACCCCACTGTTCTGCAGAATATAAAACCGCCCCTAGAGTCTTTACATTATATATATCCAATGCCGGAGACACCCTTCTGGATGCATTTTTTCTGTGGATTTGCCCTAAATAAGCAGTGTGTTGGATCAAAGATAAATGTGCTTTTTCCACTTGCGGTGTCCAACATAAATTCTTGGTCAGTTTGAAACCCAAATAGTCAAAACTGGACACTACCTCTAGGGCTGTATCACCCACTGGCATCCTCCTCGACATCTGTCTGGTGAAAATCATACCTTTGGTCTTGGAGCTGTTGAGCTCCAAGCCCCACTCCACACAGAACAATTGAAAGGAGTTCAGGAGTTGTTGCAGACCCTGCAGCGACTTAGATAATAACAAAGTGTCATCCGCAAAGAGAAGAGTGGGTACTCCAACTTCCTAACTTGGATGGATCACACCCATCTCTATCAAGAAAGCCAATTACACCGTTTATATATAGTGTGAAGAGAGTGTGCGCCAGAACACACCCCTGCCTGACCCCGATCAGTATGGATGGGGTCAGTCAAGGCCTCATCCTGCCCCTACCTCACCTGAGCAAGTGTTTCAGCATGAAGCCTCACTAGGATGTCCAACAGGGGGGTGGATAACTCCATCTCCTCAAGAACCCTCCATAGCTCATCACGGGGAACCAAGTCAAATGCTGTGTGAAGGTCGACAAAGGCAACATAGAGCTTGCCCTTGCCAATAATCACCTCTCTCCAGTACATGCAGGCAAAGCAAAAAATCTGATCTACAGTACTCATATTTTGCCTAATATCGCCTGCCAATCCGAGAACACACTCTCGTCCCTAACCCACTCCTGTATATGAGCCAAAACCTGTTTACAAAAGATTTTTTGTAGGGAGCCGATCAGGCTTATGGACCTATAATTTGCCATATTTGCCCGGGCCTCTTTTTAATAAATAGTAATAATTTCTGCACGTTTCCCGGAGGGGGGGAATCTCCATAACAGCTAAGATTGTATTAGAAAGTAGGTTAATGTATGGCCCCCAAATTTCTGAATTTTCCTATAAAGGTCATTAGGCAGTATATCTGGCCCGTAGCGCAATCTGGGATGCAGGAATTGATGGATGTTAGTGTTTTTTTTAACGAAAAAGTCATGTTAGTAGACTTAGGGATGGGACTGTTTTGTGTAGCCTTTGTATCCCTCTCAGTAATGTCACTTTTATGGAAAAAAAGCTGTTCAAAATGTGCTATCCAGGGGGGCACTAGCTCTGGGCACTGGGATTTAGTTGTTGGTCCGCTGCGTGACCGTGCAAGGGCATTCCTGCACATCGGAGCGCGAAGAGGAGCTCATTCGCTCTCCTGGATAGAGAGGCAGCCCTGGGCTCCTACCTGGGCCCGAGTTTGCATCTACGCCATAGCCGCCATTTTGGTTCCTCCTAAGGCCGTGAGACCAGGTTGAGTACTGCCGGCCGCCCATCTGCCCTACAACGCTGATCCGTGCCCCATGTGGGGGCTAGGATTGAGCCCCCCTCTGCATGGTAATACTCGGACTTGGAGATCCACAATGCCTGGACTGCTGAGCTGCTTGTGGGGGTGCTGCATTTGACTATCGGGGCTTGGGGTGCCTCGCGTGCTAGTGGTCCGGCGAGCTTGGTTCCTCTAGAGGGGCCTGCTTGGCTGTTAGCCACTGGTCGCTTAAGTGGCTGGATTAGTCCCAGTGCGGCTTGTGGCCTAGTGGTGAATGAAATCCGTGAGGACTGGCCAAGGGGTGCCCCCTGGAGTGTCCCTTGAGGGAGTGATTGGTGCCTTTACACATCTTGCTGGAGTGGGAGTGCCTGGATACTGTTGGCACAATCCGCTGAAGACCCTACCAATGGGGAAGGACAAACCCGGTGCCGCGGCAGAATACCCTGGACCAGTTTGCGCAGTCTGCAGTTGGTGGGCCTCCCCGTGGCCCCGTCCCAGATAATGCGGCCTTGCTAGCATCCATCACAGATGCAAGAGACACACTGAAGGCCAAGATTGCCGCAGTGGACACTGAGGTCTCATTTCTGGGACAGGACCTACGCAAGGCGGTGGATTGCATTACTGAGGCCGAGACGCGGGTATCCTCAGTGGAAGATACGGTGCAGACCCTTCAACAACAGGTCAATAAGCTGACTGTGGTTTCCCTGGAGCTCGCTGCCTGCGCCGAAGATGCAGAGGGCCGCGCCAGGAATAACAATCTCCGCTTTGTTGGATTTCCGGAGGGCTGGGAAGGGGTTCCATGAACCATTTCCTCACAACATGGCTCCTCGACTGGCTCCCGGCGGACCAGATCTCGGCCTGCTTTGTGATTGAGAGGGTGCACCCGGCGCTCACTCGAAAGCCACCTCCAGGAGAAAATCCATGGCCTGTAATTGCCAAACTTTTAGATTATGCAGATTAAGATGCTGTGCTGCAGTAGGCCCGACTAAATAAAGACAAATTCTTCTTTGACTCCCGGCCCATTATGATTTTTCCGGACTACACCCGCAGCAACAACAACAACAGTCATTCATTGCAGCAAAGTGGAGGTTACGTGAAATCGATATCTCTCACGTGCTCCTGTATACCGCCAGGGTGCGAGTGATATATAACTCTAAAATACTCTTATTTGACTCTTCTCAGGCGGTCTTTGCCTGGTCCTATGAAAGGGCCCACCTGAAACCACACTCTCCGCTGCCGTTGGAATCGGATTCCTCTGTGAGCTCGCAGCGGAATCGGTCACGTAGAACAAAGTCAAAGCGGCGGCATCTCTCTGGATCCAAAAATTGATCCTCCAGTCCTGTGAAAGCTCCTTGACCGACCCATGACCTGTGATAGCTTGGGTCATGTATAACTGACTGTTCATGGGTTGAACTTGCCCTGACCAGTATGCACCGAGCAGGGTTGGCTGTTACACATGATGGTTGGCCTGCACGGCTACTAATCCTCCAAGGTTCAGGTTTGTGTTAAACAGGGAGGGTGGGAGGTGGGATCCATTGGAGGGGGGTCCCTAAGATCCGGGGTTGGGTTCCTAGGGAGCTCACCAACCTACAAAACAATGGACCACTGTAATTTAATCCAGGGGTCCTGGGGGATTTAAGAGGATATATGGAGTATGTCCTCCCAGCAAATACTTTACAACAATAAATACTCCAAAAGCAACCTATTAAAAGAACAGGTTGTTGAATTTAGGAATTGCACATAGGAAAAAAGGGGTGGGTGAAAGGGGTTGGACCTGTGTGCAGGGTGGGATTAAACACTAACTCACTAGGGATGTGTTTAATATGCTAACCATATCTGTGTGTATGGAGGGGGGGCAACACTAGTTGTTTTTAGTTACCCTCACACACCCTAGTGGTGTGATGCTTCATCATTGGGTCACCCGGACTCCTACAGGTCGGGGTGGGCTCAACCACAGTGTTGGGAAGCTCTTATGATAATGAAGGCAATAGGGTATATATAAAATACCTCAATCAGACCCCTGGTATCCCTTTATTCATGGGTCTGGTTGGGTTGTTAAAAAATAAGTAAAAATAGGGTCTGTTAGGATTTTTATGGTCCTATGACCCTAGTGAAGTGCCGACATGTTTCAGTCCTTGTAAAGCCATAAAGGTCCCGGACTTTCTTCAGGGCAAGAATCAGTACCCCCCTTATGTGTGGGGATGCTAAAGAGGGGGAATTCCCTACTCTATCAACGTGGCGAGGGAAGAGAAGCTCCTCCTCGTGTTTATATGGTACTGTTAGTGAGTAATGCCAGGCTCCATCTGTGGAAAAATATAGCATATGAAATCTTATCAGAATCAGACATTATCCGAATTCTTGTGTAGAATCCCATGTGTGGCATGCTGATTACTCAGTGAGCATGCTCGATTTGTGGAGAACACGAGTGCTCTCATCCTATCTCACTCAAACCAGTATATAGTGACATTCTCATTATGTGACACCCTATGGTTAGTGTCAGATATCACACACTATTTCGCTCAAATGGTGTGACAGTGCAAGATGAAGTATTAAAACAGTGGTCGAAGTCTCGATTGCAGCAGAAAATCACATAAAACACACATACATACATGTGCTGAAGTCGTATAAAGCACCACCGAAATGTACATTCACATAATCCATGCAGCATTTGATAATTCATATTAACACTTACCCAAATTATGTTGGGCGTAGGCACCTCAGTAAGCGGGACGCTAGGGCATACTCTCCTAATTAAAGTGTGGTTGAGAGTTAGGTATCGATTTAGGCATGAGTGGGTCTAGCGTTAAGCGTAAGGCTCCAGCGGGGCTAGGTATAGTCCATAGAGATCCGCGATTACTTAAGGAGGATCGCTACTTACTTGTTTAGAGGACGCTCCCTCCCGGAATAAACAGACCCGCTCACCGGCTTGTAGCTGCTGTTCCAGCCAGTGCGGGTGAGAAACACTGTTTATTTCCGTCTCGGGCGTCAGGCGTGTGATGCCATAACGGGAAGTGAGCTCGTCCCCGGCCTCAAGGGATGATGGAAAATGTAGTATTTGGGCTGGTTTATCGTGTCAGTGCCGGAAGTGCCGCGAAAAGAAAGGGACATCATAACATAAGCTAATATTTGCAGGCGCATGTGTATTTATACAAAGTCCCAACACACATGTATTTCACCTTGCTGTCACAATATTACCTTTTGGTGGATAGAAATAACGAACTTATTTTTATCCAAGCCTATTTAGAAATGTAATTAGAATTCAGATGTTGGATACTGGACACATCAGTTTATTCTGTGCCAGCTACAATAGATCAATGGCGCACAGATACGTGAATGTAAATGTAATATAGTGGTTGACTCATTGGTATAATCATTAAGAATTACAATAAAGGACGCCTAGTGTCTAATAAACTCGCCAATTTGTGCTTCATATGGCCACCGCGTCTAGTCTTCTATATTATTGACGGGTAATGGAGTACTTATGCATGGTAACAGTTATGTGCAATCATTAACAGAAATTACCAGACGTACGATTATACAAGTGGGGGGAACATTTCGTTATAGACTGGACTTCAACGATCAATCCACTTTGTTCATGATCAGGTATCTAATGTTCTCAAAATGGTCTAATCAGGTATCCGTCGTTCCTGATATGTAGGTGACCCAGAATATTTTGGTACTGTTTCATTGTGGTTACTGGTCTATCATATCATATTATCATTTTCTCAATTGAGCCCATGGTATTGAATCATTAAGGCCCGATATGTGAGTTTTGAGACGATAGACCCACCTCTGTTCTTTCTCTAGTAGTACCTTTTGTAAGTTAATGCCTGGCCTAACTTTTTCAATCACCTACCATTTTATATCAGTGTCCTTGTGATTTTTTTCAACAAAGTGTGCAGTAAGTCTGGTAGCAGTAACTGCCCTTCTTATTGTACTGCGATGTTCGCTAATACGTATTTTTATCTTGCGGGAAGTCATTCCCACATAGGATAGTTGACACGGGCATTTGATCAAATAAATTACTGCCTCTGAGTTGCAGTTTGTGTGGCACCTTTGTTCCCAAGGTGTATTAAGGCCAAGATCTAGATTTGTGGTATGTTCAGTGAATTCACATGCCACACAAGTGCCACACGGGTAGTGTCCCATCACTGGAGTAGTATTCCAAAGTGTTGTTTGTGTATTCATCGCTGATTTGAAACTGTTGGTGTGTACAAGTGAGACTTTTAGACTCTTACTTCTCTTAAAAGAAAACATCGTTTTTTTGTATTCCAGGATATTGGACGTCAAAATGTTCCATTTTTTATTTATGATTTTTTTGATCTGATTAGACGAGGAATTAAATGTGGTTACACATATTAGATGTTGTGATTCTGTTTTTTCATTTGTTTCGAGTAGGGATTCCCTTGGTGTGTTTCATGCTCATTTCCAGCGAGAATGGAACATTTTGACGTCCAATAACCTGGAATACGAAAAACCGATGTTTTCTTTTAAGAGAAGTAAGAGTCTAAAAGACTCACTTGTACACACCAACAGTTTCAAACCAGCGATGAATACACAAACAACACTTTGGAATACTACTCCAGTGATGGGACACTACCCGTGTGGCACTTGTGTGGCATGTGAATTCACTGAACATACCACAAATCTAGATCTTGGCCTTAATACACCTTGGGAACAAAGGTGGCACACAAACTGCAACTCAGAGGCAGTAATTTATTTGATCAAATGCCCGTGTCAACTATCCTATGTGGGAATGACTTCCCGCAAGATAAAAATACGTATTAGCGAACATCGCAGTTCAATAAGAAGGGCAGTTACTGCTACCAGACTTACTGCACACTTTGTTGAAAAAAATCACAAGGACACTGATATAAAATGGACGGTGATTGAAAAAGTTAAGCCAGGCATTAACTTACAAAAGGTACTACTAGAGAAAGAACAGAGGTGGGTCTATCGTCTCAAAACTCACATATCGGGCCTTAATGATTCAATACCATGGGCTCATTTGAGAAAATGATAATATGATATGATAGACCAGTAACCACAACGAAACAGTACCAAAATATTCTGGGTCACCTACATATCAGGAACAACGGATACCTGATTAGACCATTTTGAGAACATTAGATACCTGATCATGAACAAAGTGGATTGATCGTTGAAGTTCAGTCTATAACGAAATGTTCCCCCCACTTGTATAATCGTACGTCTGGTAATTTCTGTTAATGATTGCACCTAACTGTTACCATGCATAAGTACTCCATTACCCGTCAATAATATAGAAGACTAGACACGGTGGCCATATGAAGCACAAATTGGCGAGTTTATTAGACACTAGGCGTCCTTTATTGTAATTCTTAATGATTATACCAATGAGTCAACCACTATATTACATATACATTCACGTATCTGTGCGCCATTGAACTATTGTAGCTGGCACAGAATAAACTGATGTGTCCAGTATCCAACATCCGAATTCTAATTACATTTCTAAATAGGCTTGGATAAAAATAAGTTCGTTATTTCTATCCACCAAAAGGTAATATTGTGATAGCAAGGTGAAATACATGTGTGTTGGGACTTTGTATAAATACACATGCGCCTGCAAATATTAGCTTATGTTATGATGTCCCTTTCTTTTCGCGGCACTTCCGGCACTGACACGATAAACCAGCCCAAATACTACATTTTCCATCATCCCTTGAGGCCGGGGACACGCTCACTTCCGGTTATGGCGTCACACGCCTGACGCCCGAGACGGAAATAAACAGTGTTTCTCACCCGCACTGCCTGGAACAGCAGCTACAAGCCGGTGAGCGGGTCTGTTTATTCCGGGAGGGAGCGTCCTCTAAACAAGTAAGTAGCGATCCTCCTTAAGTAATCGCGGATCTCTATGGACTATACCTAGCCCCGCTGGAGCCTTACGCTTAACGCTAGACCCACTCATGCCTAAATCGATACCTAACTCTCAACCACACTTTAATTAGGAGAGTATGCCCTAGTGTCCCGCTTACTGAGGTGCCTACGCCCAACATAATTTGGGTAAGTGTTAATATGAATTATCAAATGCTGCATGGATTATGTGAATGTACATTTCGGTGGTGCTTTATATGACTTCAGCACATGTATGTATTTGTGTTTTATGTGATTTTCTGCTGCAATCGAGACTTCGACCACTGTTTTAATACTTCATCTTGCACTGTCACACCATTTGAGCGAAATAGTGTGTGATATTTGACACTAACCATAGGGTGTCACATAATGAGAATGTCACTATATACTGGTTTGAGTGACATAGGATGAGAGCACTCGTGTTCTCCACAAATCGAGCATGCTCACTGAGTAATCAGCATGCCACACATGGGATTCTACACAAGAATTCGGATAATGTCTGTTTCTGATAAGATTTCATATGCTATATTTTTCCACAGATGGAGCCTGGCATTACTCACTAACAGTACCATATAAACACGAGGAGAAGCTACTCTTCCCTCGCCACGTTGATAGAGTAGGGAATGGATGTATGACGTTACAACGCATACTTTTACAACGCATACCTTTACAACGCATTTTTTACAATGCAACATCCATTACAACGCATTCCATTACAACGCATGCCATTACAACGAATATTTAAAAACTACCTTTACAACGCATTCCATTACAACGCATACTACCTTTACAACGCATACCATTACAACGCATGTTTGGTAAGTATTGGATAGTGTAGGGGTAAAAAATACTATTCTAACTCCAGGGGGTGCAGCAGTAGGGTAAGTGTTGGATAGTGTAGGGGTAAAAATTACTATTCTAACTCCAGGGGGTGCAGCAGTAGGGTAAGTGTTGGACAGTGTAGGGGTAAAAATTACTATTCTAACTCCAGGGGGTGCAACAGTAGGGTAAGTGCTGGATGGTAATGTTATGCGTTGTAATGGTATGCGTTGTAATGACTGCGTTGTAATGACATGCGTTGTAGTGGTATGCGTTGTGGTGTCATGCGTTGTAATGGTTGCGTTGTGAAGACATGCGTTGTAATGGATGTTGCGTTGTAAAAGTTTCGTTGTAATGGTAGTGCGTTGTACAAGTTGCGTTGTAAAGGTTGTTTCCCGTAGGGAATTCCCCGTCTTTAGCATCCCCACACATAAGGGGGGTACTCATTCTTGCCCTGAAGAAAGTCCGGGACCTTTATGGCCTTACAAGGACTGAAACATGTCGGCACTTCACTAGGGTCATAGGACCATAAAAATCCTAACAGACCCTATTTTTACTTATTTTTTAACAACCCAACCAGACCCACGAATAAAGGGATACCAGGGGTCTGATTGAGGTATTTTATATATACCCTTTTGCCTTCATTATCATAAGAGCTTCCCAACACTGTGGTTGAGCCCACCCCGATCTGTAGGAGTCGGGGTGACCCAATGATGAAGCATGACACCACTAGGGTGTGTGAGGGTAACTAAAAACAACTAGTGTTGCCCCCCCTCCATACACACAGATATGGTTAGCATATTAAACACATCCCTAGTGAGTTAGTGTTTAATCCCACCCTGCATACAGGTCCAACCCCTTTCACCCACCCCTTTTTTCCTATGTGCAATTCCTAAATTGAACAACCTGTTCTTTTAATAGGTTGCTTTTGGAGTATTTATTGTTGTAAAGTCCTAGGGAGCTCCCCACTGCGACAGATGGTCCTTGTTCTTGGTAGTATCGGATGGTGGGAGGAGGGGTTGGGGGGCTGGTTTCAGGGTAACCAAGTTATATTATTTGTTGTTTACATGTGCAGACACGTCTCCCTTTCCCCATTAGGCAGATCAGTATTGTTAGACCCAGACTAGGTAAATGGCTTCTCACGCAAAGATCTCCCATTTGGATGAACTAACAGGGGTTACATGGAACGTACAGGGGCTTTTAAATAAAGCTAAGTGGGGGGCCGTACTATGGCATGCCAAATGCTATGGGGCTGATGTCCTGCTATTGCAAGAGACACATCTCCTTGGCAACAAGCCCCTTGTCTAGAGCGATTCGGGTTCCGCCAGGTGTACCAAAGGGATTCACCAGGGGCTCCTGTAGGACTGCTATACTAGTTCATGGACGTGTCCCCTTCCTCCCTGTGAAACATTGGGTGGACCCTAGGGGCAGGTGTGTCTTCCTGATGGGGACACTCTACGGTGAATCACTCATGCTAGGCAGTGTATATGCACCCCCGCCTCTTGGGACTACATTCGTAGAAAGCCTGACTAGATTATGGGAGGAACTACCTGATGGCCTATCCATCCTGGGTGGTGACTGGAACGATACCATGACGCCACTGGACAGGAGACGGAGCTCGGAGGCTGCTGCCCCCACTGGTCCCTCTAAATTGTCATCACTTGTGGAGACATTGGGTTGGGCTGATATCTGGCGGGAATATCATCTGGCCGAGTTAGGCTATACTTTTCTCTCAGCGGTGCATGGCTCAGTGTCTCGCCTGGATTATCTGTTCACACCCTGGAGCTATGTCCGCAGGTTTGCTCTAGCCACGTATAATCCGAGAGGGTTGTCAGATCACTCTCCGGTCTCAGTGACGCTCCTCTTGCAGGTTCAAAGGTCTCCACTGAGATGGCGGATGTCTCCGTGACATCTACGTGCCCCAGGTTATCAGAAATGTCTCCACACAGCGATCCAAGAATACTTTACCCTAAATACACACTATGTTCTCTCCAAGGAGACCCTATGGGAGGCTCTGAAGCCCACTATCATCAGCTATAGGACCCATGATAAATGCAAATACTCTGCTCAAAGAAATGACCTAGAGACCCAGTGCTCTCCTTAGATGCGTGTTAGAAACCGGCTATTTCGGGTAGGCTAAGGCTGACGCCAAAGCCAGGCCGAAACCACCATTCCAGTCAGGGCAAGGAAGTCACACGCCAAGATAACCCCTGCTCACCCTCTAGGTAGCATGGCGCGAGCAGTCTAGGCTAAACTCGGAGGCGATGTGTAAAGCATTTGCGTCAGCGCACAACAGCAACAACATACTAGGTACACCACAAAAGAGACTCCACACAAGGTTATATTAAAAATAACTTTTGTATTGTCAAAACATATCAGATAGAAATCACGCATGTACATTGTGCCAACTGGCACGGCAATATTCACAAGGGATTATTTACAAGACAGGGCCACATGGGCCACTGTCCGAATCAACACTTTGCAGATATAGAAATACTTGTCAGAAATTAGAATAAAAGTATATAAACTTCACTGTAACACAAAGTAACAGTTATAGGTCACATCCAGTAACTACTGGGAACAGGTAAGTACCTCCAACGCAACCCTAAACCCCTTAGGAGACTGTCACGCAGGGGACCAGGACCTCACTAGGACCACCTGTACTAAAAGAACAACCACCTAAGTATCACACAGCATTTAGGGGTCTAAGAAAGAACACATTACCCATGACGTATGAAACACATTCAGAGGAGTAGTAAAGGACAACCACCTAAGTATCACACAGCGTTTAGGGGTCTAAGAAAGAACACATTACCCATGATGCATAAATATACATTCAGAGGAGTAGTAAAGAGAAACACATAATGTATAAACCTACACATTCAGCGGTGTTAAGAATAAAGCACATGATGCAATAAAATTACATTCAGAGGTACCAGAATAATACAGTAGCGCAAACGTCACATGATGTCTAAAACATTCAGAGGTGCAGGAATAACACATAATGCAAGAAAATACATTCAGAGGTGCAGTAACCATCCATTTGCGCAAAACCTCACATAAACCACCACCTGTGGCAGTCCCTAGGCCAACTGGCCTTGTTGGGGCTAGAACGCCCTGAGTCTCAATGTCAGGGCCTAAACGATGCAGGGGCCCACTACTTGCTGGGCCCCTGGGAACACTCACAAGGGCCTAAACGTTGCAGCTGGCACTAAGTGCTGCGCAGCTGGGAAGGCCCGGCACCACTGTGCCCTCGCTGTCCCACACAGGGACTCTCTCCTGAAATTGCGCCTAAACGGTGCAGCTGCCCACTAATTGCTGGGCAGCTGGAGAAAAACTGCGACAGGGCTTTCGCTAGCCCTTAGAAGACAAAACTGCGCCAAACTGTAGGAGCCACACAGGCTCTGGGCAACACTACACAGACGTGGGAGCCACACAGGCTCTGGGCATCACATGCCCCCCATGCGGGGGCCACACAGGCTCTGCAGGCAATGCCCCCATGTTGGAGCCACACAGGCTCTGCGTCACGTTGGGGCGACCCGCTGCCAACCGGGGTCGCCCTTGAAGCCCTCGGGGCTTCCTCCTGGCGATGCACGTGCTCGCACTACTGGGGGCGGGGAGTCCCTCTCGGGGGACTCAGAACACAATGCCCCTCGATGCGGCCGCTGGGCTGGCAACCCAATGCCCCCTGGACGTTGGAGCCTCGCTGGCTCAAAGCCCGCAATGCCCCATAACCTTTCTGGGGCTCCATCCTACGTTGGGGCGACCCGCTGCCAACCGGGGCCGCCCTTCCCGTACCTCCATCTCTACGTGGGAGCGGTCCACTGCCATTCGGGACCGCTCTGGACCTGGTGTCCCCCCACCGGCACCGCCAGCAGCCTCACGGAGCCCCCAGCCCTCTCACTCACCGGGCTGTCTTCGGCGGGGCTCCTCTGCTGGGCTCTCCTTCGCCGGCGCTGCTCTCCCGGCTCCTCTCCTCGGCCGGACTTCCTGTCTCTGCAGGGCTCCCTCGGCACACGGGAGCCCTGCCAACAGGCCGCCTCGTCTCCCTGGGGCTCCCTCAGCCGAGAGGAGCCCCGTCCACCGCCGCCATCTCCGGCGCCTTCTTCCTCTCCACGCCGACTGCCGGGGCGGGGCTTCCGGCCGGCCGCGACAGGATTGGCCGGCCGGTCAGTCACTTCCGGGTCACCGCGGGCAGCGCGGCGGCCCGATCCTTAGGCAGGCAGGCGGGGGCTGATTCCTTCTACGGGCCAGATGCCTTAGCGCGTCCCGCGCTATAAGCGGACATAAAGCACTCCTAAGCGCTAGGAAAAGTCCAGATAAAGCGCTCTCAAGCGCTTGGGGAAAATGAAGCGCTCCAAAGCGCTAGACAACAGGCAGAGCGCTCTCAGGCGCTCGGGAGGAAGCTCAGCGCCTCCAGGCGCTAGAAATACAGTTCCAGCGCTATCCACAGGGCAATGCAGCTCCTCCACGCTGCCAAAGCCCCAGAGCCTCCCAGGGGGGCAAAGCCAAGTCCCCCCCTCAGCCCAGGCAGGGCAGAGGGGTCCCCCAGGAATCCAGGCAAGTCCATCAGGAGTCCAGGGGCTGGGCAGGACTCAGGGATTCCCTGAGCCCAAGCAGCAGCACGCCCCTGGCAGATTCAAGTCAGAAACAAGAACAAATTGGAAGGGAACACAGCCCCTTCTTATACACAGAAAAGGCTTTGAAGTCTTTTGAAGTCTTTGTGTCAGCGAGCCCCTAAGCCCTGGGTGTATCTGGTTTCCCTCTCCTGTCAGCCTCAGGTCAGAGGTGACAGTGGATTATCAGGAGGGAGAGCCATCAGGGGTGGGCCGCCAGGCGCAGCCTGGTTCCACCAGACGCTCTTTCCTCCCCTCCCTAACAGCAGATGGGGGCCTTTCATCTACGGCTGACTCAGACCCCCCTCCTCCAGACAGTCCATCTACCAGCAGGCCCAGGCATCCAGGGCCAGGCCCATCAGCCAATCACGTGCTAGCAGACTCACTACACAATTATGCCAACTTCTAAAAGTGGCGCTTCTGGACTAGATACAGCCATGCCGCATATACCATTATGCAGCATTCACTCTCACGAGTTCACACATATCAAACTCGCCCCTGCACTCCCCACGCATCAGGAATCTACCATGGGCATACATATTCCCCATTCATTCCTATGGGAGGGCAGGGCGCTCACCATCCATACACAGAGAGCACACGCACTTTACACTGTACCACAGTGAAGAAGTGCGCAGAGCCCTAAAATCACCAACCCAGGTTCCAAAAACAGGCTAGGAAAAAGCAAAAAGTCACGGGGTGAACCTGCCCAAAGAACCGGGTCCAACAATGCGCAATACACAAATGCGCCTACTCTGATTCTTCGTAGAAACCTGTAACTTGCGCAACAGCAGCTAACTCACCATCTTACAGAGGAGGCGAAAGAAATTTGGTTGGCATCCCAATATCGAATTTATCAGTGGGGGGATCAATCCAGCAAAATGCTGCATAGACTATGTCAGGCAAGACAGGCCCCGGCCATGGTTCCAGACATTAGGGGTAGGGACGGAGTCTTGCATACCTCGCCAGGAGAAGTGGTGGAGGAAGTCGCACAGTATTTCTCTGTGCTATATGCCAGGAAGGACCAGACCTCGAGCAACGTGATTGCTGAGTTCCTGCAGGATATTATCCCCAAGCAGCTCTCTGATCAGATGAGAGATCAGTTGGATGTCCCTATTACAGCTGACAATTTAGCGACTGCATTGCACTCAATGCACCCAAGTCGAGCCCCGGGCCCAACGGGTTCCCCATGGAGTTTCTTCACTCTCACGTGACTACACTGGGCCCACACCTCCTGGGCGAGACTCACAAAGCACTTGAGCAGCAAATACTCCCTCGAGACTGGTGGCATGCTGAAATTGTCCTCTTTTAAAGTTTTAAAGCCCGGCCGTCCACCGGAGGAACCGTCCTCCTGTAGACCTATCTCCCTCATAAATTTTGAATCCAAGGTGTTGGGGAAGGTTCTTGTGGACCGCTTGCGGTCCTGCATTCAGGACTTGGTCCATTTGGACCAGTCGGGCTTTATGCCGCACGGGGCCACTCGGCATAACATGCTTTGATATTTTCCGCTTTGGACACAGTATTGCTTTTTGAAGCATAGTATACTGGCCATTCAAGTGGACTCGGCCTTGGAAGGAAGATTGTGACCACCCTTTCCTATCGGCTATACACAACCTATTGCCCACTGTAGACCAGGCCGGAGTTGGCTGGGGAGCAGTATTATTAGCCAATACCTGATAAGCAACTGAACCGGTGCATGGAGCGTGGGGCTACCCACTAACTGATGAGGGCACCCCCATGCCCCTACAGGAATGGACATCTGATTCATTTGCTTTTTCCCCTCAAACTATCAACGGTCTTGTGGAATATTTTAATCTGATCCCTTAAATCCCCAATAATCCCCATCATGTTCTGCAGCAATGCAATGATCCCTGGGTTTATACAGTCCTGATTATCTGCTTGTAGACTCCTGGTTATGATAACATTTTCCTCTATACAGATGACTGAAAAATGATTGCTACATTCAATAGTTGGTTTGGTGGATATTAAATGCGACTTAACAGGGCTTATGTTGGATTTAGACCCATGCAAGTCATTATGTAAAGCTAGAAGGGGGTATAGTTGGAGTTAGGATTGGGTTTTTTCAAATATTTTATGTACCAGTTTGACTGGCTCAACATCAGGGGTTTTAAACTAGACTTCGATAGATGCAAGTTTTAATTGGCCAGATCTATTCGCTCCAACAACAGGTTGTCAATTTTGGACATTACCCCATTTTCCCCAACTGAAGGTTGCCTTTTTTCCCTTTGGGAGCCCTTGGACTACCCTACACAGCCTTGCTTTTGCCTATTTCAGTTATAGGTTATAAACATAGAGAAAAAGCACAGGACAGAGGGGGATTAAGGGTAGCCAACTTTTCCAAATCTCACCACTTAGTATAAATAATAATATTAATAATAACAGCAGAGACCTGAAAAGCTAGATGAAAATAACTAATAGGTGGTGTCTGTAATATATTTCCCTTTTAATAACCACAAACACAATCAAAGTCTCATAGTCTCAGTAATTGATAGTGACAAAAGAATACTAGGCAGCAGATATTATGGTCCTTGTGGCAGGTCAGTTGGTTTAGAAGAAGCCATCTTTGTCTCCTTTGGCTGCCCAGTACTGGTTGATGATGGACACAAATAGAACGAAGTACAATCCAACCCCAGTAGACAGATTACACAATTACAGTACCATGGAGTAAAAGATCATCAGTATCACCTCTATGTAGGTCCAAGGCCAAGATGGGGGGTTGACCCTGCCCTGCCTCTTTCTGGAAAGACACACTGTCCCAGCTTTCATCTGCCCTAGAAGGAGGGGCCACAGTCAGCTCTGCAGTTGGACAGGTCATATCTTGATGGGCGTTTGTAATTAAATTTTCAAAGGGCACAGGTTTACAATCTGGTAATGTCAAGTAGAGGAATTGTTCTGAATTGATTTCAGTACTAGACGTAAATTCACAAACTTCACAGTTATTTCTCCATGTATAAGTTAAACCACATAATTAATTGATATTCACATCTTCTTCATCTAATAGTCCTAGCATTTCCATTAGAAATTCTGGAGCATCCTGCTGAAGATTTTGAGAGAAGACTACAGTTCCAGTACAGTCATCAGTGAGTTTTCATACTCCATTAGCAGAATGTATAATACTTCTGTCACTTCTTAATTCATCAAGTAAACTACACAGTTGTGAAGACATTCTTTTATCTACGTTTTCTTTAATAGAATGTGTGAAATGAGGCAAGTGCTCTATTGCATTCAACACTACATTAGCATAACAGTATACTACAGATTGATTATCAAAATGATATCCTTCTATTTCCTCATTCCGCTGTAGTTTTCTGTTCTTTCCTCCTTGATATTTTTTTGTGTTCATCTTTCTTTTCAACTCTTACAGACTGCTTTGATATTTTCAGTTTTGGACACTGTATTGCTTTTAGAAGCATAGTATACTGGCCTAAATGAGAACCGATTACACTCCGTTACACAGCTCACATCAGCACTTACTTTCTTCTCATCAAAATCAATCAAAAATAAACCAAGCACTGTTCTAATTTGCGACAAAGCAACATATGACATTCCTTCTTTGAATACACTACTACCAATATTAACAAGACCTATATCTACACTCAAACCTTGAAATTTATGAAAAGGTACTGCACACGCTAAAGACACTGGGATCTGTTTCACTGGACGTCCAGGTCTTTCACAAGTTGGAAATGTACAACAGATCTACCAATCTGCTTAACTTCTGCAATATCATCAAATTTTATGGCTAAGTAGTCCACATCATTTCTGTTCGGATAATTATTGCATTTCATAACTTTCCCATTGCGCCATTCACCAGCCCTTCTTCAACATTTAAATTACAACATAAGATTACACAACAATTTTTACAGATATGTAACTTTTTTTCAAATCCTGCAGTTTTCGACACAGTCTTTTACAAACTATCCAATTTTGATTGCAGTTTTTCTGTTAGTAGCACTGTAACTCCTTGGTGTTCCATTTCATCATTTGCTCTAATTTCACAGATCCCTTCTTTTTCCAGTTGCAATAATTGTTCATTGAATTTTCCTCAAGAGTTGGCATCAAACAATATTCACAAATAGAGGGGCAAAGGGCTTTTCTACATGAGGTCCAGCACAGTTGCCCATATGCAATATGAAAATTCAAGTTGTGTTGTTCCTGAATGATCGAGAATTTAGCAATATACAAAGGGCAGTAGGCTAGAGTCAAAAAGATGGGGATCTATTTCTTTGGAATGTAATGCCCTCACACACACAGTTGGGTGTCATGCTTCATCATCGGGCTGCTCCTCATCTGGCCGCGCTGCAATGCTGACGGTCGCCCGATGAGGGGCACTTTGGCGGAGATCTTTTCCAAATAGCCGTTTGGTGCCGTGGGCATGAGATATTTAGTGAGTGTAGATGAAAAAGTGGTGTGTGATGTTTATATGAGTTAAAACAGGGTTGGGAGTACCAGCAAAAATAGTTTTAATTGAGGGGTCTCCTACCTTGATTAAAATAAAGAGGAAAGGCGCAATGCTAAGTTAATGTCTTAGGTGTGGCACTCTTCCGTGTGGTTGGTCAACATGTTTCCTCGCAATTGTACAAGTCTAGAGGCCATTCGTCAGGACCTAAAGTTAAAAAACTATCTACACTAAGGTGGACTGGAAAACCATAATGAATTCTTGTTTGGGATTTAAGCTACCATGACTTACTGTGTCTAATGGCTGGTAGTACTGGTTCTACCTATTATGGAGAGGAAATCACTTATTAATGTATGATGTCAAAAGAAATATCACAAGTATCAAACACTACTGTCCAATTCCCTGTGTATCAAAATCACAGCATGCAGGGTGAGGTGTTACAGGCATATAAACACCTGGTGCCAAATATTGAAGTGGTCACATTATTGCTCATGTGTGTAGTAACCAAATCTGTGTATTAAACACAAAAAAACTGCAGAAAGAGCACACGACTCACCCTTATTGGGATATACTACTACTACATCAATCCCCGGCAGGTCAAAATATGAGGAACTTCCCCATATACTACAGGGGTATGTAGATAAAAAGGAATAGTTAAAAGCTGCCAGCTTGCGAAGTTAATAGCGTTTTAATAGAATAAACTAGAGGATTGGATGTGTGGGCCTCCTTAGAACATACAGTAACATGCTCCTATATCATGATATCTGGCTCATAGAGAAGTGCACATCATTCAGGGGTAGTTCATTAACATTGCCCACAGCATTAAAAAGTGATCCCAGTTATGGTGGAACAACACAGGCTTCATATTTGTTACTGCAGTTGAGCTAAAGAAACAAAAAAAGGGAGAGGAGGTAGGGAAAGTGCATCTAGCTAGTTGAATGTTTTAAACTGGCTGGGAAGACCATAAACAGGGGTTGGGAGTGTGGAACATCAACAGACTATAAAGATTAACATAGTACTCATGTTTGCATAATACGCAATGTGTCCAAGGACCTACCCACTGCTGCCGGGACCGGGAGGTATGGTGTAGTGAAAAAGCCCAATTTAAATACCCACTGCTCCTCCTCGTTAACTCCTGATTGCTACCAACTGGACAGCTCGCGTGAGTGAGGACAGCCATTGTGATGTTCTCTCTACTGCAGGCGCCATCTTGGAGTGGATACCTTAACTTGAGCAGCTATTCAGTTTCTACATCTGAAGGCAATGGAAACAACCCCAATCAGGTGCAGGGTTTTGGAGATTGTGGAATTAATAAAGCACTCAACCGCCTGGGCTTCCGCCTTATTTTAAATAAAAATATATACATGGTGAGCGGACATGAGGCTACTAAAGATATATATTGTTCTGCCCCGCACTGTGTGAAATGCAGATAGGAGAGTAACCTAATAAGTTATGTGTCGAGTTTATAAGGGTAATCTTGGTTGGCAACCATCGTGAGATTGGTGCATCCTCCGTTTATGGTAAACAGAAGAAAAGGAGGATGGGGGCCATTTTGTAATCTTTGGACAGCTTGGGGCCATTTTGGAGTGGAGTAAAGGTTACAATAAGGCTTCATTATCATCAACTGCAAAGTATCCCCAATATGTAATATCACATAAATGTGAATCTTAGTGTACTTGGTCTAATGAAGGCCAATTGGTGTCAGTGATGCAGTGATAAGATGCTCTTCCAAGGTAGTTTTTAAGTGCATGAAGCGCTGCAAGGAATATCCTCATTCAGTCCTTGTCTGTCAGAAGACAGACGATGCACCCATCTTTGTTCTTTGGAAAACAAAGCTTCTTTGCTGATTTTAGTGAAAGTTTCAAGAATTACACAACGCAAAGAGTCCGGTGAATGCTGGGTGTTGAAGAAGTGTGTGCACATTTTGGTATTCCCTTTATGACACCGGAAATTACTGCGATGTTCCGTGATTCTCACTTTGACCGAATGTGTAGTCATCCCTATGTATCTGAGATTGCAGGGACACGTAATCGTATAAATGCAATTTGTCGTATAACAATTCGTGTGTTTACGCAATTCCCATGTGAAGGTTGCATTGAAGATGATATTCTTAGTCACAGTTGTGAGAGCGCAGATTGTACAAGTGCTGCACGGGTAGTGACCCTGAAAAGGCGGAAGATCCCACAACTGTCTTTGTGTGTTAACCGTTCGTGTCTGAGGCCTGGTATGGATCAGTATGTCTTTCAGATTCTTTGATCGTTTAAAGGCAAAGCGTGGTTGTTCAAGGGTCATGCTCCCAGTATTTAATATTCCCCAATGTTTCCTCATGACATTTTTTATCCTATTGGAGGCTGGAGTATATGTTGTTACACATGGCAACATCGCTGTTTCTGCTTTTTGTCTAGGTTCTAAGAGAGCCTTCCTGTTATTGTTTCTTGCGCCTTTTTTTGAATGGGCAATACTGCATGCGGGATATTCACATTGCGCAAGACTTTTTGCCAATGTTTCTGTTTTATACTCCTCCTGTTGACTACAATTTCAGCAGAGTCTCAGAAACTGTCCCATAGGGAGATTCTCTTTAAGGGCACGCGGATGGCAACTACTGAACAGTAGAAGGCTGTTGCCATCCGTTGGCTTCCTATATATTGTTGTTCTCAAGGTACCATTATCTAGCCTTATCAAGAGATCAAGGAACTGTCGCGGTTGTCAGCAGCTCCAGGTAAGAGGTGTGCCACTAACCTGTCTAATTCAGCCAGCAGGAACGATGCCGTGAAGAGTAGCCTCCCTCCAGCCCTGAACACTACCACCTCCACACTGCTATGATGACAATGTAGGAAATGGGAGTACCCAAGGGAAAAGGGAAGGGGATAAAATAACAAACAAAAGACCCTGTTGCGTCACAGGTCTGGTCTGGAGCGCCTGCCTCTGTCTGGTATGCTGTATAGTAAGACAAGTAAGAAGACAGTCAAATACACAGAGAGCATGCACCCATACACACAAGAATCTTAGGACTGCCACACTCACGTAATCAGGCAGGCCCTCAGGTAAGTACAGTAGTATCCTCAGCTGTTTCTAGGTTCTGTTAACAGCACATAACCTTAATGTGCAGAGAGGATTATCCAGAGTTACACCAGAGAAGCAAGTTAAGCAGGTAGGTAATTTCAGTGTTCATTGCATAAAAGAGTCCACCTATTCCTGCCTAGGCTTATACAGTCCTGCAAACCCCCACGAATGACTTGCTTTCAATTCCAAACGTAAATTGGTTCCAAAGTACACGCCTCCTATCACGAGGTACAGCCTGGAAAATATATACGATAAAAGTTCTGGGAATAGTCATGAAATCAGATAGCCTTGCAAAACGGGCCCGCAGCAATCCTATATCGCCGCCTAGGGATTAGTCGACAAGAAAACAAAACGTAAGGTGGGGGGTGTTGTAACGGGTTCTTCTTGGGGGGTGGTGGGGGGTTCTTGGGTGTTTGTGTTTTTTTTTCCAAGGCAACGTATCGTATTTCTTCTTGACTAGGTCATTGTGTTCGCTGTGGGGTGGACTCTGCACATCTTTCTGGGATGGGGGTTAGTGGGTTGAAACTAATGTGTTGGAATGTCAATGGGTTGGGGGACAGGATAAAACGGGGTGTGGTGTTGCAGCTACTGCGGCGCCTCTCCCCCGATATTGTGTTGTTGCAGGAAACGCATCTGGTTGGGAACACGTGCCATGCCATGAATCGGCGAGGGTATCGTCTGGTGGCACACTCTGGCTTCACCTCTGGTTCTAGGGGTGTGGGTATCCTCGTTAGGTCCTCCCTCCCCTTGGCAATTGATGATGTGCTTCTCGACGATAGGGGGCGCTATGCCGCTCTCACTGGTAGATGGGAGGGGAGGACGGTCTCATTTGTCACTGTCTATGTCCCACCGGGTCTACAGACCTCGACTTTTGCTGATCTTGGGCGTGTAGTACTGGGGCTCCCTGAGGGCATTTTGGTGATAGGCGGAGACTTTAATTCGGTTGTCTCCGGTGACATAGATCGCTTCCCCCCCAGGGATCTCCCCAAGTCGCAATCATGGTTGAGTGGGTTCCTGGAGACACTTGGTCTGGTGGACTGTTGGAGGTTGCTGCACCCGGATCAGGCCCAATACACCTTTCACTCTGGGGCCCATGGCAGTCTGTCCAGACTCGACTATATTCTGCTGCTGGCGGCGCTGTCCTCCTCCGTTGGGGAGGTGAGGCACCTCGCCCGGGGCATATCCGACCACTCCCCAGTCTGGCTTAGCATGGATACTACTATGTGTAATGAGGGACGGGTCGCCCCTATAAACCCCTGGTTTCTTCGCAATCCCAAGACCCGTACCGAATTGGTGAAATCCCTTGATCATTATTTTGTAGAAAATCTGGGGTCTGTGTCATCTGCGGTATCGTTGTGGGAGGCGTTTAAGACTGTGATACGTGGGCAGGCTTTATCTTTGATCCCCACCGCCAAGAAAAGTAAGCATGAAGAGGTGGTCAGTATGGAGGCAGAGATAACCGCACTGGAGAGTGACTTGGAGCGCGGAGTGTCCCGTGCCAAACTTCATTCCCTCAGCCTCAAACAATTAGATTATAAGGCCCTGGTTACTGATGCCGTGAAGGTCATGAGTAGGGAACAGCAGGGCAGATTGTATGATGTTGGGGATAAGGCGGGTAAATTGATTGCGTGGCTGGACAAGAAAGAAAGGGCGAGTCGTGTAGTTCCTGTGATTGAGAACCTGGACGGAGTGTGCGTGACTGACCCGGCTGCGATTGTTGAATGCTTTGCGGAACACTTCCGAACTGTATATGCTCCGGTCTCTGACAGGTCAGAGGCAGACTCTCATTTGTTGCTTCGCGATATTACCTTGCCCTGCCTGTCTGCGGCTGACAGAGATCTGATGGACGCGGTGTTGTCGGCTGATGAGGTGGCTACTGCCATTCGTTCAATCCGCTCTGGCAAGGCCATGGGTCCGAATGGTCTGCCCATTGAACTGTATAAATTGTGCCCAGACAAACTGGCTCCATATCTTCGTGATATGTTTCTAGAGTCCCGCGACTCTGGCTCCCTCCCACGTGACCAGCGTCTTGCTACTATCGTAGTGATTCACAAGGAAGGGAAGCCACGGGATCGCTGTTCATCTTATAGACCGATCTCGCTTCTCAACGCTGAACCGAAAATTCTGGCTAAGTTATTAGCTAACCGCCTGACGAACGTTATCAGCGACCTGGTCCATCCGGATCAGTCCGGTTTTATCCCGCACCGTAACACGGCGCTTAACCTGCGGTGCTTGCACGGTGTTCTCGCGAGGGCGGCGTCTCTTCGTGAACCGGCCATCTTGGCTTCATTGGACGCTACGATGGCCTTCGAAACTCTTGAGTGGCCTTATCTCTGGGCCACCCTTGTGAAATTCGGATTCAGCCCCGGGTTCATCGGGTGGGTGAAACTTTTGTATGCGGAATCACTGGCGCAGGTGGTTGTGAATGGTCGGGTCTCAGCGTCTTTTGTTCTCGGGAGGGGCACGCGACAGGGCTGCCCATTGTCACCACTGCTTTTCGCGCTCGCCCTTGAGCCGCTGGCTGCATGGTTGCGTTGGGAGCCCTCGCTTAAGGGGATTCAGTTGTCCCTGGACTTTGAGGATCGCGTCTCTCTTTACGCGGATGATATTTTATTGTACCTTACGTCCCCTCGAAAATCTCTGAATGTTTTGTTCCATGTGCTCACTTCGTTTGGGAAAAATTCGGGCCTCGTTATCAACTGGGCTAAATCCTGTGTATACGTGCTCTCGGGCGGTCCCCCTCCCTTGCCTCGCAGATGCCCCATTCGGGTCTCTCCGACTGGCTAAAGTACCTGGGGATTTTTATATCGTTAGACCCTGCGGCTCGCTACAAACATAATCTGCTCCCCCCCCTTCAAAGATTGAGACTTGACGTTGTGCGCTGGCGCGGGTTGCCGTTATCGCCGCTCGGGCGCGCAGCACTTTTTAAAATGTTGGCCCTGCCGAGGTTTTTGTACGCGCTTCAGAATACGTTTGATATTATTCCAGCGAGCTACTTTAGAGAGGTTGAGAGCCTGCAGAGAAGGTTAATTTGGGATGGACGTTCGCGTATTTCCCTCGCTAAACTCACTCTTCCCTGGTATGATGGGGGTATAGCGTTGCCGGATATTAGGCGTTACTATTGGGCCTTGCAACTGAGTGCGATCAACCATGCGACATATGCATCCTAACCCGGCATTCGAGATGGATAAGTATTTGCTACCAGGCGGGGACTATAGGAGGGCGCTATACTCCAAGGTGGCGGGCAAGGATTTATCTGGACCTACCAAGATTGCTGTACGCGTATGGCATGCTGCGAATGCGTCTGTGGGATGGGAAGATCGATTGACTCTTGCGACCCCCTTGTATGCTTCTGAAAGGTTGGGATGTCTCTGTAAAACGAAAGGGTTTGAAAAATGGGATATGATTGGTATTAGCTGCGTGGGCGATCTTTGGGTCAAAGGCAAAATCAAGACCTTTGCGGCGCTAAAGACTGAATATGAATTGAGTGACAGGGAATTCTTCCGATACACACAGATTCACCATGCCTTGAGTTCGGTTCTCCCTGCGGGTACTGTCGTTCCCGAGTCCTCCCCCCTTGAAGATAGGATCCTTGACGGCCACGTCCCCGACGGTACCATTTCCCTGATATACAAGAAGTTGATCAACACCCGAGTGGATCTGTTAGTGCGTCTTAGGGAGGTCTGGACCGGCGATGGTTTGGAGCTGGACGATGAGGATTGGCAAGCTGCAATATCCTCGCCTAAAGAAGTCGCGATTCCTGCCCGTCTCCGTTTTGTTCAGCTCAAAATCTTACATCGTGTATATATCACTAGTCCGCACTTGATTCGCATGGGTTATTCCTCGGACAGGTTATGTAAGCGTGGTTGTGGGATGCTTGGAACTTTCCTCCATATACTTTGGGAGTGTCCGGAGGTGGTGCAGTTCTGGAATAATGTGCATGCAGTGATGGGTAGAGTCACGGGGGTGGTACTGCAGCCCGAGGTCAGGCGATGCCTGTTGAATGTGTGGGAGCCGAACGATTATAGTGTGGCCCAGACGCATCGGGCGACCCTTGGGAATATGATAGCCAAAAGAGATGTAGCGCGGTTATGGGGTTCCCAGCGCCCGCCCACGGTATCGGTGTAGAAGGAGAATATGGACTGGTGTATGTTCAGAGAGAAGACTGTGTATGTGGCGCGGGGCAATCTAGAAAATGGAATAGTATCTGGAGCCAATGGAACGCATACCGTGGAAATCTATGTGCGCCTCCGTTCGTGGACAACCCCGAAGTCCCTCTGTCCCCCTGATCCGGCATTCCATGTATTGTGTGCTCTTTGTTATCCTTCAACTTGTTTCCCCGCTGGCCCCCTCCCCACAATGTATACTATTGATCTATTGTATAATATCGTGCCTAGGTGTCCTCCTATGTGAACATATGTCCGTGTATACTGTTTCCTTTCTTTTTGCCTTGTATCTTGTTTTTTCTTCTTTTAATAAATTATTTTTTTTAAAACAAAAACAAAACAAAACGGAAGCGTTCAGAGAGCAGCTGCTACTCTGCTAACACTGGTTGCTTTGAGCGACTGCCGATTTCGACAATAGGAAGCACTCTGCGCGTTTCGAGAGGAGAGCTCCTCCGGGAACAGTCTTCCACTCTCGAAAACGTGCCACTGAAATACCTGCGAATGCGAGGCGGCTTAGACGCTTCTTGCAGACTCTCTCTCTCGGGTCAGGACGATGATCAGCGACGTAGTGAGGCAGATTCCTCCAGCGGAGAAGCACCATCCGCTCACGTCCTTCAGGGCAGTTTGTCAAGCACCATTTTCCTCCGGAGGTGGGGCTAAATAGTGAATGGCCATGTTAAATCACCTGACTCGTTTTCCTGACACAGTGCCCCTAAGCCTTCTGGGAGTCGCAGTCCAGTGATGGTTATGATGCGATGCGAAGGGCACTTTCAAAACAGGGAATAGTGTTGCGTGTATTTTCCCTGCCTTAATCCTTCTCCGCACTCGTGAGCCTATGATCGCGACAGGAACGGAATTTGGTTGTCTGAAATTGAGCTTGTGAATTTGAGGCATGGATTCAAAGTATTAATCCACATGCAGAAATCATTACATGTAGCCACATTGCCTTGCCAGAAGATTATTATATCATCTATAAACCTCTTCCAGAGGCATAGATTTTCCTGGTATGGGTTGGAGTCGTTTAAAACGAATTCCTCTTCAAAAGAGGCCATGTACAAACAAGCTGCACTAGCGGGCCATGGTGTTCCCCATGGAAGTTCCCTGGGTCTGATGGTATAATTGACCTTTGAATAAAAAAAAAAATTCGGTCCAAACCAGTGTTGGTAGTTCCAAAACAAAACTGCTAGGTTTGGGCGAGTCCCAGGCAGTTTTGTTGAGGGCTTCCTCAATCACACCTAGAGTGGCTCTCTGCGGGATGTTAGTGTAGAGGGCTTCTACATCTAGGGTGATCAATAGATTGATGTTACTGGCGTTGGGGAAGTTTCCTAGAAGACGTAGCATGTCTGTGGTGTCCTGTAGATATGTGGGTGTCTGTTTTACCAATGGCAGTCAGAAGTGATCGCAAAACCTGGACAGGGGTTAAAGTATCGAGTCTATCCCCGATACTATAGGACGACCCGGGACTGGTTGAACGCCCTTATGGATTTTCAGCAGTGTATAAAAATATGGAGTTTTAGGATCCTTTTTAACCAAACATTCTGCCTCCTTTTTGGTTAGCCACCCTTGGCTTTCTGCCGAGAAGACCATTGATGTTGTAGTTTCGTGTAATCGTGTGTCGGACTACTAGCGATAGGCGTGTAGTTCTGTTGATTCTCTAATTGCCATTGGCATTCAATGTCATAGTCACTGGTGGCCATTATCACAGTGGCTCCGCCTTTATCTGCTTGTTTGATGGTTCTGGAGGTGTCATTGGCCAGAGAGTTAACAGCCGTCAACTCATCATTAGAGATGTTTTTCAAGTGTTTCTTGGTTATCCCACTTCCAAGCTCTTCAAGCACGGCCTGTTCGAAGGTTAAGAGGTCGTTGGGTACCATCCCATTGTTGGAAGTGAATGTCGAGGCATTATGTAAGCCCAAATCAGTCCGCCTGTTCAGGGTCACTACCCGTGCAGCACTTGTACAGTCTGCGCCCTCACAACTGTGACTAAGAATATCATCTTCAATGCAACCTGCATATGGGAATTGCATAAACACACAAATCGTAATACGACAAATTGCATTTTTATGATTACGTGTCCCTGCAATCTCAGATACATTGGGATGACTAAACATCCGGTCAAAGTGAGAATCACGGAACATCGCAGTAATTTCTGGTTTCATAAAGTGAATACCAAAATGTGCACACACTTCTTCAACACCCAACATTCACCAGACTCTTTTTGTTGGGTAATTCTTGAAACACTCACTAAAATCAGCAAAGAAGCTTTGTTTTATAAAGAACAAAGATGGGTGCATTGTCTGTCTTCTGACAGACAAGGACTAAATGAGGACTTAAAAACTACCCTGAAAGAGCATCTTATCACTGCATCACTGACACCAATTGCCCTTCATCAGACCAAGTACACTAAGATTCACATTTATGTGATATTACATATTGGGGATACTTTGCAGGAGATGATAATGAAGCCTTATTATGACCTTTACTCCACTCCAAAATGGCCTCAAGCTTTCCAAAGATTACAAAATGGCCCCATCCTACTTTTCTTCTCTTTACCATGAACGGAGGACGTGCCAATCACACAATGGTTGCCAACCAAGATTACCCTTATAAACTTGACACATTAGGTTACTCTCCTATCTGCATTTCACACAGTGTGGGTCAGAACAATATATATCTTTAGTAGCCTTACGTCCTCTCACCATGTATATACTTTTTATTTAAAATAAGGCGGAAGCCCGGGCGGGTGAGTGCTTTAATAATTCCACAACCTCCAGAACCCCTTACCCATATCGGGGTTTTTTCCATAGCCTTCAGATGTAGAAACTGACTATCTGCTCAAGTTAGGGCACCCACTCCAAGATGGTGCCCACAGTAGAGAGAACAGCACAATAGCTGTCCTCACTCATGCGAGTGGTCCAGCTGTTAGCAATCAGGAGTTAACGAGGTGGAGCAGCGGGTATGCTTTATTAATTCCACAACCTCCAGAACCCCTTACCCATATCGGGGTTGTTTTCATAGCCTTCAGATGTAGAAACTGACTAGCTGCTCAAGTTAGGGCACCCACTCCAAAATGGTGCCCGCAGTAGAGAGAACAGCACGATAGCTGTCCTCACTCATGCGAGTGGTCCAGCTATTAGCAATCAGGAGTTAACGAGGTGGAGCAGCGGGTATTTTTCACTACACCATACCTCCCGGTCCCAGCAGCAGTGAGTAGGTCCTTGGACACATTGAGTACTACGCAAAAATGAGTACTATGTTAACCTTTATGGTCTGTTGATGTTCCACCTCCAAAACCCTGTTAATGGGTTTCCCAGCCAGATTAAAACATTCAACTAGGTAGATGCACTTTCCCTACCACCTCTCCTTTTTTTGTTTCTTTAGCCCAACTTCAGTAACAAATATGAAGCTTGTGTTGTTCCACCATAACTGGGATCACTTTTTAATGCTGTGGGCAAAGTTAATGAACTACCCCTGAATGATGTTCAATTCTCTATGTGCCACAGAGCGTGATATAGAAGCATGTCACTATATGTTCTAAGGAGGCCCACGCATCCAATCCTCTAGTTTATTCTATTAAAACGCTATTAACTTCGCAAGCTGGCAGCTTTTAACTGTTCTTTTTATCTGCATACCCCTGTAGTATTGGGGAAGTTCCTCATATCTTGACCTGCCGGGGATTGCTGAAGCAGTAGTCTATCCCAATTAGGGTGAGTCTTGTGCTCTTTCTGCAGTTTTTGTTTTTTAATACACGGATTTGGTCACTACACACATGAGCAATAATGTGACCACTTCAATATTTGGCACCTGGTGTTTATAAGCCTGTAACACTTCACCACACTGTGTGGTGATTTAGACACATAGGGAATAGGACAGTAGTGTTCAATACTTGTGATATTTGTTTGACATCATACATTAACATGTGATTTTCTCTCCATAATAGGTAGAACCAGTACTACCAGCCATTAGACAGAGTAAGTCATGGTGGCTTAATTCCCAAACATGAATTGATTATTGTTTTCCAGTCCACCTTAGTGTAGATAGTTTTTTAACTTTAGGTCCTGACGAATCACCTCTAGACTTGTAGAATTGCGAAGAAACATGTTGATCAACCACACGGAAGAGTGCCACACCTAAGACATTAATTTAGCATTGCGCCTTTCCACTTTATTTTAATCAGGGTAGGAAACCCCACAACTAAAGGTTTTTTTGCTGGTACTCCCAACCCTCTTTTAACTCACATAAAAATCTCACACCACTTTTTCATCTACCCTCACTAAATCTCTCACTTCCATGGCACCAATCGGCTATTTGGAAAAAGATCTCCACCAAAGTGCCCCTCATCGGGAGCCCGTCAGGCATTGCAGCACCGGCCAGACGAGGTGCAGCCCGACGATGAAGCATGACACCCAACTGGGTGTGTGAAGGCATTACATTCCAAAGAAATGGATTCCCATCT
The DNA here is from genome assembly GCF_964261635.1 of Lissotriton helveticus. NCBI lineage: Eukaryota > Metazoa > Chordata > Amphibia > Caudata > Salamandridae > Lissotriton > Lissotriton helveticus. The sequence goes on along the minus strand of NC_136068.1, from coordinate 598,916,770 downwards.
CTTTGACTCTGTAGCCTACTGTCCTATGTATATTTCTAAATTCTAGATCATTCAGGAACAGCACAACTTTAATTTAATTTTCATATTGGCATCAAACAAACAATAGACTTTCCTTACTTAACAAAATTATACGTTACTTCAGCAGCTGAACATTACTTGGAAACAAATTTTTGATGAGACCGGTTTGTAATATCATTTTTCAATCTTTTGTGAGGACTCCCACTCGTATGTCCTTTAGTATATCTCCATAATGCATATTTGATGCTTGGCGCATATGTTGGACTAACTCTTTGTACTGAAAGTTTTCCTAAATGTTTCCATTTCCAATACATCCCAGTGAATACCTTGTTTCATTGTGTAGTAGTTTCTTGAATACAGGTTGTCCTTTTACAGCAGTTAGTTATAGCAGGTCTCCAAAGACTATTAGGTGTTTTTCTCCAAAAAGTAAATTGTAGTCAGTTTTTAATATTTGCTGCATTCTTAAATGTATAAACACTAGCATTAGGTTAAACACCATGCTGACTTCATCAATAATTAGTAGCTTTAATTTCTGTACTACTCTTGCCACTTCATGACAAGCTTCACCAGATAATTTGTTGTATTATAAATTGTTGTCATGTTCAACAGGCACCATTAATAATTGCTGAAGGGTAACTCCTTTATGAGAAGTGAAGCCTGTTGGTGCAGTGACTACACACAACAAATTGGAATCTGTTTTGTTTTGTAGGGAACTTGTCAGTAGTTTCATCAAGAAGCATTTTCCAGTTCCAGATTGACTACTTATGTACAATAAAACTGGTTTATATATACAACATGCACACTTTTTTTTCTCATGGCGAGATCCATGTTCTACTTTACCTGTAACCTCTTAAAAAGTTCTTTCTGATCTGCATTCAATTGCTGTATAAGTAGTTCTAGATCCACAGACAGTTTCCATTCTTACTTGCTGCATTGCATTCTCCACCAAATTCATAGGTGTTGCAGCTTCATTTTCAATGATTTCTGCCCAATAAGATCTTGAGTTACAGGTGTTGAACTTTGACTGATCTGAGAATTCTCTCCTGCCATCTCAGCAGCAATTGTTTCTTCTTGTTCAGTCTCTTCTCTCAACATTTGAAGATACACTGGAAACACAGCGCACTCAATGCTGTCTTTCACAGCGTTGAAGGAGTCTTGATAACAGTCAAATTCTCCAAGTAGATCACTTTCACTTCGCAATGGCTTAAACAACTGTACGAGGCTAAGTAGAAAAACTCTCTTTTGTCTGGAGTTCGTCAACTTAGCTTTCAATGGTTGATTACATTTCCTTTGTTATGTCTCACCAAACATCTTTCAGATCCAGCCACGGCAAATGTACCTTCATCTATGTTTTCATTGACATTACTTCTGAAAGTATAATGTTGAAGTATGTCATAGAGACACATCCTTTCCAGATGAGGGCTTCTTTTTGGATAGTACGTATCCAGCATGTTACTCTTCAGAATATCTGTACTGTGTGGCTCAAATTCTGCAAGATATTGAATTTCAGGAAAAGACGTCAGTACTCTGTTACGAGTATTAGCAAGCCCTAAACTCACCCATAGGACTCCTCTAGATTTAGAAAACAAACTAGTTGAGCTTAACCGGTCTACACATTCATAGGAGCCTATCTCTCTGTGAGAAAGCATTTTCAAACTAAAACTGTACAATTTCTTCGTAAGACTCTTTTCTGCTAAAATCTCCTCTCACATCTCCTTCATCTCACTTTTCTCTGACTTTGTGTTTTTAAGATGTAATATACCAAGCAACAGCAATTGAGTTCTCTGCAACAAACTGTACATCCATGTCTGCATTCTACATCTTCAGAATCACAGGGTTGTAGTCATTAATGTACCCGATATAAAGTTTTTTTTTTTTAACTTTGATAACATCTACTAATTCCTGCCATATCTTCTTGTGCATGGTAGGCCCACCATTCACAAGAATTACTAGTCCTTCCTCTAAATCTCTATCTACCCCTACAGTTTCAATGTTTTCTCGACATCTAATGGCAAATACACTAGTTTATCTCTTAGACCTTTCTACAGCTCTGTTGGGGTAACGTGTGTCTTTGGCTCCATACATACTATAGCCTGAAATTGATGTATAGTTAGGATAAGAATGGACTCATAAATAATTAAACATTGAAGTGCTTCTTGAATGGGAACCAGTTCTGGCATGTAATGCACAGCTCTAGCAGGCATTTTATTATCCTCAAATTTAATGTAGCAGTACTTACATATAACTTGTCGTGTGCACAAGTCAAAGCGTTTTTCTACAAATAAGTATAGTGCAACTTTTGCCAGTTATCATTATTCTCTTTTTCAGGAGTGCGTCGACAACATATACACACACACTCTCTGGTTTTTCAGAACATACTGTCTTAAATGTTGTAATCTCTTCTTCAAAACTATCAACTGTAGTATCTGTGTCCTGTTCTGCAACTCCTTCTGTTATCAACTCTTCAATTTCCCTACAATCTTGTTCTGGACCAAACAAACAAAACTGCACATCATCACAAACCTTTTCTACCTCTTCCACAGTACCATGCAAAATTGTCCTATTCATTTCTCCTAAACATAGAGCAGGAGTTTTCACAAAGTACAGCCTCCAAACTAAAGTTTGCATTGTTGAGTGGTGTACAGTTAATATTATAAAATGACACATTTTCTTTGATAAAAAAGCTAGTGAGTCTCCCTGTAAATGTGTATACTTCTCAGCTTGCAAGAAACCAAACCTTGTAAAGTGTTTATTTTGTGTTTTAACTTCGCCTTCAAAATATACATAGGAGTTTTCTTATTATATCAAGGGATTGCTGTCTGATACTACAAACACTACTATAATTCATTTTGTATACAGGTCCTTGACTATGCCTTCCTTTTCAATCTTCTGCAATAACGTCTTTGCCATTTCTAGGTACTGCCACCTCTTGTGCTATAGGGCTGCCATTCTTCATTTCATAACATCGTCCTCTTTCATCAATAGCTTGAACTAATCTGTTATCCTGTAGATAGCTTTCTTCATTTAAGAAAGGCACTGTACTAGAAGTGTGTATCCATTATCCACCAAAAACTGTACAAAAGTTACTTCTATTCACCTATCTTTTCCTCTGGGTTTGTCTCCTCGTGTACCACTATTTTTTCAAGAGTCTTCATTCTATTTAGAATCACAATAAAAATCTCCCTCTTCAACTACTCGCTCAACTTTCCTTCTTCTATACTTTTTCCAATTTCTCCGTAGATTAACAACCAAAACATCCTGGGTCTGATTTCATTAAACTGGTTCTGTTTCCTGGTTAAGGTTAGTTCATCTTTGTTACAATCTTTTCTGTTCTTCCAATGTACACGTTGTCCACTCTTATTGTTTCTCATAGTCATAATTTCATTTTGTAATCTTTACAAATGTCCAGATATATTTTTAAGAAATGACTTTGTTCTCTTACCAGTAACTCTTTTTTCTTTCACTACTTTTTCTGCATTTTGTCCCTTTTGTAACTCATTTCTGCAAACATACTGTAGTTGCTTCTGTTGCTTTTTTGACCGAGCTTTTGTAGGCATTCTAACTGTGTGTAGTTATGTGGATATTGTTCTGTGAAAAAACAAGTATATTTTAATTTTTACCCTAGACAATGTACCAACTACTTTACTACTGACTTACACATAATACAAAAACAGTTGTCATGTTATATTGCAATTTGAATCTACAGATGAACCTAGATATATTACTAGATGTACTTTCTTCAATCAACCAAAACCCAAAGCAAAACACAAAATTTTATTGATTAGTGACCATCTACCATTTTGGCACCATGTCTTCCAACACCACATCTTACTTACACATGGTGAAAGAACAGTTTATCCCTTCTGTAGTAGATTTTAAAATGAACATCAAGCCCAGGGGCCATATTTACAAGCGCCTTGCACTGCCGGTGCATCCGTTTTTTTGACGCACCGCTGGTGTAATGTGGTCTCCATATTTACAAGGCCTTGTAAAGCCACTCTGCGTGGCTTTTCATGGCCTTTTAAAAATGGGTCATTTTCATGCAGCACTTTGCGTGAAAGGAGCGTGCCATGGGTGTTGCTGTGGGTGTTTCCACGCAACACCAATTGATTCTGCCGCATTCCCAACCTTAGAAAAATGTGTAAACCTGGGAATGGGTCAGAATCCTACAGGTGTAGGGAGGCGCAACGAGGAAAAATAATTGTATTTCTCATAATTTTTTCCTTTATGCGTGCTGCATACTTCAACACACATAGAAGGAGGAAAATACCTCTTGTGATTGTTTTTGTACAGGAAGGCGTCACTTCCTGCACATAAACAATCATCCCCACTACACTGGCACCCTTGAACCATGGTGCATGGGTGCCTCTGTTGGCACATGGCAGCCAGTACAGGGGAGAGCATAGGGATCCATCATATTGTTGTAAATATGACGCATCCCTGTGCTTTGAAAGTAATGGAGCATGGCGCGGCCAAATGATTTTGCGGCTCCGCACTGCATTACTTTCTTGTAAATTTAGTCCCAAGTGTACAAGTAAATACAGTGTCTCAACAAAGTAAATCGGAAAACACAACATAAGAGCTATTTGCATTCTTCTCTACCACTGTGTCACTGGTGTATTTAGTATCTCAGTACTGTTCTACCTAAATGTATCAGATTTAAATTTTGGGAAATGGTGCATACAACAATCTGCACATTAATCTCTATCAAAGCATAGAGCTCTTTATTCTTTCTGGTATATGCAAAGAGCGTGCCACCGCTAGCATATATAATTCATCAGATGGTTCTAAAAGACTACATATTCCTCAGTAAAACTTGTAATAACATGTGTTTGATTACATGAACACTCCCTGGACAATTGATTTGGTGTAAAGGTAGTGCCTAGGTGATTCTTTGAGGATACAGGTAGCGCCTGGATGATTCCCAGAGTATATGAGAGCTCCATGGGTCGTTCCATAGCTGCATAGTTACTGCTTGCGTGTTTACATGAGTATATCACTATCTGGGTGTTTGGATGAGTGCATGAGTCGTACCTGAATGATTAGATAAGTGCATGACTAATGGCTCAATAATTCAATACATACATAGATAGTGGTTGAATAATTAAATGAGGTCAACTCTAGTGCCTGGATGATTGTAGGAGTGAATAGACAGTATATGGGTGATTTATAGAGTGCATGGATAGTGCATACAAGATTGTTTAAGTACATGCATAGCACCTAGTAGATTGAATGAGTGCATAAGTACGGTTTCAGTGATTGGTTGACTAAATGCTGTTATTGGTTCAGTGAACAGGTAGTCCCTGGGTGTTTAGATTACTACACAGGTAGTGCCTGGATCATTCAATGAGTGCATCAGTGGTGAGTGGCTGATTAGATGAACGCATGACTAGTGTCTGAGTGGTTCCGAGGGATTGGAAAAGGGCATTAGTGAGACCGTTGAGAAAGAATACCACCGTTCCTTGGACGGAACTTACCAACTTGAGACCTATTTCTCTCCTTCCCTTTATGGGTAAAGTGATAGAGAAATTTGTTAATAGGCATTTGTCTAGATACATCGAGGAGACAAATGGACTGGATCCATCCCAGTCGGGTTCCAGGCCGAGACATAGCACCGAGACCACCTTGCTGTCAGTCGCAGACGATCTACACATGTTCCAGGATAAAGGTCATTCTGTTATCCTGGTTCTGTTGGATCTGTCTGCGGCGTTTGACACCGTGTCATATGACATCATGACCACCAGGCTTGTTAACATCGGCCTGGAAGGTGGGGCTCTAGTGTGGTTGAGGAGTTTCCTGACAGATCGCATCCAAACAGTCACCTTGGGTGCCTATCGGTCAGAGGAGTTGGGGATCTCGAAGGGGGTGCCACAGGGCTCTTGTTTGAGCCCTACCCTTTTTAATATCTATGTGGCCCCCCTAGCGAACATCATGAGGTCCCATGGGTTTATCCCTGTGTCATATGCAGATGACACCCAACTCCTCTTTCCTTTTAAATACCTCACGGATGAGGTCAGGAACTCCTTCTCCCAGGGGATGAAGGCAGTGGCCCACTGGATGGCATCTAACTTCCTGCAATGCAATGTTGCAAAAACGGAGGTGATGCTATTCGGTGAGGCCAAACTCCTGTGGTCCCCCGACTGGTGGCCGCAAGATCTTGGCCCAGTCCCAGAGCCCAAGCAGGTGGTTAAAAATCTCGGTGTGCGTCTGGACCAGGAGCTGTCCCTGAAGCAACATGGCAACCAAGTGGTGGGGTCCTGCTTCCATGTCATCGGAATGCTGAGGAAAGTTTTTCCCTTGCTCCCTGACTCAACCAGGAGGACGTTAGTGCAGGCCTTAGTGTTGAGTCGCTTGGACTATTGCAATGGGTTGCTTCTATCAGCAAATGAGGGAGTAACTGCCAGATTGCAGGTAGTCCAGAATACCGCGGCCCGTCTTGTTCTAAATCAGCCCTCTCGCACCCCCTCCAAACCCCTCATGAACAGCCTGCATTGGCTTCCCATTAATCAAAGCGTGAAGTACAAGACTTGTTGCATTATATACAAGTGTCTCCAGAAGAAAGGCCCTGTGTATTTGTCTAACAGATTTTTCCCCTATAAACCTTTGAGATCCTTGAGATTTAGTGAACAAGCCCTGCTGCAGGTTCCGAGAGCAAAAAAGGCTAGACAGGGTGGTAGAGCCCTCTCAATTGCTGGCCCGACGCTGTGGAACAGCCTCCCACTTTCCTTGAGACTTTGCAAGGAGTATCTCCTGTTCAGAAAACAGTTAAAAACCTTTTTATTCCAAAACTAGTGTAAATTTGTATATACCTACTGCTATGTGCTGGAAGGTTGCCAAAGGCGCGGAGATACTCCTTTGGGAGGTGATCCTAGCGCGTTATAAACCCGCAAATAAAAAATAAAATAAATTGCATGACTCTATTGTTAAAGCTTGAGAGATATGACAAAAGCAATTGTACTGCTAGGGTGATTGGATTAGTGTAAGAGTATTGCTTAGGCATTGGATGGATGATAGGTACTCTCTACGTAATTAGATGAGTTCATGAGTAGTGCTTGTTTGTTTGCATGAGTGGACAGTGAATCACTGATTTCATAACTGCTTGACTAGTGGCTGGGCGATTGCATGAGTGCCTAGATACTGTCTGACTGATTGTGAAAGCACCTTCATTGCTGTTAGATACATAACAGTTGTGACTATATCTCTGCCTCATAGGTTATCTCTTTCTGTTAGTATCAAACTACCTGTTTTACTGTATATATGCTTATATATGCTTTTCTACTAAGCTATGTGTGAGTGAAGTCTAGATATCACACTAGATATATAATTGCATACATGGCTCTCTAGGAGCATACATTGCTTTGTCACTGATCATGCACATGAATATAGCATGTTACTACGCGTGCTATTACCAAGCAGTAGGTTACAACGCGGTTGTTACAACGACTGTGTTGTTACCACGCGTGGCTTTACATCGCAAGTTGTTTCCACTACTTGCGCTAGGTGGTGCGCCGGACTTAGGAATAGTATAAATTACTATTCCTACTCCAGTTAGCGCAACAGCAGGAAATGTGTTGGATTTAAAATCCAAAACATTCCCTGGTGTTGCATGCCACCTAGCGCAAGTTGAAGAAACGACTTGCGATGTAAAGTCACGTGTGGTAACAACGCGGTTGTTGTAACAACCACATTGTTACCTAGCTGCATGGTAATAGCAGCGTTGTAAATGCTGTTTCCCCATGCACATGCATCAGTACGTTTCTAAAATGTAAAACACTATTTTCATATGCCTTCCTATGTCAAATAGGGTCTCAGATTTGTCTTATGCTTTGTCTCCCTTTTCTTGCCGAAAATCAATAAAGAAATGTAAACATAAAATGGAAAACAACATTTTTAATATTTTCAAGACACAAAACCTTTTGTGAATGGCATACCTACATCATTTCTCAAAAACGTCTTCTGCTTCTAGAACATCTATTCAGCTTTTCTCAAACAAAAGTTACACTCCAAATGAAGCAAGCACAAGAACTCTTGAGGCATTGTGCACTTTTAATCCTCCTCAATTTTAAACAAACCATGTTTATAGAAAAAACACCACACTCACATATACATTAAATTTTCATCAGCCTTACTGAACATAAATCACCATGTAAACATATATGTGATTTCTTAATAGATGAACAGCTTCAAACCATCTTTCAAAGAATGTATACCTCTCTGCATCATTAAGTAAACTCAAAAGTCCCACCGTATATATAGCTATGTACAACCACAAGAACCATATCTTACAATCTAAGCATATGCACAGCAGTCATATAAGTTAAAACCACATTAACAAACACTTCCCAATAAAGACCTAACAAGTATTACTTTTTTCTAATTCATATACAGGCGGACAAATGTTCTGAATTTTTTGTGACTACACTTTTCCTGTTTAATAATGTTACTAAACGTACTACAACTGCCACCATGCAAATAATAGATGTATGTATTCTGCACATGATGATTTGACAACTAAAACAATCTTAGTTACTCATTGCAACTTTCCACAATACTATACTGTTATTTTTCAATAAAGCACACAATGTAATAAAGAGGCCTCAATTCATTTTTTTCTTACTTTCCAAAACAATCACTTAACCTCTTAAACACATAACCTCTAATACGGTGGTTCCCAAACTGTGTGCCGCGGCACCCTGGTGCGCTGTTAGAAGTAGCCAGGAGCGCCACGCACTGCTTGTGAAAGTGGAAAAGGTAGCAGGTTAAAGTTTGTAGATTGTCTTTGTGACGCTGAATAACCCACTTGGGACTGTCATGGGGTAGTTAAGAAAGCCCCCCTGTCAGCTTCTCACTCACACACAGCTCTGGTGCATCCGCCTCCCAGCAGGCACTAATGAGCCATGAATGAGTGTGAAAAGCACAGCCCCGTGTCCCATTCACACACAAACACTGCAGCTCTACAGGGGCTGCCTCCCAGCAGGCTTACACTGCACCACCCACCCTCCCCAGCCCTCTGATAATATAACATAGCTGCCCAGGGACAAGAGCTCGAGCACGGATGGGGTCGCATTCACTATTGAAGTGCTTTACCATGAGGAGCTTCGACTAGTGCCCCCTAGGACCCGCCTCGCAGATTCCGCGTGCGAGCCACAGTGCTCCTGAATGCCGGATACTTTCTGCCCCTGAAACCTCCCCCGCACTTCCAGGCCTGAGGCCCCCTGTGTTCTCCCCAGGCCCCCTAGCTGCAGCTGTCCAGATTAAACTGAAACTTCACTTGAGAGGGACCTAGTGAGTTCTTCCCTCTTCCGTGCCATGTCTGCCATCCCCCCATGTTAGCTCCTATGTTGGGGGCATTTGCTTGGCAGTGATAGCAATGCCGGAGAGAGTCCTCGACGGAGGCCCAGCTTCATTGAGAAACAAAGTTGCTAAATTACCAAATTCACTGTGGTAAGTGTGCAGATGTCCCTGTCGCCTTCGTGTTGTGCACATATACCATGTATTTGAAGTGCAGGTTGCTGCTACTTGTAAGTTTATGGCATGTCTTCATGATTTCTGCGATACAGGGGACTTATGGTGATATAGTTAAGGTTATGCTTTGGGTAATTGTTCTGTGTTATGCATTACCTAACTCACAGCTTTCCAAACTGTGTGGTGTGACACGTTACTGTGTCGTGCCCCATGCATAGGTGTGTCGCGCGATGCGATGCAATGACGTCAGGGCCGGTCGATATAGGGGAATGCGACTCCAGCCTGGTTCAGTGTTTACGTCATGCAAGGCGGAGTAGCAGCGGAGCCTCGTGGAGCCTCGTGGTCAGGAGCTCCAATCAGCTATACCGAGGCTCAGTGGGGCCAGTGTCCTAAGGTATTACCCGCCCGCTGCCTCAGCGGACATGCCAGCTTGTCTGCCCAGAGCGTCCGGTTGCTGAAGAGCGAGGTGAGCGACCCCGTCCTCCCCCATCCATGCGCAAGGCAAAATGGCGGCCCCCACTGTGTCCCAGCACACCTACAGGGCAGGGCGTCCAGGGACGCCAGGGGTGATCTTTGTTGCATGTTTTAACAACTAATGGGCGGCCCCTCCCTGCAAACCTCCGCCGCACTTGACACACTTGATATGGAACAGGGTCCAAGGATGCCTGACCCCATCATGGCCGATAATGATGACTTCTTTCCCCCCTTGCTGAACTTTGACTTACTCTACCCGTCCAGGACTGCGCCTACCCTTATGAGAACATCTGCAATTCTTTCGGACCATGGGTCCCCAACACCCCCCCGCCACTCTTCTGACTATCCCTGAGCACACATGACCTCTATCCTGACAGCGGAGTCTGAACATTATGTCCGACGCCCGGTGGAGCTGCTCTGTTCACTAATGAGGAGATCGGCCTTGGCTCCCCCCCTGACCATCACCTGCCCAGCCGGACCTTGGGCACAGTTTCTCCCCTTCTCCCTGTCTCGCCCATCCCCCCCTCTACTGGCGAAAATCTCACCCAGCGTTTTAACCTCAAGATGGCACCTGAGAAGGAACGGACCTGCTTTTTTAATGACTCGAAGCAGATCCATGGGAACTTTTACCGAACTACCTACCCCCTACCCCTCCCCGCTCTACTCCTCTCCACTTTCCAGCTACTGACCTCTGCCCTCACCTGTCCTGGACCTGGTCCCCACCCTGTTTACCTGTGAATTTTCCCTTGTCATTTGAGATCTAGCTATTTTGTCTGATGCCCGATGGAGCTACCTGGTTTAGCTATAGGGGAGACAGATCGGGGATTCCCTCCTTGGACGTCACCTACCCAGTCGGTCTTTAGCCAGAGTTCCTTTCGTCTCTCCTGTAATCTCTTCCCGCATCCTCCCTCTATTTATGTCTCTCCTTCTCTCCTCTCTCGATGTATTGAGACTGAACTTTGTTGTCTGATGCCCGATGGAGCTACCTGGTTTAGCTGTAGGGGAGATGGGCCATGGACTCCCTCCTTGGTCGTCACCTACCCAGTCGGCCTTTAGACAGACTTAATTTCGTCTGTCCTTGTTGTCTCTTCCCCTATCCTCCCTTTCTCTCCTTCCCTGTCCCCTCCCCTCTACGCTCCATTATTTTGCCCTCCATGTTCTTTAAATGTTTCCCATTGAGACCTAGCTATTTTGCCAAAGCCTGGTGGAGCTACCTGATAGCTATAGAGGAGATGGGTTTTGGGACTTCCCCCTCAACCGTCACCTACCGAGCTGGACTTTGGGCAGACTTTCCTTCGTCTTTCTGCCGTATCTCCCTCCCACCCCTTTACCCTTACCCCCTTCCCCTCTACACTTCACTTATCTCGATCTCTATGCTCTTGTAATTGTTTGCTAGCAACTGATGTAAATTGAAACTGATGTAATCTTGTAATTTTGTGGAAGCTCATGTAAAGTGCTCTGATACCTCCGGGTCTAGCCAGCGCTATATAAAACTATTAAAATAAATAAATTGTCAGAGTCTCAGCGGCGGTCTCAGTAAACGGTGTCCCAAAGGTAAAAAGCACCTCTTCGGTGGGGTAAGTGGTGGAAGGTTGTCATTGCGTTACGCCAGGTTAAAAGAACAAAACAAAAAAAAACATGAGTGAAGGTTGGGGCTCTTAGGAATCCAGTCCAGGGTGTGTTCACAGAGCGTTTAACAAAGCACGCACACAGTGTCTCACTGGCAAAAAGGAGAAAACTGCGTTGAAAAAAGTTTGCTTATTTATGAAAGTTTAGGGCAGTCCTAAAAAGCAGCATAGCTAATATTTCGGGATTTATTGACTCTCGTGTGGGATTGCTCATAACTCAGCTAACTAAGCACGAGCATTGCAGTTTTCTGCAAACAGTGTCAACACATAACTGCACACTGGACCGCTTTCCTCCAATTACGCCAGATCTGCTATTTAAGCGCCATGGGGTGTGTGATGCCTGAACCCCGGCTTTCAAATGTAGAAAGGTTGCGGGGAATAAACTAATGCCGCCACCGAACTACCTTCAGGGGTCACAACAAACTTTTGTACCCGTCCACTAGCATTTATAAATGATCTGTTGCAAAACCAAAGGTGTCCACTATCGGCAAAGTACAGAAACACGAGATGCAACAGCTCATTAGGGCACTGGGTGGGTAGAATAGTCTTGAATGTTGTGTGGAAAAGCAAACCCAGCTGAAGCCAGGATACTAGATCAAAAGTGTGGCCATGAAGAGCAGAGTTTTACGAGACAGAATTCCTCCTAGAACATGCAACATTCTGGGATTCTAGACCACAGAGATTTAGTCTAGTGCCGAAACTGGTGACCTGGTGATCTGGAACTTTTGGTTTTAATTCCAGCTCTGACACTTGACTTTAAAATGTGTGATTCTGGGCAAATGAGTTGACCTTACTGTGCATAAAATTGTAAATATGTGTGGAATGTAACGTGATTGTAAATATATAAAATGTAATATCACAAATGTGCAAATCTCCTGTTCATGCTCTGTTAACAACCATGTGGGTTTTCTTCAGATCCATACAAAACATACGTACATTATCTGGGGGTGGGTGTGTGTGGGGGTGTGGGGTTGTGTGTGTGGGGGGTTGTGTGTGTGTGGGGTTGTATGTGTGTGGGGTTGTATGTGTGTGGGGGGTTGTGTGTGTGCGGGGTTGTGTGTGTGGGGCGTTGTGTGCGAGTGTATGTGTGGGTGTGTGTGTGGGGGTGTGTGTGTGGGGTTGTGTGTGGGGTTTGTGTGTGGGCGTGTGTGTGTGGGGTTGTGTGTGTGGGGTTGTGGGGGGGTTGTGTGTGGGGGTGGGGGTGGGGTTGTGGGGGGGTTGTGTGTGTTGGTGGGGTAGTGTGTGGGTGTGTGTGGGGTTGTGTGTGTGGGGGTGTGTGGGTGTGTGGGGGGTTGTGTGTGGGGGGTGTGTGGGGTTGTGTGTGGAAGGTAGTGTGTGGGTGTGTATGGGGTTGTGTGTGTGGAGTTGTGAGGTTGTGTGGGGGTAGTGTGTGGGTGTGTGTGGGGTTGTGTGTGGGGTTGTGTGTGTTGGTGTGTGTGGGCTTGTGTGTGGGTGTGTGCGTTTGGGGTATGTGTGTGTGGGGTTGTGTGTGTGTATGGGGTTGTGTGTGTATGGGGTTGTGTGTGGGGTTGTGTGTGTGTGGGTAGTGTGTGGGGTAGTGCGTGGGGGTGAGGTTGTGTGTGGGTATGTGGGGTTGTGTGTGGGGGTGTGTGGGGTTGTGTGTGTGGGTGTGTGTGTGGGGTTGTGGATGTGTGTGGGTGTGTGTGGGGTTATGTGTGTGTGGTGTTGTGTGTGTTTGGGGTTGTGTGTGGGTATGTGTGGGGTTGTGTGTGGGGGGTTGTGTGTGTGGGGGGGGTTGTGTGTGTGGGGTTGTGTGTGTGGGGTTGTGTGTGGGGTTGTGTGTCTGGGGGTTGTGTGTGTGGGGGGGTTGTGTGTGTGTGTGTGTGTGTGGGTTGTGTGTATGGGTTGTCAGTGGTTCGGGCTAGCTCGCTGCGCTCGCTTGCGTTACTGTGTCCCTGAAAAAAATTCACAAAAAGGTGTGTCACCAACATGAAAAGTTTGGAAAGCTGTGACCTACCTGCTTCGTATTTATGCCCTGATGTGTGATATATGTTGTTTTCCTCACATTTCCAGTAGCCATTGGAGACAGGGTCTCACATATGAAAGGAGCATACAGGAAGGGGATATCTCAAATGTAGAAGTAGTGCTTGGGGGGGTTGTCACAACTGGTAGTGACACAGAGAGGAAGGGTACTTCAGGGATAAGGGTGCATTTGAGCACCTTCAGGGACTCAGACTAGGATGTGCATCAAATCACCTTCTGGGAGAGAGTAGCCGTGCATTCAAAACATTTCAAATCCAAGACAGTGAGTACCTTTGACCATTTCCTTATAAGCCATGGTGGTGCATCAAAGCATCTTTAGGGATAAAACTGAGCATCTAGGCGCCTCTACAAGAGTGATGGGCCCCTGAGCATGTTCCGGGACATTGAGCTGAATCAAAACATCTTAAGCACGAGGGTAAGTCCACACTTCCGATCTCCGTTGTGCTCCACCTAGGTCTCTGCTCCAAAAATACCAACACATACGTACAAACAGAGAGATGCACCAAAACACATGGAGGGAAAAGGAGGTGAATAGAAGCACTAACAGAGTCAAGAAGATCACGGTACAGGCACAGTGAGATTAACACAAGCACCTAAAGATGTAGGAATGTTTCTATGCAATTACAGTCACTTAACACTTAAAGTTTATTATAAACGTCTGCTTTCATTTTTATTTTGTTACAAACATAATTATAATATGTTCATCGGCTTCATCCCAATTATTTTCATGGGAAAAAATGAAAGTACTTCTGAGTCCGGGCTTACATCCCCCCACCCGAAAAAAAAGTGACATAATGGGGAGCCATGGTCAATGGCCAGTAGGTCAAGGGAGCCGCAGGTCAAAAAAATTTGGGAACCACTGCTCTAATAGATACAGTTCATCTGATATATTTTTTCATATCACTGTGATACTCTTTTTTTTAATCAAACTTCTATATACATCTCATATCTAATGTAATTTTTATAAATAATGTAAAAGCTATGTACATACCAGTGAATTCAGTTTGTAGACTATATTGTTGTATTAGCCATTTGTGAATAGTTTTGACACTTTTAGGATTTGTAAAAACTAAGCACAAGAATGGTACACCACTCTCATACAAAGCAACCATAAAATGGCAACCTCTTCAACGTTGCACTCTGTGATAATTAGAAAGGCAGCAAATGAAATAATGGCTTTCATTTGAGACTACACTATCTCCACTTGTGAATGGTTAGTATCTGGTTACCCTTTCCCTCGCTTTCAAAAAGAGATTCCTATCTACGTGTGTTTGCGATGTGCAGTGTTGCCAGTCTCAGGCTGACCTTTTGGTGCTTCACATGTTATCCTGATGCTACCATGCACTAGGCAAGGGCGCCTCATAAGAACAATGCAAGCCAATACCTTATTAGGTCTGCCACTGTGCTCAAAGATGTGGCGAAGGGACACTGCTTGTGACTGAGTTTGCAGTTGTGTGTAATCTCTCTGAATTGGAATGTCAGGTGGATGATGGGGCGAAGTGATTTTTCAGTGGTAAGCTTATCGACTGGCTTGTTTGATTGCACCCTCTGTTTGTCTTCACATGTCTGCTGCTCTGCCCCATGTTTGTCCTCTCTATTACAGTAGGGGCCTTAGTTTTCTACTAAGGTGAGATTGGAAATGAGTAATTCGATACTAACTTTCATTTTGAACTAACTGAAAACAGCAGTATGCCTCCAGACAATATACTAAGGAGGGATGTTGCAGAGATTTCTAAAAGACATGGGGTTCTTGTCATTGTATACATTTTTGTGTATTTTATTTAAATGTTTTTGAAGACAAAGAAAGTACAAATTGTTATTTATGTTCCTAGAAACCCCAAAGGAGATCTACGAGCTCTATGTTAACGGTACTTTAAATTGTTCAACTATTGACCGGTGCCATGGTTGCAATGTGTAAACAGAAGTCAGCCCAGCAAGGATGGAAAGTGATATTATCTCATCTATCTGCTACCCAGCCACAAATGAACTGCAGAGAACCCTATAACACTAACACTGCAGCAAAACACAAACCACATAAGTCTCATAAGATGATAATTAATTGTCACAGATAGTAAAAAATGGGCACTGACAGTGCTTAACTTAAGTCAGGGGTTTCCAGAGCTCAGCATTAGTACGTAATTGTCGGCCCTGGCACTTCTGATAGTCTGCCACGTGGTGGCATTATTTGTTTCATTTAGAGACCAGAGGTTTAGAGATTGTCCATGGCTCATTTGGACAATTGGGAGACAGTTATCTCTGAGTGCTACTCAGATCTTACTTGTTAACCACAATCTTTTGGTCATTTACACTGTACTATGTCTCCTCTGTGGTTTACGATTTTATATTACGCGTTTCACCACAGTGTACACGGCTTAATATGACGTTGACTTTCCGAATATTATTTAGCAGTACGTGTGTTAATACAGTTTCCTAGATTTTAAATTCAACTATATTTTCTCTCACGACTACAGCACAATATTACGCTGGTTGCCTTCTATCCAGTATGTGAATGATCTTATCTTTGGTTGGATCACGTGAAATGATCAGATTTAATGCTGACTGTTTTTATTCACGGTCTATGGCAATGTTTGATTATTGAGACATTATGTCCTTGAATGATTTTTTTTTTAAACAGACTTTTATTGGTTTTCTGAAAAAGCCATACAAACAGCCTCATGGGCATCATAGAGGAGTAGTTGGAGAGGCTTACAATTATAACCATTAGCATTCCTGCTGTCTTCCCAGATGGCTACAAGCAAAAAGTCTCAACCAGGTACCCCAGGAGCACACTACTAGATCCCTGCCATCTCCCCATAGTTAGCCTAACATATAGTTCTCTTCACCTCCATGTCTGTAACAGTCCAAAATGCAGATTCAAATAAAAAACTCCCAATACCCAGCCCACCGCCTATTACATTATGTCCTTGAATGATATTTAGATTTGGTTACTGACTTGTAGGTTCCTGGATTTTTTGCCCTGCATTATGCCTTTGTTTATGCACAATGGTTTCTCGGTAGGAAGACTATTTGAGGGTTGTTAAAATGCTGTTTTGTATAGCGGCAACTTTCTAAGCTCCATAATGATTTTTATCTTGACCCATGTTGCAGACTAACTCCTTGATGTTGGCCTCTTTTCCAGCATATGTACAATCAAATTCATCATGGGATAACTGGATCGAGCATGGGAGTATGGCACTGCCCTTTTATATCCCCACTTTATATCTGTTTAGTATAGTGCATGAATTATGCTGGGAGTGTTAGTTTATTATTATTTTTTCTGATGCCTCGTGTACGGGGCATTATGCCACCAGTTTCTGAAAAGTGGAAGTTGTTGACACTTATGGCTTTCTTACAACGACATAACGCCCCGATTTAATTAAGATGACATTTTTTTTTATAAAAACCTTTATTGCACCATACATTATTACACAGCTTCTGGCCTACAACCCAGGGGGCCGGCCGCTACACAGTTGCGTCAGTAGTATATATAGTGAACAACTCCGCACATCGGTCTCCCCTTTCGGGGTACGGCTACTTCACAATACAGTGATGGTACATCAATCTGAATTAGTTCACTAATCTGAATAGGTTTTTTTTTTTAACAATAAACAACGTAAGAGTCAACAAAGAAATCACATTTAGGTCGTCAAGTGTGGAAGTGAATCTGCACTAATCGTGTCGTGGCAGGTTTCTGGAAAGTGTGTTTGCACATATGTCCGCATGGCCATTCGCATCTTTTTATACTGAGGACACATGTAAGTGGAAATCTCTACTGTGTTCCTGCCCCATTCGCCCCTCTGTCCCACCCCTCCCGACTTCCAAGGTCCACCCCAAGTCCTACCCCTAATTAATTTCTCTCATCCCCAAGTTCGCTAGTCTCCCTCCCCTCCTCGTCAGATGTTATTGGATCGTCCTCCGGTAAGGTGTCACAAATATCACCTCTATATATGTTCCATGGGGTCCAGATCTTGTTCCATTTCCTCGGGCAAGCCCTGCTAGCGTACACCGCCCTTTCCGTGATCATTACCCTATCCATATTCTCACACCATTGTGTTCTCGTCGGCACCTCTACCGCCCCCCATTTCTGCGCGATATCCCTCTTTCAGAGTACCATGCCCAAAGTGACCCATTGTTGGCCAAGCCTGGACAAATCGTTGGGCTCCAACACATTGAGTATGCATTTTCGTGGCTCAGGGACTAGGGAAGTCCCCATAGTCTGAGAAATTGTGCGCATTATTCGCCTCCAATACTCTTGAATGCGTGGGCAGTCCCATATTGTGTGGAAGAACGTCCCCTCCTCTCCACAACCTCGGAGGCAGTATGGGTGCTGAGCGCGGCCTATGAGGTGTAGGGTCGTTCTCGTATAGTATACTCTATGGAGAATTTTAAGTTGTATAAGCCGGAATTTAGCTGAGATGCCTATTTCTTTGGGCGATGCCAGTGCCTCATTCCACTCGTTTTCATCCATAGCTGCTACGTCTCCCTCCCACTTGTCCTTAAGCTTGACCATGGGATCTGGCAAGTTGTTGATTAACTTACGGTATGTGAGCGAGGTTGCCCCCTAAGATGACATTTTAATCATATAAAAAATTAGTTCTTCAAATTTTGCTTTCTTCTACTGAGTTTTCATTCAAACATTAAATTCATTTATTTAGGCTATCAAACACTTGGCCATTCCCATGGACCATTATTTAAGAAACGTCTTACTGATGAGTTATCTTCCTACATACAAAGGAGGAACCTTATGAACATACCGTACAAAGTATTGGGAACATTCTAACAGTCCATTGATACTTGAAAAGGTATGCTTTATTGCCATTCATATATTTATATATTTGCGATACTGGTTTCGTTTTTTTTTTTTTTTTACCATTGCAGTCATACAGGAGATCCGATCAGCTCATTTTATGTTTTTTTATTTATCATAATTAAGTAGAAAAAGGGATTCAAATAGTGTACATAGTCCACTCATAACATTTATATTCACATTATTTATAACAGTAATACATCTATATGCGAGCTCCACAAAAAGGACAAATACAACAAATGAAAACGACCAACAAGCATAACTATACAGAACTAAAAACACTGAATAATGCAATACACTCACACCCAAACATACCTCACACCAAGACAACAGATTTTAAAACACAATAATGTGAAGATCAAATATGTTCCAATTATTATTATTTTTTTTAAAACATTCACATTTCTCAAGTAATTTATAATATATGTATTTTTATTGGCATTTTCAATATACAACTATCGATTGTGTTAGAATACATTTGGTTTGACTGCATTACTTTCATATTACATCAGTGTACATTGCTATCCACACATTGAATGGACATGTATCCTGTCTTTATTAAGGTCTTACGTTTAATGATTCCTATATAGAACTGGGATGTGGAACTAGGAGAACGTTCATGGAATTCAGGGTACAGATATCAGATGGGGTGTCAGGGGCGATATGTGTCTTGCTGGCCGGTGTGTCTGTGCGTCTGTGTACTGCTGAAGGGGGAAGGGGAAAGGTGGTTGATCCTGCTCTGGTGACTGGCCTTCAAGTTTTGTGAAGTGTGTGGTGGCAATAATGACCAGCGTTACGTGTCTGCTGCTGGAGAAGCTCAGGTGTGTGCTTGTGGTAGGGGCTTGTGACTGGGGGTCTGCTGGGGTGTGTGGGAAACCGTCTGGGTTGTCGTGGGTTGGGGTTGTTTAAATTGGTGCAGTAGGAGTGTCCACTCCATAGAGATGGGGTGTTTACGTATCCCTTTCACCTCTTCCTCCCGTAGTGTTTCCTCCTCTGCTGCTGCCCATTTGTGAACTGCTCCCACCCATGATGCGATTGGTGGGCCCGTGGGGGCTCGCCAGTGCATGGCTATGCTCCTTTTAGCCAATAAAATTGCGAGGGAGACCAATCGGGTTCGCGCTTTGTGTTGTTTCTGTTTCCGCAAAATACCCAATGCACAGGCTTCCCAGGTGTTCAAATGTGTAAGCCCTGTGAGAATTCCAAGTGTTTTGTGGATATTGTGCCATTACAGCTGCAGTGTGGGACAGCTCCAAAACATGTGGTGAAAATGTGCTTCCTGTGATCAGTATCCAGGACAAAGGAAGTGGGTGTCTGAGTAAAATTTTTGGAGGTGTGCTTGCGTTTGATACGCCCTGTGTAGGATATAGAATTGTATATTTTTTAAACGTGCATTGCTAGATACCTTCTTGGGGTATTCAAGGGCCATCTCCCGTTCTTTCTCATGTAGTTGACACCTGAATTCTTCTTCCCAGGTGGCCCGTAGGGCCTGTTTGGGAGTTTTCGAACGGCTTTATAGAGCCTCCTCACTCCAGGTCACTCTCTGGTCACCCAACCAACATCCCAAGGGGAAGGTTCGGATGTAATGGGTATACTGTGGATTTAATCCAGTTCACACTTAACCGGAGGCCTCTGCAAATTCTGTCAGTGTTGCCCAAATGGGTGTTAGATCCTTGGTAATGTCTTGGATATATAGGAGAAGGCCGTCGGCATACATGGAGACACTGTGTATGGTGTATGCTATGGGAATGCCACAGTGTTCCCCCTCCTGTCGTAGTCGTATAGCTAGGGGTTTTACAGCGAGAGCGAAGAGTAGAGGCGAAAGCAGGCAGCCCTGCCTCGTGCCTCTCTGTACCTCAAACTCTGCTGATATGTATCGCCTTATGCGAATGCGCGAGGTGAGTTTGGTGGAGAGGAGTTGTGTGTATGCTAAGAGGATGGGGCCGAGTCCTGCTCGTTGCTGGACTGAGAATATGTATTGCCATGTGGGGGTATCGAAGGCCTTCTTGAGGTCTAGGATAAGGCAGGCTGCCCTGGGGAACGCATCGCCCACTTGATCGTGGATATGGAAAAGTCAGCGTATATTTTGGGACGTGTTTCTACCCGGGATGAACCCACATACGTCCGGGTGAACCAGGGGTCGTAGGATTTATGTGTACCTGTCCGCTAATATCTTCCCTAAGATCTTACAGTCGGTGGACAGAAGCGTAATGGGGCGGTAGGAGGCCATCTGTTGCGGGTCACGATTTGGTTTCAGCAAGGTCACAATGACTGATTCCCGGAGGGATCTCGGTAACTCTCCTTTCTCTAATGCGGTCGCGAACATCGCCACCAGGCGAGAGACCAGCAGGAGGGAGAAGGTTGTGCAGTATTCCAGGGGGAAACGGTCTAGCCCTGGTGCTTTGTGGCGTGCCAGCGCGTGTAGGCCTTGAGTAACATCGGCGGATTTTATCTATGCATCCAACAGCGTTCTGTCTGCCTTCGTGATTTTGGAGATCGTCAGTGGGTCGAGAAAATGATCTAGTATGTCCTGCCAGGTCGGTGCTGGACTACAGTAGACCTTTGAGTAGTGTTGATGGAATGCCAAGAGGATTTCCGCCTGGGATCGCACTAGGTGTCCAAGGGGGTCTATAACTTCAGTTATGGGTTTCACGTTGGTGTCTTGTTTACCTAGCCATGCCAACAATGTGCCTGTTTTGTCCCGTTCCTTATACATCCGGGTTCCAGACTTGGTTCATCAGGCAGACCCGTGGTAGCCACCATATACAATTTTTATATCCACTAGTATTTACTCATCACAGATGGCGGAGACAGAAATGCGCTGACGTGCGTTTAGGTAAAGTTACTCCAAAGGTAAAGGAGAACACAACCTTCATCAGGGCGCTATCTGACTTCAAAGTACAGTGGCATCAGCCATCTGAGGGAGGTAGAAGTAAATTACTACGGAGCTCGCATCAGGGCTGTATTATTTACAGCCCTGATGAAGTGTAAGTTATCTATTTGAACGAAACGCGCTAGCTGGATGTTTTATATGTGGAATAAAAAGATCATAAAATAAAATAAAAGGGAACACCTACAGCTACGACCGTTTGCTTCATTTTGGATTAGAAGATTACTGGAGGACCATTCCAAATCAAGTACAATTATCTATTCTGCGTAGCAGTTGTACCTAACGATGACATATACAGGAATTGTTGTGCACGGACGACTTGATCAAGAGGAAACAGAGAGTGAGGTGCAGCACCTATAGTCCGCTGTTGTAGGTGCTTAGTTTTTGGTTTGAGCAAAACAATTGTTTATTAATTAAATATACACTATGAATTACTAATACCTGATGCCAAAGCCATTCTTTTAGCTTTAGGAACCTGGAATTGTAAGAAGGGTCACACTTGTAGGAGTGTGACAGTAATTAGTTGTGTTGTTACTATAACTAGCAGCACTGCCAGTGGCAATGGGTGTTGCAAGCGGAAGTGGCCTCCTGAGTAGGGCCCTGACACTTTATTTTTTTTACAAATTAAGCACTGGCACTCGGCATGGTCAATAGCCATGTGTATTTTTTCCAAGAAATGTAACTTAGACTTCTTCGACATGTCCATATTGGACAGATGTTGCCAGTGTCTCCATAGGTAAGCTTCCAAAACTTTATGTTGGTATATGTGCACTTTCCATATGCACCATCATGACGTTTCCATATGCACCCTGACGTTTTCATAGCCCACCCAGATCATAAATCCTAAAGCAGGGCCCGTGGGGAGAGAAAATGGCCCGAATATGTTTAAAGGAGGGCACAGTTTAGGTTGGCACTGCTACAAAGAATCGCTGAGAAGGTCTAAAATCGGCACCCAATCGAAAACCATAGCTCAGATTAAAACTGACCCAAAGACGTATACGTCAGCGTGGCCAAACTTAGAAACAATAAATTGGCCCGTCACATCCTGTGACTTATGCTTGTAGCTGTTACAGTCCGGTGGACTAGCAGCTGTGTCTATTAGCCCTTAAGATGTACAACCCAGGCTAACAAAACACTGCCCGGACAACTCTGAAAAGTAAAGCTCAGTCTAAGGTTCCAAAACGAACCTCGGTGTGACACATTTTTTCCCTCAGTGATCATTTTGAGGTAAAAACACCGTTGAAGAATACAAATCGATCAGACACAGCCCTCACAACTACCCTTTCTCCACGGCTCTCTCACTAAGTACAGCATAGACGGACTATGAGAATGACAAGAGCCTCGTGAGGTACTGGCTTTTGAGAACTCAAGTTCATCAAAATCCTCGTGAGGTAGAGCCGCACACAGGACACATCGGAGGTGCTGCGCAGGCTGTCTCAGCATTGCTTGCTTCTGGTGCCCTCTCCTCCCTCTCGAGAGAGACAGACAGGCAGCCGCTGTCCAGTCAGTCCTTACTCTCGTGAGGTACGGGTCACTGGTGGCACACCCGGAGCCCGCAAGACACGGGTCCCTCATACCCAGCTCTCATGAGGTACAACTCCCAGGAGGCATAGCCCCGCTGAGATGCGCCACGAGGCACAGCTCAGAAACAAGCGGAAACAGTTCAGCCCCTTCTCTGCATTGGGCCTTCCTTGCACGTGAGCGCAGCTCGGACGGGACGCTCCGCTGGAGGAAACCGGTACTAAATTATTCTTATTTATATTACATCGTGATTCTATCTGATATATCCGGGGTGGGGGTGGGGTGGGGTATTCGCGTTTCTCTGCGAAGTGGGTAGAGGATTGATAGCACTGGGAATGGCCCCAGTGCGTGTTAATTACCTGCGCCCTATTTTTCTGTATAATTACATATTTAATTCACATGGCTGCGACCCAGACACACGGGTCCCGTTTTCCAAGACCTCCCGTACACCCACCCACCCTTTGTTGTTTATTCTCGGCTGTCTGACGAGTATCAGTTTTGCCGTAGCAGGGAGTCTGGAGCGGGAAGAGAGTTGACACAATGAATCGTGCGGACTGGGGGTGCACCATGTGGTGCGGGGAGGGGAGTATGAGACAGTGGAGGGGCACTTTGGAAGGCCGAAATGGTAAAGGACGCCTAAGCCAGCCGAGCCGGCACAGTGAGGAGAGGCTGTGGGGTGAGGGACAGGGTCAGTGGGCTGGCCTGGGGCACAAGAACGCCCGGCTCATATACACCTTCGGGTCAGAACTCCATAGGCCCGAACTAGGTTGGAGGAGGGGTGCATTGAGGCCCAAAGTTGGGAAGTCCTTTACCGAACACCCTCCCTTTGGGGGAGGAGCCACGCATGCGCAGTCGCAATTTCCATGACCGCCGAGCGTTGGGGGATGGGCTGCTGCAATCGTTACCCTGCCCAATCCTTTAAAAGAGCAGCCAATCGGGTGGGGGTGGGGTGAGGTAATTTTATGAGTAAAACCGGATGCAGTAACGTGCTTTTAAAAAAAACCTAACTATAACAGTTGAGGGTGGAGGGCAGAGTTAGTGAAAGGAACACGAGCACGAAGGGCTATATTTAGATCGAAGTGATTTTCATGGTTGGTTCACAAGAGTATGAGTGTGCACACGGCCTCCTCACGCAAGGCCCTGATATCCAAAACCCTGGGAACGAAGGCCGCGGGAACATGTTTGCATAAACCAGAGGACTTCACAACAAGCTTTGAGATTTGCATCTTGAGTATAGCTACACCAGTACCTAGATTTATGGAGCCGTTCTTCCTGGTTCCAAAGAACATTTACAAAGTAAAAGTCTTATTTGCAATGTTTACGATTCTCACAGTACCTATTTCTCCCCAATTGCAAGTCTGTTTATTTATCCCAGTATCACCACTAGCTTTACTCATTCCATTATAACGTTGGCATAGCTCTTAAGCGGTTAAGATTAGGCGCTAATGACTAGTATAATCCATCTTCGTTCTGTTCTTCGAAATCTAGAATTTGTGGTTTTATTTTTTCCCTATGTTGCTTTTTTTTCTTTGAAGTCATTAATTCTCAACACCAAATGAAGATTAAAACAACCATTAGAAATGCAATAGGTCTTGGATTTATTTAAGTTAGAGGAAATGGCATTGTAAATGGCAATGTCTTTTTGACATGTGTTATGGAGTGTATGTATGTAGTGTGTAATGGAATTATGTGGTTTGGATTGGAATTGTAGCAATGGTAGCATGCTGAGCTTTAGATGATTATGTTTAAAAGTAAAGTTTGCAATACTGCTTTTGGTACAATAGTTAATTGTGGATTCGTTAACAATTGATGTGTGTGGTGTGGTGATGGCTGTCGGTGTGCACAGACTGGTGGTGGTGGTGTGTGCCAGGTGAAAGCGTGCACTGACGGCTGGTGCAGTGATGTGGTAGTGCCCCCGAGTGATGTGGCAGTGTCCCTGAGTGATGTGGCAGTGTCCCTTAGTGAAGTGGCGGTGTCCCTGAGTGATGAGGCGGTGTCCCAGAGTGATGAGGTGGTGTCCCAGAGTGATGAGGTGGTGTCCCTGAGTGATGTGGTGGTGTCCCTGAGTGATGTTGCAGTATCCCTGAGTGATATGGCGGTGTCATTGAGTGAAGTGGTGGTGTCCTATAGTGATGTGGTATCCCTGAGAGATGTGGTGGTGCCTTAGAGTGATGTGTGGGGGTGTCCCTGAGTGGTGCGATGGTGTCCCTGAGTGATGTGGTGGTGTTCCAGAGTGTTGTGGTGGTGTCCCCGAGTGATGTGGTGGTGTCTTGGAGTGATGTGGTGGTGTTCCTACAGTAATGTGTGATTGATGTGGTGTTGTCCATGAGTAATGTGACGGTGTCCCTGAGTGATGTGGCGGTGTCCCTGAGTGACGTTGAATGTAGTTACAGGCTGTATCGTTCCTACGTGTATTATCTATATCCTTCTCACTGATTAGTTGGGTGCTTTATTTGTTTTCACACACATATAACAGTAGCAACTATTGTAAGAGCAGTGGCCCTGATGAAAGCCAAGGGACGTTTTGCCCGGTAGGCAGAAACATGTTGGCCCTATTCGCGACAGTCATTTGTTCCATACTGTCGTTTGCACCCAACTAATCAGTCGTTTGCGCTGTTCCTGTTTTCTAATTAGGGGATGTGCCTCGTTTCTAATAAAAAGTTGTTTAGACACATCACCCTATTTTATATTCACCACTTTTTCTGTATGTTGTGTCCCTATCACTTTTCACCAACCACCAACCATCATAAACTGGCCAACAATTGGAGGTTCATTTCACTGTGGACCGCACCCAGTATTCACGATCTACTGTGTGGCGTGGGGTCTAGATGATCTAGGGACCCGCCAGGCCACGGTGTGGACGGCCAAATGATAGGACGGATCACTTGGTTTGTTTGATGGTTATCCACAAAGTTTCTGTACTGGATTTGGTTGACCAGTCTGTGATCGTTTTTCTAGACACTATTTTTCTAGAGATTACTTTTCTTGTCTCCCACACTTGTTTCACTCGTTCTCCTTTGTTTGACCGTCAGAATTTAGTATATGGTGACTGTAGCACCAACTGACATAGTGGAAGATTTGTCAGTATGGCCAGTACAATGTATGGCTCATAGACCTCCTGGTTTCTTGTTCGTAATGTTGTAATTGCCCTAAGTGATGTGGGGGTGCCCCTGAGTGATGTGCTGATTTCCGTGAGTGGTATGAGGGTTTCCCTGAGTCATATGGCGGTGTCCCTGGGTCATGTGGTGGTGCCCCTGAGTGATGCCGTGGTGCCCCTGAGTGATGTGGCTGTGCCTCTGAGTGATGTGGCGGTGCCCCTGAGTGATGTGGCTGTGCATCTGAGTGATGTGGCTGTGCCTCTGAGTGATGCGGTGGTGCCCCTGAGTGATGCGGTGGTGCCCCTGAGTGATGTGGTGGTGCCCCTGAGTGATGTGGTGGTGCCCCTGAGTGATGTGGCTGTGCCTCTGAGTGATGTGGTGGTGCCCATGAGTGATGTGGTGGTGTCCCCGAGTGATGTGGTAGTGTCCCTGAGGGATGTGGCGGTGTCCCTGAGTGATGTGGCGGTGTCCCTGAGTGATGTGGCGGTGTGCTGTGTCTCTCACTCTGCTGACACTCTCACTCTGCTGTCACTCTCACTCTGCTGACACTCTCACTCTGCTGACACTCTCACTCTGCTGACACTTGCACTCTGCTGACACTCGCACTCTGCTGTGTCTCTCACTCTGCTGTCACTCGCACTCTGCTGTCACTCGCACCAGTGTGTGGCGTGCAGCAGTGTGTGGCGTGCAGCAGTGTGTGGCATGCAGCACTGTGAGGCAGTGTGTGGCGTGCAGCAGTGTGTGGCGTGCAGCAGTGTGTGGCGTGCAGCAGTGTGTGGCGTGCAGCCGTGTGTGGCGTGCAGCGGTGTGCGGCATGCAGCAGTGTGCCGCGTGCAGCAGTGTGAGGCGTGCAGCAGTGTGTGGCTGGCAGGAGTGTGTGTCGTGCAGCAGTGTGTGGCGTGCAGCAGTGTGTGGCGTGCAGCAGTGTGAGGCGTGCAGCAGTGTGAGGCGTGCAGCAGTGTGTGGCATGCAGCGGTGTGTGGCGTGCATTGGTGTGTGGCGTGCATCGGTGTGTGGTGTGCGGCGTGCAGCGGCATGCAGCAGTGTGCAGCAGTGTGTGGCGTGCAGCAGTGTGTGGCGTGCAGCAGTGTGTGGCGTGCAGCAGTGTGAGGCGTGCAGCAGTGGATGGCGTGCAGCAGTGGGTGGCGTGCAGCAGTGTGAGTAATACAGCAGTGTGTGGCGTGCAGCAGTGTGAGGCATGCAGCAGTGTGCAGCAGTATGTAGTGTGCAGCAGTGTGTGGCATGCAGCAGTGTGTGGCGTGCAGCAGTGTGTGGCGTGCAGCAGTGTGTGGCGTGCAGCAGTGTGTGGCGTGCAGCATTTTGAGACGTGCAGCAGTGCGAGTCATGCAGCAGTGTGTGGCGTGCAGCAGTGTGTAGCTTGCAGCAGTGTGTGGCGTCCAGCAGTGTGAGGCGTGCAGCAGTGTGTGGCGTGCAGCAGTGTGATGCATGCAGCAGTGTGATGCATGCAGCAGTGTGAGGCGTGCAGCAGGGTGTGGCGAGCAGCAGGGTGTGGCGTGCAGCAGTGTGAGGCGTGCAGCAGTGTGTGGCGGGCAGCAGTGTGTGGCGTGCAGCAGTGTGTGGTGTGCAGCAGTGTGTGGCGTGCAGCAGTGTGTGGCGTGCAGCAGTGTGAGGCGTGCAGCAGTGTGAGGCGTGCAGCAGTGTGAGGCGTGCAGCAGTGTGAGGCGTGCAGCAGTGTGGCGTGCAGCAGTGTGTGGCGTGCAGCAGTGTGCAGCAGTGTGTGTCGTGCAGCAGTGTGTGGCGTGCAGCAGTGTGTGGTGTGCAGCAGTGTGTGGCGTGCAGCAGCGCGTTTACTCGGGGTGGGGCTGTTTGTAAATGTGGCAGGGGAGTGGCTGGTTCCTCAGTTTGGGTGTCTGTAGTTCCTCATCCAGGGATGCCTTGCCTTCTGTGTTTGTTTCGTCGGGACGAGGGTGTCTGTACCTGGTGTCTGTATTTCCTCTGGCGGGATGCCTGCAGCTGCTGGTGAAGGGAGGTCTGTGTTTCCCTGGGGCGGGGTGCGTGGGTTTACTTGCGGCGCAGGTGTCTGAAGATCGTGAGTGTGATTGGTCCCTCGGCAGCATCCACATGCAGAGCGGCCTTTAATGTGTTTTATCTGGAGGGTGTGTCTGTATTTCCTGGGGGTGGTCTGTATCGTGCTGCTTGTGGTTCCTCGGAATGGGTGTGCCTGATGTTGATTTCCTCGAGACAGATGTGTCTGCCACGGGGGTGTCTGTGGTTCCTAGGGTAGGATGTCTGTAGCTGCTCACGTAAGGATGCCTGTGTTTACTTTGGATGGAGTGTCTTCAGTTCTTTAGAGTGCTTGGTTCATCAGCAGGACCCCCATGTGGAGGAGCCTTTATTGCAATGTGTATGGGGATGTCTATAGTGGGGGTGTGGGGTGGGATGCCTGCAGATACTCAAGAATCGATGCCCGTGCTTTGCAGTGATGTGGGTGTCTGTAGTTCTTTGGATGGAGTAATTGTGTTCTCCCCAGGTCCCTCGTGCCGGGGGGCATTTATTGCCTCAGAATGGAGAGGTCTGTGGAGGTGGCATATGGTTCCTCGGACGGGATGTCTGTGCCTCCTTGTGCAGGGACGCCTGTATTTCCCTGTTGTGATACCTGTAGCTTCTCGTGGGTGGGTGTCTGCATTTCCCCATGACGGGGGCGTCCTCCTTTCTTTGAAAGGAGGGATTGTCTCCTTGGTGGGGTGTCTGTGGTTCCGTGTGCAGGGAAGTCTGTATTTCCTCTAGATGGACAGTAAGTAACGGAGGCGCCTGTAGTTTATTGGGTGTGGTGTCTGGCGTTATTAAAGTGAGAAGTCCGTAGTTCCTCGGGCAGGGGTGTCTTTTTTTCTCGTGATGCGCATGTCTATAGCGGGGAGGTCTGTGGTTTCTCGCGGAGGGATATCTGTATTTCCTCCGATGGAATGCCCGCAGTGGCACATGAAGTTGTGTCTACTTCCGCTGGTTGGATTGTCTGTGGCTCCTGGGGTCTGATGTCTTTGGTAACTCGTGTAGGGTGGTATTTCCTCGGGTGGGATTACCGTAGCTTCTTATAAAGGGATGCATGTATTTACCTTGTAGCGGGGGTGTCTGCATTTATTTGGAAGGGGTGAGTGGCTCCTCTGGCGGGGTGTCTGTAGTTGCTCCTGCTGGGGTGCATTCATTTTCTCCAGATGGGGATGTCTGTAACAAGTGTTTGCTGTCCCTTGGGGGGATGCCCGTCGCTGCTAATTAAGGGATGTCTGTGGTCCCTCGTGACGGGGGTGTCTGTAGTTCTTTAGATGGAGTAATAGGTTCCTCGGGCTGGGCAGCCTGTATTGTCACAGACGAGGAGGTCTGGGATGCCTATGGTTCCTCATGCAGAGATGTCTGTATTTCCTCGTGATGTAGATGTCTGTCATGTGTAGGTGTCTGTGGCTACTCGGGTGGTATGCCCGTAGCTGCTCGTGAACAGATCGTTTCCTCCTGTCTGAAGTTTCGGTATTTCCCTGGGGGTGCGGATGGGTGATATGTTAATCGGTTGGGAAGTCTGTAGCTCCTCATGCTGTGATGTCTGTTTTCTGCTGGGCGAAGAAGTTTGCAGGAGGATGTCTCTGGATCCTCAAGCGGAAATGCCTGTATATCCTCAGCGTGGGGTGTCTGTGGTTCCTTGAGTTGCGATGCGTTAATTTCTCATACAGTGATGCCTGTTTTTCTTACTGATCGATGTCTGTAGCAGGGGCCTCTGTGGTTCTCTGATGGGATGGCTGCGATTCCGCATTAAGAGATGCCTGAAGGTATTTCCTCTGTATCGGGTGGTTTGTGGTTCCTCTGGGGGATGTCCGTAGTTCCACATGCAGAGATGTTTGCATTTCTCTCTAACGGGGGGGGGGTTCTGTGGTCCCTCTACAGGGAGACCTGCAAATCCTCATGCAGGGATGTCTGTTTGTCCCTGGGGTGAAAGTGACAGTGGTTCCTCATATGCGATGTCTGTAGTCCGTCTGACGGGATATTTGCCATTCCCCACGAAGGGCCGTTTGACTATATTTCCTCCGTATCGGATGTGTCTGTAAGCCACTTGGAGCCCGCAGGCCGCAGTCAGCTGTGAGGGCCCCCGGGTTGCATCCCAGAAGAGGGTCTGCACAAATACAAACAAGCGGCACTTCAACGGATCTCGAAAGCGATCCAATTGTAAACAAGCAGCACTGAAAGCGATCGCTTTCGAGATCGCTATTGTTAATAAAAAAAAAACGCCAGCGAGTGGTGCACGCGCGCGCGCCACTGCCATCATACATCTTCAATTATCTCCGCCGTGACGGCCGAGATAATTAAAGATATATGGCCTTCTGGTGCGTGTAATAGACACCAATAGGCCATAGGCGGAGCTACGCGACCGCCTATGGCCTATTGCGTGTTCTGTTTCTAAAGCACACGCACGCGAAGGCCAATAGGAATGCACCTAGGAAATAACACGCACGAGTTGCGTGGAATGCCTAGGTACATTTCGAAAAGCCCTGAGAAAAGGACTCTGGGCTACGCCCACTGCTGACGCAGTGTAGACTAGGCCCGAGCCCTAAAAACTTCATGACTAGTGAAGTCTGATATTTGCAACTTGAAATGTGCTTGTTCTATGTTGGACTCAGTCTTTGAATTTTAAAGATTCAAGTATTTATTTATTTATTTAGTGCGTTTTTATATAGCGCTGACTTTACCCGAAGGTGTGATAGCGCCTCACAATAAGAACAGTAGCGTTACATAAGGAGAAAATTACAAGTGGGCATGTTACAAAAGCAAATGTTACGTTACATGAGGCAAAGGTGACAATTGTGCATGTATCAAAAGCAAACAAAATACAAGAAGAGGTAGCAAACGATACGTTACAAGAGGAAAAAGTGACGTGTGCAGATTACATAAGCGTACAAAATACAAGTAGAGGTATAAAACTGCTATGAATGGCAGACACTCAAAACACAATAACACATTGGGAAGGCACTTCTATAGGCATGGAGTACAGAATTTCCTATAGTGGAAGAACTTCCTTCAAGGAATAGAGAGGGTGGGAATTAGATTTGGAAGTGTCTTTGAAGGAGGAGAACTTTGAGGTCAGCTTTGAAGGACCGGGAAGAGATGGTGGTCCGGAGCTGGGGCGGAAGTGAGTTCCAGATTCTCACCGCACAATAATTTAGCCCAACACTGCACAGAGGAAAAGCACTACAAAAAAGCTACCTTGGATGCAAATCATCGCTCAACGAGACGCAATTACGATCGACCACATACTCCCCGTGGACTGGTCGGACCACCACATGATCTTATTTCATATCAACCAACAAATTCTCTCTCAACCAGCTATGCAAGACCCCACCAAATGGACCAGAAACCTCTCCCAGATTCCCATGGTAGTCCTTGAAGAAAGGATAAGCTCACTCCTTCCCTGCACCAACGACCACCTCTCCACAATCGAACTCACCGCGCTTTACGACTCAAATTTGGTGGCTATGATTGTCCAACTAGCTCCTCTAAAGCTGAAAAAAAGTCATGCCATTCCGTCCAGGTCTTGGTTCAACATTGACATCAATTCCGAAAGGAGAAAATCAAGAGCCAAAGAAAGAAGCTGGAGGAATAACCCTACTCCCACCCTCAGCGAACAACTCCAAATAGCTCCTAGGAAGTACAACAATCACATCAAAATAAGAAATCCACTTTTTTTCCGCTCTGCACTGGACAGCGCAAAAAATAGACCCAAAGAGCTCTATAGCATCATCCGGCAACAAACCTCCAAGCCCGTGACCTCCTCAATACAGGCGTCCAAAGAACTCTGTGCCAACTTCGCCAACTTCTTTAATAACAAGATTACTAAGACCGAACTCTCCCTGGACACCATCAATAGTCGCCCCACAAAGAGCAACACGTCCAGGGCATAAGATATTGCTCCTTGTCCCTCTTCGAAATCTTGGCTAAGCTTCCGCCTCATCCAGCAATCTGAGATAATCACGCTGATCTCCACCTCCAAACCCTCCTCTCATGTCCTAGACCCCATTCCTCCCCTACTGACCAAAAAGCTGAAGCGCTCCCTAGCACCGCTTTGGTGCACAATCCTAAATAGCTCCATAAAAAATGGAGTTGTTCCAGACTGCCTTAAATTGGGACAAGTCACACCCTTGCTGAAAACACCCGGTCTTGACATATCGGATTTGAATAACTTTAGACCTGTATCTAACCTTCCCATTCTGTCCAAAATCCTAGAAAGATGCGTACTCCAACAACTAACCCGACACCTGGACAACTTCAACCTCCTCGACTTCCATCAATCTGGCTTCAGAAAAGGCTGTAGCACAGAAACCGTGATCATCGATGACATCCACAAATCACTAGACTCTGACCAATGCTGCCTCCTAATTCTCCTAGACCCATTGGCAGCATTCGATACGGTAGACCACAAATTCCTCATTAGGGCGCTCCAAGAAAGAGCCGGTCTTGCCGAGGTGGTCCTTCAATGTTTTTTTTCCTTCCTTCACAATCGCACTAAAAAAATAAAAATCTAAAACTTTGCTTCCGCCCTCCACCCAGTCAACAAGGGAGTCCCTCAAGGCTCAGTGCTCTCCCCGCATCTCTTTAACATCTACATGGAACCTCTCACCAAACTACTCAAAACAAACAACATCCGCTTCCATCTTTATGCTGACGATACTCAGATATATTTGGAAACCACCTCCTTCAGAGACATTCAAAGAGTCAATGACGTACTGAGAGATGTTCAACACTGGCTGTCATTTAATCACCTTAAACTAAACCCAGACAAAACTGAGATACTCCTCATCTCGAACAAAGAGGAGAACCCCCAAATTGCTGAATGGCTAAAGGCCATTGATGCGCTCAACCGGAATCTCACAAAGCAGACTCTGTCAAATCACTAGGTATCACGCTAGACGCGAAACTGAACATGACCAGACACATCAAGAATTCGTCCAAGAGCGCTTTCCTTAACCTCAAACTACTGAACAGAATAAAACCTTTCATTCCCCCCAGTGATATTAAACAGGCCACTCAAACACTGGTGCTGTCAAGACTGGACTATGGGAACGCAGTCCTCTCAGGAATAGCAAAATCATATCTGGCTCCCATCAAAACAACTCTGAATTCGGATGCCAGAATGGTCACTGGAATCAAGAAATTCAACCACATTTCTCCTGCACTCAGACAACTTAAGTGGCTCCCAGTCGAAATGCGGATTAGCTTCAGAGTAGCCTGCCTCACTCATAAAGCCCTACATACC
The DNA here is from genome assembly GCF_964261635.1 of Lissotriton helveticus. Taxonomy (NCBI): domain Eukaryota; kingdom Metazoa; phylum Chordata; class Amphibia; order Caudata; family Salamandridae; genus Lissotriton; species Lissotriton helveticus. Next base: position 598,883,616 of record NC_136068.1, on the reverse strand, counting down.
GGTAAACCCGAATATTTGGCGGCCAAACTCAAAAAAGCCAGTCGGGTTAGGAACCTCAGAAGCTCAAACTCCCTCCTACTCATCCCGCCAAAAACTCGAAAACAAAAAACTGCGGCACGATCCTTCGCCGGAAGCGCCCCTAAAGTCTGGAATTCTATTCCCCCTCACATCAGAACCATTCCCTCTTTTGTAAAATTCAAAAGCCAACTCAAAATCCTGTTCCTCAACCCCTCCCTAGGGAGTCAATAGGATCAATCGGAGCGAGGAAACAGACACCTCGCATTGCTCCAACTCCATGCCCTCAAGGCTACAAAGCAGATCTCCCAACCAGCGTCCTGCAATTTTAATGTGTCTTTCTTTTCTTTTGTTTGTTGTGAATCTCTGCAGTGTATCTGCTGTAAAGCGCTCCGACACCCTCGGGTCAGGCCAGCGCTATATAAAACTTCTTAAATAAAAAATAAAATAAATAAATAAATAAATAGAGTGGTGGGAGGAGTTTTAACTAGCACCTGAATAGGCAGTGTCTCCGCTGCACAATGCTGTCTCCACCTCCTGTATTGAAGCTCTTCTTGGTTTGGACTGGCCTCAGAGACCCTTGCCACAAAGAGAACAAAGAGTAAATGTGGTATAAATATTGGGGCCCTGACCCCCATTTCTAACACCGAGATGGGGTGCAAGTCGTATACACCAACCACCTTCTTCCTGGTCAGCGATTTTACCTTCTGACTCAAGTCTTTTAAGCCCCAAACAACCACAGGAGTACACTTCCAAGAACTTTGGGGTTGACACTTAGAGACAGGATGTCAAGGAGAGGCCAATAGTAAGGTCCAGTCGAAGTCTAGTTACCAATGGTCAGTTTGGTACTGGGAGGAAAAGGCCTTTTGAAGCTCGTTGTCGCCCTTTACCCACATAAGAGGTAAGCCAACTGAACCTTAGTGTCCACTTCTTGGTTCTGGGTACAGGAGTAAGCAGGTTCAGTCCTCCTGGTCTCATTTCAGGCCACGTATAACAGGTACAATCCTCTCTTCTGATCTCCTGTGAGTCAAGACGTTTTCTGAGGAAGGCTGGGTGACGGTCCAACTTTGTAGGGTTCCCCATCCTATATGTAGAGAACATCCTATGACACTCCCAATTCCTCTATTACAAATGGAGTAAAGCTTACCAGGCCTTGAGCTACATACTATTGTAGTAGCCTCTGTTTCCTTTACTGCAAATAGGCCAAAATGCAATGCATTAGGGCAAATCCAAGATAGCAAAATCTTCGGCCAAGTTAAACTTGGGCTCTGAGGGCTGGGGTGTGTATGGGGAGTGTACACTATAGTAATCCTAGTGTTCTCCCACATCTAACACTAAAATTCAGTTTGAAGTAGGCACTATACCCACAACAAACCCAGAGACTGACTTCTGGTAGGACAAAAGCAGGGATCTTCAGCAACCAGACAGGAGATCCACAAGAATTGTTTTGGCATCCTGTTCTCTCCCTTTCAGGTGGCGGACCTAAGAAGCAGGGTTTGATTTTGTAGTGTCAAAAAGGATGCCTATAGACCCACCCTGCATAATCTGTGGAGTTCAGAGGAGTTATGTCTGCCCATTCAGGTCAGCCTCTTGGCTTGGCTGGGAGGCATTTTACACCTGTTCACACTTATTCAAGTTTGAGCACAAAGCTAGCAGGGGCTTAGGCTGAATAGCACCTGACTGTTCAAACAGGTAACCTTCTAAAAGTTACATTTCCTTATTATTTAATAAAAATCGAGCTTCATCATTCAATTGGAGTTTTTATTTACTTTTGAAAATAGTGTTTTAAATATTTTCTAGCTATTTCCATATAGTATTATTATTTAAATGTGTATGCTGGTTATCTGCATAGGTCAGCTAGGCCTGCCATAGTGAAAATAGTGCCTTGTTACTGTAGGGACATGGAATCATTCATTGTTCACATGTCCCACTTTTAAATACCATGCACCCTACCTTGTTGGCTACAAGGCTCACATAGAAGTGACTTACTAATATTTAAAAAGGAAGTTTACCCTATCAAAAAGGGTTATTTTAACAGGTCGATCTGCAGATTTAAATCACAGTAGTGAGCCTACAGTAGTTAGCCTGAAACCATGTTTTCATTATCACGCTAGTAGATAGCACAATCTGTGCTACATTCCACAGATGATATTTAATATCCTGGGCCTGGGTGTACTTTTAACACCATATAATAGGAACCTTCAGGTAAGTTAATAATATCAATTGGGAGCAGGCCAATTTAACGATGTTTAAAGGAGGAGCACAGGCACTTCACAGCCGGTTAGCAAGGGGAAGTTGCACAGAGTTCTAAGGCCAGCAAACAAGGTTGGAAGTTTGACGTAGGAGGCAGGGCTTGCGAACCACGTGGCCGGAGCAGGACTGGAGCTTCGGAGTAAGTCAGACAAAAGTCCAAAAGGGGTAAGCTGTGGGGGTGCGACGCAGACCGCCTTCAGAAAAGGACCTGCAACGGATACTCTACTCACTACCACAGGCACACTGCGACTCCGGAAAAGGGCGGGGAAGAGTGGGGGAGCGCTCTAGGTAGCCGCGGGCACCAGATGCTCACAGAAGCGGGCGGCTTTAGACCGGTGCTGCTTGTGTCTGCTGCACTACCGTCATCCTGCATCCACACTGAGCAATCCGCAAAGCCTGACAAGACTTACAAGTCTGCACCTGCACCCCGGTAATCGGTGGCAGGTCTGGATCCCAGGGCTAGCTGCTACTGCATTCCTGGAGAAGGGAGAGAGCCGTGCAGCTGTGCAGAGACTCCCGCACAGCTGGGAGACTAAATACCCCACCAGCCCCAGCAATTGTCGCTTGCCTTCACACGCTCTTAAGCATGATACAATCCTGCAGTGTGGGACGTGTTCACTCCCGATATAGCCGGGAAGAGGCTGGGCTGGGCCACCCCCCTAACATTCACTGATCGACAAAGTCCACAAACAAGACAAATGAGGAAGAAAAAGGACAAGCGACCAGGCACCGAGGGGGAAATCATGAATACCTTTGATTCCTTCCCTAGTTAGGGCAGCACATTTCATGACTTAATAGACTGAAGTTACTGAACATAGAATTTCTCTCAAGGAAGTAAGAAATGGCCAGCCATTGAATGATGTTCAGCCTATACCTGGTTATACTAGGTAAGAAGGGCCGCAGGATCACTTTCAAATTTGACTGACATTCACGTTGTGCCACCTGTTTGCATGCCTAACATTTCAAGGGAGCTCGCACCCAAAAGAAAAGGGGGGCGTCTATCCAAATTTCTGTACCCAAAGCTAAAAAGCTTCCACGCAGAATATGGATGCTATTTTTCATAGATTAGAATGTTTTCTTGGGGGGGCGGAGCCGGGCCGGCGACCAAGATGGCCGCACTGGGTCCCGGCTCCGCCGACCTTCTTCCCTCCTCGCTCGATCTGCTCGCGTGTCCTGTGCGCAGACGGAGCCTCTGCGCGTCGGAAGTGCCGCGGAGCTGAGGCATCTGACTCCGATGAAAATCTGCGCTCCATGGCCGGAGCTGTGCGCCTTCGCGGGATGCGGCCCGCCCGCTGCCTGCAGCCGGGACCTCGCGCTGTACTACACCCGGCCGCCAGTTGATTAATAGCGGCCACACAGGCCGGTGGGACGCCGGTCTCCCGTCTTGGTGACCAATCTACTCCTCGCCGCAGCTGGTGCCCGTAATTGACGTGATGCTCTCTCCCCCGGTGCGGTTTGCTTCTTCCCCCCCCCCACCCCCTCGGCTTCCTTCATCGGTGGTCGGACGATGAGACCTGCTCTTTGTTTCCCTGGAGGTACGCTGTTGGCAGTTTACATTGCATTGCTATTGATTCTCCGGCTCTCTGTTACCGGTGGAGTCATGATGTTGCTGCATTACTCCTTGGGCCGGGGGGGCCTGTCTGCGCAGACCAATGTGTGGGGAGAGAGGCGTCTTGTGTTTATTTATCAACGGGGCACCGATGCACCTAGACCTACTGTCTGGCGGGGGCCGGCGGTCCCGAAATTCGTCTGCACTACGCCGAGGGAGTGCTCCCTAGAACATGGCGTCTCGATGGGTTCTGCCTGGTCATGGTGGCGGCCGGGTGTGTTGGATACCGGGAGATGGCGACTCTATGCCCCCTGGGGATCAGAAGACTACGTTCTGGAACTGGCGTGAGGATGTTTTGATTACCATTGGATCGATGATTAACTGTGAGCCGACATCAGCTTTGCCCGTCACTCCTTGTGGGATGAAGGTTGCAGCTCCCTGCGGAGGGGCCGCGGCCGACCGTGGATGCGACTTATTACCTTGTGTGCTCCAGTATGTACTTTCTAGCCCGGCCCAACTCTACGTGCCTGGTGTAACCTGTACTGTTGTTCTTGCGGGCCCGTGGGAATCGAGTGCGCTCGGGGCGCCATTTTTGCTGCTTGGGGAGATCTATACTCTCCTGTGGGATCTGAACTGCCGAACGATTAACACTATCCTGATGTAACTGGGTGCTCCTGCTGTTGTGACTCTACTCTCTAAACACTTTGGTCGTTACATTCCGTTATCCTGTTTCAATGGGTGCTCCTGATCTTAGGGGCCCGAGCTTCCTTGTGCTTCTTTTTAGGGCTCGCCTGCTGATGCGCTTCAGCGCATAGCTGGCGAAGCTCTATAGGGGCTTATCCAGTGTTTATCCACTGGCGATTCCACTGGCGATTCCTTCAAGTGCATGTGCTTTTTAGGTCATTGCGCTTGCGCAAGCCCTAAAAAGCGCGTGCACAATGCCACCAGCCGCCTGCCTGCCTGCCTCGCATTACCACATCAAAGGCAGCCCTCCGAGCGCATTTCTCACCCCCTAATTATTCACGGCCGGCTGGCACGCACATCAAAGGCTGCTGCTGCCATGACTCGCATTTCTCCTCCCTCCTCCCCTATCACTGCCCAGGCCGGCCGTACTTTCTCTTTACAAGGGCGCCCATTCCTGAATCACTTGAAATCTCTCCACATTATTTGCATTTTGTTAATTAAAAAAATTAACTTCAACACAGCGTTGCACATTTTTCTCGACTTCGGAAGGATGAGTCCCAATCTCATTTGTACAAAGTGTTGTAATGGGATTATTGGAGAGTTAGAGAAACGTGCTCACAAGTTACATTTTTATGCAAATCATCTGAGTAAATAAACAATAGCATGGTGCCGTTTGCGTCCTTGACTTGATCTGGTTTTTATTTTTATTTTGCTATTATTCTCACAAAGGCTAAGAAGGTCTGCCTACTTTAGTATTAAGTGCTATACGTCGCATAAGCAACAGCTAACCATTCACTCACCCACGCAACGCCACTCACCCATGCAACGCCACTCACCCACGCAACGCCACTCACCCACGCAACGCCACTCACCCACGCAACGCCACTCACCCACGCAACACCACTCACACACGCAACGCCACTCACACACGCAACGCCACTCACACACGCAACGCCACTCACACACGCAACGCCACACACGCAACGCCACGCCACACACACACGCAACGCCACACACACATGCAACGCCACACACACATGCAACGCCACTCACACATGCAACGCCACTCACACATGCAACGCCACTCACACATGCAACGCCACTCAACCACGCAACGCCACTCACACACGCAACGCCACTCAACCACGCAACGCCACTCACCCACGCAACGCCACTCAGCCACGCAACGCCACTCAGCCACGCAACGCCACTCAGCCACGCAACGCCACTCACACACGCAACGCCACTCACACACGCAACGCCACTCACACACGCAACGCCACTCACACACGCAACGCCACACACACACGCAACGCCACACACACACGCAATGCCACACACACACGCAACGCCACACACACATGCAACGCCACTCACACATGCAACGCCACTCACACATGCAACGCCACTCACACATGCAACGCCACTCACACATGCAACGCCACTCACACACGCAACGCCACTCAACCACGCAACGCCACTCACCCACGCAACGCCACTCACCCACGCAACGCCACTCACCCACGCAACGCCACTCACCCACGCAACGCCACTCACCCACGCAACGCCACTCACCCACGCAACGCCACTCAGCCACGCAACGCCACACACACACGCAACGCCACACACACGCAACGCCACACACACACGCAACGCCACACACACACGCAACGCCACACACACATGCAACGCCACTCACACATGCAACGCCACTCACACATGCAACGCCACTCACACACGCAACGCCACTCACACACGCAACGCCACACACACACGCAACGCCACACACACACGCAACGCCACACACCCACGCAACGCCACTCACCCACGCAACGCCACTCACCCACGCAACGCCACTCACCCACGCAACGCCACTCAGCCACGCAACGCCACTCAGCCACGCAACGCCGCTCAGCCACGCAACGCCGCTCAGCCACGCAACGCCGCTCATCCACGCAACGCCGCTCACCCACGCAACGCCGCTCACCCACGCAACGCCACTCAGCCACGCAACGCCACTCAGCCACGCAACGCCACTCACCCACGCAACGCCACTCACCCACGCAACGCCACTCACCCACGCAACGCCACTCAGCCACGCAACGCCACACACACACGCAACGCCACACACACACGCAACGCCACACACACACGCAACGCCACACACACACGCAACGCCACACACACATGCAACGCCACTCACACATGCAACGCCACTCACACATGCAACGCCACTCACACACGCAACGCCACTCACACACGCAACGCCACTCACACACGCAACGCCACTCACCCACGCAACGCCACTCACCCACGCAACGCCACTCACCCACGCAACGCCACTCACCCACGCAACGCCACTCACCCACGCAACGCCACTCACCCACGCAACGCCACTCACCCACGCAACGCCACACACACACGCAACGCCACACACACACGCAACGCCACACACACACGCAACGCCACACACACACGCAACGCCACTCACCCACGCAACGCCACTCACCCACGCAACGCCACTCACCCACGCAACGCCACTCACCCACGCAACGCCACTCACCCACGCAACGCCACTCACCCACGCAACGCCACTCACCCACGCAACGCCACACACACACGCAACGCCACACACACACGCAACGCCACACACACACGCAACGCCACACACACACGCAACGCCACACACACACGCAACGCCACTCACCCACGCAACGCCACTCACCCACGCAACGCCACTCACCCACGCAACGCCACTCACCCACGCAACGCCACTCACCCACGCAACGCCACTCAGCCATGCAACGCCACTCAGCCACGCAACGCCGCTCAGCCACGCAACGCCGCTCATCCACGCAACGCCGCTCACCCACGCAACGCCGCTCACCCACGCAACGCCACTCACCCACGCAACGCCACTCACCCACGCAACGCCACTCACCCACGCAACGCCACTCATCCACGCAACGCCACTCATCCACGCAACGCCACTCATCCATATGCAAAACGAAAAATGTCAAACTCTTCTATTGCGAGACCTATTGCATTTTCAATGCTTGTTTGAGACTGCCTCGCGGGTGGGCGAGTTCGATGGGGTGGGCCGGGGTGGGAGTTGGTAATATTGCGCAGAGGCTGTTAATTGATTTTGTATTGTTTTTCGTACTTTAGGTGAGCGCCGGGTGGGGGGGGTCGAGGGTTGGCCTGGGGCCCTCCTTTGTCTTCTTTGACACTATTTTCTTTCCTTCCTTAAGGACTTTTCTTTTTGGGGTTTTAGTTCTTACGGGCGACAGGCACGCTGTTAGGGGGGGTAGGCCGTAGCCATCTACAGTGGTGCAGGGTGGGGGATGGGTTCTTTTTCTTCTTGTCCTTTTATTATTTCTATGGCCCTTCCTTTTCTTCTATTTCCTTTCTTCTTCGGGATCTGGGTAGTATGTCTCTTTAATTCGTTGCCAGTCTGTTCAGTTGGGAGGGATGCTCCTATGGGGCTTCTGGGCATTAGTTAGGGATGTTTTACCGGTGCTGCGCGTTTTGTTTTTTTTGGTTATCCTGTTTCTGATGTACCGGAGCCGACGTCTCCTTCACAGTGATCCTGTCAGTGTATACCCTGCTCTATTGTAACTCCCTATTTTGTGATTGGTTTATTCTACGTAACCGGATCCTGTTCTTCTTTACACCTTTAAAAAGAAACCTTCCTTGCTCCTGCCATATCTGTGTTCTGCTCAGGGTGAATGTTCTTTTACTTTGTTCCGGTGACTGCGGGTGGAGAACTGTTGTTTTTATGGTATGTTTTCTTTGTCTGGACCTGACTGTACTAGCGGCCGGCCACGCAGGTTGTAGGCCCGTATTTTTACCTGAGTAATGCGAAAATAAAGGTTTTCAAAAAAAAAAAAAAAAATAGAATGTTTTCTTGTGTTGCAAATACAGCTCCTCTTGCACAGATTGGACTTTATAGGTCAACGCCTTTTACAAATATGTAAGAATAGCCGGCCCAGAATGACCCAACAGTGGACGAACTCCAACAGGCAATACACTCACTACAATCAGGGAAGGCAATAGGACCCAATGGAATACCAGTGGAATGGTATAAAATGATGTCCGAACCACTTAGTACGCCACTGCTAGCAATGTATATGGAGAGCCTTGACAAGGCGGAATTGCCCCGGGATCAACGCTCTGCAACGATAGTGGCCATACCGAAACCAGGTAAGCCGCCAACTGAATGTTCCTCATAACGGCCGATCTCACTACTTAATGTAGAGGCCAAAATCCTGGCCAAGCTGCTTGCCAATCGTCTGGTGCAGCATCTACAAACACTGATTCATCCAGATCAGTCAGGCTTCATGCCTCACAGGAGTACAGCACTGAATCTCAGGCGGGTTCATGGGGTGTTGGCACGAGCTCATCTCCTCTCCGAAAAGGCAGTAATTCTCTCCCTGGATGCCAAAATGGCTTTTGACCTGGTAGAGTGGGAGTATTTATTTGCGGTATTAACACGCATGGGCTTTGGACCCAAATACGTAGCTTGGCTACGACTACTCTACACGGGGCTGGAGGCACAAGTGGTGGCCAACGGTCACATCTCACGAACATTCCCGCTGCGCCGGGGGACGAGGCAGGGATGCCCTCTATCACCCTTGCTTTTTGCCCTGGTACTGGAGCCATTGGCGATCCTGATTAGACAAACACCATTATTTAAGGGAATCAAGTGGGAGGAGGGATGGGAAGACAAAATATCTTTATATGCAGATGACATCCTGATTTACATGGTCGAGCCTGAAAGTGGAATCCCAGCGCTATTAGATCTCTGTAATAACCACGGGAGGGCATCGGGTTATACCCTGAACTGGTCCAAGTCAGTGATTTACATACTGAAAGGGCCGGAGCCGGTGCTACAGCTAGAATGCCCGCTCGCTATGGCGCACAACTCCTTTAAGTACCTGGGCATAGTTATCACAAATACTGCCACGGACTTCTTTGATAACAACCTAAAGCCGCCTCTGGAACGCCTCCGGGCGGACGTTAAACACTGGGCGACCTTGCGGCTGACACTCCTCGGCCGCGCGGCTCTATATAAAATGATGGCGCTCCCCAGATTTCTATATGTATTAGAAAACACCCCGTACCCAGTCGCCCCGAGATACTTCAAACAAGTCGCAGCACTAATATCTAACCTACTATGGAATAATGGCCCGGCACGTATAGCATACGATAAACTGACGAAAAGCTGGTATGAGGGAGGCATAGCATTGCCAAATATACAGCTATACTACTGGGCAGCTCACCTTAAAATAATAAACCATTGGTTACATACGTCAAGAGATGATCCTGCCTATAAAGCAGACTGGTCACAGTTGGGGGCAGACAGCATGCTCTCGGTGCTATACAACAAATCACAGGTTAAACGGTTTGTAGGGCCGACACAGCATACAGCGGCCATATGGCACTTGGCACAAGCACGACTAGGTTGGAAGGGGAAAATAACCAAGCTGACCCCACTATGGGACACACAAACCCTGGGAAATCTGAGGTCCAGTAAGGGGTTTGCGCAGTGGGACCGCATTGGTATATCTACAGTCGGTGACTTGTGGGACGGGGGCGCGGTGATCACGTTTCCACGGCTCCAACAACAATATGGGCTAGGCCCGACAGAAACATATCGGTATGTACAAATAAGACACGCACTACTTCAGGCGATTCCGGTGGGCACCGACATTCCAGAGTCCTTGCCGCTGGAAGATAGGCTATTAACAGATTATATGCAGGAACGCGCAACATCCCTCACATATAAAAAACTGATTAATAACATAGCAGACCCTACAATAAAAGTGAGAGAAAAATGGGTGGGAGACATAGGCGAGGTTACTGACTCGGAATGGAATGAGGCGCTAGCTTCCCCGAGAGAGGTGGGCATCTCAGCTAAGTTTAGGCTGATTCAACTTAAAATCCTACATCGCATTTATTATACGAGAACCATGTTGTATAAAATCCACAAAGTACCGCATCCCTTTTGTCTTCGCGGGTGCGGGGAAGAGGGGACACTGTTCCATACAATTTGGGATTGCACGAAAATACAGGAGTTTTGGAGACGGGTTATGCGCACTATCTCACAGACACTGAAGATCTCGGTTCTGCCGGACCCTCGAAAATGTCTATTAAACATCTGGGACCCCAATGATTTGAATAGATATGAGATAATATGGGCCACCCTGGCCATGACGGTTGCGAAACGAGACATAGCGCAAAAATGGGGCGCACCTGAGGTGCCCACAAAGAACATGTGGAACAGAAACATGGACACGCTGATGGTTACAGAAAGAGAGGTGTATGTGCTCAGGGCTTGCCCCCGTAAATGGAACAAGGTTTGGACTATATGGAATCTATATAGGGGGGAAATATGCGAGCCCTTACCAGAAGATGAAGATATGGACTCTGAGGGGGAGGAAGACGATGAATAGTAAATCAAGGGGGTGGGGTGGTACATTGCGGAAACGGATGTTGAGTCATACAAGTGAAGGTTGCTTAGGCTGCACGAGGCGATGCAGGAGGCGTAACTAAAGTGATATTATGGGCGTGGTGGGAATGCTTAACTGTGAAGACTGTCTTTAAGTTTAGAACCTTAAGTTAAAATGTTCTATATAAAATATAAAACAAAAGACCTTAGGAATGTGTTTCAGGAATAGAAATATACTTGCAAGGATTACAGAACTACATTATACGGATTGACTATGGCTCGTAACATGTGCATAGGACCTGTGCAGACTGTATCCAACAGTAATAAGATTGTGAGACTATACTGATATGAACCTTTTCAATAACATGTAAGTGTATATGTATGTCAAATCTTGAATAAAGGTCTTTAAAAAAAAAAAAAAAAAAAGAATAGCCGGCCCACTAAGAGCATAACTGATAAAAAATGCCCCAGTACCTTGAATCCTTCATCCAGCTCTTTTACCCCATGAACTGGTCTCAGTGATTTAGACAGGTACGGTGAGAGAACTAAGGGTCTACATCACAATAATCCCCATAGGAACTCAGAGAATATTCCACAAAAGAACAAAACCATGGGATGTTCACAACTGATCGGATCTGTGGAAGGGATGCCTTTGTTCTGCTGACAGATCACCCTGATCCAGGACAAGATCTTACTTCCACTGTGAACAAATATTGTGTTCCATCAAACTTCTCCTGCCCCCGGCCCGGAGAGAAAGCTACAACCCCAATGAGTACAGATGAACAAGATTAACCGCATCGCTGCGGCGGCTTTTCAGGCTGTGCGCGGCGGTTTTTAAAAAAAACGCGGTTCATGACGAGCTCAGCTCGTCATGAGCGCACGGCAGGTTACGCTCATGACGAGCTGAGCTCGTCATCAGCCTGGAAGGGGTTAAGGAGGAAACGGAGGGAGACTCTATAGGCCCCAGACACTATATTTGCTATCGGAAGCTTGACCATATGTTTTTGTGCTGGTAAATGTTGCAGAGCTGAGGCAAAGTCAGGTTGAAACAACAGAACAAATTATGGCAAAGGTGTTACACTGGCTCACTAAGTTCACACGAGCAGTCCCGCAGCTACAAAGGCACATCCTAATGTCAAGAAGAGTTCCATGGGTGGTCTCTGCTCCAAAGAACACAATGGAGGATTGCATTGTGGTGAATCTAGATAGCCCTGCTTTAGTAGGGTACATGTTAAACCAACTTCCATTTGCACTATTGTTAAGTTCTCAGATTTTTGCCCTACCTCTAAACCATTTTTACAAACCCTATTCTGCCATGAGGATAGAGGGGGCTAATCCATATTCATGAGTCATCCTTACTGGAAAAGAAATGCACAGATGATGAATGGTGAGATCCCCCTTAGTAATAGATATGCTCCACTGGCGAGCTTGGAGGATTGTTATCTACTGATCTCAAAGTCTACATCTGTGGTGGGCGCTGGAGAGCCTAAGGTTGGCCCCATGAAGGAAAGTGAGATAGGAGGAAAACGGTGGATACCATAAGGTTAGCTACCTGGAACATGGGCTTTAAGAAAAAAAGATAACTCAGATTGGCTGAGGGAGGTAAATAGTTACGAATACTGTGTCTTCAGGAGACATTGGAGGTGGGCTCGGTCTTCCTGATGGCTACTGTTCCTATCATAATCCAGCTATACCAGCTAGATCAGGTCGAGCAAGAGGTGGCATGCTGACTCTTTTAGCTGATACTATTAATGTCAACATTGGGAAGTTCCTAGATACCTCCCCTTAGTTTCATGTTTTGACATTTGAGTGGAATATTGACTCTGATATAATCCTAATAAATGTTTATAATAACTGTTTTCATTGGGATATGTCACTAGTGGTCGACACCTTGGAACAGGTGATTTGGAAAATCATTACTCAACATCACAAAACCCTGGGCGTTATCTGGGTGGGGGACTTTAACGTCAAAAGATTTGGAGACCGGTCTGTGGGATAACAGACAGTGCAGGGGATAATATGGCCCACTCCAAACATGATACTTACGGAAAGGCCTTGAGTAGGCTTTTGGTGATGTCGAATTTGATGATAATACATACTATAAACCCTCTTACTGGTGCCCTGGAGGCAACATTCCAGAGTTTTGACAAGGGGTCCACGTTAGATTATATAATTGTCACAACCACCCTTAGTGGGAAAGTGACAAACATGCAGACTAAATTCCTGGGGTTTCGTGATCATGCACCTCTTGATTGTGATTTAAAATGGGAAGGTAGACGGAAGACTTACCCAGACATAGTTCCAAAACCTCTCTTAGCAAGGAAAAATTGTTACATTTTAAAATGGGAAAAAGTGGATAAAGACAACTTTCTCCCTATGACATTACAACTTGAACAGCCAGAGATATTGGCCTGCCTAGACCCATATTTAGACCCTTATCAGGTCAAAGCTCATTTCGTCTTAATATTAGACGAAATTAAACATTATCTGGCAAGGCCTTTCCCATCTAAAATACTCCCACCTGATTGCTGGTTCGATGCTTCGTGTACTAAAGCTTTATCGAATCTTCGTAAAGATTTACACATGGTCCAAAGAGATGTTCTTTTGATACGGTGTCTAAGGGCTAAATACAAGTTGGCCAGAGAGAGTAGATTAAAAACACTAGGGGAGGAAGCATGGTTGGAAAATTATTAATTTTAAAAGGCAGTTCTAGGTAGGGTCCACAGCCAGTGTCAGGTTTGGCCGGGACAAGGAATTCACAAAGCCATTTGGGATCAATTGCGGAGTGAAAAAAGGATGTGCGACGCTCCATTCTTGTTTTCCCTGTACACCAATAGGGTGGAAAATGCCTTAGAAAAATGCACAAGGGATGTCCCGTATATTGAAGGTATCCATCTCACGATTCTTCTCTATGTAGACGATGCAGTACTCGTGGTGCGTACCCCTAGAGCACTCTAGACTCTTAAAGAGGAGTTTTATTACTTCCCTGAATCTGCATGTTAATGAGTCAAAATCATATGTTTTAATTACGGGCTCACCATCAAGTAAGTGTCTGGCCTTTAATCTTGCCTAGCGTAGAGTGGAGGTGGTTGACTTTTTTTTTATATCTTGGGGTCTTATTTGATGGGAATTCTTCATCGAAGAATATGGTGAACATCAGAGCCATGCACTTGGAGAGAGATGTTGCAGCTATTTTCAAATTTTCAAAGAAGGTGGGGAATAAACCCATCCCCGAAATGTATATATCTATACTTCAAAAGCAAAGGCAGCAGCCACTTATGGGGCGGCAGTGTGGGGCATAGTACATATAGATGTTTTAAAAAAAACGTATTGAAGATGCTTTTGCTAAAAGGCTGATCTCTTTGCATTGAAGCTGCTCAAATGACATATGCCATAATGAGTTGGGATTCCTGTATATTATTTATTTATTTATGTCATTTGAATCACCCCACATGGGGTATCTCCGCGCTAAAGACGCAAGCCGGTTGAAGCAGTGGGAGTTTTTAGAAGAGTGAAGTTTTCAATTTTTTCCGATAGCTTAGATACTTGGTGCAAAGGCATATATGTCCAGTGGAAGCTGATTCCAGAGTTGAGGTGCTAGATGGGAGAATGATTTGCCTCCCAGTCTGGTTTGCTTGATGCGAGGGATGACGAGAAGACATTTCCCCTTGGAGCGGAGGGTGCGCGAGGGTGAGTGTCTGGTCAGTTTGTTGGTCAGATATATGGGACCCAACTGGTTGAGGCCCTTGAACACCAGGCACCAGATTTTAAATTTGATTATTTTGCGGATGGGTAACCAGTGGAGCTTGCGTAGCAAGGGCAGTGATGGGGTGCGATATGGTGAACTGGTTACCAGGCGGGCGGCTGTGTTCTGCACCACTTGTAGGCTGTTCAGGGCAGATTCTTTGGCAGTGATCCGCAGGGCATTACTGAAATCCAGGCGACTGAGAACTAAGGCATGAACCAGAGTGATGCTGTTAGATTGGCCCCTTTGATATTCTATTTGGAAGAGAGACAATGGCCTCAAATCAAGCAGTATTAAAGGAGTGCCTTAAACTGGATTATGCCAAATTGATTCCTTGGCTGAGATATGTCAGTTTCCACACTGGCAAGACTGGGTCTGTGTGAGTTATTTGACTCATATATTTCTAGAAAATGCAGCTGCAATTAGAGGAGAGACTAATATAAATAAATCTAGTGTAGATCTCTATTGTAAGGATTTAGGGCGCAGCTAGGGGCAAACCAGCAAAGTGGGTTATGGCCGACGCCGCACACATTGAAGGACTCACAGACACAATGTGATGCTCGTCTGGGCCGAAAGTCCAGAGCGACTCCGGCCCCTTTATGTATGCTCTCTGGCCACGCCTGGCCAGAGAGTGATACATAGGGGCCCATTAGGATGGCGGGCGGATTTCCCCCGCCAGGCTGGCGGTAGCCACCGCCAGCCTGGCGGGGGCAATCCGCCCGCCATCCCTTCCCGAATCCCCCCGGCCATATTAGTATGGCGGGGGGGACCGCGGTGGACGGAAAGACCGTCCGCCGCTTTTCCGCCCTGGTCGCCTTGCGGCCGGGGCGGAAAAGGAATAATATGGTGGTGGTGTCTATTAGACACCGCCAGCCATATTACGATGAGCCTGGGCAGGTGCCTTTCCGTGGCGGCGATGCCACCACGGAATGGGATGCGGTCTTCACTTTGGGGGCCCCCTGCGGGCCCCCAAAGTGAAGGAGGGGTGGGGTGTGCACATGGGGGTGCATTTGTATATACAATGCGGTAGGCACTGCGCAGTGCCTGCCGCATTGTGTATGCAAATGCATACATGCATTTATGGCATTGTGGCGGGCGGTGCAGAGAGCACCGCCCGCCACAATGTTATAAATGCAGCATGCGGCCGCCACTGTGGCGGCCGCATCCTAATACCACCCACG
This sequence comes from Lissotriton helveticus, assembly GCF_964261635.1. NCBI lineage: Eukaryota > Metazoa > Chordata > Amphibia > Caudata > Salamandridae > Lissotriton > Lissotriton helveticus. Next base: position 598,867,738 of record NC_136068.1, on the reverse strand, counting down.
GGACCCCCGCCCTTATGGCAGCCGGTCCCTAGTCCCGATAGGATGGCGGGCGGACTAAGTCCGCCCGTCATCCTAATGACCCCCATAGTGTGGCAGTCCTTCCGGGGTATCGAAGACTCACGCGATCAACTAGACCGCTACAACCCATCCCAACTTGTTTTTTTTGTTTTTTTTAACACACACACATATAGAATATTAGCAAACAAAGTCAACCAGTCTCTTGTTAGGCCAAGGGTTCCGCCTCAGATTGTATGGATGCCGGCGGCTCTCGTGTTCTTGTCGGGGACTTGCGGTTCCTTGGTCGTTGTCCATGACCTCAGGCCTGAGAGTATCGGGCTGTGGTATATTCGTAAGACTTTGAGGTGGATTGATGTCCGAACTGCATTCCGCTCCAACCGACGGCAGCTCGTCGACTTCTGATCGATCCGCGCCCTGTGGTGTTCTAACTGGGGGCGGAATTGTCTTGAACCAAGAAATATTCCTGGTTATCACTTTGCCATCTCGCTCTGCCGTGACTGCCGTCCCGTTGGTTGACTTTGTGTAAATGTACAGGAATTTATATAGCGCAAATCACCAAGCGGTTTCTAAGCGCTTGCTTAGGGAACCCGTCCTGGTATTCCCCTGTGAGATAACCCCGGCAGGGTATCCGCAAGGTGAAAGCCAGGCATCCCGCCGCGAGGGGCCGTTGTGGAGATTAAGCAAGCTATTGCCCAGAGTCGCAGAGTGTGAACCCGTGAATCGAGTAGGCACCGGAGCGAGAATTGTCGAGTCCATGGACATTTTAGGACTCAAGACCCCGCCGAGCCGGGAATTGAACCCTGGTCCCGGGCTGACCTCTGCTTCCAGGTCTGCCTCCTCTAACCAGTGAGCCACACTTCTCCACTTTACAGTTCACACTCCGGGCTCATAAGGAGTACGGAATTTTCCTCCACTCCACCGATTCAGTAGCAGCACAGAGCACCCAGGCGTCACGTCACGTGGAGAAGTGTGGCTCAATGGTTAGAGCAGGCTGACCTTGATGCAGAGCTCTGGCCAGGGACCAGGGTTCGATTCCCGCCTCGGCGGGTCTCCGGCTCATTAATTCCCCTGACTGGATATTCTCGCCTAAGTGTCTGTTCTGATCATGGGTCCCACGCTGCAACTCTGGGCAATAGCTTGCTTAGTCTCCACAAAGGCCCCAAAAGCGCTGGGATGCCTGGCTGCACCTGGGGGGTGCCCAGGAGTTGGCATTTCCCAGGAAAGCCAGGAAGGGTTCCTAAGCGGTATACGGACAGCGCCGGGACACCTCCGGTGGAGGTAGCTGTGCGCTTTACAAATTCCGACATTTACATTTACATTTACAAGAGTTCTTGCTCTCCGTCGATGGCTCGCTTTATTGTTTGTTGTCTGTCTCTTTGCTTGGGCACTCGCCGGGTCATAGGGCTCCGGCCTCCAATTGTCAGCCATGGGTAACATGTCTCTGCGGGGTCCTGTCAGCATGAGGGACCATGGCGACCGCTGTGTGGTGCAATGGGGCGTGCTGCGGTATTCCCTCAGAAATTGTTGTAGAGCCACTTCTGGATCCATCTTCTCAGCCATTGCTATGCGTAGTATTTTGTTAGTGGTCCGCATGAATCGCTCGACCTCCCCGTTGGCTTGTGGCCACTGGGGGGTGATTAGGTGATGTCTTATCCCTACTCTGGCTAAGAAGTCTTTCAATTGACTGCCTTGGAACGGGGGCCTGTTGTCTGTTTTTAGGTCGAGCAGACTACTCTCAATGCGTGAGCATTGAGAGTCTGCTACAGACCTAATGTGGCCCGTATTCAGGAGAGTGGACAGCTACCAGACGCGCGCTTTGACGAGGTCAGATTTCACCTCGGGAGCGAGCGTCTGGTAGCTGCGCATGCGCAAATCAAATCCCTTGCTCACACACACACACAGGCAGCCCCCACCCCTCTGCATGCACGCACACACACAGGCGCGCGCATGCACACGCAGGCATACGACACACATACAGGCACACATACAGGCACACTATCCCCTACCTCGCATTCTCTCTCAATCACACAGTCACGCATGCGCACACACATTCCCACACGCGCGCACACTCTCCCCCTCCCCCACCCCTCCCAGGCATACACACAGGCACGCACGCACTTCACTTCAGCCCTGGGCCCCACTCACCGACTGCGCTCTTCCGGCGGGCTCCTCTCGCGCTCCGCGCCTCACGGAGCATCTCGTCTCCTCTTCACAATCGGGGCTCCCTCAGGTCCGAGGAGCCCCGCAACAGGCGCAACACTCCTCCTTCTCCCCGGCCCCCTCCTGGGGACCCGGGCTGATTCGGACAGGCAGGGCGCTCCATGCGCCGGCAGCTCGCGGACCTCGGGAGGCGGGACTTCCGGTCGGCCGCGACCGGATTGGCCGGCCGGCCAAGAGCTTCCGGGTCGCCGCGGGACTTGTATTTAATATACAGTCACCCTTCTTCCCTCATTGTCGTCCCCCTCCCCCAGCTGCATGCCTCCAGGACAACATACGCAGTAGATCTTGGATTTTGGCAGCACATTAATCATGTGCATCAGATGATGGCTTAGCGCGATAAGCTGAAAAACAGGTACGTGTGTGCTTGTTTTTATCAGCGATTGGCTCACTTGACTTACTGGTGTCGCAAAAGGATTCTTATCTTTATGAGCTCCGGCGGGATCCTCTTTTTCTTTTTTTTTTTTTCTTTTTCGAAACAAAAGAGCTGCAATAAATCATGGCCCGCCCTCCCTGTCTGCATCAGCAGCAGTCCCTGGCCCCTGCCTCTCCCCTGAGGAGAGGTCTTCCCCGCCTGACACCCCGTGTCCCACTCACAGCCACTTTAGCACTGTCTCTTGAGGTGGTGCCCTACGGGCGGGTTTCCCTTTCTCCCTCTAGCGCACGTCAGCCTCGCTCCATTGCCCCGGCTTCACCTCGTCTCCATGACAAAGTAGGATGTCCCTGCCCTCCACTACAGCTCTGCCTTGTTCGCGTTCTGGCACTAGTACAACCCCCAGCACACCCCAGGTTCAGCTGGATGTATTCCCGCACTGCTGACACGCTCTTCTTGGGGAACAGCCCTCACGCTGCGTGCCAAAGTTAAGTAAAGCAGCCTTTCCTCCCGGGACCTCCGGTAGGCATGTGTCCCACCTCCCGTAGTACACCCCTACCCAGACAGCTGAGTGTGGCGCCTGTCCCATCTCCTCTTTCGAGGAGTTCCTCTGCGTGCTGTGTGCTCAGTGCTGCGGCCAGCACTGCACTTCCTCATGAAACTGTTCCTCTACTTCCCCACTCTGTCCCGTTGCGCTTCTAAAACTCCATTCTTACCCTCAGCACTCTGTTTCTTTCACAGTTCTTGTTCGTGGTTTTCCCGTCTCTGTCTAGTCTAGCCCCGTTTCTTATTCGCTCAACCAATTTCCCTTCGCTGTTATTTCTATTTTCCATCCACTCTATTTTCTTTTTTATTATATTTATTTTGCAGTTGTATATAGCGCCAACTCGGCCCAAGGGTATTAAAGCCTTTTACATGAGCTGTAGTTAGATTATGACCGAACACTGCCCGAGTTCCGCACCTCATGAGGAACGGAAGGGAAAACAAAGTGAACAGGCCCCACGAGTGTTTTACGGGGAGTCGGCAGCTGTGCAACACACAGCTCCAGAGGTGAAAGGGCAAACGAAGCAAGTGTCTGCTTGGAGAAGGGAAAGGAGACTGGGAGAGCGTGAGAAGCTTTACATGTGAGACGAGGTAGACTGCACAGGATACACAGAACATGCTCCGAGGACAGAGGGGTAGAGAGCAGCGGGTAGAGCGGTAGCTAGATTGGCCGGCAGCCATATGGTTGGGTTAATCTGCTGCCTGTCAGGTTAATCTGCTGCGTGTCATGCATGGGCGTGAGGTAGGCGAAGGGGAGGCATGAACCAGGTGACAGCGGCACTAGTAAGCAGCACTGTGACACCTAAACACGGGGTTAACCACTGGTTTTAATCTGCCTGTCCAAAAACCGGTTCCCTTCCCAGAAATCCCGAGGCCCACTCTCTCCCAGCAGCTTCTGAGTGAACACTGCGTCCTGGTGCCGCACCAGTTTGCTGCCATTTCTGAATCAATTTGGGACTGCAGAGATACTGAACGCTGTGTTTGGAAGCGACCACTTCTACTACGAAAGGGTGGCACAGGAAAAAGTAGGGGAAGAACTATTGCACGGTGTATTTGCACACATTTCTAGGAATGAAACTGTTAATGAAAGTAGTTGGGTGTCCGAATGCAGCATGTAACTGTGCCTGCCTCCGCCCAGCTGCCTGCAATGGATATGGGTTTCAAGTCAGTGATCCCCTTTCTGTAATGTTTCATTAAAATGCCGCCCCGTTATGTTGCATCCTCTGCGTGGTTCCCAGACGGAGTAGGAAGACGCTACCAGCAATCCAGAAGGATGCAGCTGCTGTCTAGTTTCGAAACTCTAAGAATAAGCACCGGCAGCCTGACTGTGATGCAGGCGTTTGTTTACACGCATCACTGAGGAGAGGAGCGGTCATCCCTCACTGCTCAACTCTCACAGTTTTAATTCATGCTAATAAAACCCTCCCCTCTGTCAGCCAGAGATTCTTTTGGCCAAGCAGAGAGGGTATAAAAAAGGTCTCTCATAAAGCTGTTTTATCATCATCTGTGCTTTTTGGTGACAGTGGCTAATTTTTAATTGAATATTGTAAGAAATGAGATTTGTTCCCCTGTCCTCTGTTTTGATAGTAAAAAAATACCCAATAATTAAGGTACAGAGGGCCCCTCACAGATCTCTAGGTTTCGCTGCCACTGTGCCTGCTGCACTAGTAATATCTACACTCCTTTGCTGATGGCACGCGACGCAGCTATAGAATTGCTGCAAAATGTTTAAGATGCGATTGTCAGATATTCCTTTTTATGACGGGCACATGCTGGTGAGCTTTGCAAGGGACAACCGGGGGTAACAGACATTGTCATTTACAACGCCATTACTTAATTAATGCTTCAGGAAGGGGAAAAAACAATAACATTTCAATGCCAATAGCTCAAAACAATGTCATTGCGAGACCTATTGCATTGTAAATGCTTGTTATGACGTGCGGTAGTCCAAAAAGAGCGAATGACTTCTCCAACATCGGTTGCAGATTGGTAAATGCTGTTGATGGCAGGACCTCGACGATCAGATACTTAGGGGTTGATTCCAATCGGGTAAAAAGCGCTCCGATTCTTCGTACGGAGCGTTTTTCCCCATACGAATCGTACTTGTAAACGTCCCCGTACGAATCTGCAAGTACGATCCCAACCCAACGCGTCGCTCCGTACGACTCGTAACAAACTCCGTACAAATCGAAAGTACATACGATTTGCACTTCGGCTGATGCTTTACGCAACGTCTGAACGTAAATAGACCGCGTTATCCGTACCAGGAAGTACGATCCGTGTTGAAGACACTCCGTACGGCTCTTTTGCTACGAGAGCTAAAAACTGCCGTAAAAGCAGAGTTCGCCCCGAAACAGGTACGGAACGCCCCCCCCCCCCCCCGGGTACGGTGCGTACCCCCATGATCGCAGGGGTACGCACTGTACCCCTGCGGTCATGGGGGGTACGTACCGTACCCCGCGATCTTGGTGCGTACCCTTGCGATCATGGGGGGTACGCACCGTACAGTGTGTATGTGAATGTGCAAATTTCCGTACGAATCGCCCTTACCTGACGTGGACCGTACGAATCGCGTCCTGATACCCCGATCTGGATCGTACTCGTCGAGTTGTACGGTGTGTGTACGAGTCGTACGGAGACGGCTCTGGATGCGAATTGTACGGACGAGAATTTTACCAGATCGGAATCGACCCCATAGTGTTACTATCGATAAGGACAGCTGTAACTCTTCCGTCAGGGAAGCTGCCGAAGTCTAGGCTCACCCATGACCAAGGCGATGGTGCTGGATCTTCGGTGATCACGGGTGCTGGAGCCTCGGCGTTGCTTGTAATCTGACACGCCCTGTAGTTTTGCACCAGGGTGTCTACACAGCTTTCCAGATTAGGAAACCACACTTTTTCCCTCATTCTTGATTTCATCCGCCCGATGCCTTGATGACCTTCATGTGCGAGAGCTGTTGCACGCTCCTCCAGGCTGCGTGGTATGACGATCGTGAACCTCTTAGTATCATTCCGTTGTCTGCAACACTGAGCTTGTTTCTAACTTTACAGAAGGTCCCGAGGCGAGTCCTGTCGATCTCACTCCACCCTTGAATGTTCGGTGCACAGTCTAAATATCGATTCAGAAATTTCGACCTACAGTAATATCGAGTTGCAAATATCGAAGGTGAAGAATATCGAGGTCAAGAATATCGTTGGACAGAATATCGACCCTAAGGTAAGTAATGTCGAATTTTTTTATATCGATGTAAGTAATATTGAAGTTAGTAATATCGATATCAAATATATCGATGTTACTAATTTCGATTTTACTAATATCGATATTTGTTTATTGTTATGTATTTAATTATGTATTTTATATGTATGTGTTATATGTTTTTGTTAAGTATTTTATTTGTTTTAAATTATATGTGTACTATTTTTTATATATTAATAATGTTATTTTTTTTTTTTTTTACTTTTTATTATAATAAAACATCAAGAAACAAACAAGGCAATATAACAATAGTGCAATCATCAGGCGTGTGCTCAAGGAGGACGGGAGAAACACGATAACAAAAGATAAAAGTCGTCAATTACAGGTAAGGGGGGGGGGCCGGGGGCAGAACTGCATATGAACAATAAGTACATCACATCGGAGCAGGAATGCTGGGTCAGGGCGATTGGGGAGGACTAGAGATCTCTGTGAGCGGGGGCGTACATATATCACCCCGGTACGAGTTCCACTGGTTCCAAATCTTCCCCCATTTCCTGGGTCTACCTCTCGCCACATACACCGTTTTCTCTCTGAACATACTCTCTTTCCAGGCCGTCACTGTAGGGGGCCTCTGGGACCCCCATAATTGCGCAATATCTCGTTTGGCTATCATATTGGCAAGAGTCGCCCATCGAAGCTGTGACACATCATAATCATTCGGTCCCCATACATTCAATAGACATTGCCTGGCTTCTGGCATCATCACAATACCCGTTACCTCACTCATCAAATCATGTATACGATTCCAAAAACGCACCACCTCAGGGCATTCCCAAATTATATGAAGAAAGGTGCCGAGGAGACCACAACCACGCTTACATAAGCCATCCGCGGAATAGCCAATATGAATCAGGCGGGGGCCGGTGACATAGATTCGATGGAGGATCTTGAGCTGGACCAGGCGAAGGCGGGCCGGAATCGCAACCTCCCTGGGAGAGGAGATCGCGGACTGCCAGTCCTCGTCGTCTAAATCAATACCATCAGCAATCCAGGTGTCCCTAAGGCGGTCAAGCAAACTCGATCGGTCATTAATCATCTTTTTATAAAACAATGAAATGGTGCTATCTGGCACATGACCATCCAATATACGATCTTCGAGGGGGGAGGATTCCGGAACGTCACTTCCCACCGGAAAAACTGAATTCAAGGCATGACGTACTTGAACGTAACGAAAGAATTCCCTGTCACTCAGCTGATATTCCACTTGCAAGTCCGAGAAGGTCTTTCCCCTTCCCTTAACCCAGAGATCACGTACTTTACTAATACCGATCGTATCCCATTTGTCAAACCCCTTAGTTTTCCACAGAGAACCCAATTTTGCGGAGGCGTAAAGTGGGTTAATCTATCTCTCCAGCCCATAGCCGCATTCGCGCTATGCCATATACGCACGGCTATAGCGATAGGTCCTGAGAGACCTAAACGGACAGATCCCGAATAAAGCGCCCTGTTATAATCACCACCCGGTAGCAGCCACCTATCCATTTCAAATGCCGGATTCAACGCCGGACCATACATTCCATGGTTGATGGCAGCAAGTTGGGAAGCCCAATAATACCTTCGAATATCCGGAAGCGCTATGCTGCCATCATACCAGGGAAGCGTTAACTTTGGAAGAGCAATGCGCGAACGTCCGTCCCATATCAATTGCCTCTGTAAGGATTCTACCTCCCGGAAATATTTTGACGGAATCACGTCAAAACTGTTCTGGAGTGCATACAGAAATCGCGGTAAGGATATAATTTTGAAAAGGGCCGCACGCCCCAGCGGAGACAATGGTAATTTACGCCAGCGCACTACATCCGAGCGCAAACGTTGGAGTGGGGGGAGTAGATTACGGTCATAGCGAACCGCAGGGTCCAGCGAGATAAACACACCCAAGTATTTAAAACCAGACTGCGACACCTGGATGGGGCAACCCCGCGGCAGAAGGGGGACACCACCCGCGAGAACATAAATATAGGACTTTGACCAGTTGATAACAAGACCCGAGTTCTTCCGGAAGGAGTTAAGCACGTCGAACAACACATTAAGCGATTTTTGGGGAGAGGTGAGGTACAATAAAATATCATCCGCGTACAATGAAATACGATCTTCAAAATCCGGAGTCCAATATATACCCCTCATAGAGGGTTCCCACCGTAGCCAAGCAGCGAGTGGTTCCAGCGCAAGAGCAAAGAGAAGCGGGGATAACGGACAACCCTGCCGCGTGCCCCTTTCCAAGGGCAAAGGGCATGGAGACCCGACCATTAACCACTACCTGCGCCAGTGGCATATTGTACAGGAGTTTAACCCAACTAATAAAGCCAGCGCCGAAACCGAACTTGGCGAGTGTGGCCCAAAGATACGGCCATTCGATTGTGTCGAAGGCCATCGTAGCATCTAAGGACGCCAAGATGGCCGGTTCACTCAAAGTCGCTGCTCTCGCGAGAACACCATGCAAACGCCTTAAATTCAATGCCGTGTTACGGTGTGGGATAAAGCCCGACTGGTCCGGATGAATCAGATCACTAATCACCGCGATAAGGCGATTAGTGAGTAACTTGGCCAGAATTTTAGGCTCAGCATTCAGGAGCGAAATAGGCCTGTAAGATGTACAACGATCCCGTGGCTTACCTTCCTTGTGGATCACCACAATGGTCGCAAGACGCTGATCCCGAGGGAGGGTGCCAGTTTCTCGCGCAGCCAAAAACATATCACGGAGGTATGGCGCTAGCGTATCAGGGCGCAGTTTATACAGTTCGATGGGGAGGCCATTGGGACCCAAGGCCTTCCCCGAGCGTATAGAGCGCACCGCCAGAGCTACCTCATCCGCCGAGGGTGTGGCATCCAAACAGTCCCGATCAGACTCTGATAAACAAGGCAATGCGATATCCCTAAGTAACAACTGAGAATCCTCCTCGGGCCTGTCTGACACCGAGGTGTAAACTTCCCGGAAATAATCAGCAAAACATCCAACAATGTCAACCGGGTCTGTCACACGCACACCATCTGAGTTCTCAATCACAGGAATCACACGACTCGTTCTTTCCTTTCTGTCTAGCCAGGCAATCAATTTTCCTGCCTTATCGCCCACATCATACAATCGTCCCTGTTGTCCCCTACTCATCATCTTGGCAGCATCAGTTACTAAGTTCTTGTATTCTAATTGCTTAAGATTGAGGATATGTAATGCGTCTTGAGTAACGTTACGCTCCAATGCAGTCTCTAATTCAGTAATTTCTGTCTCGAGACCAACAACTGCTTCATTTTAACATTTCTTGGCACACCCTATCAAAGACAATGCCTGTCCCCTAATAACAGTCTTGAAAGCTTCCCACAGTGAAACAGGTGAAGACACGGATCCCACGTTTTCAGCAAAATACAAATCTAATGATTTAATCAACTCAGTACGGGTTTTGGGGTTAAGAAGATACCAGGGGTTAATCGGGGCCACTCTTCCTTCAGCGCCTGCATTAGAGTTAAAATAGAACCAGAGAGGGGAGTGGTCCGATATACCCCGAGCTAGGTGTCTAATCTCTCCAATCGAGGAGGATTGGGCCGCCGGCACCAGGACATAATCTAATCTAGAAAGACTACCATGTGCGCCCGAGTGGAAAGTGAACTGCGTCTGCTCTGGGTGCAGTAACCGCCAACAGTCCACAAGCCCCAACGTCTCCAAAAATTCACCCAACCAGGAGTGCGCAGCTGTAAGGTCCCTGGGTGAATAACGATCCGCCCTGCCAGAGATGACTGAGTTAAAATCACCACCTAATATCAGAACACCCTCTGGGAGACCCAAAACCATCCGCCCCAAGTCTGCAAATGTTGTGGATTGTAAGCCAGGAGGAACATACACCGATACCAATGAAACTGTTTTCCCCTCCCATCTTCCTATCAGTGCAACATATCGACCCCTAGCGTCAAGAACCACTTCATCAACCACGAGGGGGAGTGAGGTCTTAAGCAGTATACCCACCCCTCTAGAACTAGAAGTAAAGCCAGAATGAGCAACAAGACGGTAACCCCGCCTATTGAGAGCGTGGCAAGTATTCCCAATCAAGTGTGTCTCTTGTAGCAGGACAACGTCGGGCGAGAGGCGCCGCAAAAGCTGCATAACCACCCCTCTCTTTATCCGATCTCCCAACCCATTTACATTCTAGCTCAGTAACTTCAACCCCCTACCCCCCATCCAAACCCACGATGAACTCCCATCTCAGAACGAGCACCACACCAATGTCCGAAGTCGTAACAGTTCGTTGCTTTGAAAAAGAGAAAAAAGGAGAAAAAAAGGGGAAAGAACCCCCACACAATTCCCCCCTCCCCCCAATGATCCTCAACAGAACTCCCCCCCACCCTGCACCCCTGCACAGACTCAGAAGCCACCCCAATTTGCAGTGTGCCTGTCGCCCTAGCAAAAACAACAACTAATCTACACAAAGAAACCCCAGAGGAGGAAAGGGTCCCTCCGTCCCCGCCACCCCCCGGATACCCACAGAATGATCAAAGAGGTCAGTGAGCCGCAGCTGTCCACGGCGGATAGTGTTCAGGACTCAGGCACGATTGTCATTCTTGGTCCATCAGGCCCCCTTCTGCGCCACTAGCATGGTCTCGGCCAGCACGACGAGCAGGCAACGTGTCCAACCAATCACTCGCTTCCTCAGGCCGGAGAAAAAAGAATGTCCGATCATCGTATTCCACACGCAGCCGGGCCGGAAACAACATCGCATATTTCAGCTCCATGTCTCTAAGCCTCCGTTTCACCCCTTGAAATCCCATTCGTTGCTTCTGGACCGACTGGGAAAAGTCCGGATAAAAGTTCACTGCAGTGTTCTCGAACTGCGTAGGACCACTTGTCCGCGCAGCCTGCAAGATGGCGTCGCGGTCCCTGAAGTTAAAGATTTTTGCGATGATTGGACGGGGGAGAAAACCGGGCTTTGCCTGTCCCCCCGGCACCCTGTGTGCTCGTTTGACCGCGAAGAATTTGCTCAGGCCCTTGGGTGCGAGATGATTGAGGATAAGGTCCTCTACTCGAAGATCAGTAGAGAGTGAGCTAGAATCTTCCTGGACCCCAATAATACGCACGTTGTTGCGTCTTGCACGGCCCTCAAAATCCTCCAAGCGATGAGCAAAGAAGTCATTAGCAGTTCTCAGGTTGCAGACTTCTGTTTGCAAGTCGGACATATCCGTCGTGAGGCTGGAGGTCTTTAGATCAAGAGACTTCACCTTTTTGTTTGTCTTAGCCAGATCTGTTCAGATTAGATTGACATCAATAGCCACCGTATCCAGTTTCAGGGCCAGGGCTTCATATTGTTGGCCGATAGAAGTTTCGATGCCAGCAATGGCGCCCATCACGTCCTGCAGCGTTAAGTTCGCCGACATAGTAGGATCGTCGATAGCCGTCTCCCGGATTTTAGGTGCGCCACCGGGGGATCCCTTAGGAAGTGTGTAGCGGTCCATGACATTCGTCTGGGCTGAGCCTCCACGGAGGTTGGTCTTAACTTTCCGTTTGTCACCCTCGGGCTTGCCCGTCATGGCGAGCCGGGTGCCCCGAAGGGAAGCTTGAGACCTGGTCCAAATGGCTCCTTAGAATTCACCCACAAGAACACCAGAGGCAGAGACGAATCAATATGAGTTCACAGCCACACAGTCGCTAGCCCCATGCCCAATGAACTGACATAGGAGCCAACCGCGATCAGCAGTCACCCCAATGAGGGGGTACGATATGCAGGAGAAACGAAACCGAAAGTGAAGTGGGGCTGCGGGCTGAACACCGTCAGCCGTTGTTGTTGAATTACTGTCCGGATAGAGTCACAACTCAAGGCCTAGGCGATCCCATGGAGAAGGCCACAAAATACAGGATGGCGTAACTCGGGAACCCGAAGTCCGATTTCGTCGCTGAAAGCAGCTAGTACATCAGCTGAGCTGTGTCCTCAATGATCTTCCGTCAAATCAGGATATTATCCAGGATAGATGCGGGAGGTGGCGAAGGGTCTCGGGAGCCCTGTGCTCACGCGGCCATCACGGATGCGCGCGAAGCTCCTCGAATAATGTTATTTTTAAGGTAATTTTATGTTTTAGTACTGGAGCGGGTTGTGGGTTTATAGGGGAATAGGGTGGGAAGTAATTTAATTATAGAAAATTAACTATAAATTTTTAGTATTTGTAAATTAATTCTAATTATTTTTTGTGTTTAAGTTCTGTAGCGGGTTGTGGGTTTATAGGGGAATTGGGTGGGAAGTAATTTATTTGTAATTAAGTAATGATTTTTTTTATTGGTATTGATAATTATTTTAATTTAAATTAATTATTAATTGGTAATTAATAATTTGAATTGGTAATTAGTTTTTTTAATTGGTAATTAATGTGTGTAATTGGTAATTACATTTTTTAATTTGCAAGTAATTTTTTTAATTGGTAATTACTTTTTATAATTGGTAATTCAGATTTTTAATTAATTACTTTTCATTAATTGGAAATTATTTTTTATTAATTGGTAATTGTTTCATTTAAAATATTTTTTGATTTAGAAATAAATGTATTTTTACTATATTTTAGTTGTTAATTAATTTGTAATTATTAATATGTTTTTTGTGTTGAAAAATATTTTAGTGTTCAATATTTATTATTTGGTAACTAATATTTATTAATTAATATTTTTTGGTATTTATTGTTAATTAATTATTCAATTGTAAATACGTTTTTAGATTTGAAAAATATTTTAGTGTTCAATATTTATTATTTGGGAACTAATATTTATTAATTAATATTTATTGGTATTTATTGTTAATTTATTGTTAATTAATTATTCAATTCTAATTATGTTTTTAATAATTATTAATGGGTATTTGTAAATGATGTAGAGTTATTTAAAAATTACATTATTAATTATTTTATTTACAACAATTATTTATGAGTATGTTATATTTAACTTCTACGCTATCCAACACTTTTCCTACTTGCACTCTCTGGAGTTAGAATAGTAATTTTTACCCCTACGCTATCCAACGCTTTCCCTACTGTTGCACTCTCTGGAGTTGGAGTAGTAATTTTTACCCCTACGCTATCCAACGCTTTCCCTACTGTTGCACTCTCTGGAGTTAGAATAGTAATTTTTACCTCCACGCTATCCAACGCTTCCCCTACTGTTGCACTCTCTGGAGTGGGAATAGTAATTTTTACCCCTACGCTATCCAACGCTTTCCCTACTGTTGCACTCTCTGGACTTGGAATAGTAATTTTTACCCCTACGCTATCCAACGCTTTCTCTACTGTTGCACTCTCTGGAGTGGGAATAGTAATTTTTACCTCTACGCTATCCAATGGTTTCTCTACTGTTGCGCTCACTGGAGTTGGAATGGTAATTTTAAGTTCTATGCTATACAACGTTTTTATTACCGTCTTTTTTTAGTTATGGGTTTTGAATAGTATTTTTATTTATTTAGCTATTTAATATTTTTTGTATAATTTTGGATAATGTAGTATATAATTAAAAAAATATATATTAAAAGTATATTTAATTTTTTAATTTATTAATAATAATTACTTACTTTTTATTTATGTTTTTGTTTTATGTTTGTAAATGTATTTGTAATTTATATTTGTTATTAATTTATAAATTATTAAAATAATTATTAGAACTTATTGTTAAGAAAGTATATATTATATATTGTGTGTATATGTTTAATTAATGTATTATTAATAAATATGTAATATTTATTCATTTTAAAATGTTTTAGATATTTTTAACTATGTTTATTTTATTTATTAGTGTTATTTACTTTATTTTACATTTATAATTTTACAGAAAATAAAACTATATTTTTAACATCGATATTTTTAACATCTATATTTTTTTATCTATATTTTTGTACCATGTTGTAGATGGGATGTCGATATTCTTGCCTTCGATATTTCAGCATCGATGTTTCTGTAGGTCGATATTTTCTAGGTCGATATTTTGTCAGTGATTCGGATGTTCTTGAGGAATCCTTCCCAGCAGCTGTTCTTCAGGGCATCAGCCACACGTTGGAGGATTGTGTCTTCATTCATGTGTGACTTTATTTCTTCTATCGAGAGGGCCCGCAGGCACGACCATTGTGCAACCATGTTGACAAACTCTTCTGTCTTCTTTTCTTGATCACTGTCGCTTTCGGCTACCAGTGCTGGGTGGCGAGATAAAAAGTCCGCAGGATTCTTTGCTCCGGGTCTGTACATCAGTTCCATTTGGTAATGTTGCAACTGGATGGCCCACCGTTCTATTCGAGGAGGAGGATGAGGCGCCGTCCCTTTGAACAGGGGGAAAAGAGGTTGGTGGTCTGTTATTACTCGAAAGGGGTGTCCGCTTACATACAAATGAAAATGGTTACATGCCCACTTAATCGCCAACGCCTCTCGCTCTATTTGTGAGTATCGGGACTCTGTTGACGTGAGTGCTTTGCTTGCAAAAGCTAGTAGGACCCACGTTCCTGGCTCGTCTCCTGGGTGAGCAGAGCTCCTAGGCCTACCGGGCTGGCATCTACCAGTACTTCGGTAGGGCGAGTGGTATGAAAGTTGGCCATTGTGGTGCTGTCTAACAAGGCTGACTTGATCTGTTTGAATGCTTTGTCTTCCTCGTGGGTCCATTTCCAGGGGGTTTCCTTCTTTGTGAGGTTCCGTAGAGGTTCGGCTATTGTTGCCAGGTTTGGAATGAACTGTCCGCAATATGTTGCCATCCCTAGAAAGCTTCTTACTTCGGACGCTGTGGTTGGGGCAGGAGCAAGGTGAATTGCCTAAGACTTTCTGGGGTCTACTTTGACTCCCTCCGAGCTGAACACGTAGCCAAAGAAGTCAATGGATTGACGGAAGAACTGGCATTTTTCTGTGTGCATAGTCACACCATGTTCGGCCAGTCGCTGGAGGGTGGCTCTGAGCCGTCGGTGGTGATCTTCAAGAGTTTTGGAGTGAATCAGGATGTCGTCACTTACGTTAAGGTCGCCCTGGAGGCCTGATAGGATCTCTTTCACAGCATTTTGAAATATCTCGGCTGCGGAAGATATCCCGAAATTCAGTCTCTTGTATCGTCGAAGCCCCAGGTGGGTCGAAAATGTGGCAATGTACCTGTTTTCTTCTGCTAGCTTCAGCTGGTGATAGCCAGCATTTAGGTCCAACTTGGAAAACCACTGCGAGCCATTGAGGTCGGCTAGGATGTTATCAACCGTTGGTGTTAAATGTCTCTCCCGTTTTATGGTTTGATTAGGCATCCTCATATCGATGCAAATCCGTATCTTCCCTGGTTTCTTCGGCTTTTCAGCGATTACCATGGGTGATACCCATGGAGTTGGGCCTGTTACATTTCGATCACCCCTTGTTCTAGCTTCCACAGCTCTTGTTCTACTAGTGGCCGTAGGTGAAACGGGATTCATCGGTGTCTTAACGCTACTGGTTGTACGGCATTGTCTATATGCAGCTTTACTGGCGGTCGTCTTATATTTCTTAAGCCTTCGAACAGTTGTGGGAACAACTCTAGAACGTCATCAATCTGGAGTAGCTTCACTGCATTTGCGAATGCGATCAAGTGGAGGTCTTCGGCAGTATGACTCCCAACTACTATGTCTGCTTCCCTATCAACGACATGGAATGTTGTTGTCACTTCCTGGGTCTCTGATTTCACTTGTACAGTCATTTTTCCTTTTAGGGGAAGTGGCTCTTGGCTCCCATATGTTAGAATCCTGATTTTGGAGGGAGTAAGTGGCGGCCTTGGTTTTAGTTGTTTGTAATGCTGTGACCCCATCACGTTCACTGTAGCTCCGGTATCAATCAGGCCGGTCACTGGGGACCCGTCAATCCCAATGTTGCACTTGGGTTGCGGCCGTCGTCTCTTTTTGAGGTCACTTGCGAATGACACAAAATAGCACTCTTCATCTTCTTCTGTGGAGGAGTCCTCTGGGCGCGGATAGTGGCGGGTGGGAGTTCTTGCTGGCCGCGGTGTCGTGGATTCCAGCTCTTCTAGCGATAGGTGTCTGACAGCCCCTGTCGTCACGCTTCTCCCTGGGTTCCCTCTGCCTCGCGAGCCACCTCGACATACGCTCGCAAAGTGGTTAGGGATGCCACACTTGGAGCAGGTCTTCCCTCTTGCTGGGCAGCTGTCTGGAGGGTGTTCTTCTCTTCCGCAGTATCCAAACTGGGTCCGCCGCGTTGTCCTGGCAGGCCACCTCCCTCGCCCACCACGAGATTGTGTGCGAACAGCGTTGACTCGCTCTGTTTTGACGCTGTTTGGTTGTTCCGTCTGGTGATGGAGTGCTGTCTCCATGGCCGTTGCGAGGATCAGGATTTCCTCTAGAGATATTCGTGGTTGTCGTAGTATGAGGGTCCGCAGCGTCTTGTTGCGGCAGCCTTGGATGAGTTGAGCCGTTACCTCTTTGGTCTGATCATCTTCCGTACAGGTGCAGGTCACAACTCAAGGCCTAGGCGATCCCATGGAGAAGGCCACAAAATACAGGATGGCGTAACTCGGGAACCCGAAGTCCGATTTCGTCGCTGAAAGCAGCTAGTACATCAGCTGAGCTGTGTCCTCAATGATCTTCCGTCAAATCAGGATATTATCCAGGATAGATGCGGGAGGTGGCGAAGGGTCTCGGGAGCCCTGTGCTCACGCGGCCATCACGGATGCGCGCGAAGCTCCTCGAATAATGTTATTTTTAAGGTAATTTTATGTTTTAGTACTGGAGCGGGTTGTGGGTTTATAGGGGAATAGGGTGGGAAGTAATTTAATTATAGAAAATTAACTATAAATTTTTAGTATTTGTAAATTAATTCTAATTATTTTTTGTGTTTAAGTTCTGTAGCGGGTTGTGGGTTTATAGGGGAATTGGGTGGGAAGTAATTTATTTGTAATTAAGTAATGATTTTTTTTATTGGTATTGATAATTATTTTAATTTAAATTAATTATTAATTGGTAATTAATAATTTGAATTGGTAATTAGTTTTTTTAATTGGTAATTAATGTGTGTAATTGGTAATTACATTTTTTAATTTGCAAGTAATTTTTTTAATTGGTAATTACTTTTTATAATTGGTAATTCAGATTTTTAATTAATTACTTTTCATTAATTGGAAATTATTTTTTATTAATTGGTAATTGTTTCATTTAAAATATTTTTTGATTTAGAAATAAATGTATTTTTACTATATTTTAGTTGTTAATTAATTTGTAATTATTAATATGTTTTTTGTGTTGAAAAATATTTTAGTGTTCAATATTTATTATTTGGTAACTAATATTTATTAATTAATATTTTTTGGTATTTATTGTTAATTAATTATTCAATTGTAAATACGTTTTTAGATTTGAAAAATATTTTAGTGTTCAATATTTATTATTTGGGAACTAATATTTATTAATTAATATTTATTGGTATTTATTGTTAATTTATTGTTAATTAATTATTCAATTCTAATTATGTTTTTAATAATTATTAATGGGTATTTGTAAATGATGTAGAGTTATTTAAAAATTACATTATTAATTATTTTATTTACAACAATTATTTATGAGTATGTTATATTTAACTTCTACGCTATCCAACACTTTTCCTACTTGCACTCTCTGGAGTTAGAATAGTAATTTTTACCCCTACGCTATCCAACGCTTTCCCTACTGTTGCACTCTCTGGAGTTGGAGTAGTAATTTTTACCCCTACGCTATCCAACGCTTTCCCTACTGTTGCACTCTCTGGAGTTAGAATAGTAATTTTTACCTCCACGCTATCCAACGCTTCCCCTACTGTTGCACTCTCTGGAGTGGGAATAGTAATTTTTACCCCTACGCTATCCAACGCTTTCCCTACTGTTGCACTCTCTGGACTTGGAATAGTAATTTTTACCCCTACGCTATCCAACGCTTTCTCTACTGTTGCACTCTCTGGAGTGGGAATAGTAATTTTTACCTCTACGCTATCCAATGGTTTCTCTACTGTTGCGCTCACTGGAGTTGGAATGGTAATTTTAAGTTCTATGCTATACAACGTTTTTATTACCGTCTTTTTTTAGTTATGGGTTTTGAATAGTATTTTTATTTATTTAGCTATTTAATATTTTTTGTATAATTTTGGATAATGTAGTATATAATTAAAAAAATATATATTAAAAGTATATTTAATTTTTTAATTTATTAATAATAATTACTTACTTTTTATTTATGTTTTTGTTTTATGTTTGTAAATGTATTTGTAATTTATATTTGTTATTAATTTATAAATTATTAAAATAATTATTAGAACTTATTGTTAAGAAAGTATATATTATATATTGTGTGTATATGTTTAATTAATGTATTATTAATAAATATGTAATATTTATTCATTTTAAAATGTTTTAGATATTTTTAACTATGTTTATTTTATTTATTAGTGTTATTTACTTTATTTTACATTTATAATTTTACAGAAAATAAAACTATATTTTTAACATCGATATTTTTAACATCTATATTTTTTTATCTATATTTTTGTACCATGTTGTAGATGGGATGTCGATATTCTTGCCTTCGATATTTCAGCATCGTTGTTTCTGTAGGTCGATATTTTCTAGGTCGATATTTTGTCAGTGATTCGGATGTTCTTGAGGAATCCTTCCCAGCAGCTGTTCTTCAGGGCATCAGCCACACGTTGGAGGATTGTGTCTTCATTCATGTGTGACTTTATTTCTTCTATCGAGAGGGCCCGCAGGCACGACCATTGTGCAACCATGTTGACAAACTCTTCTGTCTTCTTTTCTTGATCACTGTCGCTTTCGGCTACCAGTGCTGGGTGGCGAGATAAAAAGTCCGCAGGATTCTTTGCTCCGGGTCTGTACATCAGTTCCATTTGGTAATGTTGCAACTGGATGGCCCACCGTTCTATTCGAGGAGGAGGATGAGGCGCCGTCCCTTTGAACAGGGGGAAAAGAGGTTGGTGGTCTGTTATTACTCGAAAGGGGTGTCCGCTTACATACAAATGAAAATGGTTACATGCCCACTTAATCGCCAACGCCTCTCGCTCTATTTGTGAGTATCGGGACTCTGTTGACGTGAGTGCTTTGCTTGCAAAAGCTAGTAGGACCCACGTTCCTGGCTCGTCTCCTGGGTGAGCAGAGCTCCTAGGCCTACCGGGCTGGCATCTACCAGTACTTCGGTAGGGCGAGTGGTATGAAAGTTGGCCATTGTGGTGCTGTCTAACAAGGCTGACTTGATCTGTTTGAATGCTTTGTCTTCCTCGTGGGTCCATTTCCAGGGGGTTTCCTTCTTTGTGAGGTTCCGTAGAGGTTCGGCTATTGTTGCCAGGTTTGGAATGAACTGTCCGCAATATGTTGCCATCCCTAGAAAGCTTCTTACTTCGGACGCTGTGGTTGGGGCAGGAGCAAGGTGAATTGCCTAAGACTTTCTGGGGTCTACTTTGACTCCCTCCGAGCTGAACACGTAGCCAAAGAAGTCAATGGATTTACGGAAGAACTGGCATTTTTCTGTGTGCATAGTCACACCATGTTCGGCCAGTCGCTGGAGGGTGGCTCTGAGCCGTCGGTGGTGATCTTCAAGAGTTTTGGAGTGAATCAGGATGTCGTCACTTACGTTAAGGTCGCCCTGGAGGCCTGATAGGATCTCTTTCACAGCATTTTGAAATATCTCGGCTGCGGAAGATATCCCGAAATTCAGTCTCTTGTATCGTCGAAGCCCCAGGTGGGTCGAAAATGTGGCAATGTACCTGTTTTCTTCTGCTAGCTTCAGCTGGTGATAGCCAGCATTTAGGTCCAACTTGGAAAACCACTGCGAGCCATTGAGGTCGGCTAGGATGTTATCAACCGTTGGTGTTAAATGTCTCTCCCGTTTTATGGTTTGATTAGGCATCCTCATATCGATGCAAATCCGTATCTTCCCTGGTTTCTTCGGCTTTTCAGCGATTACCATGGGTGATACCCATGGAGTTGGGCCTGTTACATTTCGATCACCCCTTGTTCTAGCTTCCACAGCTCTTGTTCTACTAGTGGCCGTAGGTGAAACGGGATTCATCGGTGTCTTAACGCTACTGGTTGTACGGCATTGTCTATATGCAGCTTTACTGGCGGTCGTCTTATATTTCTTAAGCCTTCGAACAGTTGTGGGAACAACTCTAGAACGTCATCAATCTGGAGTAGCTTCACTGCATTTGCGAATGCGATCAAGTGGAGGTCTTCGGCAGTATGACTCCCAACTACTATGTCTGCTTCCCTATCAACGACATGGAATGTTGTTGTCACTTCCTGGGTCTCTGATTTCACTTGTACAGTCATTTTTCCTTTTAGGGGAAGTGGCTCTTGGCTCCCATATGTTAGAATCCTGATTTTGGAGGGAGTAAGTGGCGGCCTTGGTTTTAGTTGTTTGTAATGCTGTGACCCCATCACGTTCACTGTAGCTCCGGTATCAATCAGGCCGGTCACTGGGGACCCGTCAATCCCAATGTTGCACTTGGGTTGCGGCCGTCGTCTCTTTTTGAGGTCACTTGCGAATGACACAAAATAGCACTCTTCATCTTCTTCTGTGGAGGAGTCCTCTGGGCGCGGATAGTGGCGGGTGGGAGTTCTTGCTGGCCGCGGTGTCGTGGATTCCAGCTCTTCTAGCGATAGGTGTCTGACAGCCCCTGTCGTCACGCTTCTCCCTGGGTTCCCTCTGCCTCGCGAGCCACCTCGACATACGCTCGCAAAGTGGTTAGGGATGCCACACTTGGAGCAGGTCTTCCCTCTTGCTGGGCAGCTGTCTGGAGGGTGTTCTTCTCTTCCGCAGTATCCAAACTGGGTCCGCCGCGTTGTCCTGGCAGGCCACCTCCCTCGCCCACCACGAGATTGTGTGCGAACAGCGTTGACTCGCTCTGTTTTGACGCTGTTTGGTTGTTCCGTCTGGTGATGGAGTGCTGTCTCCATGGCCGTTGCGAGGATCAGGATTTCCTCTAGAGATATTCGTGGTTGTCGTAGTATGAGGGTCCGCAGCGTCTTGTTGCGGCAGCCTTGGATGAGTTGAGCCGTTACCTCTTTGGTCTGATCATCTTCCGTACAGGTGCTCGGTAATTCCCAGAGACGGGCATGGAAAGCATGCATTGTTTCTCCCTCTCTCTGCCTGGCTTGCCTCAGCTTGAAGCGTTCGTAGTGAGGATTGAGCTGGGGGTCAAAGTGAGCGTTTAGAGCTCTGACTGCGGCGTCATAGTCAGTGGGCGCACCAGTATTCAGGAGATGCTCAAATAACTTGTATATCTCGTCTCCAGTGAAATGCAGAAGCAGTGAGCGTTTAATGGCTCCGTCAGTTTCCCTTGTTGCCACAAAGTAATTATCGGGGCAACCAGCCCACACTTTCCACCTTGGTGATGCAGTAGCAGGGTCAATGAGTTCACTGAACAGTGGTAGTGGAGTGATTTGGGTGTGCACTGGGTGTGGCAGTACTGGTGGGGCCACTTGCTGTTGGGCTGCTTGTGCCACTGGGTTCGACATTGTGTATTTTCACTCATTTGCGGCGCCCGTATTGGCTTGCGTGATCTTGCTTCACTGTATTTCAGTGTCGGGTTGGATTGGTTTTGCCAATGCTTGTTTGTGTGGTTGGTCGGGTTGGATTGGTTTTGCCAATGCTTGTTTGTGAGGTTGTGCCTATGAAGCTGTACTCTTACCGCTGTGCACCTTATTGCTCCTGGCGTGTTGCTGATGCCACTGTTTGTCTACCTGTTGTTTTTTTTTTTTTCTTTGCTTTCTCTGTGCCTTCCACCTTACAAGCAGGCGTTGCCTTTGCCAATGCTTGTTTATTTGTGGGAATTTGGGGCTAACTGTGTCTCTGGTACCACGCTGCCTGCGCGGTGTTTGGCTGCCAGCAATTAGACCCCCGAGGCTCTGCCGAGCTGGTCTGGCCCCACTCTCAGCTCCTACCGGCGTTGCTCTCTGTCGTTTTTTTTTTGTTCGCGCAAGTGCGCATTGGCAGTAGGAGACACCGGGGCTTCCTGCGGCGCTGATCCGCTCTCAATCGGCTGTGCGGCACTTCTCGGGAGGTCGGGCCTGCACACGCGCTTCTGTGCTGCGCGCTTCCCACTCATGGTATTCCTCGCCCGAAGTCTCTTCTCTGCCGGCACACTCCTTCTCCCGACGTCGCTTCTCTGCCAGCAAACTCCTTCGCGGCTGGGTTCGCTCGAGTTGGTGCCGCGTCTCTGGTCTCAGGTAGGCGCTGGCTTGTCGGTGAGTGCGTGGGCTTATGCCTATCCCACCCTCGTCGCCAGTGTAAGGATTTAGGGCGCAGCTAGGGGCAAACCAGTAAAGTGGGTTATGGCCGACGCCGCACACAATGAAGGACTCACAGACACAATGTGATGGCCGTCTGGGCCGGAAGTCCAGAGCGACTCCAGCCACTTTATTTATGCTCTCTGGCCACGCCTGGCCAGAGAGTGATACATAGTGTGGTGGTCCTTCCGGGGTATCGCAGACTCACGCGATCAACTAGACCGCTACATCTATCACAGGTCATCTACATCAGGATGTGATGTTCAGTCTTATTTGCCGTTTGTTCACAATCTGCAGCATCGCTTCATTCTGACCAGATTTTGTTCAAATGTTATTCCTCTCATGCCAGGTTTCCCAGCAGACACGTACGCACACAAAAATTTGTCCCGGTGTCCATACGACGGTGTCTCTGAACAATCAGCCCATCACATACTGTCTTTATGCTTATTTTATTTGCAAAAAAGAAAAACAATAAAGGCACCATATTGGCGCTCAACGAATTTTAGACAATACAGGCAAGCATTGACCCATTTTCCACGGCTTGAGAACCTTTTAGTCTGCTTGGTCTTAGTCACGTACCTGTGGGCTATTGTAAAATGTAGAAAAGTACTTAAGATGTCTAAAAGAAGAAGACACCGATATGTGAGGTTTCTGCTACTGGTTAAAGGGAGTGGTGCCAGGGTTAGTGGCTATTGTTTGTAATCTCTGAATACCATATTATTTGATAAGAGATGTAATTAATTATTTACGAAATTTTTAACCATGAGTCAAGAACGTGTTACCTATAACCTAATTTTTTATGGCCTTTTAATAATGTTTTTAGATAATCTAATAGTTTAATAATGAATTGTATTTAATGATCGTACTGTATTTTCTTTTATGCAAATAACCATTGCGAATAAAGTTCTTTGACTGACTGGCCAGCAAAGAAAGATAAGGTCTAGCAAAGGTGAAACAAGCATTGGCATAGCCAATAGGTCTCGCCTTTGAGACCTTATAAGTGTTTAGCCATGCAACAGTTGTTGTTGCACTAAGGATATTGTGCTGCATAACTAAATACGTATAAGGTCCGAAAAGCGAGACCTATTGGCTATGCCAATGCTTGTTTTCAGAGTGCTGGAGAGGTGCACCAGGAGCTAAAGCTGCATTGTCTTCCCTTTCCTCTTAAGTAGCCTCTCCAGGGCCTCCAGTAATGCAAATCTGGGCTGCTTTCAGCACCCATCATCCAAAATCCAATGGGAGCAAAGTGCTCACCCATAGCTTTCCCCCAAAGTTGTCTTCCTAAAGGAGAATGCATGTTTTGCTTAGTTGCTGGCTAAGGGCTCCCACGCAATTCCAGGCAGTCATAGGCTGCGAGCAAATCACAGGCATACACACTATTCTTGTGTCGTATGTAGCTGAAATGTCATTCAGCCTTCCTGATTGGCTGTAAGCACCAGTTTTCCGTGATTTAATGCCTAGTTATCCCCTGGACAAAATAGACATTAAATCGTGTTTGTATGTATGAATTCCACACCTCACTGCTCCTCACTGTTAGTCCTCAAGGTAGTTAACTCTGCTTTTTTGACTTTTAGTCTCTTCAGCTTTGAATATACTCTAACCTGGATTGACCGGAGTGTGCAAATGAACAGAATTTCAAATACTAGATGAATAGTTCATGTGTATGTCTGTTAAACTCTGATGGCATATCCATTTTTATTGCTTTCTTTGAGTCTGGTTCCCTAGTTGAATGGTCGTATGGTTTCATTGGCTACAGGCAACAAACATTTTACCCTATGTTGCAATCTGCATGTTTTTTTCTTTTAAATAGCTGTCAATGCTTGTGAACACATGTATTTGCATTATATTAAGCGTATGTATGTTTGTTTGCTTTAAACATGTATTCCTGGGTATAGTCGCAGTCGGTTGATGAATGGTCTTGGAGAAAGTTGCTTACACTGTTTTACGGATTTCTTGTTTCCATTCCAGTAAGTGTAGTATTCAAATAGAATGTAGCTATACATTTTAAGTTGGTGTACTGCAGTTTTGCAGACAAAGCCAAATCATGAATCTACTTTTCATCTTTATTCTGCTTTTAACAGAAATATCTACTCTAATATAGTCAGAGGGTTTTCCTTCCTATCCATTCCACTAAACAACATTACATTTCTTGTCTCTTCCTGAAGCAGGAAGGGAGTTCTGATACCATTTGTTTAGTCTGTTATGCAAAAAAAAACATTGTTTGAGGCATGTGTGCTGTACATACACATGCTTTACATACTCCTGCCATCTAGTGTTAGGTCAAAGACTCCAACTCCGAGCTGGAGATTGAACTGAAGTCCCATGATGTTTCAGCCGGTCAAGGTGCTGTGAGTACCAAAGCTCTTTTACCCACAAAACCCGCTTCTACTAAACATAAAGCTTCCGGGCCGCAACTGCCATCCAACCATGGTATATCGAAACAAACAGAAATGCCAGTACTGATGCCAATTCAAACAATTTTGCCGAACACAGAAGCTCCTGGTCAGTCTGTATCTGATTGGCTAGTAATCTTTATTTCATTATAAACCACAATACAAAATTTATTTGCAATCAATTTTTTCAACAAATACGACGCCAGTTTGCACAAAAGAAATGTGAATAAAGTTAATGAAGAAAAACAACACAACTAATGTTCAAATGGAATAGATCAATATACAAAAAAGATCAAAAGGAATCAAAAAGCCAATTCATTCACCCAAGAATTTCATCTTTCATACCACATTTAATCATCCTACTCAACATTCATACACATACTAACGGCCCCATACAGAAAGCGAAAAAGGTTTTCAAAGTTTTTGTTCATAAAGAAACTAGAGGGGCCCAACATCAAACAATGCGAGAATATATATACAAAGGCTTGGATGTGCACACATTTTGAATAAAATTAATCAATTAAAGACACAATTTAAACCCCACACAGCCAGCCCTTTCTGTCGCAACAGAGCAATTGTTTGATAGACAAAAGAGGGTCTCCTCGTTTCGAACCCCTTTAAGTTTTGTGGGGTTCTCCTCAGGGCCAGAAATAAGGCTGAAAAAGAAAAGGAAAATAACTTGTGTTTAGAGATTCAGACTTCCAATCTCAGGAGTTAGCCACCTCAAAGCAACATGCCACTGACAACCCTTACCTACTTTGTAGATCAACGAATGGTCAATAAAGTTACATGTTCAACCAAGGGAGAGTGGTGTATTCTAAAAATAAAAAACATGAACACCCAATGAAAAAAAGAGAGAGGGAAAAAAAGAGAGAAGTCGCACGGCTGTCTCCAAGAGTTTGTACAGTCGATCGCTGGATGAAACCAGCAGTCATGAGCTCTTACCGGATTGTAGCTTGAAAGCGTGATGTGGTCGTTGGATTTACTGTTTTGTAAGTTGATTACGTTTCCTGGGGGACAGAAATGTAAAAGGAAAAAACTTGTTGGAGCTGGTTGCTTAATGACTAATGTGTTTTTTGTACTAGCGGTATAAAGTGATTTCATACCTGGAGACACAAGTTATTTCAAATACTTCCGGAACTCAGGCGCGAGGAGCCGATTGATTTGATATGATTCTGAGAGAAACGCGAGCGAGTTTCAATGAGCCAGACTTGTCACTTAATTTAACGACGACTGCGAAACTCTTTATCAGAGACTATCATCTACTTGTGACCGTCCTCTCAAGTGGCGGTTTCGTGTCTCTAGGGCGGCTAACTTGTTTAAAAGAACGCCTTGTCAGCATACCTTATAGCTTTGAATTTCTGCGTGAAATGCAAAGCTGCCGTAGTCGCGGTCATGTGCCTTTGTGCTTTTTCGAAAAAGGCTGTAACAAAAAATTAATACCAATTACAACACTTTCGTTGCGGCGAGTTGATAGCTGCATAGGTTTCAAAAACGGATTAGGCGTCATACCTTTCTATACCGTTATCGACGAGAGTCGTCTAGGGTGTGGCAAAGTCTAAAACTTCCTGCGTTTAAAGCTGCAACAGAAACGACAAGGCATTCAGTCCTGACCTAGCGTCAGCTTGTCAGAGCGCGAAGGTTTTTTTTGGGGGTGGACAGCTTACCCACATTGGATGTAAACAACGTGGCTCTTCGAGATAGGAGCGAAGTCTCCTGCCTGTGTTTCCGGGTGTGGCTTGCCTCTTCTCAGGCTCGAAGCCATATTAATGAAAACAAGCAGAAACACGAGAGACGGCCTGCGGCCGTCAAAGTGAAGTGGACACGGCGGGAGGGGGCGGAGCGGGGAGAGCGGCATGAGGGTGTGAAGCAGCAGGGGCCTGAGATGCGGCCGCCCTTGATGTGATAATGCGAGGCAAGCAGCTGGTGGCATTGTGCACGCGCTTTCACATGCACGGCAAGAAATCGCCTGGGAATCCCCTGATCTCGGTAAGCTCTGTTTAAGCCGCAATAGATCGAGCTCCCGCTCTCAATGCGCATGCGCATTGAGATAGGTCGCTCGACCTAAAAACTAGGGTGACCATGCAGAAAAGGTGGATTTCCCACACACTGGTGTGTGCTAACAGCTGCTGTACACCTTTCAGATTATTTGTTCTGTCAATCGTACAGAGAGTTTCAGTATAACTCCCAGTTACATTTATTTTCTGTCATGGCTCTCAAATTTAATGTCACATTGTAGTAAACCCCCCACAAAGGAGATGTAATTCAGATCTAATAAGCATACGATTGATTCTCTTTTTACCCTGGACATGTCAAGAAAAGTTAAATAATTATTGATACAGTACTATTTGATGGTAACATTTTGCAGTTCCATTTGTTGGTAAAGTTTTATTGCAAAAGAAGGGCCCCAGTACTGAGGAATCACTGTTTGCTAAAGTTAGGTTCATATAGAGAACTGGATGGTGGTGCATTTGTACTCTCTGGATAGGTTGTGCTCCAAGCCTGTGTTTAAAATAAATAAATACATGCTGAAAGAGGGCACCTTGTATATGCAGAGTACATTGCAAACATATGTAAAAATCATAACTCTGGGACAAAAGACAGTAATCTTATATGATGATAGGTAGGGCTTACTCTTCTGCAAAGCTTTAGTTTATGTTAATTTTCATCAGCACCTGAATCACAAAAGACCAACATATATAACTTCCATAGAAACTTTGCATACCATCATGATGACTGCTGTCTGTACTACTCATTCTGATTACCTCTATGTCCTCTTTCTACTTACAAGCGTGGCACTACAGCCCTCCACAAAGTTACTTAGATGTGATATCCCCCTCTGACAATTAACATTTAACCCTGTTTCTCTAACTCTGCATTGTAACCACTGGACTGGACCAGATGCGATTCCTGATTTTCTTGGGAGGTAACCAAGACCCTACTACATCGTTTCCAAGTATGGGGTTAGAAAAAGTCAGGTATCACCTGGAGCAAAGATTGGACAAGTTACAACAACTCTGCTCGCGCTTGGCATTTCTCGAGCGGCCGCCATCAGCACAGGCGTGCGCGCCGGCAACGCCCCCTACAGGCCACGCCCCCTACTGTTATATAAATGTGCATACACAGGAAGCGCAGCGGACGAGCGCAGCGGGAGCGCCGTTTGCGCGCCAAAGGCGCGCCTAAGGCAAGCCCGTCTGCGCCCGTCCGCGACTGTCCGGGGCTAGGGGCGCGTCACTCTGCCCCACTCACCACCTATACCCCGGACCAACTACACAAGCTCCAGGGACCCTGGCCTATCGCTACCTCCACCTGTTCCCGCATCCTCTCTCTTCGTCTTTCTCCTGCTGCTCCCTCTCACATCCCCCTTCCCACTGTTGACCCATCTCTCTCGTCCAGTAGCATCACTCCTCCCACTACCCCTAAATCCCTCATGGCGCTCTATCTCAACACTCGATCAGCAGTCGCCCATGCACACGAACTCTCAGTCCTGCTGGACCTTCAAGCCCCTGATCTTCTTTTCCTAACGGAGACCTGGTTCAGCAACGACTCCCTCCCCGCCCTATTAGCCACCTTACCGGCCTCTTACTACGCCCTTCGGGCTGATCGCCCTCCTGGCAGAGCTGGAGGCGGCGTGGCGGTCATCGCACGCACCGATCTCCCCTTTCAAATTCTGTCCCTGCCTGATATCGCGACCACCGAATACTTGGTTATTCGTACTACCTCCATTGTGCCTCCTCTGACCTGTTTTCTCACCTACCGTCCTCCTCAGTCCCCTTTACAGTTCCTTTCTGACTTCTTGGAAGTCCTGGCTACCATTACAGTCAACAATTCTTCTATCCTACTCCTAGGCGACTTCAACTTCTGGCCTTCCGACCCAGCTGAATGTTTGTCCTCTAAGGAATTCTCTGAAACCCTCCAATCCCTCAATTTCACTTCCCATGTCCACTCCCCCACCCACATCAAGGGTCACACGCTTGACCAGATCTGGTCCCTAAACTGTCCCGTGGAATCCCTCTCTATTTCACCTTGCATCTGGTCCGACCACCACCTTATCTCTTTTTCCCTACCCATTCACCACCTAGCCAAACCCCCTCGCCCCAAAAACATCTGGGTTCGAGCATGGGGCCGTGTCAACCCGGAAGACCTCTCCTCCCTTCTTATCACTTCCCTCCCCTCCCTGCAGGGCCTCTCTACCCTCTCCCAGGTTGAGGCCATAGATCAGTGGCTCTCCGCTGGCAGTGACTCTGTTGCCCCGCTCAAACGTATTACTTCCAAGCGTGACAAGGATGCCAACCGGTGGTTCAACGCAGAGCTTAAGGCCACCAAACTTACTGTACGCCGCGCGGAGCGGGCTTGGAGGAGAAGTTATTGCCCCACTTTAAGACTGGAGTATACCTACATCCTTGCCCAGTACAAAAAAGACATCTTGGCGGCCAAAACCGCCTACTTCTCCTCCAAAATCCTTGCGGCAGAAAACCAGCCTAAGGAGATTTTCACGATTGTCCATAACCTGGCGTTCTCTGACAGAACAACTTTGAAGCCCGCCCCCTCCGAGGAACTCTGCCACTCCCTCAACAACTACTTCATCCATAAAATTTCTACTATTAAAGCTAATATCCCGCCCCCTTCTCCCTCCTTTGTTGACCCCCAATGCCCCCCTCCCAAGGGACAACTCACTGCCCTCCCCCCCATATCTAAGGAAGCCTTGTCTTCCTTGGTACCTTTGGTTAAATCTGGCTCTCCACTCGACCCCTGTCCTGCTCACATTCTCCGTCACATCTTTGTTTCCTGCCCGGATCCTCCCCTTCACCTCCTCAACAGCTCTCTGGCTAAAGGTGTGGTTCCCTCCCCCTTGAAGTCTGCAGTTATTGTGCCGATTTAAAAAAAACCTGGGGCAGACCCCTCTGTCCCTGCCAATTTCCGCCCCATCTCCCTCTTACCTTTTTTGGCAAAGGTGCTCGAGCGCCATGTCACCGGCGCTTTGAGCACCTTTGTAGAGACTCATGGAGCTCTCGCTCCCCGCCAGGCCGGCTTCCGCCCCGCACACTCCACGGAGTCCGTTGTTATTTCGGTCTTGGACAACCTCAGGGAGGGTATGGATACCAACCGGCGCCAGGCCCTTGTGCTCCTCGATCTCTCAGCCGCCTTTGACACCGTGGATCATACCATCTTGCTTTCCCGTGTCAGGGCGGCCGGGATCGGAGGGACTGCCTTGGTCTGGCTATCATCCTTCCTGAGCGACCGCACCCAGGCCGTCCGCCTGGGTGATTTTACAGCGGACCTCCGAAAAGTCCAGTGCGGGGTTCCCCAAGGCTTCTCCCTTTCCCCCCTCTTGTTCAATCTCTATATTGCCCCTCTCATCTTTTCTCTTCAACAAATGGAGGTCGCCGTATTTAATTATGCGGATGACCTCCAGCTGGTCTTTAACCTCTCCTCTTCCCCCTCCTCTGTCCTTAATTTTCAATCTGTCATGCTCCACATCCGGGACTGGATGAACCACAATCACCTTAAACTCAACCCCGACAAGACCGAGCTGGTGTTGACGGGTGGTTCATCCAGCCCCTGGTCCCCTCTCTTCTGGCCCCCCTCTCTTGGCCCCTCTCCGGAACCCTCTACCTCTGTTAAAACCCTCGGCATAAAGCTCAACTCTCAACTCACCCTTCACTCCCAGGTCAGCTCTGTGGTATCTTCCTCTTTCCTTTCACTGCGTACTATACGCAGGGTGTCCCGTTTCTTCACCTTCTCAGCTCTCAAACTCATCACCTTAGCCATGGTGGTGTCCCGCCTGGACTACGGCAACGCCCTATATGCAGGTATCCCTGCATATAGTTTACGGCGTTTGCAGCAGATACAAAACCAGGCGGCCCGCCTGGTCTTCAATCTTCCCAAATTCCACCGTTCTTCCCCTCTCTTGAAATCCCTGCACTGGCTCCCTGTGCGAGCCCGAATCCAATTCAAGCTCGCCTCCATCACTTTCTTGGCCCGACTGGACCTGGCTCCAGCATTTATCTCCTCAGAGATCACCCCCTATGTACCCACCAGGGAACTCCGCTCGTCCTCCCAGTCCCTCCTCACTATCCCATGCTACCGGACAAAGAAGTGGGGAGGTTCGAAATTTGCTACCCTTGCCCCGATCCTCTGGAATTCCCTTCCCTTGGATCTGCGATCCACCGCCCTGTACCCGCAATTTCGCAAACATCTCAAAGCCCACTTGTTCACAAAATCCTTTGATTAAATCCCCAGCAGTCTCCCCCGTTTTTTAGCCCTGGATCTGGTTAGCAGCAGCGCCAAGAAACCGCAGGTGAACGAGCGCTCTACAAGTATTTTAAAACTCAAACTCAAACTACTCTGTGTAGAATGATGAAAGTATCTGCGAAGTGGATAACCCCTAGTCCTGAGAATGCGGTATACTGCCCTGTGTGCTGAAAACCCAACATATCGTCTCAGAAAACGTAAGCTTGGCTGTCTGATTGCTGCCGTGAAGATCACTGCCCTAGAATTGGAGCTATCAGTCTGCCCACAGGAATGCCATTGTAGACAGTGGAGCCTTCGCTGTCACTTTTCAAGGGAAGAGAAACAAACATCTCTTGTGCCTAACCCCAGGAAGAGTTCAAGATACCTCTTGGGCAAATCGCTATGTTGCATGGCTTTGCTGTGGTGTTGCAACGTCCCCCAGCATTTTACTTTGAGGAGTGGATACAGATTAGTGAACGCAGGCTCACAACTCAAAATGCACGCAGCAACAATAAATCATTTTTCCACCAAATACTAACTTTTATGAAAACAGAGAATTATTTTATTGATACCCCATACCACACAAAGCAAAAATACAACATTCACAATTAATTACACAGTCCCTATTGCGGTAGGGGCTCTAGTGTTGCTGTGGCGACTCCCTGTCCCACTCCCTCATTGCCGTAGCAATAGTTATTCCCCATTCACTATTGGTAACATCCAGGGTATGTCCCACTAGTAGTCCGAGTCTCAAGAGTTCACTTTGGCTCTGATTTGAAGTCAATAATATTTCAGTGCTACTGCGCTAGCTTAGCAACAAGTTCTCCCGGGCTGACAGTCTTGAAACCAGTATTACCCGCTTAGGTAAGCGTGAAGCGTTAGAAGTTCCTGAGTGCGCATCGTCAGCCTGCGGTCACAGCTGCTGAAGCTGAGTTCAGGTGAGTCGCAACATTCAGCACAGGTGTGGCTTGACCAGATTTTCAGAATGAAAAACCGGGACAGTCTTAGACATAGAAATAGGGCTATGTTATGGTCGGGCCCGTATCACGGTCACAAAAGGACTACTTTACAAATATTTAAGGTCACTTATATATGTATGTATATTTATATACACACACACACATAATTACACAGCCCTTCCGCTTCGCTTTATTTTATTGCTGGGACCCAGGAGCAGCTGTTAATGATCTGGCTTGGGGTGATGGGACACTGATTCGCCTCTGATTAAATCCTGCTGTGCTGCCTGAGAAAGGCGAGGCATGACAGCAGGTGGCTTTTCCAACAGCTCAGATTATGTTCCTGTTTTAAGAGAGGGTCGGAGGGAACATGAGCCTCTGCCACATTGTGATAATGTGCTTGCTTACACAACCCTCTCAAAGCCAGGGACATTTCTTTGTTGTAGAAAAAAGTGTTGGAACGCCGGGACAGTCCTTGAAATATCAGGACTATCCGGACAAATCCAGGACGTCTGGTCATTCTATCCAGGTGACCTCACTCAGTGGGTGCGATGTCTCCTCACAGCCATACTCCACGAGTGACCAGAGTCTCTCTATGGCTCCTCCTGTGGGGTAAGTATGTGGTTCCTCTCCTGTGGGTTGTTGGTTGTCATGACCCTTTCTTTGATCCATTGCCTGTATGTTGGTGTGCATGTGCTCCCATTGGGTGTCCTCACTTCTCTGACGGGCGATGGCAGATTAGGTTGCAGCAATTGATGCTCCTAGTGACTACCTCTGGCATACGAGGTCACCGCATCTCACACCGCACGGGTTCCTGCCTAATCCGCATGGTTAAATCTCGGCAGTGTTATCCACAGCGGCCCCCTATGGCATACAGGGTCGCTGCCTCGGCACTACACATGTTCTCTGCCCCCATCGGCGCAGCAAGATACACAGCTCATTTCATGGCGGCCTTCTTCTGTCATGGGGAGGCCGCCGACTTTGTCCAGTATACATGTAACCACCCAATCAATGCAGCAGCCTTACCTCACACCTCGTACAAGGAGTCCACTCGACAGGGCTCTCCACTACACTTCGCTTCCTCCAACTCTTTCCTCTTCCTTACAGGGCACACTGGTCCTGACAAGCTAGCAGGCGCTGGTGCTCCAGGCCCTAGGGCAGGTGATCTTGGATTGCCTGGGTGATGTTTCTTCACCCAGCAGGGAGATCAGTAGGCATTGGCCCCCGGTCCTGGTCAGAAGTCTTGCTGAGCTTCCCCTCCTTACACAGCCCATCTGGCTGCTTGGCAGATGACAGTTTTTGAGGCCTCAAACTTTCCTTATTATAGTCCATTTCCAGACTCGAAATGGCCTTATCCTTCCTAGTGTGTTTCCCACCCAGCTTTCACCAATGTCACAATACACACATTTGTCTGGGGGGATTCCTCTACCTCATCTCCATGTTGCGCCATCCCAGCCTGGGTCTCCTAAAATGGAACCCGAGGCCCTCCATGAATTGCACCATCCACAGGTGCATATACAACCTGTGCACAAACTGCACAGTACTATATCCTCTATGTATTGTACCACTCATAGGCTCGCATACATCCAGAATATTTATTTTAACATGCAAACACTGCCCAACACTGTATCTTATAAGTTCTGTACTACTCAAAGGTAAACATACATCCACCATGGGCATAAACGATGCACGTACTGCAGCCTTCATCTGTTGTACCATTTACAGGTACACATACACCCAGCAAATGCATTTACCCTGCATGCACTGCACATCACTACATCCTACAGGTACTGTACCACTCATAGGCACATATACACTTAACGTATGCGTTCACCATGCACGCACTGCTCAGTACTGCATCATTCCAGTGCAGATACATCCCTTCTGTGCTGCGCAGTACTTCATACCAAACCGATGCAGATCAAGAGAGAGTTAGGCACACATCATCTGAACTTTAAAAGGGAGTGAGCCTGTAGGCCTCACTCCAGTGACACAGGTTAAAAATGACCTTTTCACTCCTACTGATCAATACACAGTATGCTGCCATCACCGTGCTCGTGCTGCTTAACTCCTGGTGAAGGTAGTAGCCACCCCCCACTATGTGGGAATCGCTTTGAGCGCCCCTCCGTGACCAGCAAGACCCCAATCCGTGAAACGGGCCTATGTCATGGCAAGCCCATATGATCGTGTTTGCCTATGACAACACTAGCATTAGAGACCCAGACGTTGGTACAGTTCGGCACTCGGGAAGGGGTGCACATCTATTACTATGTAGACGACTTTTCCGTCCCAAACGTGTTGATGGATGCACTATAGGAAAGCCAGAATGTCCGAATTACGTGTATTGAAGATAACTTACATTGAAGTTAACAACATTTGTACTCTTCTGTTGAATCTTTAATTTTAAATTAAAGTCTTATACCTACAATGAAAAGGCTATTATAACATTGCCTGGATATTATATTTATTGTGTAACAGTTTAGTGTTGACTACAACTGAGTTTTCTATCTTACACCACTGTTTAGGGTGAAGACCTGAATGCTCGCAGTTGCTAACACCTGAGAGTTAATAAAAGGAGATTGTTTGCATTGAGTGTACCGGCAGTAGGACATATTTCCTGAAGTTTCAGGGATAACAGGAATACTTGTAAATAGAAACAGAAAAAGACACACAGATGATGTACGGAATGCAGAGCAAAGCAAACATTAACCCCCAGTCAATAGCTCTGGGATAAATTCATTGTTCTTTTGCTCAACATGTCACCCCAGTTAAGACCCAGCCATATGCAAATCAGTCTTGACCATATGCCTCATGGGAACAGTCCAGCCCGAACTGCCAAGCCCGGTCTTCCCTAGACCAGAAACAAGCATCCTTGGACTGGTTTTGGGCATCACCCCTCATTAGCCAGACTAGCCTGAATCCAGTGACACGGTGAGCCCAGTCTTTTAAATAGGACTGCCCTTGAGAATTAGATTGCCCTGCAATGAATGGATATACATTTAAAACTTTATAACCTCTCATATTTTGTTTCAAATAAGAGAAATCAATTTCACCCTAGTTCGAAATGCCACTGCTTATATCCAGTAGGGCTTTCTCCACGTGCATCCATCTTACTAAACTCCACTGGCTACAGTTGGCTAGACATGCTGTCTTCGAAAGCCTAGACCCTTGGGGCACGGTGTGTACACAGTGTCTATGTAGCATAATCATTAGTCACAATTCTGTTACTTCCTGCTCAGAGGTGCAGCCCTGGAGAATAAGATGAACTGCCCGACATTCACAAGTGCGGCCTGCAGGCCGTATGATGTGTCTGGATAGCGTGGTACACTGGCAGTCCCATATTATCTACAAAACCAAGCTGCAGTTTTCCAGCATCTCTTTAACCGCATGCGTGCTGCGGTCATTTTTGCGCTGTGCGGCTTTTTTCAAAAAGCCGCTTTATATGACGAGCTGAGCTCGTCATGAGCATGCGAGCGGCGCAACTCATGACGAGCTCAGCTCGTCATGAGCATGGAAGGGGTTAAAACAAACAACAGATATACACACCCAAGAAGTCAAACATGAGTGGACCACTTTCATCCTAGGACTTATTTTTGACAAGCATTGTTTAGCTTATGTGACAACCCTGTGAAGGTAGGATAAAGAGGCACAGTGAAGCAGTAAAGATTCCTTTGCTTTCCAAGTTTAATGATATAAATACTGGAGTCCACAGGGTTGCATCCTCATCCTGTGGTTTCTGTCTGCAACTGCCATGGCAGGAGCATTCAGAACACCCAGTACAAGTGAGTAGTCACGGGCCATAACTTAAATAATAACATGTTTGTCTCATGCATAACTGAAATGCCCAAACATATAATTCTATCACACATGCAGCTAAACTTATTGCCAATACAAAAGAAGGACATAACCGCGGCAGCAATTCTGCCGCGGTGTGGCGGTTTGATTGAGTGGGCAGGCAGCGTTGGCCAACAGTAGTACGCAGCACTACGGAGGTAGTGCTCGCGACAGCCGTTGGCCGACAGCCGCAGTGAAAGAGTTAAACAGAGTACACATCTCCACATCTTCTTTCCCCTTATAAAACTAAAATAATACGTACAGTAATGATTATTAAAGAACAAAGCCTTTGTACTTTACAGGTAGAAGCAACATTAAGTGACAGCCTGGTTACTGACTCCATCTTGTCACGTGAAAAGCATGCATCAACTGTGTCACGTGAAGCACTTGTAGTGTCTTGAAATTGACTCACGAGTCCCCTGAACACCTGCCTTGCTGGCAATTTGCAACCCAGGATGTGAGTGTGAGTCAGCAAGTGCTCAGTCAACATTCCTGTCCTGGGTCAATGTCTCAATACAAAACTGAGAAGAAATGTCACCCAAGTCATTACCCTGCAAATATGTACTTGACAAAATCCTACCTGCCTGTTCAGGAGAAAGTTTGACCAAACACTTCCTACTCCACCACCCCCTTTTATCCAAAAATAAAGAACCTTTTGACACTTTCAAGACTTGAACAGGCGACGAAAAAATAGACGCCCTCTTTTTTACCTTGACTGGGCTTTTGACTATAACCTAATTAATCTCCATCTGTAAAATCTTCATCTTTCACCTTATGTTTAGAATCAAAATAAATTCTTTGCATATTTTGCCGTAAAGAAATGGTATGTAACATTATCTATCTGGCAGTATATGCACAACAATTAGAATTGATAGTCAAATTCTTAAACAAGTCTGGACACACATTGTCTCTTGGTTCCCTCTTTCATATAAGGTGGAAAGGAGAGATCCCAACGATCCCCAAATCCATTAGAAGAAGGGGAGTAAAGAGCTACTCTAAGATGTTTGCTTGACGGTATAACAAGAAGTTACTCACCACTGCAGAGGTGAAATGAGACCGACTGTCTGTCAGTAACTCCTTTGAACTGCCCTCGGTATTAAAAAGTTTTCCCAAGAACTTTATGACTTCCATGGTGCTAGGTGTAGCTCTAAGCTCAAAGTAAACCTATTTAGAGTAATAATTCATTAAAACCATAAGTTACTTTTTGTCAGCAGGCAGCAGATCAAAAGGACCTGCAAAATCTAAGGCAAATTTACTCCACGTTTCATTAGTTACAGGAGTGCAAGTGGTTTTCCAGTGTTTGTCAGACAGCCAACATGTTTGACATTTCTCAATCCAGTGCGCAACATCCCTATCCATTGAAGGCCACCGAAAGTGCCATTTTAAAATTCTACAGGTTCCACCCACCCCTGGATGATCTACTGTACTGTATCTATTTGGGCCTCGTGTTGCTTATTTTTTCATGCACTTCGATCACTGGTTATAAGTGTCTCTGCTCCAGAGTAGCCTTGCGTTGCCAAAAGTTATCAGATCTATACTCGTCTCACTAGCCCTTTATTACGTCTCTTCCCCTGCTCTCCTCCCTCTTGCTGCAACTGTCACCTGTTGCCTTCGCCGCAGATAGTTGCAGGATCCACCTGACCATTCCAACTGATAGGCACAGGAATTTGCGATTAAAGTCCTTTCAGGTTACATGGCAGGTTAGGTTAGTTGTTAACCTACTGGCTCCTGTAATTGCCTTTTGAAATGGATTGAGAAGCAGAGGGGCATTGATGGCCTTGTTTGTGGAGCTACACATAATCATCAGTAAAAGTGATCTCTACTGCTCTGATCCACTCAAGTATGAGTTCATCGGGTCATTTAAAATTTGTGAAATTTTAACTCCTGTAGCCACAGCCCACTACTAGGTGAGCATCAGAGGTTAAAGTGGGTGGGATGAAAGGGGCATGACATGCCCATACTTTTTTGAGACAAACAGTTTCCCTACTTATCATAAAAAGACAACCATCCCAGGATACTTAATTCTGATAGTTTGAATGCTTGAGCTGAAGTGTCATCAGTAAGTCTCCTGTGCTATGAAACAATGGATTTAGGCCTAGATCTCTGTACTGAGGTGAATGTATGACTTTGTTCTGAAATCTGTCCATCAATTGTTCTTTTTGCATTTGTCACCCCAAGTGGGATGGGCATGCCCAGACGTGGGTTCCTTGCTCTCCATGCCACTGGAGTCAAGCTATCCTGGCTGATGAGGGGTAAGACCCAAAAGCGGTCCGAGGATGCTTGTTTCTAGTCCCTGCAGGACCTGCCTGGCAGTTTGGGCTGGACTGTTCCCATTGGGTGCAGGGTCAAGGCTGATTTGCATATGGCTAGGTTCAAACTGGAATAGCATGGGGAGCAAAGAAACAGTGGATTTAGGCCCTGATCTCTTTACTGGGGTGAATGTATGACATTGTTCTGCATTCTGTTGATCGATTATTCTTTTTTCATGAAACCAAAGCGGGCGACAGCTAAACAAGCCTTACTACAAGGGTGCCTGCTTCCCTGAAAGAAATGCAACTCTGCACTAGGAGTTAATCTGCAAATATAAAGGGTTATCTGCAAATGGAAAGAATGCTTACCTGTGGCAGGTGCAATAACAGTAGATGTTATAGCACCTAGGATAATGTGCTGCATGGCTAAGGTCCCAAAGGGAGACCTATTGGCGATGTCAATGCTTGTTTAGTTCTATATTCCTCCAAGGTGCTTGTTTTCTTTTGTCCTGTTTTGTTGTTCTTAGTGGTATTAGGATATCAAATGCTTCCTGGAGCAACTCAAAAAGTTAATTGAATTTATTGTGTCTAGATATGTGTTGGATGTTAGTTGTGGTTCGAAGTATTTAACATTGAGTGTGATCCATGGTCAATAGGCGGATACTTGTAAGGAGGCGTTAGGTGTGTTATTTTTTGGTATTTTATGTTCGAAAGCTACCTGGTGATTGTCTGACAATGTGACTAGTGTAATCCTTTGAAAGGTATCTAGTTGTAGAATTGCAAAAATTACATATAGTATGTGTCCAGAGATGTGTGTGGGTTTGTAGATCTGATGTAGGTTCAGTGTGTCTAGGCCAGTGATGATATTTCTTGGATGTGGCATATTGGGTTTGTCGAACCATATATTTAGGTCACCAAGGATGCACAGGTCGGAGTGTGATGTCATAAGATTTGAAACTGTGTTTAGAAATGTGTCTGGGGATGTTGCATTGCTAGGTGGTGTTCTGTAAAGAAGGAGGAAGTTACCGGAGGAACTTTGGTGTGGAGTTGCATCTGGTGAGGGGGCCTCACAACCTTGTATGGAAATGTGATCAGCTCTAGTAAGAATTATTGTTTTCCTGAATATAACAGCTAGTCCACCTCCTTGTTTGCCTAAGAGATTTTGTATGACAATGTAATACCCTGGAGGAAAAACTTCATGCAACACTGGAGCCATGTCCTCTCTCAACTATGATTCATTTATGAAGGGTAAGTCAGGTTGTGTGTCAGTGAGTAGGTCGTAGATGTGGTGCTTGTTTTTAGAGAGTGGTCAACCATTTATTAGTTGATAGTCTAGAGATTGTGTTTTGATGGTGGTGTGGCATTGTTTTCTAGAAGGGAGGGTGAGTAGTATTCTTTGAACTTGTAGAAGGTGTATTATTAGTGTTGGTATTAACTGTATCTAAATAGCAATTGTGTTGTTTGTCTATCGTAATCTTCATCCAGTAAGCTGAGAAGGCATTTTGTTGGGTCTGTGTGTGTAGGTGGTGGAGATGGTGGTTTATAGTGTGTTGGTGAGCTATTTTGTTTTTGTAGAGTAGCCTTCTGTAATAGACAAGGAGATGCAAAGTTGTTATGAATAACATGTTGTTTATTTTGCTTGCGTCTGTTTAGGGTGTAAGGTGTATGGGTTAGGGATGGTGGTGGTGGTGGAGGATGTGGGTCCTGTGTTAAGGTTCAAAGTTGTGCAATGGTAGAGGTATGGGTAAGTGTGCGTTGTGTTGCGATATTTGTGGTAGGTGTTGGTGAAGGTAGAAGATCTGTGAGTAAAGAGTGTTTAGGATCTGCATTACTTGTGTAGTTATGAGGGTGGGATTAAGTGTTTTTTCCTAATTTGTGACAGAATGTAGTATGAAATTGTATGTGTGTGAGATTTTGATGTGCGTGTCTGTGTTACGTTATGTTTTTGTGGAGTAGTGAGATGAGATATTGATGTAGTGAATTTCTGTGAAAGATTTGGGATGTAAAGTATTGTTGGCGAGTGGAAGTTGAGAGGTAAAGGGGTTGGTTATGTGTGCTGGAGGAGAGTGTATGTGGTGTGTGAGAGGGGATGTACAAGATGTATGAGTATTTGTGTTAGATATGGTAGCAGGAAAATGTAATATGTGTGGTGGAGTGTAAAGATTGGCTGTGTGTTTTTGGAAATAGGAGGAGGGTGTTGTTGGTGGATGATATGAGAGAGGGTTGAGTATTGGTTTGGTGGTGAAGGAAAAGGATCTGTTGGCAGTACATAGAGGATAGAGCTAGTGTTTTGCATGAACAAGGAGTGGGTGTTTGAAGGGATTGAGGTTTTGTAAAATGTGGGCTTGTGATGTGTTGGTGATGTGTGGATTTCATAGTAGTATAGGACAGAGTGGTGTTTTGTGTGAGAGTGAAGGTACTATTGTGTAGCAGTTGCAGTAGAAGGGTGAATAGATGTAATTTGTGAGGTTAGTTAGTGGTTGTTGAGACATTGAAAGGGTTTGTTTGTTGTAAATTGGTAGTGTAAATTTTGCTGAGAGTGTATTATTATGTTTGTGGTTGTGGATGGGTTATGGTGGTGGCTGGTAAATGGTAAAAAGTGCAGCATTTCCGTCCCTAGGCCTGTTCAAGCCCAAACAGGCACCTGCACTTGCACTCTCTGCTGTTAGCCTTGTCGCCCGGACTAAGACGCCTTGAGCCCTAACCATAGGTCTGGTGACCTTTGGGCAGTGGAAGCTCTGGCTCTAACCAATCAGAACCCTATCCCTAAGCCCTTAGTCCAATAGAAACCCTAGCCCTAGGAACCAATCACAGCCCTAGCCTATCAACCAATGAGAACTCAAACCATAAGCCCTAAGTCCAATAGAAACCCTTGCCCTAGGAACCAATCATAACCCTAGCCCTATGAAGCAGTCAGAACCCAAACTCTAAGCCCTACGTCCAATAGAAACC
The DNA here is from genome assembly GCF_964261635.1 of Lissotriton helveticus. Taxonomy (NCBI): domain Eukaryota; kingdom Metazoa; phylum Chordata; class Amphibia; order Caudata; family Salamandridae; genus Lissotriton; species Lissotriton helveticus. The sequence goes on along the minus strand of NC_136068.1, from coordinate 598,826,495 downwards.
CCCAGCCCTAGGAACCAGTCAGAGCATATACGCACCAACCTGTAAGAAACTTATATTAAGAGCATGTGACATTAAACACAAACTGGCATACATGGGAACAAGGAGTTGCCGCCTCCCCTACCTGGTACCACTTGTCCTGCTCGCTGCGGTCCAGCTCCGGTTGCAGCTCCGGTCCGAATTGCCGGCCCCCAGCGGGCCGCCATGTAACCGGGGCTGCAGTCTTGCCACAGAGCAAGCAACACATGGAGCGCGGAGCAGCCAGGACCGTTGTGCAGGTGTGGAGAGTGTTGGAGGAATCACGAGGTCCTGTTGGTTTGCTACTGCTATTGCTGCTCCTGATTCTCTTTCCTTTGCCTGCCTGCTCAGGTCAGAGGGACCACAACGCTCGCTTGGTGCTCCTGTGCTCGCTCAGTTACAACGCTAAGGGGACTACATATCCCAGCATTCACCCCCATTCCAGTCATTCAGGAGCGCTTGGAGGCGCCTGCAGGCGCTTGATAAGCCATTGTGGGCTCCCGCAGCGCGGCTCCCGTTGGTCTGCTGCTGCTCCTGATCCTCTTTCCTTTGCCTGCTTCCTGATCGGTTGGAGGGGACCGCAACACTCGCCTGTGCTCCTGTGTACGTCCGGTTACCGGTCATTACAACGCTATCCCAGCATTTCCCCTGAGGCACACCACTACTTCCGTCATCCAGTCAGGAGGAGGCGCTTCATAAGCCTACGCAGGGCCCGTCCGCACCTGTCAGAGCCCGAAGGAGGCCGGGCTGGGCCACATCATTTGGTTCGTGCACTGGACAGGACTCATCCATTACGCGGCATTGGCCCTTGCTGTGGAACCTAATACTCTGACTGAGACTTGCTATATAAGGTATTGGATGATCATAGAATTGTTTTGTGTGCAAAATTAGGAAAAGTAATATCACCTACATTATTATGGCGCAAAAAGAATTAACCAAGAAGAAACCGCTAGTAGGACAAGGGGTGGTAGGCACACTTGATGCTGTTCTTCAGAGGGCTGAATCAGTCCATATCCATGAGATCGCCCTTACAGAGCGTAGACTCTCTCTTGAGCCACAACACCCCCAACCACAACCATTACATTTACAACCTGATATTTCTGGCTGTACAACCACGGGTGTCCATTTCAATCCTGGACCCCCTGCCAAGCCCCCTTCACCCCCATCATCCCTCATGCCATCCCTTCTGGTTCCGGTGCCACCCCACTCACCAATGAAATGGCTGTTAGATCCAAAGTACATACGAGAAGCCAAATAACTAAATCTATACAAGGAGGCAGCAGTCTACCTCAGTCCAACAAACGGAAAGCGCCAGGACCTAGTAAACAACCATACCCAATATCTAAAAGAGGGCGCAGAGGTGCAGCAAGGGAAGTTGTTGTTGAGTTGGAGGATACAGCTGGTTCGACCGCAGCTAACTCTCCCTTTTCTCCAACACTCTTACCCTCGCCGTTACCTATTGACGGTGAAGGGTTTTGGGTCAAAGTGGGCGATGTTATTTCAGTCCTCTGATACAGAAGCTGTCTAAACTGGAAACATAAATTGATAAACTAACTAGTGCCGTTTCCTTAGAAACACAGAAACAGTCACACCCTAAGAATATTCATTCTTTACATAAAACCCAGGACAGACTTATCTGTCCCAAGCCTGTTCTGCACACTGGGCCCACCCGTAGTTCCAAAAGTGACTTGACTACTGCTGGGTCAGGCCTGGGTACAGCTATCCCAGCGACCGCTCCTAAAAGTAAAATTACCATTAGCGTGAGGGCTCCTCAAATGAGGGTGACAGACTTAACCAAGAGCCCCAGAACACAAGAACAGCGCCAAAGTACCCCAAAAACAACTCTCTCTATCCCTATTGCGCCCAAACATGCCTGTACTGAGGAAATACAGTCTCAAAGGAACCTAGGTACTCTAAAAACACAGGAAGGGAACACATAGCATACGATGTACTTGATCAGCCTCTGGAATCTACCCCATATACGATAATATTAGCCAAACTGTCCCCAGAAACATCCGAACACTGGTTTAATTTGAAAAAACAAATCCCTATTTGAGCTAAACAGGAGGACAGGGATAGGTAATCTTTTTTCTAATTTTGAAATGGTGAGACGGGTTGGTTGGGTGGGGAACTCCAACAAGTCTAGAGAAGGTGACTGTGTTGTAGTCTCCTTTGGTTCACCTGACCTAGTCCATGCAATTTTAGACATAGGTGTTGTCCCCTGACCAAGCGGGCTTCCGTGCAAAAATTAGCACGTGCGACCAAGCCTTCAGGTTTTTCATTTTGGCATGGAAATACACGCCACTCAGGAAACAGCGACTCTACGTAGCATTTGTGGACCTGCGAGCCGCATTTGATTTGGTTCCTCGTAATCTATTGTGGAAGACCATGCTTGAACCGGGGGCCCCGGAAAATCTGGTGTCCATAATTGCCAGATTGCATAAGGACAATTATGCCCAGATCAGGTGGGGGAAAAATGGGGAACTGACAGAGAGGATTTCGATCCAGCGGGGGGGTGAGTCAAGGGTGTGTTCTCGCCCCCACATTGTATTCCCTGTTTATCAATGATGTGGTTAGTTGTTTAATGGGTTGTAAGAACAATGCCCCTACGATGAACGATGTAAAAGTCCCCATCCTGGTCTTTGCAGATGACTCCTTAATAATATCTACAACTCCCATGGGTTTACAGGCACTACTGTATAAATTTCTGAGCTTTTGCAACGAGAGGAAATTGGAATTGAACACCACTAAAACGAAATTTATGGTCTTCGGAAATGTACGGGGAGGTGTAAGAGAGGTTAAGGTTGTACAAGAACCATTGGAGTGGGTAAAAAGTTTTGATTATTTGGTCATAAGTTTAAGTGAGACACTAAACTGGGAATATCAGCCGAGGAAGAGTTACCTGATATTATGCTAAAGATCTAAATCAGTACTAAGATTCCTTAAACAATCATATACCCAACCTCTTTTATCGGCCCTTGAAATTTATCGAGTAAAAGCTCAAAGTGGGGCCTTATACGGAGCAGAGATATGGGCATTTAACTCGGTAAATAAACTTACGATCTGCAAGAACAAATTCGCAAGGGCTCTTATCTCGCTACCTATCACAACACCACTCACCCCACTTTTTTGTGATCTTGGGATAAAAAGAATTGGCGATTTAACCGCCCTCAGACCATTAACTTATTGGTTGCGCCTTTGTACCACCCCGCAATTAACTGATTACAGTAACTCCTTACGAGAGGTCCTAGAACTGAATGGGGCAAAACAACTAATGTGGTTCAGACATATTGCCAAATGGTGTAAACTTCTGACCCTGACGGTCTTGTGGGAGCACCCAGTAAAGGCCATCAAACGCGATATTTTGACCCTCAAAGCTACGTATTGGAGTGTAATAGAGGGGCTATACACCAATAACCATGGTAGTGGACAGTTAACATCTAACTTTTTGAATGTTAAATCAAGTTTTTTGTTTGAACCCTTGCTTGATTTGATTACACCCCCCATGCCAAGAGCCTGTATGTTAGATTTAGATATGGCAACCTGCTTCTGAAATTTCTGGGGAAAGAGACGACTGGCCTGGTTTTAGATCTCTGTCCTGCTTTCCTTGAAGCTCACGAGTCTGAAGAACACATCCTGTTTTTTTGTATAAAGTATAGGCAGCTGCGCAGGAAATGGATTAGACCATTATGTCTCAATCTGGGAGCTAGGCAGCACCAGATTGCATTCAGGACCTTGAAATCTGATATATCAGGGCAATAGCATAATTGTACTGCCAGAGGGTTTGAAGGTTAGTTGGGGAGCACCACCACTCATGACACCACAGAACTGCGAAAGAGACTGTGCTACGAACTATGGGACAATGGCTAGTGCAAATGTAGTGCGATGCATTACCTGGAATGTGCGGGGGTTACACTCAATGGCAAGACGACATAAAGGACACGCCTATCTGGTTCGCAGGGGGGTGCATATTGCGCTGCTACAGGAGACACATCTTACGAAATCAGAGGGAATGGCGCTGCAACGGAGGTGGAGGGGCCAGATATTTAGCACCACTTATTCAGCGTTTGCTAGGGGGGCTTTGATATGGATAAGGGTGGGTACCCCGTTTCAGCTGACTAGACAATTAATAGACCCTGAAGGCAGATATGTGGCAGTGGAGGGCAGGCTGCAGGGCAGGGACATAGTGCTGTGTAGCATATACGCACCGAACATTGACCAGCTGGCCTTTTTCAGTGGGCTGTCGGGGACACTAGCACACTTCCTGGCGGGCCCGGTTCTAATCAGGGGTGATTTTAACTCAGTAGCGGACACGGCACAAGATAGATCCCACCCACCATTGAGAGATTCCCCTGTACACCGCCTCACAAAAGGGAGACTGGACTGGCAGGAGAGATGGGGTTTGACGGACGTATGGCGCACACATCACCCAGCTGAGCGCGACTACTCGTTTTTTTCGAGCCTCTATGACCTCCATGTCCGAATTGATGCAATTTTGTGCTCTCGGGTGGTAATGCAGATGGTGACACGGTCCGAGTACCTAACTAGGACAATTTCGGACCACAACCCGCTGCTGATTGATCTGAACTGGGTCTCGGAGACATCACGAGTCCCGACATGGAGGTTGCGTCCTGAGACATTGGAGGGTCCGTTGTTCCACGCGGCGCTGGAGGAGGGTATAACCCAGTACTTTGCGGAAAACGAGGGGTCCACGACTTCTAGAGCGATGGAGTGGAATGCTTTTAAGGTGGTAGTTAGAGGGCAGTGTATGGGGAAACATGCAGGGGTACGGAGGGTATTGCTAACGGATCTGCCGAAGGCGGACTCTAGACTGAGAGACGCTGAGAAAGCGAGACCGGGGCACCCTGAGTTGCAGGAGGAGGTCAACTCCGCTAAAGAGGCTGTGGCGGTTGAAGTAGAACGCCTCCGCAGCTTCGATCACAAAGCATATATGCTTCGGGCCCATGTCGAGAGGGACAAAGCTGGGACTCTCCTAGCGCGGCTAGCCAATCCTGCTAGGCGTAGCTCCCCGATACTGGCAATCGAGGGAGAAGAGGGACAACTACACTATTCCCAGATGGAGATATTAGATAGCTTTCAGGGATACTACGCGGCCCTATATAGGAGTGCGCCGATGGGACAGGTACATGATATTCAAGCTTTTCTCGCGGACCTACAACTGCCAAGCTTGTAGCAGGAGCAGGCGGACGAGTTAGGAAGGGATATAGAGCTGGGAGAGATTAGAGGTGCGATTAAACGGATGGCTCGCAACAAAACGCCGGGCCTAGACGGGCTACCCATTGAATTCTACAGCAAATACGTAGACTTACTGGCGCCTAGACTACAAACGATTTATAATGAGGCCAGGGCGACCGGCCGCCTGCCCCAGTCTCTGCGCGAGGCCTTAGTGATCCCACTACTAAAACCAGGGAGGGAGAGCGAACGCCCGGCTTCCTACAGGCCGCTATCCATGCTGACCACGGATTATAAAATATTAAGTGCCATACTGGCGGAGAGGCTCCTCCAGCACATGCCCGACCTAGTCCACGCAGACCAGTCGGGTTTTATACCCGCTCAAAACACGACAATAAATATAAGGAGACTATCACGCTTGGTGGAAAGCCCACACATGGAAGCCCAGACACCTCTGGTCCTAGCGATAGACATAGAAAAGGCGTTTGATAGCCTGGAGTGGGAATACTTATACAGGGCCATGGAGCACTTTGGACTGGGAGAAGGATACATCAAGTGGACACGAGTGCTGTATACGGAGGCAGTGGCTAGAGTGAGGATAGGTGGAACGGGGTACCCGGCAGGGATGTTCCCTGTCCCCCCTCCTGTTCGCCCTGGCAATTGAACCCCTCGCGGCTGAGGCCCGGACGGGTAAGCACTTTCGGGGCATAGGTAGCAGAGGGGGTCAACAATTCATCTCCTTATACGCGGATGACCGTATATTATTCCTGGAGAATGGGTCGGAGGCACTGACGGGAGCGGAACGACTACTGGAGCGATTTGGGGATTTATCAGGGCTGAAAGTTAACTGGTCTAAAACCTGCCTGTTCCCCCTGAGACGGGACACAGCACGGCCCGCCCACCGGCCTGAGCTTAGGTGGGAGCCCGCCTGTCTGAAGTATTTAGGTGTATATATATATACCACATGGCAGCGGATATGCTGGAGGGTAATATAGGCCGATGCATACGATCGCTGAAGGGATGCATGGCCTTTTGGGCCACGCTCCCGCTAACAGTCACTGGGCGCATTTCATTATTGAAAATGATCGCCCGCACCCTTCCTATCTGGATACCTAGAGCCCTGTTTTCCCAATTGAAATCTCAGGTGACCTCCTACATATGGGGGACGGGCAGGTGTAGAGTTGCACTGGCGACACTCACCCGCCCGAAAGATGAGGGCGGTTTGGCGGCCCCCGATTTTGAACTTTACTATTTGGCCGCTCAACTACAGATTTTCACGCAGGAGGTAGCGAGGGTATATCGAGGTCCGGAGAACGAGAGAGACGAGGGCACCCCGCGCCATGTTTTGGCCTATATAGCTTTACAGCAGAGAATTGCTCTAAGGGATCTGACACCAGAGGAGCGAACGTTCAGACTTTGCTGGAACCGATCCCGGCGGCGTGCGGGGGTGCAACGCCCATATGCCCCGGAGATACCCCTAGGAATGCTGACAGCACTCCCCCATGGCGGAGACAGGTCGCAGTTGCAGAGTTGGGAAGAAGCGGGTATACAAATAGTGGGCGACCTCTACGAGGACGGGGCACTTGTTCCGTTCCAGGAGCTACAAGAGAAGTATGAGCTACCTAGAGGAGGGTACTTATTGCATGCTGCGGTGACTAGGGCCATCCAAACACACTGGAGGGGGGGACTTGCAGAACCGAAGACAACCATGGCCTGCCAGTACACCATGATGGCAGCCGGAACCTATAAAGCAGTGACATGCTTATACTCTAGAATGCTACGGGAAAATCTACCACCGCTATCGGTGCTAAAGACCAAATGGGAAACAGACCTTGATAGGGAGATCCCTGAGGCGACTTGGGCCCAATTGGTGAGAAGAGCTAGAAACAGCACGAGAAACGCGCGATTTCAGCAGATTCATTTTTACGTGCTGCATAGGGCTTATTTGACCCCGGGAAAGCTTAAGAAATATTTTGGAATGATCACTGCGGCATGCCCGAGATGCGCCCTGGAGGGAGCGGAGCTGAACCATATGTTATGGACCTGCCCTGACCTCCGGGAGTACTGGCGGGCGATAGGTGATACTTTAAGGGAAGTGACTGATAGGACACTCCAGTATGATATTGCAGTTTGCTTACTACACTGGTTCCCGCACACGCCTAAAAACAAAACCACAAGTAAATTTATAGACATGGGCCTGATTATCGCCAAAAGAGAAATCACACGTTCCTGGAAGGCGAGGGTAGCTCCCACACACAGGAGATGGAGCAATGAATTCTTGAAATGGGCCGCTTGTGATAGTGTGCATCGGTACCAGATGGCTCGCCGTAAACCAAATGATAGGGCGATGGACACGGCGGCGGCTTGGGAGGCATTGGTCCAGGCCCTGAGAGATAGCACAATACAGGAGGATGAGGCTGAAGTGGGCGAAGCTGTGAACGACCCCCGCGACACACCGGGGACATCGCACACCTAGATTGACACTGGACATTAACTCCTGATTAAACATATAGAAGGGACGGTGGCGAGTATTTCTGAGTAGGTGGTGGACGTTTGGGTGGGGGGGAGGGGGGGAAGTTGGGGACAGTTCGTAGATGTGGGGAGTCCATATAGAAGGGTACAGAAGAAAAGCAGACGAGCGCAATTCCAAGAGTGGGGGTTACACCGGCTACACCTTGCTAGACCTCGAGATTCTTTATGTTTACCGCCGCCCGACCTCCGGGTTGTGGGCCTTAACCACTTGGATGCTAAGGGGTGTGCGAGTAGGTCCATTGACTTTCCATTGAAATCAATGGAAACTCCATGACGAGTTACCCTTGTCATTAGCACTGAAGGGGTTAAGGCTGTGTGCAGAACTTAAGACAAACGGAAGAGGGGGAGAGCTAAGAGGTGTGAACCCTGTGATGAAACTGTGGTACTGAATATCTGCAATAAAAATTATGTTTAAAAAAAAAAAAATCAGGGCAATAGCATTTGCTCTTAGTCGTTTTAGGTCTCGCCTGCTAATGCGCTTGCGCATTGCTGGCGAGAGATATAGGGGCTTAACCAGAGCTTAACCAAACGGGCGATTTCATGCAGTGCCCGTGAAAAGCGCGTGCACGCATCAAAGCCACCAGCCTCCCTCCCACAAGCTTCCCCCAGCGTGCGCTCTGCCTCAGGCATTTCTCCTCCCCTAATTATTCACGGCCGGCCATACTTTCACTTTCACGGCCACCAGGCCGTGTCTTGTTTAAACCAAGGCAGCGGGGGGCTCTTCAGCTTCTCCTTTGCCTAAAACTCACACATGTTGCTTACTACGTTATTCGCTTACCTTAAAAGCAAATCTATCTACATTTCAGTGCTTTTGCTTTCACTGCCCAATTTAATCTTGAAGATGTACATCGGCTGTTAATAGATTTTGAATTTATTTATAAAATGTGTTAATTTGTATACCAAACAAACATTTCGGTATGCATCTAAGTAACATGGATAGTTGAGACCACCAGCAAACGTTTAAAAGTAACAATGTAGAATGCTGCTTCTGCCGGACGGAGGCCAGTTTTTAGCGGGATTTTTGTCTCACAACCCTTTGTTCCCAGAGGTGGACGAGTGTTCGCCATGGTAGCAGATCCCTGTCTCTTCCACATGTTAATGTTTTCTTCAGGTGATTGTGTCGGTCTGCATCTGACCACTCCCGAACCATCTTTCCCTCCTCACGCCTAAAAACTAGGTATGTAAATAAGGTGGCGTCCATCTGCTCTCCCTACACTTACCTTTGGTTGCTTGCAGATCCATTTTTCTGATGGACATTTTAAATGCGAGCAAGCAACATGCTTGTGTTCATATCTCCCTTTACCTTGGTTAGATGGTATCTGTTAACTTGAATGTGTTAGGAAAATTCTTTGCTTAATGTGCCTTCATTCGCAGGCTATTCGGTCTTTTTGAAAGTGTTCCATAGCTTGGTGTCGCATGCTTTCTTTACATACATGAAAACGTGTAAATGTTAAACGTTGACATTTCATTTTGTTTCTTCCCACCACATAAGGGAGCAGTGGTTCAGTACAATGAAACCATTGACACACTTCACAGCGAGTTGTGCATTTCCACCTTGGCTGCCCTGTGTTGGTGCCCACGTGGCACCCTTTGCCTCCCTCCAACTTGCTCCCTTAGCAATGCCCCTCCCAAAGCTGCACTGCAACTCCAACCTCCAACCACCCACCAATTGACACATGCCCCCCCCGACGCAGCCCTTTGATTCTCCTAGAGTCACCCCCGCTGCCCCGTCCATCTCCTCACTTAATTCCGATCTCCGCCGACCCCATCTCAGCACCGCCTGCAACCCGCCTGTTCTGCTACACGGAAAACTTTATTTAATAATTTATTTTCTCTCCCCCCTGGATGCCTGCCAACCCCCCATGTCCTGCGCAAGAGGGCACTGCGTTGGTGCCCCAATCCCCCCACTCCCCTTTACCTCGCCCAACTCTTGCTCGCCTTGCACTGCACCATCCCCAGAGCCATCGGGAGCCCCTTAATGGCCGTAGCGTTCTATATTACAACGCTATGCTCCAGAGCCTTTGGTTGCTTGCAGATCCATTTTTCTGATAGACATTTTAAATGCGAGCAAGCAACATGCCTGTGTTCATATTTCCCTTTACCTTGGTTACATGGTATCTGTTAACTTGAATGTGTTAGGAAAATTCTTTGTTTAATGTGCCTTCATTCGCAGGCTATTCAGTCTTTTTGAAAGTGTTCCAAAGCTTGGTGTTGCATGCTTTCTTTGCATACATGAAAACGTGTAAATGTTAAACGTTGACATTTCATTTTGTTTCTTCCCACCACATAAGGGAGCAGTGGTTCAGTACAATGAAACCATTGACACACTTCACAGCGAGTTGTGCATTTCCACCTTGGCTGCCCTGTGTTGGTGCCCACGTGGCGCCCTTTGCCTCCCTCCAACTTGCTCCCTTAGCACTGCCCCTCCCAACGCTGCACTGCAACTCCAACCTCCAACCACCCACCAATGGACACACGCCCCCCCCGACGCAGCCCTTTGACTCTCCTAGAGTCGCCCCCGCTGCCCCGTCCATCTCCTCACTTAATTCCGATCTCCGCCCACCCCATCTCAGCACCGCCTGCAACCCGCCTGTTCTGCTACACGGAAAACTTTATTTAATCATTTATTTTCTCTCCCCCCTGGATGCCTGCCAACCCCCCCACGTCCTGCGCAAGAGGGCACTGCGTTGGTGCCCCAATCCCCCCACTCCCCTTTACCTTGCCCACCTCTTGCACTGCACCATCCCCAGAGCCATCGGGAGCCCCTTAATGGCCGTAACGTTCTATATTACAACGCTATGCTCCAGAGCGGCCCATGCGGCTGACACCCCACCCCCCCACCTCACAACCTGTATCAGCAGTGCTCTCTTCTCAGACTGCACAACCATTCAAGCCGCCACGAGCACTGCAGCTGCCCGCATATCCCCCCCGCACCTCGACTGCCCAGAACCAACCCCCAATCGCACCATGTCTGACCCCTACCGTCCAGCGCAAGCAAACCAAGGATACCAACTCCCCCTCCCATCTTTTGACGCCCCTTTCTGCGGTCGATAGTCAAGTGATGTTGCAGGTAGTGACTAACCAGTATCATTTCCCTTCCACCGTAGCCCTGCTCAGTGCTCGCTATGCCACCCACTCTTTTAACACTTGTTTTAGGTCTTGCCTACAGACCACTTTAGCTGTTTATTGCAAGACTTATTTTGTGCAATCTCAGTTCTTTGAGTAGGCTTTGAGTCATCCTATTTTTTTTTTACATTAGTTGTCTTTTTTCTTCAATCTAATTTTCTTCTTATTCAATGGCTTTCCTTTCTCTTGTGTTTGTCCCTCCCCTGAAACGTAGCTGGTTACAGTGTTTCTGATTACATGAATTGTACTATTCTGGGAAAAACTTTTTTTCTTTTCTCTCTCAAACACCGCATGGAAGTGCATGTTTTTTCTTACTCTCCATTATCTGCCCTTCCTCTGTAGCTCTGCCATCCCGTTCCTCCATTAGTTTTCCTGCCCTCTCCGGGCTCCTTGCTGGGGCTCCCCACCCTTCCCTCGTTTCATATGAGTATATTTAATATCACTATGGATGATTGTACTGACTGTGGCAGTGGATGATGCTCACTTAGGTTATCCATACCTCCTATCCATACCACCCCCCCACTCCATCCATCCATTCCCCCCACTCCATCCATCCCTCCCCGCACCACACTCCATCCCTCCCCCGTATAAACACTCCATCCCTCCCCCGTCCCACACTCCATCCCTCCCCAGCCCCACACTCCATCCTTCCCCCGCCCCACACTCCATCCCTCCCCCTATAGCATAACAAACCAAAGCATAGGATACCAAAACTTAACATAGCATATCATAACAAAACAAAGCATAGGAAAGCAAAACAAAACATAGTATAGCATAACAAAACATAGTATAACATAACAAAACATAGCATAAAAAACACAACACAGCATAACAAAACATAGCAAAACACAACAAAACATAGCATAGCTTAACAAAACACAACAAAACATAGCAAACCAAAACATATAATAGCATAGCAAAGCATAGCATACCAAACACAACAAAGCATAGCATAGCATAACAAAACATAACATAGCAAAACAAAGCATAGCATAATAAAACACAACATAGCATAGCAAAGCATAGAATACACATTATTAAACAAAACAAATACACAAAAAATAAACTTCAAAAAGTGTAATTGCAAACAATAAATCTAGTACCATTATAAATTACAACAAATATTATGTCAGTATTAATTATTTAGAAAAATTCTACGCCATTGGGAATTGTCAGATCAATACATGTAAGACAGGGAAAAACTAAACATGTACCTTTACTAATGCTATAGGTGTCACAATTGCTATTTTTGTAACTATTGCCATTTGAAAGAACAAAATTAATACTTTTATTATTGGAAAAACATAAACATAACTAAAAAAAAATTACATTTCCACAACACCAATAGCTCAAACTTTTCTAATGCTAGACCTATTGCATTTCCAATGCTCGTTATATTTTCCTTCTGGTTGATCCGTAAAAAGTTTTTATTATAATAACGAAGTCATTTTTAATCCAAGTTTGTATACATGGTCCAGCATTTTAATTGATTGGTAGACTGTATAACATTCTCTTTTTTAGCTTGACTATGTAGAATGAATTTGTATATGTTGTTTTACCCTATTTTGGGATGTCATCTGTACTTGCGGTCTAAATAGTTTAATACTATTTAAATTATACATATATTTGTGTTTTTATCTTTTGTATACTTTGATGGTGTTTTGTACAAATGACCGAATAAAGTAATATGATAGGCGATAGGTGCTCCTGAAATCAGAATCTCCTTGGATACAGATAGGCTCAATCCAAACTTTGTAGTTCCTGTTCAATCTTGCAGGTAAGTCCCAGATCTAAAGCTACTAAAATACAGCTTTTTTCACACTTAAATCACTTTATCCAAAAACACCTGCTAGAGAGACTTTCCAAACACAACTGAAGCCACAAAATGGATTAAGTAGTCTCTTAAACACACTCTGGTTAGACTTAGGGGCATATGTTGCCTTTTTAGCTTGTAAAAAAAGGGGGAGGGGTTACCTTCCAGAGGCCTTAGCACAGTTTAGAGGAAAACCTGTAGAGAAATGTAAACAGTCACATGTAGAAGAAAACAGCAGTTTAAAAAGTACAAATTGCACAGAAAACCAAGAGATAACTTTAAAAAAATCAAGGATACACAAAAAGAGCAGTTTTAAAAGTAGAACTTGCACAGAAACCAAGAGATACATTTAAACAGTCAAAGGAAAAGAGCAGTTTGAAGTTTCAAAATACACAGAGTCTGTGTTCTTACCGCCTTATTTGTCCTTGCTCACTGGGCTGTTTAGGGCTCAGAGAAGCTGGGGCTACAAAATGGAGGCTCTTGGGCTTCCCTCCAGAAAGGTAACGGCCTGTGCAGATGTAAGAGGATGGGTCAGAGCTTCTTAGAAGCTTGAGGGCATACAGTTTGAAGTGGGAACACAACTTAACCTATGAGTTTAATGATAAAGACTAGCTTAAAATATTAAGCTATAACCATAACATTACACTCAACACTTGCGTCAATCTCATACAATTTAATATACTGCACAGGGCCTATTTAACACCGTATAAGGTTAATAAGATTTTCTCTGGGGTCAGTTCAGAATGCCCTTGTTGTCCCTTTAGCTGACCTGAAGCATATATTGTACAATTGTTCGCATACAGTAGCCTTCTGATGGGGAGTAACAAAAGTGTTAACTCTATAACTGGCAGGACAGACATTTTCCCCAATGCAGGGTGTCTTCTGGGTGTGTTCCTATGAAAAAAGGTAGTGTGGTGACTAGATTAGTGGACCTTGCCTAGCTGTTGGCAAAGAGAGAGATACCTATGACATGAATACAACTAGACCTCCTTTTTTGAATAAATGGAGGAGACCCCTGACCCAGTGGGCCGAAGCAGTGTCCATGTTAACTCATTCCAAATCAGTTGTGCTCAGACTGCCGTGACAACATAACACTGTGATTGCTATATGGCCTGCTAGACCACCAGTGGAACACAATATTTAACAACTGTAATTTCTATGCCTGAGTACATAAATAAAATAACAATAAGGTTGTTTTAAAATGACTCTCCTTTAGAGAGCATACCAACGTACTGTAGCATCGTGGGTTGCTACTCTGTCAGATTATAATTTAACTAGTATGTAGCTTGACAAGGCATCATGGACCTAGGTCCGTGAGAAAGTTCCAGATGGTCATTTGCTGGCGAGTGCTCCTCCTTTATATTTGCACCTTACGTTATTAAATATTTATTCTCTTGCATGCACTGCTGTCCTACAGAGGGAAGATATGCCGGAACATGCACACCATTGACTTTGCCACCATGTCGCTTCCACATACATGCACTGATTGCTCCTGGGAATTGAGGAAGTACACAGAGTGCACGGGAAGCAATGATAGAGATTATGCTATCAGGGGGAAGGCGGAGCACACTGGCCGTATCAAAGCCGGCCTAGTAAACTGTAGATCCCTGCCCAAGCACGTCGAGGAATTATGGCTGGTTTTATCGGGGAACACGCTGGACGTCATGTTTCTGACAGAGACCTGGCTGCACATGGAGTCAGTCACTACAGTGGCCCTAGCCGTTCCTCCCGGTTTTAAAATGTGCTGCGCTAATAGGGAAAGTGGCAAAAGAGGTTGCGGGGTAGCTATTATTTTTAAGGAGTCATGGGTATTAGCGTCATCTACTCCTCTCAATATCAATGGAATAGAGGGTCTTAATTTTGGTTTTCAACTGAACCCATCAACTTCCTTATCGGGCATCCTTATTTACAGGCCACCAAATTGTGCCCCTAATTTAAATCACGAGATCTGCAACTACATTGCCCAGAAATCCTTACTGTACTCTAATTTTACTGTACTTGGTGGTTTTAACCATCATGTGAATGACCCATCCTGTTTGAAGGCAACCCAATTAGTGCTATCCCTCGCGGGGGCCAATTTAATACAATATGTTACCACCCACCACCCACAAGGCAGGACACACTCTTGATCTGGTGTTCTCTAACTTGGAGTCTTTTCGCATAGAGGCCCCTATTGTACTGGTCTGATCACTATCTGATCCCTTTCTCCTTCAGCATGGAGAAACCCGGTTATAGTAGAGGCAGCAAACTCTTTATTAAAAGAAACTGTAAAAACTTGTCAGAAGCATCCTTGGCCCCCATCTTACAAGCCAGTCAACCTACTCTCTTGTTCTATCCTAATGAGGATTCTCAGGCCCTGGATCATTGGATTTCTACAGTTGTTGAATCCTTAGCCCCGGCGAGAGTCGCGAGGTCAGCAAGGCTCTCCCTTTCCGCCCCTTGGTTTTCGGACACCCTTAGAGCGGTCAAGAGCAGGTGTAAGGGCCTGGTACGACAGTGGAGGGCAAACTATTGTGATGCAGCCAAAACTATCTATAAAAATACATTGAAAGATCTGCACAAATTAATCAGAGCTGCCAGGAGGGACTATATAGCTAGTTGTATACTCAAAGCTGAAAACTCTACTAATGAGGTATTTAAGGTGGTCAATTCCCTTTTCAAGCCAAAAGCACTAGAGACCGGAGTACAACCTTATATCTCGCTGTGCGACAACATCTCTGACTTCTTTAACAACAAAATCAAGAAGGTCTACCTAACTTTCTCTGAGGTTCAAGAAACAGTAGAATCTGACAGAAAGGTGGAAGATGCATATGATCCCTCATCGACATTTAAAAATGTAAGCCTGATTCCAATGCAGGAAGTTGTGGCGGTAATCCAGGGGTGTAAGTCAGGGGCTCCAGACGACCCATGCCCCCCCAAAACTATGGAAAGCCATGACACACTCTGTTAAACAGATGCTGTAGCACATCTGGAATTTATCCCTGACATCTGGCATTTTTCCTGATAGATGGAAACATGCCACTCTCCTGCCCCTGAGGGAAAAAACAAAAAGGGGGATCCCGGGGATCTAAATAACTATAGGCCTATTTCATTGCTACCTGCTCCAGGCAAGATGCTGGAAAAACTGGTGCAGCGGCAACTGACTAAATTAATTGAGAATAAAAGTAGCTTGCATGACACCCAATCAGGCTTTAGATCCGGTTTCAGTACTGAGGCGCTCTTGGAGGTGGCTGAGTCAGTGAGACTGGCGATGGATTCAGGGGCATCCGCTATGCTGGTGCTCCTGGATCTATCGGCAGCATTCGACACGGTTGACCATACCCTGATGTCTTAGAGACTGCAGGAGCAGGGCAAAGGGGGTACGGTGCTGGCCTGGCTGAACTCCTATTTAAGCAAGCAGTCACAGAAGGTCTTACTACAGCCATTTGTGTCAAAGCCTAAACCACTATAGTGTGGAGTCCCTCAGGGGTCAGCGTTGAGCCCTCTCCTGTTTAACCTTTACTTGGCTCCGCTGTTCTCTCTGGTAGTCAGCTGGGGGGTAAAAGCGATATCATATGCTGATGACACCCAGCTGGCCTTCTCTTATAAAGAGCAGTCTGAGGACTCCTTCAGGAGCTTCAAAGGTTGTCTAAGAGATATTGCATTGTGGATGAACAACAACAATGCAGGAAAGTCGGAGGTGATGTTTTTTGGGGATAAGACACCTCCTGCATAGGATCTCTGGTGAATGAATGAATGAAAATTGCACTTGTATAGCGCTAGACTACCCGGAGGCCTCGCAGCGCTTGTGACTGAGTACTCAACGCGAGCTCGGGCAGTTCAGCAGGCTTTACCATACAAGTGCGTTTTCAGAGCTTTCCTGAAGGACATGTGGTCGCTGTTACCTCGAAGAGATAGAGGGAGGGTGTTCCAGAGCTTAGCCACAGTGTGGGAAAAGGAGCGGCCTCCCCAGCGGGCTTTCCTGACTCTGGTGGAGGTGGCCAGCTGGAGGGTGCAGGAGCGAAGGGAGCGGGACATAAGGTGTAACCAGAGGATGAAGAATTGCGGGACCTGTACGATGATAGGCTTTGTGTAGAATGCACATGGCCTTGAATTGTACTCTTGCCACTACAGGGAGCCAGTGGAGCTCCTTTAGGGCATTCCTCGCTGACTGCCAGCGAGGGAGGTTATGGAGTAAGCGGGCCGCACTGTTTTGTGTGATTTGGAGCTTCTGGGTGACGGAAATTGGAGCTCCCATATAAAGAGCATTCCCGTAGTCCAGGCGGGAGAGTATAAGGGCCTGGACCAGAACCCTCCTTGCCTGGAATGGGAGCAGAGGGAGCACCTTCCGCAACATCCTCATAAGCCCAAAGCAGGTGGCAGCGGTCTTAGTAGCTTGGGCCGAGAAGTCCAAAGCTTTGTCGAGCCAAATCCCAAGGCTCTTTATTTGGGACTTAGGAACGGTAGGGGGGCCCAAACATGGTGGCCAGATGGATGCAAGGGCAGAGGGAGAAGGGTTGCCCAGTAGAATGATGTCTGTCTTCTCACCATTAAGTTTCAGGCAGGAAGATTGCATCCATCTAGCAACAGCCTCTAGACAGGGACCTAGGGTGTGGGACGATCCCTCAGAGTGGTCTAAGGAGACCACCAGTTGGGTATCGTCCGCGAAGGTGACGATACGCACACCGAAGGGATGGACTATCCTGTCTAGGGGTTCCATGTAGGCGTTAAAGAGGGTGGGGCTCAGGGAGGAGCCCTGAGGGACCCCACACCTGAGTGGGTGTTTAGGAGACACCGTCTCGCCCTCAAAGACCTGGAAGAAGCGGTCAGCCAGGAAGGATGTCAGCCATTCCAGGGCCGCGCCCGACACGCCCATGCCCGCCAGTCGGTGTAATAGCGTGACATGGTTAACCGTGTCGAACGCGGCGCTGAGATCTAATAAGATAATGGCGACTTTTCCACCCCGGTCCAATACGGCTCTCGCCTCCTCCGTTACCGCCAAGAGGGCGGCTTCGGTCCCGTGTAGAGGGCGAAACCCTGTCTGAGAGGCACGCAACAGGCTATTGGACTCCAAGTAGTCCACCAAGGTGTTATTTACGTGCCTCTCGAGCAGTTTGCTCAGCCAAGGGAGTAAGGAAATGGGACGGTAATTCGCCAAGTTGTTCTGGTCAAGATTGGGCTTCTTCAATAGGGCCCTCACCATCGCACACTTCCATGGAGGTGGTACGGATTTGGAGGTGATGGATGTATTGAGAACGTCCAATATGACCGGGCGGATAACGTCCATAACCTTAATGAGGGTCTGAGGGGGTGCTGGGTCGTTGGGGGAGCCAGAAGTGATCTTGGTGGTTAGTCCATCCAGGCCGGGAATGTCCAGGAGTGGGATTATATCGAGTGTGCAAGAAGCAGAGGGATCAGGGGTTGTGGGCAAGCGGGGTTCCAGCTCATTCTCAGCGTCCCCGAATGAGGAATATATGGCCTGGATTTTTTGGGAAAAGAAGACGGCCAAGTCATTACAACGATTTTGAGCGCCTTCAGCAGCGGGACGCTCCACAGAGGGTGAGATAAGGGATTTAACAATTTTAAACATTTCCTTTGGGGCATTCGCGGCCGCGTTGATTTTCCCTCCATAAAAGGAGGCTTGTGCCGCCTTTATCTCCTGTTTATAGAGCTTTATAGCAGCTCTGTACTCAGCCTTTCTGGGTTGAGAGTGATCATGCCTCCAGGCTCTCTCACGTTTACGGCAGGCTAATTTCATGATTCTAAGGGCGGGTGTGTACCATGGGGCAGCTTTGGGTCTTTTAATGGAGTTACAAGAATGTTTGGGGAGGACCAGGTCAAGGGTACTAGAAATCCAATTATCGAAATTGTTAATGGCCGTATTGGGGTTTGTTGCCTTCCCAGGTGGAACTCTGGCGACGGCAGCTTCCCACGCATGGAGGGGAAGTGAGGGCCACTTCCTACCTCGATGCCTAGCAAGGTAGTGAGAGGAGGAAGGGGGGCTGGTGCGCCAAGTAAAAGGTATTAAAAAGTGGTCGGTCCAGGGTAATGGTATGGGGGTCTCCACCATAAGATCATCTACATTACTGTAGATGTGGTCAAGAAGGTGACCCCTATTGTGGGTTACATGAAAGCCCTTTTGATATAGATCCATGGCTTGTAGGTTGGAACGGAGATTGTTAGCTGTAGTGTCGTGGGGATCATCTAGATGTAAGTTAAGATCCCCCAACAAAGTAAAGTTGGGCGAGGACAACACTACACTTGCAGCAAGGTCTGTTATTTTAGTAATAAAATTATTGAGGGAGCCAGGTGGACGATAGGCTAGGATGCCAGAAAAAGTGGTGGTGGGGGAGAATTCTAGTGAGAAGTGAAGACTCTCGCAAGATGATGAGGTGGTAGGGGTGATACGGCATTTATAGCTGTCTCGATATACAATAGCCAGTCCACCGCCTCTCCCGGACTGGCGATCCAGTCTTTTAAGCGTGTAACCTTGGGGAGTGGCCCATACAGTGGTCGGGTCATGATCTGTCTGAAGCCACGTTTCTGTTAGGAAGAGAGACTCAGGATTGAGCTCTTCAATCAATAAATGAAATTCAGTGTGATGTTTAGGTAAAGAACGGCAATTGAGAAGAAACATTCTCCATTCCTGAACAGAGGGCGAGTGACAGATGTGTAGAGGACGTGGGCTCCAGTTACAGTCTGTACAATGGTACTCGGTATGGGATGGACAAAACAAGTGACAGCATGACAAATTAGTGGGAGGACGTAGGGCAAGAAGGGATGAGGAATTATAAGAAAGCGGGAACCCTACCATGGCGATCCTGACCGCAAGTAGGCAGGAAGCGTCTGGACGCGGACTGGCGCAGACTGGCTTCTCTTTGGCGCCTCTTCGGCGCGTCTACGGCGCTACCTCTGCGCGTCACCACTGCGCGGGCAAATGAGGGACTATGTAGATTAGGCGAGGGGGGAGACTAGCGCGTCAACCCTCCTAAAATGGCCGCCTAAAATGGAGCAACCAGGAAGTGGTACCGCCTGCCTCCCTCCACAACAAACAGCACTGGTTGCTGCGGTGGACCGGGGAGTGAGCGAACAAAGTGCAGGTAATACAATACAATTTTAAAAAATCAGGATAAAACAATGAAAACGCTTGTAGCAGTCCTTAAATCGCTGCCAAGCGCTAGCGCTGCGATGTTAGTATATCAACTTTCGAGCGCGACTGGTTCAGACCCTTAAGTAGTGAGGGCGAGGGGGAGACTAGCGCGTCAACCCTCCTAAAATGGCCGCCTAAAATGGAGCAACCAGGAAGTGGTACCGCTTGCCTCCCTCCACAACAAACAGCACTGGTTGCTGCGGTGGACCGGGGAGTGAGCGAACAAAGTGCAGGTAATACAATACAATTTTTAAAAATCAGGATAAAACAATGAAAACGCTTGTAGCAGTCCTTAAATCGCTGCCAAGCGCTAGCGCTGCGATGTTAGTATATCAACTTTCGAGCGCGACTGGTTCAGACCCTTAAGTAGTGAGGGCGAGGGGGAGACTAGCGCGTCAACCCTCCTAAAATGGCCGCCTAAAATGGAGCAACCAGTAAGTGGTACCGCTTGCCTCCCTCCACAACAAACAGCACTGGTTGCTGCGGTGGACCGGGGAGTGAGCGAACAAAGTGCAGGTAATACAATACAATTTTTAAAAATCAGGATAAAACAATGAAAACGCTTGTAGCAGTCCTTAAATCGCTGCCAAGCGCTAGCGCTGCGATGTTAGTATATCAACTTTCGAGCGCGACTGGTTCAGACCCTTAAGTAGTGAGGGCGAGGGGGAGACTAGCGCGTCAACCCTCCTAAAATGGCCGCCTAAAATGGAGCAACCAGGAAGTGGTACCGCTTGCCTCCCTCCACAACAAACAGCACTGGTTGCTGCGGTGGACCGGGGAGTGAGCGAACAAAGTGCAGGTAATACAATACAATTTTTAAAAATCAGGATAAAACAATGAAAACGCTTGTAGCAGTCCTTAAATCGCTGCCAAGCGCTAGCGCTGCAATGTTAGTATATCAACTGGTGGCCTGTGGAAATGGGCGTGCCCCGTCCCCTGCAGACAGTATTAAAAATCTTGGGGTGAAGTGGGAGTCTGACTTGTCATTTTCAGCTCAGATTCGACAGGTGACAGACACTTGCATCAGTAAACTCAGAAATCTGTGCAAATTTCTACATTTGCTTCCAGAGACATGACGTAAAATTACCGTCCATGCAATGGTAACCTCCAGACTTGACTATGCCAAGCAGCCTCTATCTGGGCCTACCTAAGTATCTAATCAGACTTCTTCAGATGGTCCTGAACGCGGCTGCGAGACTGATCAGGCTAGTCCCTTTCCGACATCATGTCTCTCCGCACTTAAAAGAACTTCACTGGTTACCAGTTGCTAAAAGAATCGAATTTAAGGCGCTGACGTTGGCTTTGTTACCTGAAATCAAGACTACGTGGCTATAAGCAGATGAGATCGCTACGGTCTAATTCAGCGGTCTCCAACCTTTTCTGTAATAAGAGCTACTTATGTTCAATGAACCTTATCTAGAGCTACTGATATTAGTATTGTAATAGTGACCAGATCAAAGAAGATTACACTAGTGGTCACCATATGCAAGATTACTCCCAGCATCAGGCATAGTTGCCAGCAGTAATGTGAAAAAGTATCTCTTAATATACAAATGCCTCTATATGGGTAATACATAAAATTCATAGCTGCAATGGCTCTGTCACCAAGGTAAAACCATTTGTGAAAATTATTCCCAATGCCAGATAATTTATCACTGAAATATTAGATTTAAATATATTGTGCAAAGTAAGACATTTTTCGCCACAAGTCAGTTAACGAGTTATGAAAATAAACAATTTTTCTGTCGAATACACTTTTGCAGTTTTTGTATATGCATATTAATTAAACAAAGCAAAGCCTTTTAATTTAGTAGGCTGGTCTGCACTCGGGAGAGCTACTTACAGGTAGCTGCAGAGCTACCAGTAGCTCACAAGCTATTTGTTGGAGACCCTTGGTCTAATTCAAAAAGCCTGCTCTGCATACTCCGTTTTAACAAGGTCCGCCTGGGAGGCAGATCCTTCACAGTTGGAGCAAGTAAATTGTGGAACTCCCTGCCAGATGACTAACGTAACATTGAAGCAGAGCCTCTTTTCAGGAAAAAAGTTAAGACCTGGCTCTTTAGGGCAGATTAATGGGTCTGTCAATCAATCAATCAATCATATAATTTGTAAAGCGCACTACTCACCCGTGAGGGTCTCAAGGCGCTGGGGTGGGGAATGCTGCTACTGCTCGAAAAGCCAGGTCTTGAGGAGTTTTCTGAAGGTCACCAGGTCTTGGGTCTGCCGTGGATGGATGGGGAGGGTGTTCCAGGTCTTGGCGGCGAGGTGGGAGAAAGATCTGCCGCCGGAGGTTGCTCTTCGGAAGAGGGGTACTGGGGCGAGGGCGAGTTGGCGGAGCGAAGCTGGCAGGTGGGGGTGTAGAAGCTGAGTCATCTGTTGAGGTACGTTGGTCCAGTGTTGTGGAGTGCCTTGTATGCGTGGGTGAGGAGCTTGAAGGTTATCCTCTTGTTGACCGGGAGCCAGTGTAAGTCTCTCACGTGGGGTGTGATGTGGCTGTGGCGAGGGATGTCGAGGATCAGGCGTGCAGAGGCATTCTGGATGCGTTGGAGCCGTCTCAGGAGTTTGGCCGAGGCTCCTGCGGAGAGGGCGTTTCCGTAGTCCAACCTGCTGCTGACGAGGGCCTGGGTGATCGTTCTTCTCGTTTCAGTGGGGATCCACTTGTAGATCCTGCGGAGCATGCAGAGGGTGTTGAAGCAGGAGGAGACGACGGTGTTAACTTGTTTAGTCATGGAGAGGGTGGAGTCGAGGATAACCCCTAGGTTGTGTACGCGGTCGGTGGGTGTTGGGGTGGTTCCCAGTTCGGTCGTCCACCAGGAGTGGTCCCAGGCCGAAGGGGTGGATCCGAGGATGAGGACCTCCATCTTGTCCGAGTTCAGCTTCAGTCGGCTGTTCCTCCTCCATGAAGCGACAGCCTTCATTCCTTCATGAAGGTTGGTTTTGGCGGTATGGGGGTCCTTTGTGAGGATCAGCTGGGTGTCATCGGCGTAGGAGATGATGTTGAGGTCGTGCCGACAGGCGACGTGGGCGAGCGGTGTCATGTAGATGTTAAACAGAGTTGGGCTGAGGGATAAGCCCTGGGGTACGCCGCAGATGATCTCGGTGGCTTCGGAGCGGAGGCAGGGAAAGCGGACGCTCTGTGTTCTGCTGGAGAGGAAGGAGGTGGTCCAGTCCAGGGCCTTCTCTCGGATCCCGGCGTTGTGGAGGCGTGTTCGTAGTGTGTGATGGCAGACCGTGTTGAAGGCGGCTGGCAGGTCCAGGAGGATGAGGGCCGCTGTTTCTCCATTGTCCAGCAGGGACTTAATTTCATCAGTGGTGGCGATGAGGTCAGTCTCGGTGCTGTGGTTGCTGCGGAACCCGGACTGGGAAGGGTCCAGGATGTTGTTCTCCTCGAGGTAGCGGGTCAGTTGTTGGTTGACGGTCTTCTCGATGACCTTTGCCACGAACGGGAGCATTTCTAGTAAATGGAAAGTTGGACTTGTGTTGTGTGAAGTTGTATGTTGTGAATTACAAGTGGAGTTTGGGTGACAGATTTGGGAAAGGGTATTTAGTTTCCAACTGTGTGTTGTGGATTAATGTAATAATTATGGGGATTCTTGTGTGCAAAGATGAAGAAGGGGAACACTATGTCACAGGGTGTGTTGTATGATGTTACCAGCCTGTGCTAATAAGGCACATGGGGTTTAATGTGCACTGAGGGGTGGGTGGAAGAGTAGTACCCAAGTTGCCAGTGTTGCAAAACTGGGGAAGATTAGTACCTTGTCGCATGAGGATGCATGTGGGAGTACCCTGTGGTGTGCAAAACTAGGGAAGAGTAATACCCTGCTGTGAGAGGAAACATGGGAAATGTAATATCCTGTCTGTTGTTGCCAGAAGCCACGGGTTCTACATGACTTTGCTCTGGGACCTGTTGTCACTGTGTATGAATGAGAAGTTTCAACAGGTGCGTGGTAGTGAAGGCAGAATACGTCAGCGTGAGGAATAGAGAGTCTTTGTTTTTTATTGTGCTTTGTTTAAACTATATGTGGTCAGGTACCAGTTGTCATTTTGTACAAATGGGAAAAGTTGGCAGGTGCGTGGTACCGAAGGCTGAGTACATAGGTGATTGGCTTGTTTGTACGAGTGAATGTGTGTACTGAAGTCTAACCAATGTTTGCATGTTATTTTCAGAAGGTTCAGTCTGAGCGTACTGTGGAGGCTGTCATTACTGTGTGCTGGAGACATTCCATCTGATGTTTGTGCAACTTCCAGAGGGCATTGGCACCAATGTAGATGCTTTCCTAAGTCTGGCAAAGCCATGCCGGTTGGCCAACTAGTGTGGATGAGTGTTGGGTGTTTTGGAGTGCTGGGCTGCAACTTTTGTGGGTGCAAGAGAGTGTGAGGGAGTGTATTATCCTTATGGGCATGTATGCATTGCTTGTGAAAGTTAGAGAAAGAGTTTTTTTATCTTATTATCTCTGGGCCATTGTTGTATTAGTTTGTTGTTTGTCCTGTGTTTAAGGAAAGAGGGCATAGTGACTTGGCATGTATGATTTGTCCTGTCTTTAAGGAAAGGGGATACGTTTGTGATGTTGAATCCTGGGGTATTTGCCTCCTCTACTACTTGATGAGGATGACTCTGCTATTAAAATGCTGTTCTCTAAATATGAAAAAAATATAATTAAAATTATGGAACACAATAAGTCTCTTGTGAGGGTTCAGTTTCCAGGGAAGATATTTGAAGATTATATAGCGGCATTTAAAGCATTTGTTGCTTCTTGTAACTATGGCTATTTCCTAATTCAATTTTAAGAGACTGGTTTGGTCGAAGATTCAGTAATTTAAAGATCCAAAAGAAATTGTTATTCAGAGAAAAAGTGAATTTTAATAACGCCATAGAAATAGCCAAACAAGTAGTATATATGTCACAAGGCATTAAGCAGGTTTCTGTGGGTGAACAATGTTTTGCAGTCTAATATACGGGAAGCCAAGGCTGTGTTAAGGATGGTGTGTTTCAGGTGTGTTATAAATAGGCGCTATACCACTGATAAACAAGTTCATTGTGTAGGGGGTGCAACCCAATTGACCACTAGTCAATTGTGTCGGACTTGCAACCCAATTGACCACTAGTCAATTGTGTAGGAGGTGCAACACAAAATGTCATTTTGCCTGGATGTGTAGGAGCTGACATAAGTATTACAATATGGGCAGAGGTTTGAATACTGTGGGGAAAGATGACATGGAAAGAGGCAGTGAGGAAGGGGATGATGAAGTGGAATACATTTTACAAGCATATGATGTAGTCAAAGAACAGGGTGACTTTATTTGTGGAATCCAACATAAATAGCAACACTGTAAGGGTCATGGTGGATTCTGGTTTCAGGTATACTCTAATTCGTTAAAATATGACATAGGTGTATCAGGAATAAAGATTCAAACTGAGGTAGTGGGATATTTTGATGCAGAAATTGTTAAGGATGGAGTTAATAAGGATGTAGTGCAAAAGAACAGGGTTTTCGTATTTAGGAAGCAGTGGCGCTCAGCCTATTGACGGTGTGTTATGAATGGAACAATTAAGTATGGTGCTAACTGAGGAGGGGAAACCCTAATAACCCCTTGATCTGTGCAGGGAAACCCTACCACATGTCCATATATCTAAAATCCCGTGCACACATACAGTATTAAAACAAGCAATGCAAATGTGAATAGAAAGCAAATGGTACAAAATCCAACGGAGATGTCTTGGTTTCTTTAATTGGTTATCACACAAAGCAGCCAGCCGACACGTGTTTTGTCAGAGAAACATTGGTCTCCGAATGTTCAGGGCTCTGTGGCTGATTCCAAGCTCAGTGTAGTCCCTAACCCGGTGTTGACTCCAACCCGGTAGGGCACAAGTTATAACCAGATTAGAGAGTTCTGTAATGGTGGAATACAAGTAGCTGAAATGTGAGGCCACAGATGGCGTAAACGTGACAACGGTGATAATTCCAAACTGGCACCCACGTCGCTACTTTCAACTCGCGTTTCAGGAATATTAAAGTGATCTTCAAAGGATATACAGCTAAGCAAAATACCGCCAGTACGGTCACACAATGGGACACAATCCTCCCATATGCCAAAAGGTCCTAATATGATAACACGCGCTTGAATCTGCGCTAAACTAAATTAAGCTGTGAAAAGCACCCGACATTAGTGACTGCCTACAACCCAAAATGAATATACACAACACTAGCAGAAAACATGCAGATTAAGCCTGAATTAAATCCAAACAACCACCCATACCAAGAGGTATGGATGAAGGTTTGCTAGCAGTGAAGAAAGAGGACTATGGGTTCTGACTGAAGAGCTATGTGAAAGCATATGGGTTCCTGATTGGCATTATCATTAACTCTCTGCTCATTGGTTCATACTGTTGTGAATTTTTCTTCCCCTTGTTCCCAAGGGTTCATGGGAATAGTAGATCTGAGATATTATTAAAATGGCTGCTGTAAATAAAGCGAAGAGCGTATGCATAATCCTCGCCTCCGAGACCTCAATAGAATTGAAACGTTCCGTTACGAAAGCTAGGAAATTTTTCATTATAGAAGTTACCAAAGCGGAGTCATTGGTTCAGATTTGAATAAACATACAAGCTGTAAACATTATATACCATTGTGCAAATGAAGAGTACAGTGTCTCTGTGCTTGCACATAATCTTCAGAGCTGAATTATAGAAGTTACCAAAGCAGAGTAATTGGGTCAGATTTGCATAAACATAGAAAGTGCAGGTGCCAAAAACAATAACCTTATATTATCTGATCCTTTAACATTTTCCATTACAATAGTTATATACCAGTAAATATGAGCTACAGTGCCAGCATTTTTTTTTTTGCATTTGTTAAAATGTTTATAATTTGACGGATCAATGGCATCGACACACCGACATGCATAAAATGTGGGCCTGACATGCAGATCTTACCCCAGCCTTAACAAATGAAGGTTTTGGTAGTGTGCAACATGTTTTAAGGAATTTAGGACACACACACAATGTGTAATAAGGTTTCACAGGGCCGTCCACAAAATCTACAATCAGTAGTTGGCTATTGTTGTATGCAGGTCAGTGTGCCCTCCTTAGTTGGATATATTCCAAGTCTTAATATGTTCTGAAAAATAGGCAGTCAGATAAGGCTGAATTTGCAGAGACTGATGAGAATTAATCACTGACCTAGCATGTGTTTTTGCCACTAATGCCGCCTTATACACAGTAAGTGTATTAATTGTAATCTTTTTATTTAAGAACTGTTTAAAATTGGGCATTGTCATTTCTGGAAACCCTAGCTGCAGATCAAAGCTCTGGAAACATGTTAGAATATGGGATCCCCAGCATCTGTGTAGACAGAACAAATTATTTCACACCAGCAATTATTTGCTAGGGAGTCACTATCTGATAAAAACAAAGAATAAGTGCATTTCAAAAAGGACCGTTGTACCACAATGGGCTGTTTTTGGAGACCAAACTCCAATCTAATTTCGGCTTGGCCAATTGACCTGGGGACTCCAAAAACTGATTTACAGGCCTTGATTACTAGTAAATCAAATAATTTGGCATATTTCCCCCTTGTAATAGGATAGCCATATGCAATTGTTGGCTGGAGCTTGGCTCCCACAACTTTAAGAAGATGTTTATATGAATGACATCTCAACGATTTATGTAAAGATTTAAATGCATAAATTAGAGATGATGATTTTGCCCTCAGGACTTTAAAATGGCTTTTAAACAAGACTCTATTATCAAATTAACTATTATGGGCTGATTCAGAGTTTGGTTGACAGGGTACTGCATTGTAAATGTGACAGATTAACTTGCCCATTAAACTGTTGGTCCATCTGCCTTATTTAGCAACAGGCAGACCACAAGTTTTCCATTGACAGAGCTCTGTGGACCCTCTTGGTGGAAAGCTTCCTTCTATGACCTGACAGAGTATGGCCGTCGGAGGAAGGGCATTATACTGCCTTCCCTATTTAGGGCGAACAGTGTGTTGTCCTTTTTTATGTCAATCACTGCCAGGGAAAAAATTGTATTTTGTAACTGGAACCAGCTCCTACTTTGCAAGTTTGTATTTGGAAAACAAAAATTGTTAAACGTTTCTTGGATGGCAGTCAAAAGCGATGACAGCCATCCAGCATACTTTTTGTACCTTGAAAGGAACCTTTGTGACAGCGGTTCCTTTCAATGTACAGAGATGATTGCTGGGCTGGTGGTCAGTTCTAAATCTGGCAGATGGTAGTCCATCAGGGTGGTAGAGGTAATAATTTCTGCCACCCTGATGCACTCTACTATGTCCACTTATGCCTAAATTGGCTTCTATTTTAGAACAGATAGATTTCTTAAATATGACCAGAGTTATCGAGACAGGGAAACATTTTGAGGAGAAGATAACTGTTGTTAGTTCTGAAAAGCTTGTGAGATAGAGTGTTGATCGCGGCACAGAAGGACACGTTAGAATGAGTGTCATGGAAGAGGAGTAAAAGACCATATTTTTGGTGAATGGTTCTAGATAGAAATATTTCGCATTATGCAAGGGTGTCTGGCATATGCAGGGAGTGAATAGTCTAAGAAAGCTGTGGTGTATCCTTCTCACGGGATGTCGGCCCAGTAAAGCTTGAGAAAAGATTGCCTTGGATATTTCGGGACCATATGTGAAAAAAAAACAGGTAGTAATCATTTTGAATGAATGATTACTACCTGGTTTATTCTCAGTTGTATACATTATACTATGTTTTTTTAGTTAGATTATTATTGTCTGATTCATTACTGATGTTATAAATTTATTCCCCATTGTGTGTATATTTTTTATCTGATTTTATGAACTAAGAATTTGAGTCATTATTGAATGTAGTATAATTATTGTTTTTAAATAGTGATGTATTAAAAATATGTTAATTACCTTTATGGACATTGTGCTTTCTCATTGATTCTAGTGATACTCTCCGCCCATATATTTGTATCTATTATGATTGCCTAGGAATTGTTTTTTTCACATATGCTTTATTCCCTGTCCTAGGAATCCTATGATCAAAGTTCAGGGGGCCTTTGTTTATTCCCTATATATATTTCGGGACCATTCCATACTTTGTTGTCCGGTCCATTTCAATAACTGGTGGTTGTGGATTATTTTTCCTGATGACCAGAAGTTACGTTTATTACACATGTTTTAAACATAAATGAAAACCTTTTAGCGCACATTAGGGGTGAAGTATTTGAGAACATCAGTTTGCTACCCTTAAAGCAGTGGTTTGGTGGAGATGTGGAAAAGGGTGTTAACATGTGTTATGCAGTTAGCCGTGTGTGAAGATGGAGATAGTTTTGCTATGTACCACGACACCCACACAAGACAACAAAACAAGGCTACTCCCTACAGATTGATGTGGGTAGGGATTTATTTTGTGAACCTAAAAAGAGTTAGATGTTGCATGACTCCAAGGCGGAAAAACAGTAGTATAATATGTCAGGTAGGGGCAAGAGTGGTGCAATAAGTGAGTATGTGATTGGTGACTGGGTTAGAGGGGGACATCTGGCTAAAAAGGGGCTCTATCGATTTTGAAAACCTTTGCAACTATTGGGAATAGGGAAGGATTGGTCTAGAAGTGTCTTATGAGAAGGTGTAGAACTATAAAAATGAATGTAGGAGTGGAAGATTGTGTCTTGGAAAAGACAAATGTAGAGGACGAAAAAGATGCCAAAAAGTTGAGAAAGGGAAACAAATGTCGTGCAGTGGTTATGAGTATGGAGAAAAAGAATTAGGAGGGTACCCTTTTAGATGGACGATAACCACAACTGTGTTCCCGTTCTTTTGCTTTGATGTGTCTCATTAGTATCTTAATAAGTAAACGTATTGTTTTGTTTCTATTAGTTGAATGCTTGTACTGCGTTGGTATTATTACGAGTGGGGAGTGTAGCACGGTGGGTTCCGACTTTATCAGAATGGAACTCTGTCTATGTAACACGACATTATGGAATTTGGTGTGTAAGAAAGTTGCTGCCATAAGTTGCTGACTGGTCCTCCTCCATTACAGTTGGCACCTTCATTTCTATGTAACTTATGGAATTAAATATTTCTCATCTTGCATATGTGTGGTTCATTACATGTGTCCACTGCAGAATTCCTTTGGCTGATGTTTATACTTTGGATGTAGTGGCTTTTCTTAGATAATACATTACGTAAGTGCTAAGTGACAGATTTTTACATTTTTCATCCTTCCCCTCTTTCTGAAATTCACCCCTTGAATTTTTTTCAAATTCTTGGCTTCTTAACATAAGCTTTATGTATGCAGAGAACGAATACACCAGTCTATGTACATGAGTACCCTCTGATGAAAGCTTCTCTCAGTACTAAGGTTCTTGGAACTGGCCCACATTTGTTCCAGAGACTTGTTTTAGCTACAAATATTCTTATTCCCCGAGTATATAATTTAATCTCTTTCATTTTTTTTTTTTCAAACACACATTTCCAATAAATTAATGCCAGAAAAACCAAGTTTTCCGACCATTATAAAACCAGAAAGTTGAAGGTGTTCTGGGTTTATAGTCATCGTGGTTTGATGTTACGATTCTGTTCCGAAGAGAGAATGCATGCAGTCCGGTCCCAGTAGAGGGTGCAGATTATATTCTTGTTTACAAGGCATGTGAAAGAAGCTCGTGAACTGTGGACCTTTCAAAAGAACTTGAATGGGGCATAGCCCTGCCACTTCAATAAACAACAATCTCAGTTATGGCAGATGTCCCCGTGGGTTGTAAGCTCATATTGGCCTCTATAGATCCTGATGCATTTAGACATAAAAAGAGCAGTCCTTGAATAGATCAATCTGCTATTGCTCAAAGCAGTCATACTAGGAAGCCACTGACATCTGAAATTAAACTAAAAATACAGTGTTTTTCTTTCCTTGGACTCAACTTAGTATTCTTGAAAACTAGACTGCTTGATATGTTGTAAAATTCAGCTTTTTCTGCCGGCAGAACCTAGGATGGAGGTGCAAGTTGTTTTTCTGTTGTAGTTGGACTCTGGTAACAGAGGTGACAGGCCTAGCTAAAACCTCTTTTACTCTGCTCAAGGTCGTGTTATATGCTGCAGCCAGGCTGAATACCGAGCTTTACTCAACAAATTGCAGACTAATGGGAAGCAAACAAGCATTACCCTCAAATATTAAGCTCTTAAAATCCATTTTATCTTCTGTCAACAAAGTTTCTCTCATTTTATTATAGGGCCTAAATTTATTGTGCCTGTACTAACTGGTCCCAAGGCATATGGATGAGTAACAAACACAAATGAGAAAATGAATAATAATGCCACCATGTGTGTATACTCTGCATGTGTGCATCACATACCTTTAGTAATGGGTAAAGAATGGGCATTTCATTGGCATAAAGTGGGTCTTCACAACCCAAAGGTCACAGAATACCTTAGATTTAGTCATTGGTGCCTTATATTGTGAGGTTGAAGAAATAACTGCTATGAGGAGACATATGTACACGCTTCACTTATACCTTAGGATGGCTCCTCTCCAGTCTGACCCTATTGGGTTAACACTGGTGTGCTGCCTCCTTATTGTGCAACCTTGCTAGTCCTAGCCGACAAATACAGTATGAGAAGTATCATTACCCCTAACCTTGTGAATGTAGGATCCCTGGATGGTTAGAAATAAAATTGCTAGTAAATGTGTCCTGATAATACATTTATTATTATCCCAAATGTTTCCTCAGATGAAAAAACACAGCTAGTATTCACTTTGCCATTATTATGTAGGGTCAACATATTTCTGCACCTAACTTCTATTTGGTGCTGGCTTCTGTACTACCTACTTCAAATGATTTGAGAAGTGTGAAAGTGATGCTGCAGCCAGAGAACTTTTCACTGCTTGCAAGTGTGGTTGTAGGTCGTATGAACGCTTTACCCTTTCTCTAAGAAGGACAAAAACAGCAGAATACATTAGATCAGTGGATACATTTACTCCCCCACTGTCACCTGTATACGGCTATTATCAGGGCACGAGTCCTAAAAAGAGAAGTGTTGGGACGCTGTCACCGGAAGTGACATCACAACAGGAAGTGGCGTCACGAAAGGTGCTCTCCGATCTCACGCCGTCCACCCGCGTGGTACCCTGACTCAAGCCCTGGCTATTATGTTTACGTTTATAAACAAAAAAAAACAAATTAAAACATGCCCAACTGGGCTCATAGTTGCCTAGTTGTGTACACCCAAAGTCAAACTATAGCTCAGTGCCTTTACATTAGGATGACCAGGCGTCCCGGATTTGCCCGAACGGTCCTGGTTTTTCACCAGCTGTCCCCCGTAGATTTCAGGAAATTTAGCTCCTGTCCCGGTTTTTGGAGAGGGTCGACTGAAAACGGCTGGAGGTGCTTTTTTTATGTTTTACAAAGCAGAGACAATTAGCAGTTGTTTCAAGAAAGGAATTTAATTGACAGGCAAGCTTCTGGGTTTAAAAATTGCATTTTATGTATGTTCTAACTGCCTGTTCTGTAATTCTGGTCACCCTACTTTACATCCACGTCAGATACCTCACCATTACCTGTGGGTAATACCTGGTGAGAAAATGTGTCTGATTATACACCCCACGCACACCATTTGTTTTTTGTACCTGATTATGAAAACAGGTCATGGAAGAAAAACATTAGTTTTGCTCAACAAATTATTCTCTTAAAATATAACTGTCAGTAAGCCTGTTTATGTTAATCAAGTAATGCGTTTTTAAATGCCTCTCAGTATACCAATCTATACTAGATTGTACCTCGAAGGCAGAGACATAGCAGACTGTACATTTGTTGACAAGAGGATATGCTAATGATCCAGCGCCCCTTTAGAAATTCTGTCTCAGCAACGCTACCCAACACCAGATACTCACCATTAAACATAATCACTCATAAGGCCCATTAACCAACGAGACAGATTTTGGGCAACTGAATCATGTGACCTAATTAATCGGAACCTATTCACAAACTATTTATATACAATGACCATGGTTATGCGCATAAAACATTTTAATTAAGTCACCAAGGTAAATGGATCAACTAATGGTAACAAGACCAGGAATAACAAGGCCAGCTTGTTTCTTCAAAATCTTATTTTATTAGCTTTTTTCATGTAAGTGCATTAATTAACTCTTTATTAGCAATTTTTCTTGCAGCTTTATTAAGGAATAGCACATTTGATAATTCAAAGTAAAATCAAATAACATGATTTAAGTACAATTAACAGTTTTCATCACCTAAGATCCATTTTCCCTATCTAAAACTCACTTATCCTAAAGAAAAGTTAATAACCCTATTGATCCTTACGTGCTCCAAAAAGTCCTTCAGCACAGCACGCCATACAAGATTCGGAAATCGAGAGACGCCCTCCTGCCCAAGGGGGCAATTTTTATACCTTTTTCCCTAGCTAATCTAACTAGAAAGAATACTTTTTCCCTGCCACCCAAAGTCCTGATTGGCTGACAGACGTCAGTCCACATAGTTTCATCATCTTTTTCGAAGCCTAGTTCCGACCTTTCTATGAGTCTATAGTCTCTTATTCACAAGTCACGCAGCTTCCTCAAACAGAAACATTTTTGTAAATGACAGTCCGTGACTTCCTTAGCTTGGCAATCTCTGACGGTTTCCGACCTTGGCTTAGTCCTTCCATGAGCTTGTATAACACATTCTTCAATTGAACTTGCAAAATAATGCCAACGTGATAAAACTTTCCACGCAGGGCTCTTGCTCTTTCTGGACAGGACTCGACAATACCATCTTAACAACGTTAGGCCTCAGACTTTAGGCCTTTCTCATAGAAAACTAGTATTCAAAGAAACACAAAAGAATAATTAATGAAAGAATTAGAATTTGTTCTGTTACCCACCCACCTTTGCTAAATAATAACCCATTAATATATGTTACTTAGCCAAAGCATTTTAGTACTTAACCATATAAAGACAAAAAGACATAACATAAGCACACACAAATAAGCACATGCCATTAATTAAACAGCCGCATTTTAATACTGACAAAGTCAATAGACAAGGTTAGTTCATTATTTTTCACGTACATGCAGTTGCAACATAGAGCACTAATGTTAAACCCTCATGTCATGTATGCATTTTAATCTAGATTGATTAATATAATTCACTCCATGCCAATTAGTACAATTATTTAATTATGGAAGTTTAACTTTGCGAGTCGAAATAAAATATATTTCTAAACCTCGCTCCATCAACTCCCTCATCTGGTGATTTCAAAATCACCAAACTACACCCAAAAATTTACCAACATTTTATTTCGGAACATGTTTTGATTTTCACTGTGTTAGTATTTCTAAAGTCTTGTCTCAGCTGTTTGCCTGCAACTCTCATATTGAGTTCTACAAAACTCTTCCAGTTCTATTTCTCTCTCCTGCTCCTTTCTGAGCTTATAGATCCTCTTCTTTTCCCTTAGGTACTTCTTTCTCTTATGTAGCATGCAACTGATCTTCAACAAAAGTATCACAAAGACTATAACTAATAAAGGTGCCAGTATTTTGCCTAAGATTGAACTACCTATCTCTTGAAACCAGGTTTTAATTGCTGAAATTCTTTTGGACAAACGTTCTTAAAAATCTTCCTCTTCTAAAGGTACAATCTCTGAATGAATCTCTGAAATGTTTTGATGTACATCTCAATACTCTCACTTTTATCAGGGATATAGGTACAGCAGTGTTGGACATGTAAGATGCCACAAACTCCTCCCTCTTTTGCTAGCAGGATGTCTAGTGCAAGACGATTCTGCATTACCATGGACCTTATAGCAATGAGCTCAGTATCTACTAATTGAAAACCACTAGCTGTATCAGTTGACAACCTATCAACAATCGTGGACAATTTTCAGATTTTTACTTTATTCAGGGTTATACCCACTAAAGGTATGACTGCTTCAAATATGTCTTCCAAAATTTCTGAGAAACTTTCTCTTTTAAATCTGCTCAGATGACTGTTAATCTCAAATGAACCCTCTGCATTTCTGTCAACATGAAAAAAATTTGGAAAAACTAAACCAATAAAACAAGTCCCATATCAGTGGTCTGGGAGATTGTAATAAGCTTTGTCCCCACATACAAAATAAATTCCAGGAAAAATTGGATCCTTGCCACCTTTGAATCCCCAACCCCCATGATCTGATAAGTGTCCTCACATTGACTGGCACCCACAAAATAATTGTCAAACAGTGTATTATCTCTTCTGATGCAAAATTTTCCACTAACAGGTTTATCTATATGTATTGCAACATTTCCAAATGATTTGCCATTTAGCTTTTCGTCCTCTATTTGCCAAAATTTCGATTTAGTTTGTTTAAGCATTTCATTTCTCTTATAAATTGCTCTTCTCTCTTCGACTAAATTCAGAAAAGACTTTTCTTCAGTTCTCAATTTACAAGTCAAATTATTTTTAAAAGCATACTCATAGGTAAGCTCATTAGTAACAATGAAAAATTTCCTCATCTGTTTTGCTTGTTTATGCTTATTTAAGCTTTTATCAATTTTCAAGTTTGCAAAGATCTCGTCATGATTCGAATAGTAATATTCTAAACGACCAGTCTGATAAAATAAACTAGCTATCACACTGCAGGTTAAGTAAGAGGAAGCATATTATATGTTACTCCCTCCGAAACAGAAGCAGGCAATTTTACACATATATAACAATCCTTGACTTCCATGACTTTTACATACTCAGCCAAAAGCCTTGAAAAAGTATTACTAGAAAAATCACCAACAGATCTATCTTGGTGGATCTCTGGTTTGTGTTCAATAACTCCGTTTGTTTTGCTTGTCACATCATGATTATCTTGTTTAGCCATAGCTTTACTTGTCATATTAGCTTTGTACGTTTCCTTATCAATCCCAAAAGGGAAAATGACAGCTAAAATTAACCAAAGCAAAATGATTAGGATCACACAAATAGAAGACATTTTACAACATCTCCTAAAAATGGAGCATCTAGAATTAGTATTAGTGTAAGTATAAGGCATCTTTCCTCTATTAACAAGAGCCTTGCAAAGAAAACAAAAATCAAAAATTAAAAATTTCTACAAATTTTCTAAAATTTCAACACCCCCCTATTTTTGATTTTTTTTTCCAAAAGAAAACCCTACTTTCTAACAACTTTTCTTCGACCTAACGTCACATCAATTTGTTTCCCAGCTAACACAATTTCTTCGACCTTGTGTCACCTAACACAAGTTCTTCAGCCTTATGCCAAAAACAAAACTTTAAAATTTACAGAAAAATTTCAATCATTGTCACTATTATCATCAATCTTCTGGTTTGGTTTTATAGCTCTCTTTGCCCTACTACTAATGACTTCTAATTTCTTTCCTGTTTCACTTCTCTTTTCAGAATCACCTATTTGACTTGACACCTCATTCACTTGTTCTTTTGATCTATTCACCAATTTGAATTTTAGGCCTTCATTTTCACTTGGCCAGTTATCACCTTTTCTTGGTAATTTCTTCTTTGGCTCGGTCACATTACATTCTGTTCTCCAAGCTCTTTTTCTGAAATTTCTTATTTCAATGTCTTCATCACTCTCTTCAGTTTCTGTCAGAAATTTGAATTCTGGATTCAGGTACTTCTTTACTCGGCAACTTCACTCTGTCAGGAACTCTATCCTTATAGCTGGTACTTGGTAATTTGTCTTCTTCAATCACCTTCAACTTCCCAGTTTCAGAATTTCCGTTCCTGCTTTCAGAGCTTCTCTTCTGCTTTTCAATACTCTCCTGATCCTTAATTGCTTCTTGTTCAGACTCTTTTTCTGCTTCTTTTCCTAGCAGATCTTCATCATTATCAGAGTCTACTACCACAATATCTAAGTCTTTTCCATTCAATGCCTTATTCGCATTTGAATTTTCCAGATATCGACTTTCCTGTCGATCTTCAGGATCTGAATTTCTCTCAGGTTCTTCTTCAGAATCTGAATCTGCTGTAGTGTCACCTTCGTCAGGATTTTCAGGTGGTGGTACACGAATTGTGTGACTCGCATGAATCCACCTTTTCAAACCTTTGCACTTTACTGCATTTGTTGTGACAAGAATTATCTGTCTTGCCTTCTGCCACCTGGGTACCAAACAATTTCTTCTTCGGTGAACTTTTGTTCTTACCCAGTCTCCTGGTAACAGATCATGTGCTTGCTCTTTGTCTCTTGTTATCACTTCAGTTCCCACCTGATGGAACACAGAAGTCACGACGTCAGAAAGGTTCCTACAATAGTCCAAAATGACGCTATCATTTATACTCATTAACTTCCCTACAGGTACAAATGCTTGTCTCATGACTCTGCCCATGACAATATCATGTGGGCTTTTATCAGGAGTACTTCTTAGTGACATCAAAACAAGTGGAAGCGCATCTGTCCACTTCATTCCTGTAGCTAAACACATTTTTCCAATCCTGTTCTTAATTGTACCATTTACTTGTTCAACAACACCTGATGCTTCTGGTCTGTATGCGCAGTGTAACTTTTGTTCTATGTTCAATGCTTCACAAATCAATTGTAACAATCTGTTTTCAAAATGTGTTCCACGATCACTTTCCACAGTCACTGGAAAACCGTATCTTGGTATGATCTCCCTTAAAAGTAATTTTGCAACAGTAACTGAATCATTGTGATGTGTTGGGAACGCTTCAACCCACTTTGAAAACAAACAGATTATCACAAGGACATAACGTAGCTTATTGTGTGGTGGCATGTCATT
Organism: Lissotriton helveticus; assembly: GCF_964261635.1. Classification (NCBI taxonomy): domain Eukaryota; kingdom Metazoa; phylum Chordata; class Amphibia; order Caudata; family Salamandridae; genus Lissotriton; species Lissotriton helveticus. The sequence goes on along the minus strand of NC_136068.1, from coordinate 598,788,959 downwards.
GAAATCCATTTGTAACCTTGTGAAAGGACCACCCTCCCGTCCTATGGTTCCCATGCTCACAACTGTTTTTCTGTTAGGGTTCATTTGTTGACAGATTAAGCATCTCTGGCAAAAAGATTCTGCAATTATCCTGAATTTTGGGTTAAACCAAGTTTGTCTGAATAGCCTAATCATAGAATCTCTTCCAATATGTCCTTGACCATGATACATCCTAGCCATGTCAGCAATCATGCTATTTGGTAAAACTGGTCTGCCATCTTTATAAACCCAAATTCCATCTTCTTCTTGCTGCCTACAATCGGCTTTTAACCATGAATCTTTTTCCTCATCACTTGCCTCATCTTGTAAATCCTTAACTCCTTGCCATGTTTCAACTATAGATGTTAGCATAAGTGAACTCAAAACATGTTCATTATCTTTTTCCCGATTAATTGCAAAATTGTTTCTCGCGCAATACTTCGCAATTTCATCTGCATAAGCAATTCCTTTGGTGATATAATCTTCACCTTTTTTATGAGCAACACATTTCATGACAGCAATTTTCTCTGGTAATTGAATGCCATCAATTAATCTTTTGATCAAATTTGCATTTCTGATTGGAGTTCCCGCTGAAGTTAAATAACCTCTTTGAGACCAGAGCTGACCATAATCATGGACAACTCCGTATCCATACTGACTATCAGTCACTATGGTGATTTTCAATTCTTTTGCTCTTTCACAGGCACGAATCAAAGCAATCAATTCTGCTGCTTGAGCTGAACGAATTCCTTCGAGACATGATGCTTCAACTACACTTGCAACTGTACAGACTGAATATGCTGCTCTCCGAAAACCCTCATCTGTTCTTAGACAAGAACCATCAACAAAGTAAACAAAATCTGATTCAGACAAAGGAACATCTTTAATGTCCTGCCTAGGCTTGGTGCAATATTCTAAAACATCCAAGCACTCATGGTCGATGTCATTTTCATTTCTAATTTCTGTCACAGTACCATCAGGCAATAATGTGGAAGGATTTAAATTCACACACCTTGCTATCGAGACATTATCTGATCCCAGAATAACTTTCTCATATTTGGTAAGTCTGTTACTCGTCAAATGCTGTGTTTTACTTCTGGCAAGAAGAATTTCAACAGAATGAGGTACATAGACTTTTACAGGAAACCCCATTATGATTCCCTCACTTTGCTCAAGGCTCACACTTGTTGCAGCTACTGCTTTCAAGCAGCCTGGTAATGCTTTTGCAACAGGGTCAAGAACTGCTGAGAAGTATGCTATTGGCTTTCTCAGTTTTCCATGTCTCTGAATAAGGACTGATAATGCACATCCTTCTCTTTCACTGCAATACACCTCAAAATCTTTTTCGTAATCTGGCATACCTAGAGCAGGTGCTTCTCACAAACTTCTTTTTAATTTTTCAAAAGCTTCCATCTCAATTTCTGTCAGAACAATTGGGTCTTTTATGTCTGCTTTTGTTAATCTCTGCAGTGGTTTTGCAATTACTGAAAATCCACTAATCCATTGGCGACAATAGCCAACCATTCCTAGAAACATTCTAACCTGTCTCTGTGTTTTTGGAGGCTGCATTCCCTGAATCATTTTTATTCTCTCACTTGTCTGATTCCTTTTGCAATCCTGTGACCAAGATATTTCACTTCCTGTTTGCAAAACTGTAATTTTGCAGGAGACACTTTATGTCCCTCATCTGCCAGGTGATTAAAAAGAGTAATTGTATCTGTAACACAGTTATCTCGTGTTTTTGCTGCTACAAGGAGGTCATCTATGTATTGAACCAATGTCGATTTTCCAGGTAAATTTAGGTTCTCCAAAGATTTCTTTAGCAACTGATTAAAGATAGATGGACTTTCTGTATACCCTTGAGGAATACAACACCATGCTAATATGCGATCCTGGAACCGGAACGCAAAAATTTGCTGGCTATCTGGATGCAATGGAACAGTAAAGAACGCATTGCAAAGATCAATGACCGTATACCATTCTGCATCATGCGGAATCTGGTAAAGAATCACTGCTGGGTTTGGAACAACTGGGCAACATGGAACAACTATTTGATTAACCTTTCTCAGATCTTGAACTATCCTGTACGTTCCATTTGGCTTTTTAATCCCCATAATCGGTGAATTACAAGGACTGCTTTCAATTTCTTTCAGTACACCTTGTTTAATGAATTTGTCAATTACTGGGATGACACCTTCAATTGTTTCTGCTTTCATTTTATACTGAGGAATGTTTGGAAAATCTATTCCTTGTTTCACTGTAATTTTAACTGGGTCAACATTTTTCATCAAGCCCATTTCACTTCCTGTCAAATCCCAAATTTCAGCTTTAACTGTCTTTTTTAATTCTTCTGGGAGATTATCTTTGTCAAATGCAGGAAACAATTTACCTTCCTCTGCTTCAACCATTAACATTGTTAATCTGTAAAGCCCATCTTCCTCCAGTGTTTGAAGCTCAATACCCTCCGGCGAGCAATATATTTTACAGTTCATTTTACAGAGTATGTCCCTTCCCAACAGGTTTACAGGACTGCTGTTACAAACTACAAATCTGTGTTTATCTTTGAATTTTCCAATTTCGACCTTTACAGGCTCAGTTAAATCTGTTTTAATTTGTTGATTAGCTACACCAACTACTTGGATACTATCCCCAGAGAGAGGCAGGTTTTCTATTTCTACTGATCTAACAGTAGAACGGGTAGCACCAGTGTCCACAAGAAAAAATGATTTCTACATCATTCACCTTACCATTTATACATGGACCTGACTGATCTACCTCAAGAGTGGCTCCAAGCACACACTCTTGCCCCTCTCTCAGGCACCGTCATAAGTAATCCTCAGAATCACTTCCTCCATTTTCTGTCATCAAAAATTGTTGAGAAACATTTGGCACATTCACTCTTTGCGGTCTGATTACCTGATCACCTCCGCAGAATCCCGCTTCCGAATTGTATCTCTGCACATTTACACAATTTGGTAGTGGTGGCTGAGGTATCTGACTCTGCTGATTCACTACATGTCGCTGTAGCTGTTGCTGCAGATTCAACTCATTTAACTGTCGCTGTTGCTGCAGATTTACATCATTCTGCATCTGTGGATTCAATGATGCATTTTTAACATTTCTGGGCGGATTTTTACATTCACACTTCCAGTGTCCAATTTCGCCGCAATTAAAACAAGGGAGCTTCTGTTTCAACTCCTCAATATTAACATTGAATTTTGGCTTATTAAAATTTCCCTTAAATTTTCCCTGATTCTGATTCTGATTAATATTAACATTTTTACTTTCTAAATTTGCAATTTGCTGTTCAGCTACCTTCACCTGTGCCCACATTGCCTTTTCTTTTAGCTTCTTTTGTTTGGCGTCTACCTCGTCACTACAATATTTCGCCTTTCTCAAAATATCATCAACTGAGAGTGATTGCCAGCCGACAATCTCGTTTCTAATAATCTCTCCAATTTCAGGTCTCAAGCCATTAAAAAATCTGTATATGAAGTGGCTCATGTCCTTTTCACTTAATTTTTCATAGCCACTATATTGTTTAAACACCAACAGTAGTCTTTCATAAAATGAATGTACTGACTCCTTTGGCTCTTGATTTGTTCTGTCAATTTTAACCTAATCCACTTCTTTTGGGGGAATCTTATTTTTCAACCAATAAATTACCTTATCATACAGACCCATAACTTCTGATGATGGAGCACCTGTTACTTCATCTCGAGCAGGTTCTACCTTTGGCCAACTTACAGAAATTTTACATTCTGTCCAAAGATCCGACGGGACAACAATGTCAAAGAATCCATCAAGATCAATCCACAGAACTTTTGAAACTTTTATGAATCTACCACCTGTCGATACCATTCCACAGGCTTTTCGCTGAGCCGAGGAAAATCATTTGTAAACAACAAGATGTCCTGTCTTGACCAAGGAACATGCACATATCCACCTCCTGCTATTTCCCTCATTGGATACTGATTTGCCACCATGCCTCTTTCTCTCCTTTCTTCCTCTCTTTTCTTTGTCCATTTTACTCTCCATTTGCTTAAATCTCCCAATCTTTTTATATACACAATCAAATCTTTTATATGCAAAATTCTTCCCATTGTATTCAAGCTCTCAATGTCTCTTTCAGTAAAATCTAATCTGTAGTGTTTTCCCACATTCTTCTGTTTGCTCAACTCAATCTCCAATTCAGTAGCTAATTCTTCCAACAGCTCATATTTATTTTTCGTTTTCCATTGTACACTTTTACAAATAAATAATAATTCATCATCTTGATAATGCTTTAAATTATCAGGTCCAATTGTGCCAATGATTAATTCCTCCAAATCTGCTTTTAATCTAGCAACATCAAGTTTTGGGGAAGTTACATTTGATTTTTCAACACTCTTTTCTGGGGTTTCAGTATCAGATTCTGCTCCAGTTGGTGTTCTGCATAGTGAACCTGGATTAAAAGTTAAATCGGGCATCATTGTTTTTTCTCGATGTATTTCTGTTAAATGTGAGTAACATTTTTCAGCTACTTTCTGAATTTCTGCATTTAATGGAATAGTCAAACCTGGATGTTTAATTTCTCCCTGATCGAATACAGGTTGAACATGACCAATTGTTACCGGAACTGTTACTGCTTCCATGCCTTTAGTTAACTGTCGAATTAATTACTCTTTTGATCGTAAATATTCTGAGGCACTTGGAGTTTCCTCATCTCTTCCAGTTCCCATTTGACTTCTTGAAGTCTCATTTCTCAAAACTGGAGTTTCAGGAAAATTTCTACTTTCACCATATGTACTAGAATTAGTTCTCGTTTCTACTCTTTCAGGAGTTTGCGTATTATTCGGATAAAATCTGGGTGATTCTTCATTAAGTGGTGGTGCACTTGGAGTGGTTTCTGTAGAAACCATCGGGGTAGACCATGCGCAAGCTGGTTTAAAAGTAGTCTGTTTCCTATTTGTAAGATAAATCTCTTCTAAAACTGGATCTTCTAATTCACTTTCTTCAATATTATTTTTCTTTTGAGTATTCTTTTGACCTGGTATTTCAGTAACCATTACTCTTACTGGGTAGAGATCATCACACATGTCTGCTTGTCTCCATCGACGCATTCTATCTTCAAGAGTTTCTCTATTAATGTTTAATTTTGGACCTTTTGTTACACCTCTAGTTTCTCGTGCAAGTTCAAACATCTCATCTTCCAATTCAACTAGAGCTTCAAATTGAGTAGGTCTAGGCTTTGGCACAAGAGCCATCATTTTTTCTCTTAAATTGTTCAAAACCCTCATATTAAATGACCCGTCTTCCGGCCATGCTAAAACTCCATAATTAATGGTATAATCCATCCAATTATCAAACCAAAGACAAGTGTGATAACCATATTCACCTTCTATATATGCTGCAGGTGTTTTGTACTTATGAAGTAACTTTCCACCTCGCGTTTCAATTTTCTTATCAGGTGTAAATATATTTTTTAATTTCTGAAACCATGTAAGCTTCTTCTCCTCTTTTTTGTAGTAATAACTCATGTTTTTAATCAAATCCGCTTAATTCTAAATGATCGTAAATGTTTCCTGGTTGTTCCGCAAAATCAGCCAATCCGTGCGCAAAACTCACCAACAAGCCAATCAGGTTAAGCTACGTCACCACCTTGCTCAACCAATAAATTTGCCGTTTTCAGAATGAGCCAATCAACTAACAGCTCGTCTGAGTCACGTGAGCCAATCAGCGCACTAGCTTGTGACGTATGTTAGCGAATCACAGCGCGGACCCTGTGACGTACACTGCCGCTGCAGCTTCTCGTTTCTCACTCCTAGAGCTCACCCCTCCTTCACAAAATATTTTCAGAGCGCCATTTTAAGAAAACTTTTTCAATGAATTTCGATTAATAACGACAGAAAAACAAACCATTTGTCTGTTTCACTAAAATAAAGTGATCGTTTTTACAATCATTCAAGTATTCTTTGCGTGGAATAGACAATGCTATTCTCACAGAATATTCATTCGTTGATAAAGTAAGACTACTCTACCTTTCAGACAGGCAAAAACGAACTCGTTTCCCTCTGAATGCACATAAAGTAACAATTCAAAGTTTGACTCGAACGAAATTACAAAATCATTTACGCACTTTCAATCAGAAGAAAACCTAACCATGCATTCATGACTCTTGGTAGGACTTTAACCAACCATAGAAATCCACTTTTGTCAGTAAAATAAATGACGTTACCTTACCCTTCACACAAGCTCAGATAAATTCTATTACTCTTTTCGCAGTGAGTTTTAAAACAGGCTCCAAGTCCCTATACTCAAAAGCTATGATTTCATAGACAATCCTCACTATACATTTTACCTAGCATACCTAAAATCCCTAAACTCGTGTTGTACATCCACAACACTAGTGATATATGACAATACCACTATTTTGAAACAAAACAAATGCACTGTGCAACTTTACTTGTCACACTACTCTTGTACCGGTACAAAACCAGGAATTTTCACACTGCTGGAAAAAACCTTTCGACTATATGTAACAAGTGAACAAACTCAACATATGTTAAACATTGATCCTATGTAATTACCATGTAACATGTTAGTTACCATAGTAACCGAACTCTGCTACCAGAGTGTCACCTTCACTGGACCATGCAATTGGGAGCAAATAGATCTTAATTATATTCCACGTTATACTCATCTGTCTCGTTTTGCGGTAAGTCACATTTGGACATCCACAACCATTTGTGTCATAAAGATGTCAACCATGAATGTTCATAAATGATACTTGGTCATAGTCAGTCTGAAAATCGAAATATTAAGTAAAAGGCAAGTGGCCAAGTGCAATCTAACATTAGTACCGAGATCTGTGGTATGTGCCTGACAGTTGAATATCCCAGAATTTCCGGCTATGGCAGGTTTAATTCTATTATACACATACTTTGGACCCTTTATTGGCTCCCATTAGAGGTCAGATTAAAATCATTCAGGTAAGTACGTTTTCAAATATGAATTCTTTCCACTTTAAATAGTGGACACTGCAATTTCTGAGTTCTGCAATGTTATCCTATGGAAGGAAGAACGACGACTTACAAGACCAATCTCAAGGAGTTACGGTGAGGGGTGGGCAAGGTTCAAGGCAGCACCAGCAGTACAGTACCAGTGGCATGAGGGCGGCCGGGTCTAGGGTGCAAAACAGTGTTTGGAGCCCAATGTATTCCAACGGAGATAGGTCACTGCAGAAAGAGGCTGCAGACTCTGGCCAGGTGACCAGTCAGGGTGAACCAACAAGGGGGTTCAAGGCTTGCAATGCTCGCGGACATTGGGACACCTGGGGTCTTCTTCTCCACTGCCCGGAAGTGACGGATGCAGAGGTGTCTTTAGGCGTCAGGTTTTTTTACCGGGAGCAATTAAGGGGGCCTGCATGCAGAGACTGCAGGCGACATTAGGGAGTCCATGAAGGGTGAAATCATGTTGGACTCGAGCTCTGGAGGGCTGGGGGATCTTGTTGACACAGGTGGCCCAGTTCAACTGGGGCCGGAGGCAACAGGTGCAGTGGTGGCTTCAGTTGTCGGGTGTAGCTAGTTCCAGAGGCCTCAGAGTCTTCTCTTTTGAAGTTTCCTTAGAACAAGTCCACTCTTCATGGGAGGTTTAGTCTATTTTGAAGGCAGGCAGTCTTCTCAGGTTTCTGGAGTCAACAGCTGCAGGATGAGTCGACTTAGGCGCAGTGTTTGACGAGGGATGCAGACAAGTCGGCAGAGTTAGTACCAGGTCAGCTGCTTCTTCTCTTTTCTCCTGTTTTGCAGCTCCTCTGTGTCCTTTCTCTTCTTAGGTTGTCAGACGTTGCTTCTTTGCTGACAGGGGCTACCCTAAATACTGAATTTAGAGGCATTAGGGGAGTGTAGGGTAGTAGCAAAGGGCTACTGACCCTAGGGGTTACTACGCCCCCTATACAACCACTTTCTGTGGGAAGTGGCATAACCCTGTCCCAGAATTCCTAAGTATGCCATCACAAAGATGGCTACTGCTGAAAAATCATGACCACCTCTCTGTAGCTCACCTTAGGGGTGGTACTAGCCTGTGGTTAGCACGCCTACCTGACTAGCTAATTTTCCCGCCTCTCCAGGTGCCAATGGGACGCTGGACAAAGACGGCTGTCTTCTTCTCCTGGGAGTGGGAGCCACATTCGCATTTCAAAGGCGGCAGCCCTTTGAGACTTGTTGTCCAAGGAAGGCTAATCATCAGGTCCTCCTGTGGGAGGTTGTTCTTGGTCTCCTGAGAGCAAAAGGCTCTCACCCTAGGAGGTCAGAACGGTGTTTCTGTGGCAGGCTGGCAGAAACCAGTCAGCCAGTGGCTGGTAGGTTTTCAGGGGGCACCTCTAAGGTACCCTCTGGGTATCTCTTTTGGTAAATCTAACAGTGGCATCAGTGTGAGTTTATCAATATGAGATGTTTGATACCAAGCATCCCTATTTTCAGTGAAGCCATCAAGTAGCTGGCGAACTCATTTTCACCAGTGTCCAGCACATGTCTTAATATGGCTTCCCTGGTCACTTGTACTAGCAGTAATAGGATTGACCAGCACAGGGGCATATCTGCTCATGCAGGTATGCCCTCACAGGTAATATTCAGCACCCTGCCTTAGGGTTGTCAGGCCTGCTGTAGGGCTGACTTACAAATAGTACATGCAGTGTTAGGGACATGGCACACAGGGATGTGTGATATGTCATGCTTTCAATTTTATGTGCACCAGGATGCAGCCTGCAATGGCAGCCTTTCATATGCTTGGTGAGGGGTATCTTAGGGTGGCACAATTCGTGCTGCTGCCCTTTGGGGCCCTCCTTAGTACCGCAGACCCTAGGTCCCAGGGAAACCATTTACTAGGGACTTACAGAGGTGCTATGTTTTGCCAATTGTGGGAACAATTGTACTGTTTTAGTGAAAGATCACTGGTACTGGGGACCTGGTTAGCAGGAACCCAGTAGTACACTTCAGTCAAAGTTGCATCAAATACCAGGCAAGGGGGGGGGGGTTGGGTGCTGCAGCAAAAACCCATTTTTCTACAATTTTCATTAGAAGCATACAGCGATCTTGTTTGAATTCATTGTGGTGGGGATGGTCATGTATCCATCGTTGTGGTCTTTGATTAGATTCCATAGTGGAACGTCAAGTAATTTATTTATCAATATGGTCACTCTTCATTTATGTTCTGCTGAACCCTGATTGGAACCATGCTGGACAGTCCCTTAAAACCTTGTTTCATGCCTAGACAAGATGCTAGATGTCAAGCGTGTAGAGATATAAGTATTCCACCACTGAAATAAATTGAGGCCCTGTACATTAATAGTGACAAATGTGCCATTTAATGACATCTGTGTACAGCGTTATTGTGGTGCAAATGATTGAAATTCTGTTATTCATTTTAGTATCTGCCCATCTTGTTGCAGTTATTGAGTGTGATAGATAATGGATGTATTTGGGTGAGCATCTTCAGGTATACATAGGGCATCTTCAGGTATGCATATTTGTAATGTTTTCCTTCTCGATAGTGAAGAGCATTTACTCTGTATTATATCATTGTGTGCTGTTGTCTCATGTTTTTGTTTTATTTTTCCTTCTTCTCGTTTTCTGGCAGCCTGCCCATTTTCTGCAATATTCAGGGAACGGGGCTATCTTCAGGGTCGCAATCTAACTGTAAAGTGGTGTAGGTGGCTTTCTTCACCCCATACCTTACTTGCATATACAAATCCAATCTTGAATCCTCTCCAAGAGGCAAAAAAATATAATAGGTGCTTCAAAAGACGTTGCAGTGAGAATGATGTTGCAAAAGTTTAAAAGTATGCCAGTGTTTCTTAAAAAGAACAACATTCCAGTAAAAACTTAAATATGGGTCTTTATCAGGACAAGGGGGAGCAACCTCTCTTCCACTGATAATCATAGAATGGAAGCCCTCTAGGGATAAACAACAAGTGGATCTGTTTGAATCTGCTGCATGGGAACAGATCACCTTGTTGTTTCCCCTTTGTCCTGATGGGATCAGTGACTTAATATCGAGGGTCAAAATATCGACTTGACAACATATAGATGCCAAATTATCGAAAACCACAATATCGACCACCAATACTTAATAAACAAAACACTAAAATATCGAAACCCACTATATCGACTACAATAAATATTGTTACTGACTTTATCGAACATCAAAATATCGAAATAAAATATATCGAAAAACATTCAAAGAACTAACACAGAGCCATTATATCGATTCTCAAAATATAGACAGCCAATATCATCGTTTTTTAAATAAAATTGAATAAGTGAGAAACAATTAATTATATATATCTTCATATAAAACAAACATTTTCACAATATAAACATATACAACACAGTTTATAAATATAAAAATATATTTTATAAACACATTAACACACAAATAAATGATATTTGCAAATATCACTTGAGTCCTAAAAAAATAAATACTTTACACATATACGGCCAGATTCATCAATGTCCCGTTTTGCGAGTCCTTAATAGCGATGATTAAGGAATCGCTATTAAAGACTCGCAAAGCGGGATTCATGTAGAAATCGCAAAAATTATTGCGATTTCTACAGCTTCCTTATTTGCGATTAGCAATTTGCTAATCGCAAATAAGGATGCGATTTCAAGGGTGCCAGGGGTGTCCAAAGGACACCCTGTAGCACCCCTGAAATGAACATGTAGACTGATGTTGCGCACACACATGTCCAAAGGACATGTGTGTGTGTAACATACAACGTAGAAAAATGCACTTAAGTGCATTTTTCTATGTTTTCGCTATTTACCACGAAGTCAGACTTCGCGGTAAATAGCGGCCAAAAATTGCGAATTCGCAATTCTAAAATTGTTCATGAATTGCATTTAAGGAATCTCAAATAGAGATTCCTTAAATGCAATTCCTCGCAATATAGCGATTTTGCATTTTGCGATTTTTGCATTTGGGATGATGAATCCCAAATGTAAAAATTGCGCTCGCAAAGGGCCAGATTCTCAGAATCTGGCCCTTTGCGAGACGATTTTCCCTTGATGAATCTGGCTGATAATTCACTAAATATATAACGTTTTATTCATTATAAAACACATTTCAACAGAAGAATATAGTAAAAAAAAAATAATTACAACTTCTTAATTGGCATCTTCCATATAAGGAAACAAACTGATAAAAAAAATCAAAACTTGCACAACAACAAATAGAATGTTGGCACTAACAAAAAGGACCAATCACATAAACAAACTAATTAATTAAAGAGTATAAAAGCCCCAAAAAAGTTTTGTTAATTTCCACTTCAACTCTACAAGAAAAAAGAAGAGGAAACTCTACCAGATTGCTTTCTGATCACAAAATTTCTTTTCAAAACAAAGCTTTGAAACTACATTAAGGGGTTGATTCCGATTCGCTAAAATCCCCAACATAACGCAGTACGGAGCATTTTCCCCATACGAATCGTACACCTTCAAAGTCCCCGTACGTACGATGAAGTACGTTCCGAACCCATAGCAGATCTCAGTAAGAATCGTACGAAAGACCATACGACTTAAAAATACGTACAAATCGCATTCGGAACACTCAGTACACGATATCCGTGCGGATTGAAGCAGCTTTTCACGAACCAGCAAGTACGATTTGTTACGACAACACTCCGTACAACTCTTTTTCTACGGGAGTTTAAAACGTCCGTAAAAGCATATTTCGACTCGAACCGCGTGCGACACGGACCCCCCCGGGTAGGGTGTGTACCCCCATGATTGCAGAGGTACAGTGCATAGGGGTACGGTGCCCAGGGGTACGGTGCATGGGTGTACGGTGCATGGGTATACGGTGCGTAGGTGTACGGTGCATCGGGGTACGGTGCGTAGAGATAAAGAGCATTGATGTACGGTGCGTACCCCCATGATTGCAGGGGTACGGTGCCTATGTGAGTTTGTTGCTCTCCATACAAATTGCTCATAAGACGTTTTCCGTATGAATCGCGTTCTTGTTCCCCAGTCCGGATCGTACTTGTTAGGTCGTACAGCAAGTTTACGATTTGTACGGTTCACCGTGAGGGTCCGTTTCGTATGGATTCTCCCTTGCTTTTCGTATGGTTCGCACACATTCGTACGTATTCTTTTCTTACGGATTGTACTACGCGATTCGGACGGATTTGTACGATTCGTATGGAAACTGCTACAAATACGATTCGTCGTACGGATTGGTTTCCCGAATCGGAACCGACCCCATAGTAAGTAAATGAACTTTTTTAATAGTCCAATCCTGCTAACATTCTCTAAAATATATATCAAAATCAAAATAAACTAAAATATATTTGTATTTATTTATATCTCCTCTACAGAATTTACCAGCAGCAGGAAAAATTATCTACAACAGCTAAGAAAATAAAGTTAATCCAAAAGTAAGTATATTAAATAACTATTTTAGACAACACCCTAAATTTAGCAAATTAAAAAAAGTCTCTCCCAATTTCCCTGTCACCTACAAAAAATATATTAAAATATCTTAACATGATTCTTTCTTATATCAACAGATATATCTTCAACATTCCGAAAATAACAGCTTCAACACATCAAAAGAAAATTTTTCTTAACATCAAATTCAATATTGTAAGTACATTGCAACAAATTTATTTTTTCCAAACAAAATAATGCACTGTATTATATTAACTGAATTCTATATAAATTTTCTGTAGCATTAAAGACACCACCATGACTGAAGGCACAGAATTCGTAGAGTCCCAGAAAGGAAAATGCTCCTATGTTACATGGGTTATCTATATTCACAGGAAAAGCAGAAAGAATAAAAAGTTTTCTGGAAATGTAGCAAGTACTATTCCAACAAATGCTATGGAAGAGCCATAACCCAAGAAACTACTGTTTTATCTGTGAAAGAGCATAACCACCCCCCAAATATAACGGAAATTGAGGTTAGGGAAGCGCTAGAAAATATTAAAGAAGCAAGCAGTAGTACAGACAAACCCACTAGTGAAGTATTCAAAGAATAACTACTTAAAATACCCCAACATGCACCTGGACAATCACCATCCATAGATGCATTAAAAAAAGTTATAATTAGACTGAAAAAGAAAACAACAACTACCATACTTGTCCCTAACACATTCCAAGAAGTACTTATCCCACCTGAACCAAGGATTAGCCATAATAACAAACCATTTATTTTTTTTGACAATCAAAACAGTGAAAAACGTATAATTATGTTTGCCACTGCAAATAACTTAATAACATTACAGCAATCCAACACCTGGATGATGGATGGGACATTTAAAATATGCCCCAAACCATTTTACCAACTATACTCAGTACATGCTATGTATCAAAATACTAATATTTCCTTCATCTATTGCTTACTCCCAAATAAAAACCAAACTACCTATCTAGAAATTCTGAACCAAATTTAAAACGAAAACCCAAATTATTTTCCACAGAAAATAATCATCGATTTCGAACAAGCCATGATTAACGCAATACTAAAAACATACCCTCATACAGCTATCCAAGGGTGCTACTATCATTTTGACCAATATCTGTGGAGACAGCTCCAAAAGTCAACACCAAGGGGCTCATTAATATGGCTGGCGGACTTTGTCCACCCGGTATAGCCCCGGGAAATGGGACCGCCTGCAATGCATGTGGCGGTCCCACACATACCATTAGGATGCGCCCGCCACACTGGCGGGTGCATCCTGCATTCTTGACTTTGCGGCGGGCGGTGCTTTCAGCCCAGAAATTAAGCCCACTACTTGATTACTTCAAGGACACATGGGTAGGGAGACTATATCGATCAGGGCACAGAAGATTACCTAAGTTCCACATTCCGTGGTGGAATGTCTACCTTAGTACCCTAAACAAGCAATACAAAACTAACAACACCGTTGAATGATGGCATAATGCCTTCCAAGCAAGATCAGGCAGAGGGACACCTACACTTCACAAATAACTACAATCTATCCAAAAGGAGCACAGTTACCAAGATCTTCAAATACAACAATCCGTTACACTAATTGGACCAAAACTAACTAAACAAACTAATAAAAATGTATGAGTATCTACAAAGTCAAGTTACACTCTTTCCAACAACTCAAAATTAAACAGTAATTGTTACATTTTCTTCTAAAACACAATTAGGATGGCGGGCGGATTGCCCAGCCTGGCGGGGGCAATCCGCCCGCCATCCGCACCTATATTCCCCCCCGCCATATTAGGATGGCGGGGGGGACCGCGGCGGATGGAAACACCGTCCGCCGCTTTTCCGCCTCGGTTGCAAGGCGACCGGGGTGGAAAAGGTTTAATATGGTGGCGGTGTCTAATAGACACCGCCAGCCATATTATGATGGGCTGCTTTGGATGCCTTTCCGCGGCGGCGATGCCGCCACGGAAAGGCGTGAAGGCGAGGTAGGGGTCCACACGGGGGGTACCTGCGGTACCCCCCTGCATTTGCATAGACAAAGCGGCAGGCACCACGCGGTGCCTGCCGCTATGTCTATACAAATGCATTAATGCATTTTTAGCATTGCGGTGGGCTGTGCTGAGAGCACCGCCCGCCACAATGCTAAAAATGCAGGATGTGCCCGCCACTGTGCCGGGCACATCCTAACACCCCCCACGGGACCCCCTCCCTTATGGCGGGCGGTCCCAATCCCCGTGAGGTTGGCGGGCGGGCAAAGTCCGCCCGCCATCCTAATGAGCCCCAATATATGCATGTATATATATATATATATATTATTTTTATATTTTATAAAACATTACTAATTTTTCATATATATATATATAATTTATATTATAAATATATATTGACAGCTTAATAATATTTTACAAAGTATAACACATATTGAAAAAAAAATTACATTTCCCTCCCACATAACATTTTTTAAATTACTTACAGTTGTTGTAGCTCCAAAGCTAACTTTACACATCTTCTACATCCATCCAGGTGTCGATTTCTCCAAATTAATTTAAAATAAACCCTCAAATAAATGCAAAAATGCAAATGTCTCCAAAAACAAATCTTCTTTTGATAAATCCAATTAGCAAATACCATAAAAAAACGAAAATGTAATAAATGTTAAAAAACGCTCCATGAAAACTCGAAAAATTAAGAGGTTGTTAAATAAAGATTAGTTTACAAAACTAATACACACCTAAAAAAAAAAACGTCAATCTTCTCCAAAACGCGACGTCGTCAAACTAAATACTGTTAAAAAAAAAACATACCCACCCACACAAAAATACACTAATACACATAAAGTTATCGACATATACTACACTCGAAACACTAAGGGGCCCATTAGTATGTCGGAAAGACCGTCCGCCGGTAGTCGACTGGGCGGAAAAGCTGTTAATATGGTGGCGGTGTCTGGTAGACAGCGCCATCCATATTACGATACATGCGAGGTTATGCCTTTCCATGGTGGCGTTAAACATTGGGGGCCCGTAGCAGGCCCCCAGGGATTCAGGGGAGGTGGGGGGTGCACATGGGGGGTACCTATGGTACCCCTCTGCATTTCAATGTACAACGTGGCAGGCACTGCGTTGTGCCTTGAAATTTATGGCATTGAGACGGCCGGTGCTTTCAGCACCGCCCGCCGCAATGTTAGAAATGCGGGATGCGCCCGCTAGTGTGGTGGGCGCATCCTAATGGCTTGTGCGGGACCGCCGCATGCGTTGCGGGCGGTCCCATTTCCAGGGGGTATGGCGGGCAGACAAAGTCCGCCTGCCATGCTAATGACCCCCTAGGCCTCAAACACCAAATCTAGTCAAAAGTAAACAAATCGAACATACACCTAAAACTCACCAAAAACACAACTACCTAACACTAAATATGCTACATACCACCTAACTACATCCAAATTAAAGTAAAAACGTTGTTTTAACAAAAAAAAATGACTCTTACCTGGCTCAAAGCGAAGCAGCTCCCAACCGCGATCTGATCCCCGGAGAAATGACCCAAAACGACAGGTAGCGGTTACAAAAGTAGTCCCCCTGAACAAAAATGACTGAATAAATATTATTGTTAACCTTAAATAATATAAAAACATGCACTAATGTTATGAATAAATACATATATTTTGTGTAAATGTAGCAAATGTTTATATTCATAGAAAAAATATTGTAATTTTTCCAACATTGTTAATTTATAATAATAAATAATATATGATATATATTAATTATTATAAAATATGTTTTAGTATTACTTACTATTCTTTAAAAATAAATTCATAAAATATATGCAAATGTTAAACAAATACATACCTTTTGACAAAAAACATAGAAACTTAAAAAATGTAATTATTAATGTTATTAATTATAAACATATCAATAAAAAATATATTGTGTATATTGAAAAATGTTCTATGGAAATAATATTATATTTTGTTAAATACAAGCATATTATAATGCAATATTCTTTTAACAACAACAATAAAAACTTAAACAATGTAATTATTTATATTATAAATTATACACATATTAATAATAATAAGAAATATATCTTGTGTATATGTAAAAAATGTTCTGTAAAAATAATATGTTTAATTAAATACAAGTATATTAAAATGCAATATTCTGTTTACAACTAATTATATTTTATAGTAGGAAATGTGAAACATGGAAAAATAATAATAAAGTAATATACCAATATTATTTTGTATAAAACAATTGTTTGTCACAAACATGAAAAAAACAATTTTATGTTACCAATTATCAATACATGTATTATAAAGCATAGCAATGTATAAATTATATATGTTAAAAATATATATTGTAAACATTGTAAAATGTTCAAAAAATGTAATTCCCAAAATCTAATTATGTAAATATTTTCAACATGTCTTCATCAATAAATCATTTACCTAATAAAATGTATGTTTTTCATCTAACTATATCCAAAGAAAAATAAAATATTTATTCACCCTATTTCAACGTCTGATTATTTTGCAATGATTGTGTTTTTATTAAATGTTTATTATAAATACATTTATTTAACAAAAATACTATTGTGCATCAATAACAATTTCCCAAAAGATATAATATTTATTTAACAAGAACAAATAATATCATAATACACAAATAGAACAATTTATTATTTTTAAATAGCGAATAAGCACATATATACAAATATATTTAATGCAAATAATCTACACAAAATACTATTAAAGCAAATAACTTATCAAACTCAACACGTATATAATGTATTACTCTCACTACATTAATTATGAATTTTTAAAAACTTAAATATACTAAATAAATATAATGTAGTAGTCCCACTCCACTTACTATTAAATGAGTGAAGGTGTTAAACAGTAAATAAATATAATTTACTATTCCCACTCCAGTTAGTATTAAATCAGGGAAGGGGCTGGATAGTAAATAAATATAATTTACTATTCCCACTCCAGTTAGTATTAAATCAGGGAAGGGGCTGGATCGTAAATAAATATAATTTACTATTCCCACTCCAGTTAGTATCAAATCAGGGAAGGTGCTGGATAGTAAATAAATATAATTTACTATTCCCACTCCAGTTAGTATTAGATCAGGGAAGGTGCTGGATAGTAAATAAATATAATTTACTATTCCCACTCCAGGTAGTATTAAATCAGGGAAAGTGCTGTATAGTAAATAAATATAATTTACTATTCCTACTTACGTCAGTATTAAATCAGAGAAGGAGCTGGATAGTAAATAAATATAATTTACTATTCCCACTCCAGTCAGTATTAAATCTGGGAAGGGGCTGGATAGTAAATAAATATAATTTACTATTCGCACTCCAGTTAGTATTAAATCATGGAAGGTGCTGAATAGTAAATAAATATAATTTACTATTCCCACTCCAGTTAGTATTAAATCAGGGAAGGTGCTGGATAGTAAATAAATATAATCTACTATTCCCACTCCAGTTAGTATTAAATCAGGGAAGGTGCTGGATAGTAAATAAATATAATTTACTATTCCTACTCCAGTCAGTATTAAATCAGGGAAGGTGCTGGATAGTAAATAAATATAATTTACTGTTCCCACTCCAGTCAGTATTAAATCATGGAAGGTGCTGACTAGTTAATTAATATAATTTACTATTCCCACTCCAGTTAGTATTAAATCAGGGAAGGTGCTGGATAGTAAATAAATATAATGTACTATTCCAACTCCAGTTAGTATTAAATCAGGGAAGGTGCTGGATAGTAAATAAATATAATCTACTATTCCCACTCCAGTTAGTATTAAATCAGGGAAGGTGCTAGATAGTAAATACATATAATTTACTATTCCACTCCAGTTAGTATTAAATAATTAAATTTGTAATTTCGAAAATATAAAATAAAAAATTAATGTATAATTAATATATTATACTATTTTAATTACCCACACTATAGATTTCACAAATAAATTTACTCTCATAATTATACTATGAATGTTATTAATATATAAAACTTTTGTACCATTCCGAATTTATTTAATCTATTAATTAATTATAAATACAACAAACCCATCAGTACAAATAACATATTTTGTTAAGTAATCCTATTACATATAAAAAGAAATGTAATATTAATATTTAATAAGAAATTAAATATTAAATTTAAAATTATTTTAAAAAAATTACATCACAATTTACAATTAACTCAAAAATAATTATTTACTTTCAACAAAATTTAATTTTAAATTACATTTTCTTAATTTCAAAATATTTCACATTTTTAAGCTATAGATTTAAAAATCTTTCATAAATATTTATTTCCTCTCAACAAAAAAAAATGTTATCAATTTTATCAATCTCTATATTTTTAAAACACTCCACACCCTTATCCCCTAATAACCCAACATCCCGCTACAAAAATTTATATTACAAATAATGTTTCTAATTAATTTAAACAAATATTATTTAATACATTTTTACATTTCCTATTATTACATTAATAACATTTCGATATTTGAACATTTTGATATTTTTAACACTCTATATTATCATGTTTGATATTTCTTACCTTTACAATATAACTATATTTTGTCTATACGACATTTTGATCTCAATATTTTAGGATTTGATTTTTTGGGCGAGGGGAAAAAACAATATTTTGACATTTGATATACATAACATCGATATTTTAGTACATTCGATATTAAAAACTTCAATATTACGTAATTTCAGTATTTTTAATTCAATATTATATCTGTTCACCGTCCTGATGAAGACCCCTATTTAAGTTACTGGATTGCTCAAAACGTCGATGAACTAATTTGTTGGCTTTATTGTAGTGTCATCAAACTGAACATGAATCTTGAGTTCTTTGTGTTGAATCATTACTCTACTTTGCCAACAATGTTACTGAAATGCTGTTCTTTTCCAGAAACACTAGAATGAATGTTGTGCTTGTAGAACTCACTGCCACTCCCGAAGGAGCATCCTGGTTCTAAGCGACAACAAGAATGACCTCATAACACAGAGTGACCAGAAGGGGGTGTATGTCAAAGAATAAACAAGTGCACTTTTCACTTATCACTCTCACTGCACTGTTTTTGGAGCACCTATTATATCGTTTTTTGCATCTTAAAGCTATTCATGCAGTAATTTAAAATGTGTTTGAATTTACGGAAGTTTATCAGCAGTTTGTGCCATAGAGCTTAGGTGGGGAACGCTTCTACCAAGGGAATAATTGTAGCTTGATGTAAGGGTCATTGCCAAAAGGTGTCTTCTGTTATTTCCATTGGTGAAGTTCTAGTCTCGATGTCTGCTTACTATGAAAAGTCTATTGTGTTTCTCAGATGTGTCCAGAATTAGCATGCTGGCCTCTTCCTTTTTAGGTCGAGCTGGTGTAAGCAGCGCGAAGCGCTGCGTCCAGCGAAGCATCTTTTGTTACTCACTTCCTGGGAATGTGAGACAGGGGATGGGCTCGTGCAGGCGATCTCACAATGTGTGCTCGCCGTGCACATCTCCTGTTCCAGATTCCCAGCAAGTGGATAACACATACACAGATACACACACGCACGCGCGCGCACACACACACACACACCCACCCACCCCACTCACGGGCTCACGCGCACACACACACCCCCACTCACTGGGTCTGTCGGACTCCTCTTGTCCCGCAGTGGTGGCGGCTGCACGGGTTGGTAGGCGGCGGGGGCAGGCACCAGGCAATGTGCCTCAAGCCCCCTCCGCTTCTCTCCCCAGGCCCAGCAGCAGGCGGGGCTCTCCCTTAGCACGGGAGCCCCGCTGGGTCACACGCTTGCTCCCTTCTCTTCATAGGAGCGCGGGGTAGGCTCCCGTCCGCTTCCTGTCTGTGCTGGTGGCCCCGCCCTCAAGCAGGCAGTCCCGGGCAGTCCCGCCTGGCTTCCTGTGTGTCGCACGGCACCTGAGCCACGGCGGTGAAGTCGCAGTGTCCGTGGCTTTTTGTTCCTCCTGCCCCCGGTCTCCCTGTTTGTCACTCCTGGGACCTTGCCCCCATTTCTGTTTTTCGATTGGTTTGACGTCTGTGCCACCACTAATGTACTGAGGGGCGACTTGTTTCAGACTTCACTTCATGCAAATTACCCTGGTCTGCTGGAGCATTTGCATACCCGACGCGGGAACATTTCTCCTGTTCTTTCCTTAGAAGGGTCTTTGTTTGGGATATTTATTCAACAGACACGAGAGCACATGTGGATTAGATTGGCTGACTTGGGAAATGGGGAAACCATGTTTGTGTCTCGGTGTCGGCTCATCCTGTGATTTTAGGCAAATCACATTTCCCTGCGCCTATAAAAGTGAATGTGTCCTAGTGTAGGTAACTGGTGTTCATGTAAAGCGCTTACTACCTCCGGTTCAAGCTCACGCTATATAAAACTGCAAAAAAAACAACATGAACGGCACTCCCTTCTGACACCATCTGTTCTCTTAGCACAGTAGTCAGTCGGGTGAAATTACGAACTTTAGGAACCCAATGGCAAAGCCTTTCACACACGTCGGTAAAATACCACCTGGGCCTAAGCGCTTGCTGCAGAGACCTGTCGCACCCGCAGCCAGTGACAGCTTCGTTTCAGCCCTTAGTCCTTGCGAGAATTACATGAGTACCAGTGCCTCAGGTAATGCTAGCATCGGTTGTTAGAGTGCTTGTAATGGGAAAACTCTGCCACGAAGCGCTATAAAAAGGAGATATGTTGCTCACATCTGCTAAAATGCGCAATGGTGACTTAAATCGGGCGAAGCACAAAGTACGTTGTGTCCTGGCGTCCAACGAATAGTTTCATTTGCCCAACAGAATAGTAATTATTGTACCCACTTCCCAAAGAAGAAAGACAGAACGTGCACCACTAGAACGCAAAGGATTAAGACTGGTCCTTATATTACGAACACTGTGCAGCATGTGTTAAACCCGCTGAGCTAAGTCTGGACAATAAACAAGCGTGGGGAAGAAGGCCACAAATATATTTCCAAACCCAGGAGTTAAACAGATTCGGAATGTGTATTTATGACGGCGGATGTAATTCCACCCGGCCCGCTCCTTCCCCACAGACCAGCTGCTGCTGGGGGGGATGTAACACCCTGGGCCTCGAGGACATGTCTCCCCCTAAAGTAGTCCAGGGGTGGCACCTTCTAAGACGATCAATCGCCGGACGTCAGAACACCTGCCAATCAATGCTGGAAGGCAAGTAGGGAGCAGTCTGCGGGCAAAGGGCGGCCATATTGTACAACCCCATCCACAGGGCATGGCTTGTTTTTTATCTGATTAAGTAAGTATCTCCATTTCTGAGGCTCAATTCAAGTGGTCTTAAGCGCCTGCTGGCGTAACGAAAACTGAGGGGGCCTCCCTGCACGGTACATAGAGGGGCCCCCTCCGGGCTCAATCATGAGCTCTCTGGCCAGAGTGCAGTGCCGAGGGGGTCCCTTGGAGCTTGAAGCCCCCCCCGCACCGCGTGGGCTGCGGGGGCCTGTGTTACGCCCCTGCAAAGTCCCAAAGGTGTGCAATGGGGGCATGGCTGCTGCTACTCTGCCCTCGGCATGAGCTGCAGGTGGCTGCAGCCTGGGCAGGAGCTGCTGAGCAAAAAGTTCCTCCTGAACTTCGACACACTGGTGAGTGGGCTTCGAGGTGCTTCTGTCAAAGTGGCTAATAATTCACACCTACTATCAGTGCCTAGTTTTCCTTGGGGTCGGGAAATATGTACATATTCTGTAGATACTGTCAAGAGAGGGTGCTCAACTTCTTCCTTGTTAACAACGCCTTGCGTCAAATGCAACAAGCATTGTAGGCTACACTGCATGTAAAGTGGTTGGTTGTGTGTGTTGATTCATTTTGACTAACTACATCCTTAAGTTATCGGACCCATCCGCACTTGCTTGACTTCTAGTTGGGTGCTTCAGAGCTCACAATGTTACCAGCCTATAGCAGCGCACCTACTCATGGTTAAGGAATCCATATACTGTATCTGTAAGAATAACACCAGGGAACCAGCAGGACACAAGAACACGAGCATAAATCATAGCAATAAGGAAACGTGATTTAAATTTGAAAAAACTCTCTCTCTACACCCTTCCCTCTCTCTCGCTCTCTCTCTCTCTACACACCCCTCTCTCTCTCTACACACCCCTCTCTCTCTACACCCCTCTCTCTCTACAACCCTCTCTCTCTCTACACCCCTTTCTCTCTACACCCCTCTCTCTCTCTACACCCCTCTCTCTCTACACCCCTCTCTCTCTCTTCACCCCTCTCTCTCTACATCCCTCTCTCTCTCTCTCTACACACCCCTCTCTCTCTCTACACCCCTCTTTCTCTCTACACACCCCTTCCTCTCTACACCCCTCTCTCTCTCTCTAAACCCCCCTCTCTCTCTCTACACCTCTCTCTCTCTACACCCCTTTCTCTCTCTACACACCCCTCTCTCTCTACACCCCTCTCTCTCTCTACACCCCTCTCTCTCTCTACACCCCTCTCTCTCTCTCTACACACCACTCTCTCTCTCTACACCCCTCTCTCTCCATGCCCCTCTCTCTCTACACCCCTCTCTCTCTCTACACACCCCTCTCTCTCTACACCCCCTCTCTCTACACACCTCTCTCTACACACCTCTCTCTCTACACACACCCCTCTCTCTCTACACCCCTCTCTCTACACCCCTCTCTCTCTACACACCCATCTCTCTCTACACACCCCTCTCTCTCTACAGACCCCTCTCTCTCTACACCCCTCTCTCTCTACACCCCTCTCTCTCTACATCCCTCTCTCTCTCTACACCCCTTCTCTCTCTACACCCCCCTCTCTCTCTCTACACACCTCTCTCGTCACACCCCTCTCTCTCTACACACCCCTCTCTCTCTACACACCCCTCTCTCTCTACACACCCCTCTCTCTCTACACACCCCTCTCTCTCTACACACCCCATCTCTCTCTACACACCCCTCTCTCTCTCTACACCCCTCTCTCTCTCTACACAACCCTATCTCTCTCTCTCTACACAACCCTCTCTCTCTACACCCCTCTCTCTCTCTACACCCCTCTCTCTCTCTACACCCCTCTCTCTCTCCACACCCCTCTCTCTCTACACCCCTCTCTCTCTACACCCCTTCTGTTCTTGGATTTTCGTCACAATAAAATACACTGAGCATAATCTTCACAAAAGTTATTTACAAAAGTTTAAGCTATTGCCATTATAAATTACAATAACTTTTATCTAAGTATTAATTATTAATACATCTAAGTCACGTAAATACAATACATATTGCATTACAAGTGTCACATTTGCGAAAGTTACAACTATTGGCATTGTAAATGACAAAGCTATTAATTTAGCTATTTTCAAAACCAACACATAAATACAAAATTTGTCATTTACAATACCAATAGCTCAAACTTTCCTAATGCGAGACCTATTGCATTGCAAATGCTTGTTAGAGTATAGTATGAAGGTTGTGTTGCCTAACTTAAGTATTAGAAGGCAGGGAAGTCCCACCCATTTGGTGCCCTACTAGCCAGAGTTGTTCCTTCAAAGTTTGTTTCCAAAGCATGGAAATTTGGGCAATGTCTTGGTAGACTGAAATGCATTCAGCTGAGACTGAAGTACTTTCTGGTGTCTTGATTTTCAAGTGATGCTTTATAATCAGTACGTCTGCGATAAAGCACTTTTTCTGTTGTTATTTGGAGACCAGGGGGGTCATTAGGATGACGGGTGGACTTAGTCCGCCCGCCATCCTATCGGATAATGGGACCGCCCGCCATAAGGGCGGGGGTCCCGTGGGGGGTATTAGGATGCGCCCGCCACTGTGGCGGGCGCATCCTGCATTTTTAACATTGTGCACCGCCCGCCACAATGCAAAAAATGCATCTATGCATTTACATACACAAAGCGGCAGGCACCGCGCGGTGCTTGCTGCGTTGCATATGCAAATGCAGGGGGGTCCCACAGGTACCCCCCATGTGCACCCCCCACCTCGCCTTCACCATGGGGGCACGCAGGGGGCCCCCGAAGTGAAGACCGCTTGCCTTTCCGTGGCGGCAAGGCGACCAGGGCAGAAAAGCAGCGGACGGTCTTTCCATCCACCGCGGTCCCCCCTGCCATAGTAATATGGCGGGGGGGAAATGGGTGGCGGACGGGTAAGGATGTCTGGCGGATCGCCACCGCCCACATGGCGGTGGCGATCCGCCAGACATCCTTATGGGCTGCCAGGTGATGTTTCCTGTCTAGGTGTGCATCTAAGACAGCTTTAGAATCTGCAGGATGTCATCAAACCATGCCTTTATTATATAGACTCTCGTCCCTCTTTTTTTTAACAGTCATTGTAATACCCAAATTTGAAGCGTATTTATTCAGAAATGGTTCTCATTCTCTTCCTGCCTGTCAGAAAGGATACTTTGCCTCATTTCCATTTCCTGGAGTCTAGACCACACCCCATCCCATCATTGTGCCTTACGGGCCAGTGCCACATATAGGTTAGACTCTGTTCTGTACTAATGCCAATTTGTTGGTCACTGATTTAGTAAGGTCAATTCTGAATGAAGAAATCTCCTGTTTAATTAATTTATTTCCATTTTGTTCACGGACACTGAGCAGTCTACACCTTTGCTTCGTGTTGCATGGGCATGCTTGTCCCTTACCTTTTTCTGCCTGCTGCAAGACGGTTGTTGCAGATTTGAGCTCAAGCAGAATTTGTTTATGCTAGTAGAGCAAAGTTACTTAGACTTTGACAGTTTATAACTGCCCTTCTGTTTCAGTTCAATCAGTGTGTTCAGTGGAGCAACAGGCTCCTCCACTGGTGCAACCAGTGTAGGTTATTGTAGGGAAGTGTTAATTCCACCAGCAAATATCAGATACAGATACTAGATGTTTGTGGCTTTCTTTAACAATCTGCATACAGAATGGTATCTCCTGTTAGGAAATTTGCCACAATTCCTTTGCACGTGCTGGGGCCTCTAAGTAGCAGAGGATAAAAGTACAGCTATAAGGGAAATTCCTCACAGATGGGGAGCAATGGCTGGGTCTAAAGTTTCAAGTGTGGTGTATGTTAAAGTTGAGTCTTAACTGCCTCACACCCTTTCACCTCAATCAAAATTAGAGTGCTGCACTTGGGAAATTGAATCACTCTGGAGACTGCTAGAGTGAGTGCATTAGATCTGCCAGGTTGCACACACCACCCCCATAGCCCAAGATCCATTGCCACTGGCCCACTAGGAAAGAATGTGGCTCAGTTCGCGAGGAGATGCAGCATGTCTCCAATTTGGTGGAAAGCCAGTGACGAAGGGGCCAAAAGCGAGCCACAGCTACGGTCGGTGAACTCTGTGCCAAGATAGTGAAAAGATGATACCAGCTGAAGTAAAGTGTCTCAAACCTCAAGAGTTCTGTGCCACGGTCAAACCTCCTTCACCTCCCTCCGACCCATTTGCCTGAAGGGCTGAATATGATCAAAGCATCTTCATATAGCTCATAACAACTGGACCACGTTCACTCATTGTTCTTCAAAATCGGACTTTGTAGCCCAATGTCCCAGGTGGTGTGGTGCCAGGCACTGGCCCAGTGTGACATTCTCCACTGAAGGGAATGGGAGACACAGAGAAAAGGTGAAGATTTGTATCTATTTAGTCTCAAGGAGCCAGTGAGTAGCTGTCTCAGAACACATGTTATGGAGATTCAATTATGGTCTGCAACCCTTAGGTGCCAGTGTAGTGTTTGGTATCCTTTGTACGCATTCGATCTACCACCATTTTATACAAGCAGCACAGATCCCTGAGCATGCCTTAAGAACTGCTGCAAGGCTTCCAAATCTGCCAAGTTTTCATATAGTTTATGTATGACATTTGCATGCTCTCATTGTATCTACAAGTGACATTCTAGTCTAAATGTGTGACCCTTTAAGTGACATTTTACTGCAAGTAAAACAACCAATGAAACCCACGTAAAGAGATGAATATCAGAAAATACCTTGCTTTTGCAATGAAAAGCTCTAAATGTGCATTGAAACCGCTGCAAAACCTTTGAAATTGGAGGTCAGCAAACTACTTGGAACCTCTAAGCAGCCGAGTTAATTGACGTGTGTGGTAACTGCTATTACCAGGCTACTCATTATGAAGCATCATCTGGCTGCTTCTACGCTCCCTGTTTTGCCATGAACAGGGGTGGAGCACACGTAATATTTTGAAAGTCTCAGATATTAAGATGGAATCATTATTTTGATGTT
The DNA here is from genome assembly GCF_964261635.1 of Lissotriton helveticus. Taxonomy (NCBI): domain Eukaryota; kingdom Metazoa; phylum Chordata; class Amphibia; order Caudata; family Salamandridae; genus Lissotriton; species Lissotriton helveticus. Next base: position 598,762,265 of record NC_136068.1, on the reverse strand, counting down.
TTTCAGGTTATCTTAGGGATATTCAATCTGTTCTGATACTTTGTTCCTGGGTACTCTAGACAGGATTAAAAATCACTATTATGGTCTATGTGCCATTGTCCACCCTACCAGCATTCAGTTTTTGTCAACGTTTTTCAGCCAATAATCATATGCCACTCAGGATCAGTGGCCTTCTTCAGGACTAAATAATCCCTTATTCAAGTCACTGTCTAAATTAGTCAGTCAGTCACATGTTGCTTCCAAAAGCAGAGTGTTAGTCTTACCCCATGCAATTGTACCTTATTCTTAGGTCTTGCCTAGGCAGTGCGCATGCGTTGCTCTAGGAGAAAACCTTTAGAAATTGGTCAGCTCTTTTTCAAGCACTCGTGCTGGCATCCACCTTGCGGGTGCGAGCAGCGGTGTGCACGCTAATTGAAGACAGATGGCCCACGCGGCGCTGCTCGCTCCCGCAACGTGGATGCCAGCACAAGCACGAGTGCTTGAAAAGAGCTGTTAGCATCTTGTGATGAGGGCTCTCAACTCCTCCCCTAGCTCTGGGATCGCTGCAAGGCACAGAGGACTTGATCGTATGACGAGGGCTCTCGACGACTCCTCTCCCACTGGAATTGCTGCAATATCCTTAGAGCTTGATCGCGTGATGACAGCTCTCGACTCCTCCCCTTGCTCCGGTATCGCTTCAAGTTTCTTAGAGCTTGTTATTTAAATGTTTGTCTTCCCCGGCGCACACGCCACATGTTCTGCGTGCAGCGCTCAGTGTTTCAAGAGAACCTGCGCTGGCGTTCATGCAGGGCAGCGGATTATGGGTTCATTGCCTTGATGTGGAGTTGCACACTAAGGGGTCGATTCCGATTCGGGAAAAACCGCTCCGAATAGCCGTTCGGAGCGTTTTTCCCATACGAAGTGTTCCCTGCAATGTCCCCCGTACGTACGACGAAGTACGATTCGTACCAGGAGCCGTACTCCGTACGAGTCGTACAAGACACCGTACGACTCTAATCTCCGTACGATTCTCCCTCGGAACCCGCTGTACGCGACATCTGTACGGTTCGCAGCTGGTTTTTACGACCCAGCAAGTACGATACGTGTCGCGTACGCACCGTACGACCCTTTTTCTACGGGAGCTGAAAACAGCCGTAAAAGCAGAGTTCGTGCCAAAACAGGTACGGAACGGCCCCCCGGGTACGGTGCGTACCCCCCATGATCGCAGGGGTACGCACCGTACCCCTGGGTGCGTACCCCTGCGATCATGGGGGGTACGAGCCGTACCCCCATTGTACGATCGGTGTACGAGCCGTACCCCCATTGTACGATCGGTGTACGAGCCGTACCCCCATTGTCCGATGGGTGTATGAGCCGTACCCCATGTACGATGGGTGTACGAGCCGTACCCCCATTGTACGATGGGTGTACGATGGGTGTACGAGCCGTACCCCCATTGTACGATGGGGGTACGGCTCGTACACCCATCGTACATGGGGTACGGCTCGTACACCCATCGTACAATGGGGGTACGGCTCATACACCCATCGTACAATGGGGGTACGGCTCGTACACCCATCGTACAATGGGGGTACGGCTCGTACACCCCATGATCGCAGGGGTACGGTGCATACCCCTGCGATCATGGGGAGTACGGACCGTACGGTGTGTATGTGTTTGTGTGCTTTTCCGTACGACTCGCCCTTACCTGGCGTGGACCGTATGAATCGCGTCCTCATACCCCGGTCCGGATCGTACTCGTCGGGTCGTACGGCATGTGTACGAGTCGTACGGTATGTGTACGAGTCGTACGGTTCATAGTTTCAGCCTTGCAATACGTACGGATCGCGGCGATTCGGACGGATTCACGGAATACGGATCGTACTTTGCGACTCGGACGGACGGGTACGATTCGTACGGAGAGGGCTCCGGATACAAATCGTACGGATGTTTTTTTGCCCGAATCAGAATCGACCCCCTAGTGTAAGACAGGACTCAGTTTAACTCCTGAAGCTGTAATCTGGGGCTGCGATTGATGCTCTTTCGGGTGTCTTGCATTTCCGGTGCACCTGGCCGGCGTGCAGCTTTAAGTAATTCCTGAGACATTTCAATTTTAGTCTGACTTGCTGCCAAGTGGTGTGAAAGATTTATACAAGGCCTGCCTGTGAGCCAGGGTGCTGTAGTTGGAAAGGAGGGGTGCATTTACCATGCCGCTTCCAGCGAGTATCCGGCCCAGTTTGATTCCCTGATGGACCTCAGCATCAAGAGGCCGTACCAGAAACATACAGTGTGCTAAAATAGGAAACATACTGAATTCGAAAATATATTGGCATCCATGCACAAAACATATTAAGAATATGCTTTAGTGTGTATTTCAGAATCTTCCTATAGGGCATGTTAGACCTTAGTGCCTGATCACCAAAGATCTCAAACAGCTTAGCAGCCAAAACAAGAATTTGTGGAAGTATCTCTAAGTGTATTAAAGGGTTTGCCTTAGCAAAGACTGTGGTTGTTTGGATGTGTTCTGTAATGCCAATGTTTACAGACTCTATTTGAGTCTTTTTATGAATGGGATTTCGAGGGGGGGATAGTAATATTCCGAATTGTATGGAATTGGCTCCTCTTAGTAAGTGTACTTGATGGGCGTGTGGAGTTTGCAAGTTTATGTCTATGTGCACTTTTAGACTTCCTGCTTGGTTGTCCTGTGTTGGTTTGTGCGTAATTTTTAGGATGTCCACATTAGATTAATTTGTGTATAGTGAGTTTAAATAGTTGAACACCCTAGAGCAATCTCTCGCTTCCTAGAAGAAGGGGATATCCAGGCTTTGGGCACGATATGGTAACAGTTTACAGAAAGGATATTGCTGTGTAGTCTTCTTGCATTAGCCCTTAGCCTGGCACCTCCAGTGAAAGTGCCTTTTTAGCTGTGGAACTAAATCGCAAAAGGACTTCTTGCTTAATGTTGGGTGAGTACGGGGTACCTCACTGAAAGAATAAAGGATGTATGGAGAAACCAACATATGCTCCCACACTCATTTGTCAGCCGAGACCCTGGCTTGGTCAGTCTCGGGAAAACCCCTTAAGGGTTGCGACTCGCACTAGCCATGCTGGTGCAAGGAGCGGGTCACCCAAGGGTAAGTGATGGCTTTTCATCCTTTGAAAATAGGCTTATCTATTCATCCTCTATTCTTTCTACTTAACTATCGTTCAGCAAGGAGCACTTTTGTTACTTCGTTACTATTTTAAGGATGTTGTTCATCTTTACTTTATTTCCCTCCACACTACTGTTGTGTGGCAAAAGATGGCTTTGAGTTTGGGACGCCGCGAGGAGTGCTTTGTCTCACCTAGTTATAGAGGACAGTGGTGTCTGAACAACATAACCGAATGTGTTACATGGAATGCATGTGCTTGACTTACGGTGGAAGAAAGTAGATCAAGTAACCATTTTGATTTCATAATCAAACGCCAGGGCTTTCCACATGCGATTCCCCTGGAATTGTATTACTTTGATTTTTTTTTTAGATGTAATATGTTATTGGACCTTTCTACATGTTTAATTCTATAGAGCTCGCATTTGAAGATGAGTGGAGAGATGGAAATGATTTGCGCCGGCCAGCATCTGGACACTTACTGGGTTGTTCACTGTTGTTTACAGCTCAACAAGCCCTTAAAAATCAAGTTAAGCCGTCAGCTATGCTCCTAAGACCCTTGGATAGTCGATGTCAGTGCTTACCAATAAAGTAATTAATGGAAGACCCCTTCTCGATCAGAAGTGTGTGTGCCACATTCTGCATATAAATACTTTTTTGGGTGACAAGCTTTGCAAACAGGTTTTCCATATTGTTCTAGTCCGTGGACAGATAGCCTCGTCAATTTAACTTGAATCCGCTTCGTGGCAGTGGGTGTTAAAATTATGTTTATGAGTGTCCTTGTTTTGTTTTCAGGTCAAGCCTAGTGCAGCGGTACATTACAAAGCATGTTTCGGTCAATGACACACATGGATCGCATCTTTAACCCCTTGGATGCGACGTTACGGTGGCCGTCCGAACAACGCCCACCTTTTATTTCGCCCGCATCGTGGCTGAATTTCCGCCGCGGTTAAAGGGGTAAACATCATAGGGCGTAAAATTGTGTTGCCGAATTATTAACATGATAATGTGCTGCACGGCTAAACACTTATACGGTCCCGGAGGCAAGACCTATTGGCTATGCCAATGCTTGTTATTATGAGCGATTGATGAAGGAGCTTCTGTTTTGAATCGACTAAATTAATTTCTTACTTTTACTTTCTATAGTTTGTAAACCATGGGGCTTCTTTGTTGCTTTATATTTTATGTTCTTTTGTTTTCCAACTATGGCCACTTTTAGGTCTAGTCTGAGACAGCGCATTGGCTGTCTCTTCGAGACATTTAGTAAGTGGCTTTTAAAAGTGCCACCAGAGGCTTTTGCTGGCCTCCAGCTTGCGTTTACTTCACGTGCACAGCTGTCATCTGTGTTTTTATTGCTGTAATCAGGCTCCTCTGCTTTCACTACCCCCTCCCTTTTCCCCCTCCCTCCTAGTCAGCTTCATTTGTGTCTTCTATCACTGTGAATCATGCTCCTCTGCTGCACTCCCCCTCCCTTCTCCCCCTCCCTCTTCGTCAGTTTCATTTGTGTCTTCTATCCCTGTGAATGCTCCTCTGCTCCCACTCCATCCTCCCTTCTCCCCTCCCTCTTCGTCAGTTTCCTATGTGTCTTCAATTGCTGTGAATGCTCCTGCTTCCACCAGGCACACACACCATCAGTCGTCAGTGCACACTTTCACCAGGCACACACACCACCAGCCGTCGGTGCACACTTCCACCAGGCACACACACCACCAGCTGTCAGTGCACGCTTTCACCAGGCGCACACACTACCAGCCACAGTGCACGCTTTCACCAGGTACACACACTACCAGCCGTCAGTGCATGCTTCCACCAAGCACACACACCACCAGCCGTCAGTGCACACTTCCACCAGGCACACACACCACCAGCCGTCGGTGCACGCTTCCACCAGGCACACCCACCACCAGCCGTCGGTGCATGCTTCCACCAGGCACACACACCACCAGCCGTCAGTGCACACTTCCACCAGGCATACACACCACCAGCTGTCAGTGCATGCTTCCACCAGGCACAAACACCACCAGCCCTCAGTGCACGCTTCCACCAGGCAAACACCACCAGCCATCAGTGCACACTTCTATCAGGCACACACACCACCAGCCGTCAGTGCACGCTTCCACCAGGCACACACACCACCAGCCGTCAGTGCACGCTTCCACCAGGCACACACACCACCAGCCGTTAGTGCACTCTTCCACCAGGCACACACACCACCAGCCATTAGTGCACGCTTTCACCAGGCACACACATCACCAGCCGTCAGTGCAGCAGGCAGGCTCTTCTCAGAGTTTCTTGGTAAATATGTGTTCAATGCCTGGGAGGGAGTGGGTTGAGTTTCCTTAAACCATGCTGAGTATTCAGGTGCAGTGCATGAACTCCTGTGTGAATGAGTCATGGTGCCTGGGGCTCACTCACTCCACACTTGTAAATTGCGCCTGCACCAGGCTTTTTCTCATTTGCAAAGTTCGGCGCATGAGCACAGCTAGGCAGCCCCCACACCCCCGGGAATGACTGCTTCCTACAACCAGAATGGAAACAACATTCAGAGCAATGAAAACAAGTTAATTTGATGCAAAGAACTATGCCAATGCTTGCTTAAAGAGATATTGTTTTAGTTCTTTTAGAGTGTTGTGTTATACTGTAGCACAGCCAAACAATGCCCTTGTGCTCATGTGGTGCTAGAAAAGAAATGAAATGAAATAATTTTATTTGATTCAGTTCTCTTACGAGAACAGCACATTTTTAAACAATAAAAATTATATTTTTTACTGATAAAATTATCGCACTAATATCATTTTTAAAATGATTTTAGAAAGTTATACATGTTAATACACACAAATTAATTGGGTGGAGCTTGGGAGAGGGAAATCAAATTCTGGACCGAATTTATATTACATTTTGTTTTGATCGGAGTAATGTATCTGTTCCTGGCTGCTACAACAGTCTCATTTTTTTAAAAAAATTTTAAAGAAAAAATTCCAGTCTCCACCCAATATCCAGGGAACGTCCGCCCAGTCTGCCAACGCCAGACTTACCCTCTGCAAAAATGTATCTTGTTCGTAATTCGGTGCATACACACATCCAAGTACCACTGGAGAATTATCTAGTGTGCCCCTCACTAAGCCCCTGATCATCCACTCTCCTGTCCACTTCAAGAAAGGGTGTGCCATGTCTGATCCAGATGGTCGCCCCCCTAGAGAAGGCTGAATACGTTGTGGTCAGAATCGTGCCCCTCCATTTCTTTCTCATTTTGCTAGCTTCAGAAGCCGTGAGATGAGATTCTTGTAGGAACGCGATCTGCGTGTGGTGTCGCAGTAGGAATGCGTGTATTCTGTGTCGCTTCTGGACCGCCCCCAGCCCTCTCACATTCCAAGTCGTAATGTTATATTTCCCCACTACTCCAGCCATGGTCACATTTATACCTGACAGGTGTCTGCACCCGTCCGCTGATCCGTGCCCCATGTGATTGCCACTCGGAGACTACCCACCCCCCTCCCAAAAAACAAAAAAGAACTCTAACGGCGCAGCTCAAAAACCAGGCTGTGCCCAACAATGTAACAAAATGCAAAAGGACCAGGAATCCTGTGCGTTCGCCATCGGGGGGGTGGTCGAGCGCCATCACGTTCTGTACCTACTACTCAGCGAGCGCCGCCGGCTCTACGGCTGCCGTCCTGGGGCCACGTTACTAATATACAGGGGAAACAAATATGTAAGTCGCCCTTGTGACAGCTACCTACTACCTGTGGTTCAACCATACCAAAAGGACAAAACATTAGGATAAGATCCATAAGAAGCCTTGGTCCCCACGTGTGCTACCCCTGCCTCCCTCCACAAACAATCTACAGCAAACATACAATAGTCAATCAGGGTAAGCAGGGAATACAATACGGTTCTCGGGCTCTTCAGCTGCCGCCAGACTGGCCATCTCCACCGCAATTGTCTATCAGGTCGTCTGCCGTGCCAGGCGTGACATTAGGGAACAGCAATACACTGAGGTCCGAGTCTGAGTGGACTGTGCTGTCCTCTGAGTCTGTTAGTATCTTCTGTGAGTCTTCCCGGAACGACCCCGCCACCTCCAAGGCGTCCCGTTGCTTCTCCTTCTGTTGTGTCTTCGACGGGCCCCGGCTCCTTCCATTCCGTCGTGGCTTGGGGGCCTCTGCTCCGCCCCCATCACGAGGTCGTCTCGGTTGTCCAGCATCCGACGTCTGCGAGGGTCCTGCCATCGATGCCCATCACCTTTAACCATTCCTCAGCATCGGCAGGGCTTTCGAAAAAGTGTGTTTTCCTGTCGTGCAGGATTTTTAGACGGGCCGGGAAGAGCAAGGCATACTTGAGATTAGCTGATTGTAGTTTCTTCTTCACGTCCAGGAAGGAGGAACGGCGCTTTTGGACCATGTTGGTATAGTCCGGGTATAGAGAGATCTTGTGGTTCTCATATTGGATAGGGGATTTTTCACGGGCCTTCTGCAGCAGGATGTCCCTATCTCGGTAGTTCAAAATCCTCACTATCAGCGGGCGTGGGGGTCGTCCGGGATCTGGCCTGCCTGTCGGAATCCTGTGTGCCCTTTCCACGCAGAAGTGCGGGGAGAGTCCTTCCTCCGCTATGTATTCCCGGAACCACTGCTCCATGAAGTCCGCCGCCCGAGGGCCCACACATCTCTCCGGAAGGCCTATGACGCGGATGTTGTTGCTGCGGTTACGTCCTTCCGCGTCCTCCACCCGGTCCAGAAGAGTGGCCATCTGAGTCTGTAGTTGTCTTATGGAGGACGTATGGTCCGCCACCGTTGGCGTGATTTCGGCGATGGATACGCCCTGGTCCTTGACCTTGTCCGCCAGTTTGCCATGGTCTGCCCGTAGGAGGGACAGGTTCGTCGTCAGGGTGCCCATCTGCTGCTCCAACACCGCTCTGGAGTCCCTGATTTCCTTGAGGATAATGTCCAATTTATCCATGTGGGGTCCCTCCGTCCCGGGCTGCAGCGGCGTCCCTTCTTCTGTTACCGGTGGCATCGTGATGGCCGTCGACTGCCCTCCAGGGTTCTCCGGTTGCTTCGCTCCCTTACGGACCATTGGTGCAATGAGCTGAGACCCCAAAGCTTAGTACTATGTGGAGCCTACCGTAGCTGGCCCCACTTGACTCACTGCGTCCAATTCACCGGACAAGTACCGCTGCAGCAGCACCACACAAGGGTTGGTCCAGATGGGGAGCCACAGGCCAGTCTCTCACCGGGTGAAGGAGTCGTCACAGCCTTCCCCGCGGTTTCCCGCCAGATTGCGCTGCCTCTGTGCGCCACTGCCAGCTCACCGCCTACAAGGATAAGGGGGAGCGGGGGGGAGAGAGAGGGGGGGGCCCTCAGGCTGGGAGTGCCCCCAGTATCCACTTCTGTCCGCGCCAGGCAATGTCCACACTCCTCCGGTGCGCGGCCCCCTCCCTTCAGGGGGCAAGTCAAGCCCCCCCCCCCCCCGGGCCTGTGTGGCAAGTCCACAGTCAGCGCTCCACTCTCCTCCGGGCGGCGCCTCTGATGTCCCCGTAGTGCAGGGTGGGCGAGAGTGAACCCAGGTCCAGGGGCAAGCGCACCGAGGGGGGGCGCTACCCCACCCCCGATCAGGCAGCGCGGCACCGCACAGCAGTATTCCCCACATAGTCGGGGCCTCCCAGGCGCCCCGCGGCTCAGCCGTACCTGCAGCAGCGCCCGTCTCGCGCCTCCTCTCCGCCCCCGGTCACCCCCGGGGGGGTCCTCCCGTGGTCCGCAGTGACGCCTCGGGCTCTCTCCGGTCTCCGCGCGACCACAACCGGGGCTCCCCGGCACTTCCGGTGTTTCGCAGGCTCTACTCAGGCGGCCACGCTGTGCACTGTGGATCCCGGCTCCTCAGAGCCCACCTACGCCGAGGGCCGCACCGTCGCAGCTTCCGCCCTACGGGCCGTTTCCCCGCGCTGCAATCCACCGCAAGGGAGGCAGGGGATAGGTGCTTGTCTCCGGTCCGTGTGGTAGCTTGCTCGGGTGTCCCCAGGGTAATTACAACAGGATTATGCCCCGATCGGCGCCGGAGCTCTAGCGGCGCACGTCCATGCGCTTGGCTAGCAAGCCACGCCCCCCTACAACAGTCTCATTGGGACAAATGAACAGAACGCCGTTTGGAGTTGATATTGGGGAGGTAAGACCCTTCTCCCTCCCCATTTGGACTTGGCACCATGTCCCCGAATAGAGTGATGTTATTAGATGGAGAAGGTTTTGTGGGATTCCCATTTTCTGGAGTTTATTCCAAAGCTTGACTCAGTCGACCCTATCGAAGGCGGTGGTAAAGTCTACGAATACTGTGGTTCTAGAAATTAATTTTTTTTAATTAAGTTTTGCTAATTTGTGTAGAACCAGATAGAGATTGTGTCCAGTGGCATAATGAAAGACCATGTCATTGGGAAACTAGCGTTTAAATTATGGCTTCACCACATGATAAATCTTTGCTATCTTCAGCATATCATTTACCTTTGCTCTGCCTTATTTCCTTGTCTGCCAAATTTCGGAGCACCTTCAAAAAAAGTTATTCAGCGTTGCTATTCCATGCTTGCATAGCTCCTTGAGACCCTTATTATAGTCTGGCTTGACCGTACAGATGTCACCAGAAAAGTATGTGAGCTTTACTAGAGAGGGGATTTGGCTCACCGACATGTTGGGATCCAGGAGTACGTTTTGGATGGGTAGAAGTTGTGTGCTTCCACAAAAAACTTGCTCCCCCTCCACACAGCAGTGATCATTTTGTTTATTTATCCAGCTGCCGAGCTTGAACTTTAAGGGGACACACACAGCACATTGTGAAACTATCTAAGTTTCTTAGATAACTTATGGTGTTTTTCACTGGCAGCAGCACAGATGGTCGTTGAGAAATCCCTAACCTACTTGAATGTTTTGGTCTGGCTTGAAAGTTCAACTGTCACTTGACCATTTAGCCTTAACCTATATTAGTCTGCAGTTCTTTGCGTTCATGCAAATACATATCCATTCCCATGTTATCTTTCACCTTACCCACACCACATTCCGTTAAAGCAGACCTACTGGCATTGCCAATGTTTATTTATTCTGTCTTTTGCATTCGAGAACTTGTTTAAACGAGCTCAATATATTTTCAGGCCAACTATCACCTTACTTAGGCACAGAATGAAGAAAGTTGAGTGCCCTCTAGGACTAATTTAGTTTATAGTGTAAACTATACAAAAAAAACTAAAAGCTTTACTCTTTTTTTAGAGTTGAAAAGACCGCAAAGTTGATCCATGTATACCAAGAGCTCTGGCCATTTATAAAGTATTCATCGAGCACAGAATGTCTCATGGCTCAATAATGGGAAGGTCGTCAGTGCTTTATTGAATATGCATTAATTGTATATTTATAAAATATTAATTTTAGTAGGTGACACGGCGATATAAACAAATGCACTGAACTCAATCACTTACAATAACACAATATTGCATTTACATGACGATTATTTGATTGCATAGGCTCATACGTGGCCTCATACGTGGCACTTGGGGCCAAGCATGCCTTCGTGCAGGTCTCCTTGTGCAATCCTTAACTTTCACATCCAAGGCAGAGGCGACGCGACACATAGTGGAGCTTTAAAATCTTGAGGACACTCGTTACGGGGATCCAATCATATTGCGACATGAGGCAATTTTTCAATAGAGAGGCGGTAACTAGGCCTCTGGAAGGTTTCTTTGGAGGTGAGTACAGACTAGGTCATGTTGCTATTTATAGAGGTGGGCGGGGCTTGACGCGGCCTGCGATTTTTAAGCGTTTTCGGCCCGATTGTGCGGGGGGCTCAAACACCTGTCCCAGCTGGAAGAGGTGCGCGTGTCCTCACGTCTATACCACTGCCAATCATGCACAAAAACGGGGAGGGATCTGCATTTGAACCGCTTATGAAATTTGAATTTGAACGGAGGAGGGAGGTCACTCGAAGCCCGCACTAAATAAAGGAAGAGGTACTAGAAAAGCACTTAAAACAATCAATGATTTAGGGCACAGGGTAGCGGGTATAGATAGCGGCTAAGCCTTGCGTTACGTCAATTCGTTAGGAGCGGAAGGGGCGGGGCGTGCTGAGAGTTGCTGAGTGGGCAATCAGAAGGGATCACGGACTCAGGCGTCTATGATTCGTCTTTGTAGGACGATGGCAACCGGCGCCCGATCACCAGGCGGCGGTACGCAGCCGTTGATTGGTTACGTCATGAGCGATCGCAGCGTCATGTTATTGGTCGTGTTCTGAATACCCATTGGTCCATGTGTTTAACCCGTCCTCGCCCATTTTGCTTCCGAGTTTTGACAAGAGTTACGCGAGGGCTAGGCCCAGAGCCCGAGAACAGCTCATCGATAACCCCGACAGAACGGGTGAGAGGTCCCGAAGGGCCCATATGAGATAAGTGTGATAGCTTGTAAGTAGGGCATCTCCGTGACAACAGAGATGAGCTCTCTGCGAGGTCTGTGTCCATAAGGGACGTAGAACTTTGAGAGGTTAGACGCAGGGGTCTTCAAACTTAGACGCTGCCCCTTAGGGCGGGCCTTACTGATCCCAAGGGGGGCGCCAGGTTCTGGTTAAAAGAAGCATTCTTCTGGTAGCAGTGCTTTGTTTTAAGCTGAAAACAAATGAACAGTAGTAAGCCACTCTGTAATGGGCCATTACAAACATCCTCTGTCATTCATATCTTACTGGGTGCATGTGTCAAAAGGGAAGGGACTCCAAATATACTTAAGATCTCCCCGTCCCCATTTCATATAAACACTGTGGAACATTTACACATCAGTAAGGCCTAGCTAACCAGAATAGTATGTTTGGCAATCATGTATTTGTTTGCATTTTTAAAAGGTTTAATATAACTATAGTGTTTAAATAAGTCTAGACATATTTATACGTTACAATATTTAATAGAATAATTGTGATCAATTTTGGGGGTGCCCCAAATATTTATTTTTATATACTGGGGAGGGGATTAAAAGTTCAGCATTAAAAGTTTGAAGACCACTGGGTTAAAGAGATATTTGTGAAGCAAAAGAGGCTGTATAGGGGTCCCTTGCAATCCGTAGTCCAGACATAATTTAAGGCTAAGACGCAAATAAGGTGCTTTTCTAATGCTGTGTTGTGTGAGAGTTTCTAAGCATGCCAGTACAAGTTTGTATAGGGTCATGCAATAGTGAGAACCTCGCCTAATGCCATGCTGTATGAGAGTTTCTAAGTGTGCCAGTATGAGCTTGTATAGGGGCATGCAGTAGTGAGCACCCTGCTGCCGTGCTGTTCAGAAGTGACTGCTGCTGTGAATTCCGGGTCACCCACCAGCGAGAGAGCCTTCTAAAGTCCACCACCCTGTTGCAGTACAGTGGTGTGTCTCCGTAATACCGCCCCAACTAATTTGCAATGAAGAGTTCACTTACTGTGCTTTGAGACTTGGCCTGCGCTACTAAAATGATTAGTGTTGTAATAGTGATCACATTGAGCAACATTACACGAATGGCTACCCCATTGAAGACTGTTAGCAGAGATCATCTCAGTGCATCAGGAAGAGTTGCCTGCAGTAATGTAAGCAAGCATTGGCAAACCCAGTAGTTTACTCATATGCAAGACCTATTGGCTTTGTCAATTAGTTGAAGTCATGTTGTGCAGCAACAAGAGCTGCTGTGCAGTAGGGCTTAAATTAAAAAAGCACTCTGACGCGGCTAGCGTTGAATGTGTCATAGCACGTTTTTCCCTTTAAGCCATGTTGCAGAGCAGCCTGCATAAAAACTGTTGGGGCGGGGTGGAAGGGGAAAGCAACACGAGGGAGGAGGTTGGGGGAGTGTGATTACAATGGACAGTTGGAGGAGTCCCGGGGGTAGGGAACATAATGGTCAGCAAGAGAAGGGCCCAAGGATACAGCGGACAGTAGAGGGAGCAACACGTGTATGCTTTGGGGGAGAGAGAAGCAACAAGGGACAGCAGGCGGTGGACGGGGTGGGGAGACTATACAGTGCCTTGCCCTCTTATAGAGTGCATTGCAAAAAGAAGAAAAAAAACAGGAAGCTGCGATGGGTCCATGATCCGCTGCAGTGACAGAAGCCCTCGGAGAAATGCAGGAGGAGGTGAGCAGCCTGCAGAAGGCATGACCAGTAAGAAGTAAGGAAATGCGAGTGACATGGAAGCCTACCAATGATAAGTATTGGCAGACTCGAAGCCTGTTTTAAGCTTTTTTCTAAACAGCTTTTGCTGATTGCGCAAGTGCGCTGTAGATTAAACCTAAAAAGGCTTAATCAGTTTGGAATGCCTTAGTGTGGATAATAGATAGATAACACCCATAGCTGCAATGTCCTTGGTACCCAACACTGCAATATCACACAACTATCAACTTTAAATATATTTTGAAAATTCAATCATTTTTCTCCAAACATACCATTATGAGTTCTGAAAAATACACATTTTCTTCTCAAATTCACACTATTCAATTTTTGTATACATCTATCAATCCAACCACGTAAAAGCTGTATGCACACAGGAGAGCTTTTAGCTGGAGAGCTACCAGTAGCTTGCAAACTACTTGTTGGAGAAGCCTGTGGTATAGTCTGAAAGGGAGAGCCCAAGATGTAGAGCCGGTACTCTGAACTCAAGGCCAGTGGAATCAATGAGTGTGTAGGAGGCTCAAATTATGAATCAAGGTTGACTAAATTATGTGGGATATCATGACACATTTGTTCACATTTATTTGGAAATATCATTTCACATTATTTTCATGTTTGTACTATTTAGGTATAGGTTTAGTCTAATTACAATCAGTATAACACTTGAAGCTGACAAATAAAAGCAACCTGGGACCTTTGTTGATGGCATGCCAACGTAGAAGTCTACATAAGGAATTTCTTTTAAAGTACCTCAGATCTGTTTGAGCTAAACGCAATTCTTATGTTTAAACCTGCAAATCATGCAATAGATTATTTTGTGGCATGTGCTTTAAATCCTTGATTATGCAGAAGAAATACAACTGCCACAGAATTGCATAATAGCGTGGAAAAGATTGTTGTATGCAATTTTGCAATACAACTACGAAGTTTGCTAGTTTGGAAAATCCCTAGAGTTTTGTTGTGAAGCTCTGCATTGTCGTTGGAGAATCAGTGGGGTGAACAGGGGTTGCATGGAGAGACTTATGATGCAGTACTCAAGAACCAGGCTTCAATGAAAGAGGATGAATGCCACAAAAACTGTTCAGTATGAAGTTTTATAACGGGATCCGATATTTCAGTCAGAATAAGGGGCATTGCAATGCAGGAAGTCTTGGGACAGTGTGAGTCACCCATTACAGTGCAGTAACGTTTGCTATGTGATTTCATATTGCCAACTATTTGCAATGCAGTCTGAGGCCTTTGTACAAGAAATGTGGTGTCCCCTCCACAGTGCAGTGTCGGTCTCCAGGTGCACTGCAGTGAGTCTCCATTGCAGTGTAGGGCAGGCATAGCTTTACTAAAGTTTTAGAGGAATTGCATTCTTGTTGCAGTGCCAAAGTACCTGCAGCAGGGAGTCCTTACAGTACTTATAGCCCCCAAAGGTCCAGCTGACATTCTTTGAAAAAGACTTTTGTAAGGTAGAGGGATGCAGTTTGAGGAGCCATACAGAGTTTTTTTTTAGTATAATTTTCAGTGGAGATGTGAGTTTGGCAGCAGGGCAATGATCATGATTTTGTTACAGTAAAAAAAGCTGTCAGGCTAAAACGCGTTTAGGGCCAAGGAGATGCTTATATGGTGATGTTGAGCCATTTTAAAACAGAGATCTGTGATTTCCACTTTGTCCAGATGACCTGCCAGACCACAGAAGATGCATCAGTCACTATTTCAGGCTCTTGATAGGCTACAAAAATGGCCTGCTGCACATCAGTTTGACGTCCACCAACCATCTCCTAAGTTGCCTTGCCAGAGAAGCTCTTTCCTGAAACACAGTGATCGTAGTCTGAATGTCACAGACTTGTTGTGGGCGCGGAAGGCATTCTGGGGAAACCTTGTCCAGAATGGCCCAGATAAAGGGAATCCTCTACACCTGCTGTAAATGAGATTTCAATAGCTGCAACAAAGGCAGCTATACTACCCAGAACCTGGGGCAAAAAATATAACTGCTACAATGGTTCAGGGAGAAACTTATGTAAGAAAAGTGTATCTACCCACAGTAGAAGAGTTTGTCATATTATATCACAATAAAAAAACAAATAATATAGAGTAAAAATGAAAAATAGTAATACAATTAAAGATGAATATACAGAGGTACCCACAGACAAAATAATTTTTTGAAAATAGCTTTTTGTTATTGAGAGAACTTTTTTTTAAAACATCAAATGAAACAAAAAAGAAATATAAACATACACAATTGGTGCTCATAAAGTTACATAGAATACTCCAAATAACTGTGTAAATTAAAAAAAAAGACAGAGGAAAAATAGTACAAAAAGTGTCCAATATAGACCAGTATGAATAATGCAATAAATGAGTCCTCTTAGTTGCCAGAGGGAACATCGAAGGCGTTTTGACCGTATCAATTTAGTCGGTCATCATCAGGACACAAGGTAAAGATTATGAAAGCAACCATCGAAACCATTAGTGATGCAATAGTCACTTCAAAAATCCAAGTTCATTTAAATGCCTCAACTTGATCGTAGGACTTCAGGAACCGTTCCCGCTTGGTGAATTTCCAATGTGAATCACTGTTTTCAGATGCGGTCCTGTGAAGATCGTTAATCCAGGCTTGGAATTGAGTTCCTCATTTAAGATTCAACTGTGGCAATCATTGGGACTATGGTTTCTGGAGTTTCATGATCAAGTCGAGGCATCTAAATGAACTTGGATTTTTGACATGACCACTTATTGAGTCACTAATGGTCTCTGATGGTTACTTTCATAATCTTTACCTTGTGTCCTGATGATGACCTATTAAATTGATGAGGTCAAAACGCCGTTGATGTTCCCTCTGGCAACTAAGAGGACTCATTTATATTAACAAAATTATGCCTTATTCCACTGAAATCTAGAGGGTAGACCGGGGAAAGGTGGGAAATGTGCATCCAGAAATAGAAGGCATAACAAACTTGGTTAATTTGAAGGACCCACTGGTCCAGTATGATGGAGTACAATTATGAGAGTCAGTGATGGATTCTGCTACCCACCGATCTTGGAGGACGAAGGCTTGGCAAAATCCATTGTAACACATCTGGGCATGCAGTCAAAAAATGACCTTGGTGTCTGTAGCACTGGCACCAGAACCCTTAGAGTGCTCCCTAGAATGTAAAACGTACTTTGCAGCATCCTGATCATCATTAAGTGTTTGAGTGAAGGCATTACACATGTCCTTCAATAAGGTCGGCCACACCTCATGTGACATGTCCCAAAGGGCATACATGTAATGATCCAGGAGACAGTCAATAGTTAGGGAGTGTAATGTCAAGCTGGAAGAAGAAAAGATCTTTGTACTCATAGCTTCAAATATTTTTGATTCTCTATTTAGTGAAGAAGGAAAACTGCTCGGTTTACTTTGCTCATGGCTTATGAAAACCTGTATCAAAATGCTTTCTCTGGTTGGATGTTGCGTTAAAAAAATTAGGTCACCTGGTGCTGGCATGTGATATTTTGTAATAGGACTTTTCACAGTGGAGCAGAATTTTTTTTGAGATAATGACTGGATTACCCACTAACTTTTAAACATTTTCTTAACAACTTTAGGATTTATTACAGAATAGTTAACAATATGAGGTACGCATTTTTTTATAGTTCCAGTAGCACAGGGCCACAAGTTATACATTGTTTACCGTGTCAAGAGACTTAATTTAGGATTAGGTCCCCGGTACACCTTTTCTCTCCAAGCAACACATCTTAAAAAAAATGTAATCTTACCCACAACATTAGTTTTAACTTTTCTACATCAGTCTGAGGGGTCTGACAACGTGGTGTGCATCTTTTTAACTGTCACCATTTCCAGCAAACCTGACTTAAGCACTAACTTTGAGTTATGGAGTAGTTGGCTACCCAGCATAAACTACTTCAACACCTCGTAGTAAGTAGTAAGCGCTATATAAATCCAGGTACAAAACAATAAAATAAAAGCAGCTATGTTAGGTCAATCAAGGCATCGTTAAAATGCTAGGGGCTCACAAGTCGACGGTCCAGATTGTAACATTTCTGTGAGGAGCACTGTTAAATTTCTGTGAGGAGCTCAACCTACTTCTCTGTGGGAAGCAGCATTTCCAAGATTTCGCAGCTAAATGCACCACTAATACAAAGGAGGCACTTTACTCCATAGGATGCCCCTAAGGCCTATCCAGGAGAAACTCTGTAGGGGTGTGAATTTGCAAATTCAAGTAAAGGTCAGCATCTCTATAGTAAAGTGAATGTATAGTGTCTGCCTCCTCACCATAGACATGTTGGAGGTCTTGAACCGTTTCTAAATTCAACTTAAAAATGCGCTTTGTCATCTGAAAATATTGTTGCCGGTGCAGGGTGTAGAAAATCTGCCTTTTCTGCACCATCACTTCAGATCATTTGCCTTTGCTGGCCCTTGTTTTTGCTTGCTGACTGTAGAACTCTTTACACTTTACCCCTGCTAACCAGTAGGAAAGGGTCTGTGCCCCCCTCCCGTAAGCATGGTTAAAATGACTTATTCCAAATTGGTATATATAACTTGCCTATAACTGCCTAGTATATAGTATACATGGTGTACCCAGTTCTTGGAAGTTGAATGCCACCAGTGGACTGCAGTTCCTATTGTGTCATCTACTACAGTGGCTATGCAAAAATTGCTTTAGGGCTACCCATTGTAGCCAGACTATTGCAGTGCAGGGTTGCCTGACCTGACAATAGCCCGTTTTGATAAGTAAAAACCTCATTTTAAAATATATTCAGCAATTCAACCCTAGGTAAGCGTTGTAACTGCACAGGGTAGGCCCACTGACTTGGCCCCAGCCCTACTGGTCTGTCTCCACCTTGAACCTGCTCCAGCCAAATCCCTGTGTGTCCTGCAGCCAGCAACCTCAAGAACCCAGAGGACCTGCCCTGGCTTCCAAGTCAAATACTTTGTTTCCCGGGAGCATCGGATTTGCTCACCCACAAACTCTGGCTCCAACCAAATCCGCAAGTCAACACTACTCTGCACCGACGCCTACGGCCCTAATTCGAGTGGCCCAACAACACGAGGAGGTCTCCCAGGCACTACTGATCTCATATCTAGTGGTTTCAGACCTGACTTAATTTCCAAGCAAAGCCTGCAGCCTCTTTCTGGAGGATCCCCCGGCTGCGACCAGAGCTGGTAAGAAAACCAAATGCCTAAAGACACTCCTGCTTTGTCCCGAGCCTGCCGTCTTTGTTGCAACGGAGAATCCTCATTGAAATCAACAGGCCCCCAATGCCAAAACAGCACCTTGCACCCAGTGGCCCTGTGGGTGAACTTTGGGTGCTAACTCAGATCCCCCTTTGCCCTGAGCCTAACACCAGGAGCTTTGCTCCTACAACCTTGTGTCCTGCTTGTAAGCAGCCACCAACCAGAGGCCCCCTATTCCCCATTGGATAACGTTGAGCCTCAGCACTCTGCACCCGGCTGCCTGAGTATCGCTGAGGGTGCTTTGAGAGTGCATCCTTGACCCTGGGGGAACTCTGGTTCTTACCCCGAAATACCAACTCCCACAACCAAGTACTTACCTGTTAACCGATAACCATATTTTCTCCATAGGAATACATTGAGTCTTTTTCCTTTAAAATTGTTTCAAGTGTGGAGTTGGTTTTGTATGAGAACTTGAAAAACTTCAATAACTAAAAACCGCTTTACTTGCCTTTTCTCTAGGAAATGTCCCAATGTGATATCTAGGCATATCACACTGAGTAGAAAAAGTATTCCATAAAGTAATCAAAAGTAATCCAACAGTTATTTCCACTGTATTGAAACGATTTACAAACCTGTAACAGACATTTCCATTCAGCTTGCTTGCATAGTTCAACCTCCCTTGAAAAGTACCATTTATACTTACCTGTACCTGGCTTGCTCGGTTCTAGAAAATAAATATAACTAAATAATATTTTTTATACAAACAAATTGCTCTGAATTCAGTCTTTGAGTTTGTGACATAATTTGCTGCCTGAGTGTGTACAACAAATGCTTAACTCTACCCTCTGATAAAGCCTTACTGCTCACCTACGCTACCACAAATAGAGAGTAAGGTTCAATCTACTTTTACCTCTGCCTACCTTTGGGGTTCCACTGGACTCTGTGCACACTATACCTCATTTTGGTATTGTATATACAGAGCCAGCTTCCTACACTCTCGTTTTAGACCTGTAAAGAGAGGAGACCTTCCATAAGATCCTCTTGCTCTAGAAAGGTAAATTTGGAAGAGCAAGAAACCCTTCTAGTAAGTGTGTGTACGTACATCTCACAAAACATCCGCATACAGCCCCAAGTTATCTCACTTGTAAGCTCTTGGTAGCCAAATCGGAATATTTGTTTTGGAAAAGTTACCATTTTATTCAACCGCAGGTGTCCGTCTCTTCCATTTTTAAAGCGCGTGTGTAACACGCGTCTACTGAGGCAGAGCAAAGTCTCACACTCACCGAGTTCCATCAAACGTTTAATTTGAATGAGCGAGTAGGAGCAGCTGCCTGTAGTGTCGCACTACACAGAGACAAAAATATGTACATGTTAAGGGGTGGGCTGCCCAAAATTAGTCTTACACGGAGCTATACAACGAGTATAATGTCTTTTTCATTTTTTGTGGTGTTACGCCCTACATTTAGGACCTTGTAATCTGGGCGGCCCCCACCTATGCCTGCAACTAGCGTTTCGCAAGTTTTTACGTGCCCTTTATTGGTGTCGTGTATAAAACACATTGGGTGCACTCTTGCGATTAGAGTGACGCCAGTATATTTATCATTTGTATGTCACTCCCTCATATGGTCAAATTGCTGATCTAGATGGCACCCCATGGGTGTCCACACATTACTGTTGGCGCTTAATAGGGGGCCCCTGCTCTTACATGGCTCAGGTGCCCGGTGTTCAAAGAAGCTCCTATGCGCCTAGGCCGTTCACGTAATATTAGGTGGGTATAGGTATATCGTCCCCTACTCCCCACCGACTCCTTACTTCATCAAGGTGAGACCGCTACCTGGCTTTTACCCGCCTCTAACCGTGAAGGTGGCGGTCTCATTCCTCCTTGACTCCCTATATCGGGTAGTTTGTTCCTGTCACATGGGTAAACGTTCCTGCTCGTGACCCGGACGTAATGACATCCTCGTTGCCCTCTCTGCCCGAATTTCCATTGGTCTCCTCAAATGCATATATTTTCATTCTTTTGTCTTCTTTTTTTTCATGAGGACCACTTTATTCATGTGCAAACACACTTGGGAACAGGCGTATGTATACGTATCATTAATTCTCTATTTATGTCGATGTGTCCTCGCATGCATTTGTACTGCAAAAACAAGGGAAATAAAGTATTCTTTATGTATATGGCCCCCATGTAAGGGTTAATGTGCTTGACTGTTCTATTGTCACCATAGTGAGTGTAATGCATCAAAAACAGCGCAAACATGTGTGCATGTACCTCTGTTTATTAAGGATTTTACAGTGCTCCAGAGACAGATACCTATCATTAATTCTCTACTTATGTCAATGCGCCAACACATGCATTTGTATGGCGCAAACAAAGTAATTACTGTATTCCTTGATGTATTTGGCCCCCTTTAAAAAAAATTTTTTTTAAGTGATGATGTTCTTGACTGTTCTGCTACTCGTCACCATAATGGATGTGATCCATCAAAAAAGCGCAAGCATGGTGTATGTGTCCTTTTCTTATTTAGGCCTATATTTGATGGGTTGTTACATTTTAAACTTCTTGTGGAAAAACATTGTTCAAAACTGGTGGCCTCAACCGGGGCAATAATGAATTATGGTCGTAGGCTGGGCAGGTGGTCACCTGAACAAGTTATGAATTTGTACAGATCAATCTGTTGTGCCAAAGTAGCCTACGGGGCAGAGGTTTGGGGCTTCATAAATATTCAACAGTTACAGGCAGAGGAAAATAAATACTTCAGAAAGGTACTTAAATCCCCACACAGTATCCCTGCCTATATCATACATGAAGAACTAGGAGGAGCCTATATTGAAGATCAAATCAAGGTCAGGTCGCTTTGGCCTGGGTGAAGATCTGGACTAACCCGGAGGCAGATTTAAGCAGACAAATCATTACAGATTGCCTGAAAAGAGATAAAGGGAGCTGCATCCCCTGGCTAAAATATGTAAAGGGCACCCTCGAGGGTATTGGTTGTAAGAACCTTTTTATTAATCCTGAAGCCATTACTACCCAAGATAAACTGAGAGTTAAGAAAATGTTTGGGGAATGGGCAACTGCAAGCAGGGCGGCCATTGAAGAACCTAAACCCACAGTTGCTGCTTACAGATTACTGAAAACTGAGTGTGGAATGGAACCCTATCTTGCACTGACCCATAACACACAGGACAGATTTTTTATGACTCGTTTTAGGTTCAACCTTTTACATCATCTACTGGCTGACCCCCCAGGTTTTTACTTCAACGGTTGAGCAGAAGGGAACCTGCGGCTGCGACAATAGGTCTCCGCAGGATACCCTTCATTTTGTTTTATTATGTTCATTTTATACACTACCTAGGCGCAAGATCCTGGTGGGAATCTTGAAAAGAGCAAAGTTTAAACACGCCAAGGTAGCTTTATTGTTCCTGCAAAAGGCTAATGATGTTTATACTTTGTCCTGTATTACGAATTTTATCAAGATTGCGGTCAGGATAAGGAACTCGAGAGGGAGGAGCTGATTGTATTGCCCGTTAACTGAGTGACCCTTGGCAAATGAAATGAATTGAAGTGTATTTTAAAGTTTTTTTCAAACACTTTTCATGTACTTTTATGGTATTTTTTAAATGCCGAATAAAGAAATATTTGATATTTGGTGTATGTGTACCTCAGTTTTAGGGTTTTACAGTGCTCATGGTATAGAAGAACGGCGTTCAGCTCCCAGAAGCACATGCACCAAAGTCGTCCAACCGTGCCCAATGTGAAGATTGCCTCCCCATCGCACTCAAACTCCTGTCTCGCCCAATCTAGGGCACGGTCGCATTGTAACAAACTACCTACTCACGTTGTGTTGTGTTGGTAGAAACCTGGAAGTGATTTTTTAGATAATAATTTCCAATATTACTAAGGAATTCATCTGTACGGCAGGAACTGGCAGCATTTTTTAGGAACATCAGATTAAGACTCTTTTTTTAAAGGGAAGGAGGAAAGGAATACACCAACTGGTCATCCATCATTACTCCCGAAATCTAAATTCATGCCCCCTATTGCGACTCTACCCCTTGAGGTAGCAAGATTTGAGCTGGCAGTGATCCATGATTTTGCGGAACTTTGCAAATCACAGAACCCGTCCTTTAGAAACTTGAACAAAGATGAAAAGGATGCTCTGCAACACCTGAAAGGAACCCCGAACCTGGCGATCAAACCAGTGGACAAAGGGGGAGCTATTGTCCTTCAGGACAAAAAGGCATATACAGATGAGTACGATTACTGTCTGATCAGAGAAATTACAGCATCCTCTGGAGAGACCCCCACAGCAGAAATTAGGAAGGAAATAAACTCCATAGTGGAAGAGGGCCTGGCCAATGATTTGATCTCTCAACAAGAAGCTGACTAACTGTGCAAGGACCAACCAGTAATACCGTATTTTTGCACACTCCAGCAGATACACAAGCCTACGAGACCACCACCCAGGAAACCCATTGTATCAGGGATAGGATCCATACTGGAACCTTTGTCACAGTTTTGTAACTTCTATTTCAAAGCCTTGGTACAGAACATGGAAGCTTACCTACAGGACACATAGAACATATTGAATCTTATCAAAGAGATAGAGTTTGACCCCTTGAACGAATACCTGTTGGGCCTTGACATCGAGTCACTCTACATTAACATTCCCCGGAGAGAAATATCGAGGGTGCTGGAGGACCTGTTGTACGCAGAGGAGTGGCCTTACAAAACACAGCGAGCATTCATCCTGAATTTGGCGGAGATAACTCTCACCAAGAATTTCTTCGAATTTGAGGATACCATCTATCTACAGACCAACGGTACCTCCATGGGTAGTACCTTCGCCCCAGTTTGGCTAGTCTATATGTTGGGGCCTTTGAGAAGGAACATATCTACAACCAAGGGATCTGCTGGTTTCAACACATTAAGCTGTGGTGAAGATTTATTGATGACGTCTTAGTAATATAGAGGGGTGATGAATCAACAGTACGGGATTCTCTACAGTGGCTTAATGGCCGCAACCTGTTACTACATTTCACATCAACCATCACCAAAAAAGAAATTCCCTTTTTGGATTTGGTTTTGGTTATTGAACCAAAAGGAGGAACATGGGTCTACCCGGGTCTATCACAAACCAACGGACAAGAATGCTCTATTATCATTCGAGAGCTTCCATCCCAAATCCTTAAGAGAGAACTTGCCAGTGGGGCAATTCTTCCGTCTCTGGAGGAATTGTACAGACAAGACAGATTTTGTTAAGGAAGCATCGCTCCTAACCAAGAAACTCCAGGATAGACAATATCCTGAGAAGGTGGTAAGACGAGCAAGAAAAAGAACCATAAATGCTAATAGGGAGGGCCTTTTTGGAAAAGTTGGAAAAACCCACTGTTAGAAGCACCGTAATCGTCACCACCTTCAACACCACATGAGATGCCGGATACTCAAGAACTGGTGGATCCTGAACTCCAACGGCGTCAACATAGATGGACCCTTGTTTTCCTACAGAAGAAGTGCTAACTTGAAAGACCTGCTAGTTCATACCCGACCCTAGGCTACAGCAGAGGATAGAACCCAGGGTCGGTGGAATAACACCCCGGTGACAGGCCACACGAGATGTGGCTTGTGTGATGTATGCCACCTGACCAAGGACACCAAGAGCATTGATGTGGGCCTGACTTACCCACGGGTACAGAAGCTCCATACAAATTGTAATTCAGAAAACGTGATCTATTTAATAGTATGCCCCTGTAAAAAGCAATACATAGGCATGACGACTAGAAAGGTGAAGATACGCATCATTGATCACGGGGGCAATATCAGAGGTGAAAAGGGCCAACACTAAATTCACTACACACTACTCAGAGGAACATCATTCAGTAAATGACATTTTCTGGACAGTACTGGATAAACCAAAGATTTACAAGTCCATAGGAGATGTTAAGAGACTACTTCTAAGAGAACAAAAATATACAGACCATTGTCATGAGGTGGGGCTCAATGATGACATCCCCTGGAAGACCCTGAACAGATGAATTCTTTAGTAATATTGGAAATTATTTATCTGAAAAATCGCTTCCACGTTTATACCAATACGACACAATGTGAGTAGGTAGTTTGTTACAACGCGACCCTGCCCCATATTGGGCGAGACAGGAGTTAGAATGTGATGGGGAAGCAGACTTCACATTGGACATGGTTGGACGACTTTGGGGCATGTGCTTCTGGGAGCTGAACGCCACTCATCTGTACCATGAACACTGTAAAACCCTAAATTGAGGTACATGCACACCATGTTCAAGTTGTTTTGATGTATCACACACATTATGGTGAAAATTAGCAGAACAGTCAAGCATATCAGCACTTTAAAAAAAGGGGGGGGCAAATACATCTTGGAATACAGTATTTCCCTTGTGTTTGCCGTACATATGCATGTGTGGACGAATAGACATAAGTAGAGAATTAATTATATGTATCTGTCCCTGGAGCACCGTAAAGCCCTTAATAGACAGAGGTATGTGCACACATGTTTGCGCTGTTTTTGATGTATTACACCAATTATGGCGACAATTAATAGAACAGTCAAGCACATTGTCCCTTACATGGGGGCCATATACATAAAGAATACTTTATTTCCCTTGTTTTTGCTGTACAAATGAATGTATGGACGCATCGACATAAATAGATTAATGATGGGTATCATTAATGATAGGTATACACACACCCGTTCCCAAGTGTGTATCCACATGAATAATGTTCTCCTTCTCGCTAAAAAAAGAAAAGGAATGAAAAAAATGCACTTGAGCTATTGCAGGAAGGCGCTAGGAGACCAATGGAAATCCAGGTTGAGAGGGCAACAAGGACGTCATCATGTCCGGGTCACGAACAGGAACGTTTACCCACGTGACCGGAAAAAACTTCCCGATATAGGGAATCCCGGAGGAATGAGACCGCCACCTTCACGTCGAGAGGTGTGTTATAGCCAGGCAGCGGTCTCACCTTGATAAAGTAAGGATTCTGGGTGGGGAGTGGGGAACGATATACCTATACTTACATAATACTACATGAACGTCCTGGGCGCATAGGAGCTTCTTTGAACACCGGGCACCTGACTATGTAAGAACAGGGCCCCCCTATTAAGCGCCAACAGTAATATGTGGACACCAGATGGGGTGCCATCTAGATAAAAAATGTCACCATATGAGGGAGTGACATACCGATGATAAATATACTGGTGTCACTCTAATCGCAAGAAGGTACCCAGTGTGTTTTATACTCAACGCCTAGACAGGGCATGTAAAAACTTGCTAAACGCTAGCTGCCGTCATAGGTGGGGGCCGCACCGATTACCACAATGTCCTAAATGTAGAAGGGCGTAACACCACAAAACCTTTTTTAAAAGATGACATACTCGTATAACTTCGTATAAGACTATTGTTGGGCAGCCCACCACTTAACTCGACATGTACATATTTTGCCTCTGTGTAGTGTGTGACTACAAGGAGACTCTCCTACTCTCTCAATCGTTCATGTTAAATGTTTTAGGGAACTCGGTGAGTGTGAGACTTTGCTCTGCGTTAGTAGACCCGTGTTAGACATGCGCTTTAGAAATGATGTGACGGACACCTGCGGTTGAATGAAATGATAACTTTTCCATAACAAATATTCAGTTTTGGATAGCAAGAGCTTACAAGTGAGATAACTTGGGGCTCTAGGCGATGGTGGTGTGCGGATGGTGAGATGTACGTAACGCACTTACAAAAAGGGTTTTTGCTCTTACATATTTACTTTTCTAGAGCAAGGGGATCTTTTGGAAGGTGGTCTCTTTACAGGTTTAAACAAGAGTGTGAATTATAAAAACCCTATCTTGGAGGGGTCCTAAATTAGGATCAACTGGTGTTGTGTTTTGGGATCCTGAAGTTCCTGATTAGTGCCGGAGTGGCCCAACATTGTGGGCGCAGTTGAATCAGCAGAAACATGTTGACACCTTTGCAGTAAGGAGGGTTGAAGTGATCCTAATTTTCTCATATCACCACCATCCTTCATATTTTTAACCCTCGACAGGTAGCCCAGGAATGAAATAAGAATTAGGGAATCATCCGAGCTAGTTTTAACTTTCACATGCTGCACTTCTCTTTGGTGATCCCACAACTTTGTATTGCCCCCCCCTCCCTTTTGCTCCACCCCAGGCGTTGGTCTGCACAGGGGTGTCAGTAAGCAAGCCGGATGATGAAGCATGTCACAAATTTGTGAGTGAAGGCAGTTTTTACTCAATGATTCAGAAAAGGGGGTGGTGATGAACAGAGTGTCTGAATTAAGCAGACCACTCTTACCCAGTCCAAAGATCAGGGCTTGATCCATCACCGTTATTTAGCTCACTGCCCCATCCCAGCTCAGAACCTGGCTATATGCAAATTAGTCTGTCCCTGGCCCAGTGCATCATGGGAACAGGGCAGACCAAACAACCAAGCCAATTCTTCACCAGAAAGGAGACAAGCTTCCGGGGACCAGTTTCTGCCATTTCAGGCGTCGTCGGCCCGGCTTGATTGAATCCTGATGGAGCAGTGAGCAAGGGACTCATGTCTGAGTATACCCTGCCACACCTATAGTGGCCAAAAACGAATCAGAAAAGGGGGTGGTGATGAACAGAGTGTCTGAATTAAGCAGACCACTCTTACCCAGTCCAAAGATCAGGGCTTGATCCATCACCGTAATTTAGCTCACTGCCCCATCCCAGCTCAGAACCTGGCTATATGCAAATTAGTCTGTCCCTGGCCCAGTGCATCATGGGAACAGGGCAGACCAAACTACCAAGCCAATTCTTCACCAGAAAGGAGACAAACTTCCGGGGACCGGTTTCTGCCATTTCAGGCGTCGTCGGCCCGGCTTGCTTGAATCCTGATGGAGCAGTGAGCAAGGGACTCATGTCTGAGTATACCCTGCCACACCTATAGTGGCCAAAAACGATTCAGAAAAGGGGGTGGTGATGAACAGAGTGTCTGAATTAAGCAGACCACTCTTACCCAGTCCAAAGATCAGGGCTTGATCCATCACCGTTATTTAGCTCACTGCCCCATCCCAGCTCAGAACCTGGCTATATGCAAATTAGTCTGTCCCTGGCCCAGTGCATCATGGGAACAGGGCAGACCAAACTACCAAGCCAATTCTTCACCAGAAAGGAGACAAGCTTCCGGGGAGTGTTCTGCTTAATTCAGATACTCTGTCCATCACCACCCCCTTTATGAATCGTTTTGGCCACCACAAGTGTGGAAGGGTATGCTCAGATGTGAGTCCCTTGCTCACTGCACCATCAGGATTCAAGCAAGCCGGGCCGAAGACGGCTGTAATGCCAGAAACCGGTCCCCGGAAGCTTGTTTCCTTTCCAGTAAAGAATTGGCTTGGTAGTTTGGTCTGCCCTGTTCCCATGATGCACTGGGCCAGGGTCAGACTAATTTGCATGTAGCCAGGTTCTGAGCTGGGATGGTGCAGTGAGCTAAAAAATGGTGATGGATCAAACCCTGATCTTTTGACTGGGTAGGAGTGTTCTGCTTAATTCAGATACTCTGTCCATCACCACCCCCTTTATGAATCGTTTTGGCCACCACAGTGTGGAAGGGTATGCTCAGATGTGAGTCCCTTGCTCACTGCACCATCAGGATTCAAGCAAGCCGGGCCGAAGACTGCTGTAATGCCAGAAACCGGTCCCCGGAAGCTTGTTTCCTTTCCAGTAAAGAATTGGCTTGGTAGTTTGGTCTGCCCTGTTCCCATGATGCACTGGGCCAGGGTCAGACTAATTTGCATGTAGCCAGGTTCTGAGCTGGGATGGTGCAGTGAGCTAAAAAATGGTGATGGATCAAACCCTGATCTTTTGACTGGGTAGGAGTGTTCTGCTTAATTCAGATACTCTGTCCATCACCACCCCCTTTATGAATCGTTTTGGCCACCTCAAGTGTGGAAGGGTATGCTCAGATGTGAGTCCCTTGCTCACTGCACCATCAGGATTCAAGCAAGCCGGGCCGAAGACGGCTGTAATGCCAGAAACCGGTCCCCGGAAGCTTGTTTCCTTTCCAGTAAAGAATTGGCTTGGTAGTTTGGTCTGCCCTGTTCCCATGATGCACTGGGCCAGGGTCAGACTAATTTGCATGTAGCCAGGTTCTGAGCTGGGATGGTGCAGTGAGCTAAAAAATGGTGATGGATCAAACCCTGATCTTTTGACTGGGTAGGAGTGTTCTGCTTAATTCAGATACTCTGTCCATCACCACCCCCTTTATGAATCGTTTTGGCCACCACAAGTGTGGAAGGGTATGCTCAGATGTGAGTCCCTTGCTCACTGCACCATCAGGATTCAAGCAAGCCGGGCCGAAGACGGGTGTAATGCCAGAAACCGGTCCCCGGAAGCTTGTTTCCTTTCCAGTAAAGAATTGGCTTGGTAGTTTGGTCTGCCCTGTTCCCATGATGCACTGGGCCAGGGTCAGACTAATTTGCATGTAGCCAGGTTCTGAGCTGGGATGGTGCAGTGAGCTAAAAAATGGTGATGGATCAAACCCTGATCTTTTGACTGGGTAGGAGTGTTCTGCTTAATTCAGATACTCTGTCCATCACCACCCCCTTTATGAATAGTTTTTACTCAATGAGCACATGCCACCACCGGAAGATGCATTCCTTCCTCCTTTATGAATCGTTTTGGCCACCACAAGTGTGGAAGGGTATGCTCAGATGTGAGTCCCTTGCTCACTGCACCATCAGGATTCAAGCAAGCCGGGCCGAAGACGGCTGTAATGCCAGAAACCGGTCCCCGGAACCTTGTTTCCTTTCCAGTAAAGAATTGGCTTGGTAGTTTGGTCTGCCCTGTTCCCATGATGCACTGGGCCAGGGTCAGACTAATTTGCATGTAGCCAGGTTCTGAGCTGGGATGGTGCAGTGAGCTAAAAAATGGTGATGGATCAAACCCTGATCTTTTGACTGGGTAGGAGTGTTCTGCTTAATTCAGATACTCTGTCCATCACCACCCCCTTTATGAATAGTTTTTACTCAATGAGCACATGCCACCACCGGAAGATGCATTCCTTCCTCCTTTTTGTGTGACATACATGGCATTTTGGACCTTTTTGCATTAAGGCAAACAGAACCTATTTAAAAAATGGGTATTGTTGGACCTGGGAACCTTTACCCCTTTGGTTACGGGGGTCAGGAGTGTCTCCCCCTACTAGCTAGTGCCAAGCCTAAATGTATGCTACAAACACTGTGGTCCCTCACAAGAACAATAGGAGAGAAGCAATAAATCTAGAAATGCAATAAAATCTGAATTTCGCTGTCCAGCCGGACAGGAATACTTTTAATATTTGAGAATTTGTGACACAGCAATAAAGTGGGAACAGAAACTCTACATCAATTGGAGTACAAACAAACAGAAAGGCTCAGGCAGTGGTTAATTCTTGGAAAAGAAATCGTCAATTTGGAAAGCATTAGTGAAGAAGAAACACCATATCGGATTGAAATGATACATATGATTGTGTTTAAGGTGTCAAAGAGTCCACGGCGTTTCGATCTCATATGTAAAATAGCGGGATCATCATCAGGACATAAGGTTACATGCCTGAGTTAAATTGCCAACTGCAAGGTCGGAAGGGCCCGCAGTGGACTGGTAAGGGAAGCAATTCCTATCCGTAACCCAAGAAGGTGTTGCGAGGAAGCGTTGGTGGAGTTACTCAATTGTACAATCAGATTTCCAGTAAGGGCGGAGGTAATCACGCAGGTTAATTTTGTGACTTTGAGGGCTCTCCCAGATAACTTTTGTGCGTAATTTCCCACTCAAATTATTAACCGTGTTTCTTACACAGGGTAACAGGAGGAGAATCCTCCTCTCCAGCATTTGCTTTCGTATTTTATACCTTGACACTGGTCAAGTTCTAACCCAGCAGTGTGACGGATCTGGAGCCTGAGCCAATGGAGGACCAGAACACTGTGTAGAATGTGTGGAGAAATGGCCTGGCTCCATAGGTGGAAGGGTTTGACTTTGTATGGGGTTACACAGCGCTAGGAATGGGCCTGCCAGTAGATGTCTAACTAGAAGTCTTGACAGGTCCCTACTCCTTTCTCATTACAAAGTACATCTGCTTCATTCATTTGGAGAATGCAAGTCTGCTTAGGGTTTAAATTCCCTTCTGTAGACTCCTGGTAGTTTAGGTTTGTAGGACTCTCGCCTAAGACATTTTTTCATTGGTTGGGTAGTAGGCTTAACTTCCGAGTAAAAGGGGTTACAAGGTAAACTGACTCATGATTATAAGTAGTCATTGAAAATTAGAGTGTGTGGTTTGCCTTAGAGAATGTTGAGGATACCTACCTTCAGTATTGGTGTGGATTCCAGAAAAGTGTTAAATACGATAAGTGTTTAGGGAGGAGTTAACATTTTGTATGGCTAGATATAACTGAGTAACCCCATAAAGATTAAGGTTATCCAGAAAGAAATTCTCACTTTTCTTGTATGGCTGGTTTACAATGTGTTAGCTTAGCTTTTATAAACTTCTAAACTGTTTTTATCTTGCCTTAAGAAATGTAATTCTCAAAATGTATGTACTGCTTTTAAGATATTTACGTATCGAAATAAAGCATATATCACCCATATCACCCAATGTGTTCATAGCAATCTTCAACAAAATTAGAATTGTCTCTAGGTGAGTGACAATGTGGAGTTATGTGATTTGCACAAGTATGTCTGCTTGTAACCGTTGGAAAACTAACACGCAGAAGCGTTTATTTTAGAAAATTCCACTGGGGTTCTTAAAAGTAGGGTGATGTCTCTTGCTTATCCAGTACGGCCTAGGCTTATGCTCTCTCATATCCAACAGGAAATCAAGTAAACCCATGTGAAGTTGAGAAGAGTTAGGGCACCCAGGGTCTTTAAGATCTACAATATCTGCTTTTCGTTTATTTGGGTGCTATTCGTACCCTTTTGCAGTATTGTGAGTCCCTGCTGCAATGCAGGTTGAAACCACTGGTGCTCTACTGCAGTGTATCCCAAACTGGGTGGTTTGCGAGCCGATTTTTGGTGGGTCGTGGAAATCCAAGCAATAATTATAAATGCTTTTAAATTTTGCATTTATCTTATCATATTTACTCCACTTCAAAGACCGAGGACAACGGCTAGGTGAAATTGCTGCTTTTTTTTACATGGGGATTGCAGGCAGAGAAGGAAAAGTCAAGGGAATTATTATGGGGGCACAGGGAGTGTGAAAGGAAAGGCTGTAGGATGTAATTTCACACTCAGCAAAACATAAATACCTGTAAATGAATTGTACACATTCAGCAGTTAGAAAAGTAAACATGAAGCTCGTTTTCTGGTCATTCTGAACTGTGATGAAACAAAGATTTTAATATGATCAAAACGGTAAACAACCTTTACAACAAAACTTTTACAACGCACTACCATTACAACGCGGTCATTACAACGCAAACCATTACAACGCATTGCGCTGGGGGGCGCTCTAGGATAGGGAATAGGTTAATTTACTATCCAATAACCTTCCCTAGTGTCCACGGGGACTGGAGTTGGAATAGTAAATTAAACTATTCACTATCCAACATCCAAAAGCACTATGCGTTGTAATGGATTGCGATGTAAAAACCACGTTGTAAAGGCAGGCGTTGTAATAGCCTGCGTTGTAACGTCATACATCCGATCAAAAAATATCAGGACACTTGTTGGTGTTGCACAAATGATAAATATTCACTGAAACCTGATTTTCACACATTATGATTTGTATGCAATATATTTTTTTTACAGTAAAAGTATCTCTGTAAAGTCATTTAGATGAAAAATGTGTTGTCTATAAATGACAGTGTGCTACCATTCAATGCTTTAGTTAGATTAAAAACACACCCACCTTGTGTCCATTAAAACCAGGTAGATGTGAATGTTTGTCATTCAGTTAATTCGGTCGTGGTTCTAAGTGCAGCATCAAGTGTTCCTGTAGTGCAGTGAGCCCCTGCAGTGGAGTTTAAGGGTCATAAGAGCACTCAGAGCAGCCCTGTTATTGCATTGAATGGTCCCAGTGCAGTGATACAGTGTGGGTCCCACAGTGGTGTAACATGAGTTTCTGCTGCACAAGGATTTGCAGTGTAAATCCCAGAAACAGTGCAGGTAGCCGTGCTTTATATTGTGCAAGTGGCACATTGTGAAAAGTTCTGATGCATGGCATTTAGGAGTCTCACTGTGCTGTGGGCTCCTACCTGTGGTACAAGCGCACACACAGCAATTCATAGAGTTTTGGTGGCTTAGCAGCAGTGCGATGGATGATCTGTCATTTACTACGTGAGGACCCTCCATTGTAGAATTATATTCTGGCACAGTTTTACTGCATAGTTATGTTTTGAAGTGCTTTGGGAGTTGCCTGGTAGTACAGCTGAAGATTTTGCAGTGAAGTGTAAGAAACCTTGCAGTGCCCTGTGGCAGTGTTGTGATACTGCAGCGCTCTGTGATGAGTCTGGCAATAGTGCACTTAGCCCAGTTGCATAGCAGTGTAATTATGTGTATATTGTATGAGCGCTGGGCTGCAGTGTTCGTATTTGCAATGCATTGATGGAATTGTGGCTGTGCAGTGTTAGTGTGTAGCAGTGACAGAGACACCTCGCTCCAGTAAGACGTTATTTCTATACTGCCGTAAAGTGTGCAGCCTCTATTAGAGGCATTCCTAAGAGTGTCGTCTGAAATAGGACCTGCCGGAGAGACCCCTAAATTAAAACATTTTGAGGTGTGGGGTGGGAGGGTCTTGCGTATAAACCTCGTTCGATGCCTGTTGAGGCAGTAGCTGCTACAAGTCTTAAAGGAGTGCAAGAGTTGTCTAAGTGCAGACTGGCGATTGTTTGAAATCCAGCTAGATTTTAATGCAGTGCGACTGTCTCTGGCGGCAGTGCAGTGGGGTTTACCAAGACACTGTGGGACTGTTTAGTGCTGTAAGCTTCGCAGAGTATACTGGCGTGGGCGCTGTTGCAGTGGTGGTGTTCTACAGCGCAGTGCGAGGGGCCTGGCTGCAGTGCAGTGCGAGGCCCTGCTGCTCCACAGTAAGGCGTCTTGCAATAGCGCTAAGAGGCCCTCCTGCAGTGAAATGAGATTGCGAGGCTGCGGAAGGACAGTTTGAGAGGCCCTGCTGCTGCGCCCTGTGCTAGGTACTGTCTCACTGCACCTCACTCGTACTGCGCCCCTCAAGGTGCGGCCGACCCGGCAGGTGAACCCCGGGCCGCGCTCTCGGACTGCCCCCTCCCTCCGCCTCCCCTTTCTCCGCCCCCCGCCCGGGTTAGCTCAGTTCACTGGCAGAGGCTGAGGAGGAGGCCGACGAGCAGAGCGCCCTGCACAACGTCCCCCGGCCTGGAGGGGCGGCGTGCAGGGAAGCAGCCGGCTCGGTGAGGACATCTTGAGGGAGGGGGGGGTACGGTGTGCACGGTGAGGCCACCACCACCAAGGAGGGGCCGTCTGCAAGGCCGCGCGTCCCCGGGCCTTGCACGGAGTCCCCATGACCGGAGGTGCAGCGTGACGGGGGAGGGGGGAAGTGGAGTGTGATAAGGGCATCCCGAGGGAGGGACCCACCAAGACCTACCAGGCGAAGGGGGTGTCTGCGGCGTGCCACGCCAGGCCGTGCAGCGGTTGTGCGCGGCCGGGTGGAGGGACATGTGTGCAGCGCAGTCTCTGAGCACAGCTGCCCGCATCCTTCAGGCAGGGGGGGTGATTGCACCGGCATGGCGGAGGCTGCTGGGCTGACTAGGTGCTACTCTGCTCATACCCGTGGTCTGCCCCCCGAGGCCGGCCCCACGCCCCGTTTCCCTGCTGTCCCCTGCGTTTTATACCCGCACGCATCACTGTGTGGCCAAGCAGGCCAGGCCTGCCGCCGCGGCTGCCATCTTGGCTGAGCCCTTTGTAACGCTGTGTTTGTTTCTCTCTACCAGGTGGATGTCTACGCAGCATGGACCAGGCCTGCGAGCTGCCTACCCGGAACAGCGTGCTTGTGTTGGTGGGAAGCAGCGCCCCCCTCGGGAAGGACGCTCCAGAACCCCCCAATGGATGTCTGGCCGAGCCCCCCAGGCCTGCCCAGGGACAGGACCCCGCCTCTTGCTACATCCCGCTGCGCAGACTGCAGGACCTTGCCACCATGATCAGCGGGGACAGTCTGGCCCCTCCCGGGGATGGTGTTGAGTCCGGGTCCCGGGACCCCACCAACCACTGCACTTTGGAGT
This sequence comes from Lissotriton helveticus, assembly GCF_964261635.1. Taxonomy (NCBI): domain Eukaryota; kingdom Metazoa; phylum Chordata; class Amphibia; order Caudata; family Salamandridae; genus Lissotriton; species Lissotriton helveticus. The sequence continues at coordinate 598,727,612 of NC_136068.1, read as the reverse complement.
TACTTGAATCGGCGGCACTGTGTGCCAGCCGGGCCCTTCCGTGCCCCCTCCCCCCCGAGGTCACCCTCAAGATGTCAAAGGCTGTCAGGAACGGGTTGCTGCTGCACGTGGAGCCTTTGGGCGCTGCAGCAGGCATGTCACACAGTGCAGGAACCGATGAGAAAGGAACCTGCACGCTGAAAGCACCCAAAGCAAGGAAGCCGAGAACTAAACACACGCACCCACAGGAGACTGGCGCAGGGGGGAAGCAAGGGGGTACTGAACGGGACACTTCTCCCCTAAACAGGACTGCCACAGATCCTCTATCGTACCCTGCAGACCTCACTTTGGCGGATAACGCTCTGGCAGATTGCATCCCTTTGGACGTGCCCACGGCGTTCTCTGTTCCATTCTCTCCGAGCAGAGACAACCCCCAGGATCACGAAGACCCTGACCCTTTGATGTCCTCCCCCGAGAACCAGGTCGTCATCAGCAGCCCCACGTCTACCACAGTAGTGCAATTTGTAAGCGATTTTTGTTACACAATTAACATTTGTGGCTGGGAGTTAGCTTGAATGGGAGTTTGTGAATGTTTCATGTGAAAGAGCTCAGCGCAGCCACTCATAGTGCGTGTAGGCCAGAGTGGGCGGGCACTTGTACTTCAGTTGCTTCCGGTGGGATCCGCAGGATTCTCGAAACCAACCCAGTCTCTCTAGGTTACCTCTCTTTAAGGTCCCTCGAAGAAATGCTTCTGTTTTGGAGTGAGAACTCCACGCAATGCCCCACCCTCCACAGTGACATGACATCCTTGAGCAAAAAAAGGGTTTGCAGGTAGCGAATTTCTCTCGGCTATTGTGTGTGTTGGTTTTTGCCTTTTAGCAGCCCCTTAGGTTTGTTGTTTGTTTTTATTTTTGTACGCAGCCATAACTGGTAATGGACCAGCATAGTACGTATGTTCTAGCAGAGAAATGTTCCGCCTTAGTTAGTAGATGGAAATCTAAAGATTTGTGAACGAAGTGCAAAAGTCTTCCGGGGAGATTCCACCAATATAAATTACATTGTATCTTCCCAGAGGCTGTGTACACCGTTGCTTTCAAGCGAGGTTCGCGTCACACACATACACTTCACTTACATTGGTTGTACTATACCATTAGTAGGCTTGATTTCAACAGGGCATTACCTGACTTTCCCTTGTTAGGCTAGTTCTGCGAACACCTAATTCTAATCAAAAGCCCCTAGTCTTGGGGGTGGAATGGAGAGGGGGGGGCGCTCACATCCCCACCGAGTATTGTAATTGCCTTTATATAGAGGAGTCATTTTAGAGTGTTTTTCATAAAAGAAAAGCCACTTGCTTAGGATCCCGGGGCTCACTTGCCTGCCATAAGCATGGAGTACTGTGACAGGCAGTATGCAAACTTGTATGTGGGCTTGTCAATTATGCCTTGGTCAGAGTTCTGTTTCCAGTAGCCTAGATCGGAAGCAGTTGGCTCTTAACGTGATTGTTTATTAAAGCCAGGCCCACGACGATATTGACGTCGAGAGTCCCCACAGTGCAGTAGCTGCAGTTGTGTTGAGGGTCTGGTATTGTCGGGGGCTCACCACCGAGCGAAATAACAAAGTGAAAGTGGACGTTCGGCGAGTGCTAGATAAGTGGTTTGAGAGGTACTCAACCTCAGAAGGGTGCTTTTAATTCAGTATTGTAAACATGCAAAAATGGTTTGTTTTGCTTTATAACCATTGTATTATTGCCTCATTTTGTATTTTGCCACACTTTTTCTACAGTAGTGTGCAGTACAGAAAGTACCTTATGATAGTGCACAGTTCTGCCTAGCTCAGTTATGCCTCCCTGGTACCCATGCATCATGAGTTCATACCAAATAATCTAAACATTCGCTTGGGCTGCATGAGATGCACTTTATCCTTAAGGAACATTTACTGATATTAAGAACAGTCCTGTGCTATTGAGTGTCTCTACTCTATACTTTGTTTTTACAGTCAAAAGCGGACGTGTTAGAGGCCACACTGCAGCACATCCTAAAATAAACTAAGTTGAACATTACATTTGTTCATTTCAGTTCATGTATGACCTTTGTTTCACTTCTACATAAATCGTGAAAATCTCTATACTGTAATCTGAACCTTATTTGAAACCCAGCTCCTCCGCATTAATTTGTAAAGCCCAAAACCTCGTGTCCACTAGAAGTAGATTTACGCCTGTATATAGCACCTTTGTTGTTATATAAGTTTATTCCATCAAGCTGCTTAAGACGCGTTTCGGCGGAAGCCTCCGTCTTGCTCACTTCATCTGCATGAGTGACGCTGCAAGTTATATACATTTAAGCACATACACAGTTACATCACTGTGATTGGTTTCTCGTTGCCTTGGTTACCCTAGGGCTGACGGTATTCACAACAACAAACATAGAAGAGTTTTAGTTCAAGCACAATTGTAAATAATACACGCAAATTCACCAGAAATTACTAAAAAGATGACCCCTCAAATGTGCACTTGTAGTATTCTTGCAAAGTGCCTGATTACCAAATTAAATTAAGAAACACAGTAAATAACGTAAGTTACTACCAAGTAAAATCCTGGTTATATATATATTTGTTGTTTCTCCTCTGTGTATTATAACAACTGATGGTGAGGTATTACCAGCGCATAGCCCATATAGCAAATAGTGAAGAGAACATATATTCTTAAGTGGCTTTAAAGGAACCAAGGACAGCTACCATCTGACGCTGTCAGGAAACAGCAAATACAAAGTAATTGCTGTCACAATAGAACAAAACACAGAGGGTTCCCTGAGCACAAATGCACGTGTCTGTTAATATTACAGATATTATCCGTTCACAAATAATTGTCCATATCAGCGCATCCAAAGTATGAAAAGTTCTTATTTTTATTTTCTTAGTCCATGGATGTTCACGAAGACTTGTGGATACAGCAGTACAATCTTGGTACAGTACACAACAGCCAAACGCCAACACGTTTCGTCAAGGGCAATTACCCAATGACTTCTTCAGGGCTGTAACAATAAATATGTACCCAATTATAAACCCCATACAATGAGCTATTCGTTGGAGACCCTTGTTTAGAGTGTCATGAAATTACCTTATAGTGGCAAACTGCCAGGCACCATTCAAACACTGCAAAGGATCATGGCTGCAGTGGTGGACGCTTTCAGTAAATACCACTGTGAATAACAAGGTTTGCGTAGCCACAGAGGTATACATAAGAATTGGGAATGAGAGGAAGGTTTTCTTTAAGGTATCACAGTAAATCCCCCATAGAAAACCAAAGGCTCACACATTATTGGGATGCTTTGAAACAGTGTAGTGGGCGACCTAGATTAGAGAAGCAACAACTCGTTCTTGCTGTTTATTATTTTTGTTCAGGAAAAGACCATAAATAACTTTTTCTAAAGGGGACTGTAACTCTCCCCCACATTGGATGGAATACTTCTTGAAGTATGCCATGCAATGTGATATCCCCCACTACACAGTCTTATTCCATGTTTTTGTGATTTGTAAACACAGTGGTCATCAGTTAAGTCAAGAGTGAGATGAAATGTGATGTCATCCTAATGTCGTTGTCAGTTGTGATCTGTGACATTATGTGAGGTCGTGAGCATTGCAATGAGGAAGGGTTATGTTTGCCTTGCTCTTCTTAACTAACACATATGAGAAGTTTTTATTTTTTACATTGTAACCATTGCAGCTATTCAGCTGCAGTATAAGGCAATATTTTTCTTGTTACTTTACCCTCTCTTTACCAAAGGTTTTTCCTCAGTGAAGTTTAAAAAAAAATAATGTAGTAAAGATAATCTTCATTGTGCAGTGCGTATGTTGCTACTTAAAGCAGTGTATGAATATATTTTACAGGGTGTCATGGGCAATTGCTCTACACATTTATGTGCCATTTTTATAGTGCCAATCTATCCTGAAAACAGCTGAGCCCTGTAAAGGGTCAAAGGCAAGCATACTATCAACAGCTGATATTTGGGAGCAGAATTGCAGTGTTACTGCATTAAGTGTTCTTTACAGAGGTGCACCTTCAGCTCTTTCCTAAAGTTGAGCAGATTTGGGTTTGTCTGCTGTATACAGAGATATTGTTTTAGCTCCTGGGTACATAGATGGAAAAGGCCTGCTCCCTTGTTTTCTTTCTTTTTTATATTTTGTAGTCTCCATTATGATGATGTCCTGGCTACCAATGTGCAGAGAGCCACCAGGTATGGTGATCTTGTCTGCACAATAAGCCGGAGCACTAGTCGTGTGTGCTTTACAGATGATGCAGCTGGTTATGAAGATGGTGTGAGCTGACAAGGGATCCAGTGGAGGTTCATCATAATTTTACCATACTCACCTGGGCCCGTAAAACATTCATACCTTGAACTAGCAGTCCTGCCTGTGATTTACTAACTAATCACCTATCAGTACTTTGAGTCCTTTTAGGACTTATACCTGTAAACCATGACTTACCAATCCATGTCACCTTTGCTGTAAGTCCTAGGGATCGAATAAGGGTTTAGAATAAACAGGCAGTATTTAGACACATTTACCTTTCCTGTAATAACCACAGACTCGGGAAAGTTTTAAAAGCTTTATCTATGCAAGATTTTCTGAGTCAAAAAGGACACAATACCGTGGCCACAACATTTACAAGCAAGAATATAATCAATAGGACATAAAGTTTGTAAGAAATCACAGTAACGCCTTTAAACATTGGTACCTGGGAAGGGTGAGAAAGGGAAATAGTACAAGGACATACCACATGGATTATATTTACCTAGAATGGTGCAATGACCAATCCTGGTCACAGGCTGGGGCAAAAAGACCAGGGCTCCCGATTAATCAGGTGCCCACGGGACAGGACAGGTGCAGACCAGGACGGGTGATCTCAGCTAAGTGCAACGCCAGCGTCATACCCCTGTCTCTCAGAAAACCAATTAGTACCCTGACTGTGTAATCAATAATTTCCCACAACACCTCGATTCTTCTGATAGAGTGCTCCGCCAGCACCTCTGCTCTTGATCTCCTATAGCATGCGTTGGGTCTGTGACAGGTCAGCTACTTGGACAAGTCGGACAATTTCTCTATCTAAACCTACCGTAGTTATAGCATTTTGAGGGCAATGTACCACCCCTAAATGTTGCAAATCTACGTGTTCCCCCTTCAGGGATTGGTCAGACAGACAAGGAGAGGGCATCACACCATACTAAGATGAGATAATTTCATTATTGGTTTTAGTTGATTCCGGTTACCGCCCATCATTTATTTTCCCATGCACTTTTATTCCACCCAGCAATACTGTTCAACACATTTGATACATTTTATATAGCTTCAGTTCCTCCTGAGGTCAGAAGGGCATTTTCTCATAGACATCGTGGATAATATGATTCTTGGCTGGGATTCAATGCCAATGCTTCAGCAGCTTCGGAGCTAGAGTGCGCACGCGCAGCTTTTCCAAGATGGAGTTTGTATCAGTATTCAGGCCCAAGTACGAGCTAGCAGCAAAGTCAAAGAGAAACATATTAGAATACAAAAATAAATGAATGCACTGTATACCACTTATCTCTATTCTAACCCCATTACTTAATTTTAACTTTTGCATTCATAGTTAAGCAGTATGAACAAGCTTAGTACAAGCAGCAGCATAAGCATTAGCATGTGAGGTTTGAAGCAGCCATTTCTGGCACTAGTGCGCAGAAGCGAGAAGTTCCCACCAAAAGCATAGATTAGATACGTCACACCACGTATATGTGGCAGACGTATGCGCAGTAAAGTTCCTGCGTTTTCGGCGGCCATTTTTAGGACACTGGGTTATTGTTAGTAAAAGCACATTGTCCAGCTTCCCCATGATACTAAAATGTAGTGTAATGCAAATATTAGTAAACAAAACATGTTGATTAATTAATTACAGGTTATTTCGAGAGGGTTGAATACAAGCAAGTTTCGGTATATGTGAAACCTTGCTCCATCAATGATTGAGTTGATGTGATCATATTTCTTCAGGCCCTGGATAAGATGTGCTACCATCCAGATGTAAGAGTGCAAGGGCTTGAACAGCAGTTCTAAATTATTTTTTGGGAAGAAACTGTTTCACTTTCTTTAGAGGAGAGCTTGTACCAGACGATTTTTGGCAGTGTGTTTTTTGAGAGTGATTTAGGTGTCCAAGGTGAATCCTAGTGACTTGGCTATTAGGTTTCAGTTTGGTTGGAGCCATCAAAGCTAATGCCCGTCTGCCAGTTTTGTACTATTTCTTGCTTATTGTTGTTGGCAAATAAAAGAATTATGTTGTGATGGAGTTGAGCTTCAAGTAGGCGATGGACATCCGGTGTACATTAGGTAGAAGTAGTGATTGATGACTTGGATGTCTGGAGCAGAGAATGTTTTCAGCAGAGTTGTGTATCATCGGCGTATTGGTGAACTTTGATGTTATTATCTGCGAGTAGAACCCCAAGGTGTACTCCCATGTAGTTATTGAAGATTATGGGACAGGATGATACCCCGGAAGGCTTCACTGGTGAAGGGGTTATATTGAGTTGTGGACATGCCCATATGAACAAACTGGTGTCAGTGTGAACAATAAGAGGTGAACCAGTGAAATACATTGCCATTGAATGTCATTCTAGATTCAGTTGTGTGGATGAGGGAGTGATGGTCGCCTGTGTTGAAGGCTAACTGAGAGGTCCAGCAATATTAAGAGCCTGGGCTCATCTTCATCTCCAGTTAGGAGGGCAGTGTCCATGATGTCTGAAGTAATTGTCTCCATGCTGCAGCATGATCTGAAGCCAGATTAGTAGTCCTGTTGGAGATGGTTAGTATTAATGTGATTTTTGAGTTGAATGTAGGCTGATTATTTTCAAGCATGCTGATGAAAAGTAGGTGAGGTATGTGCTGGTATTTGGCAAGGTTTTCAGGTTAGGTTTCTTTAGGAGTAGTAGTATGGTGGCCTATCATGAGAGCTTCTGGAAAGATCCCTTCCATGATGGACGCATTGACCATTGTGAGTAGGGATGAATCTGTCTCCAGTGAAAGCTTTTAAGGACAGGGTTAAGATTTCCTATTCGCAGGAAGATGATTGGAAGGAGTTCGATATCTCATAAATATTTGCTAGAGATAGAGGTTCGAAGGATGACCATTGCAGGATTATATAAGTAAGAGTGTATGTAAGAGAAAAAGCAGGTATGGTGTTGATGTGCTGTCGTATCTTATGTATTTTTTCACTGAAGATAATGTTGCTGCATTGTAGTTGACTGTGGAGTATCAGATGGGGGAGTCAGGCAGGGTGTTGATGCAGTGCTTGATTGCCTTGAAAAGTGTTCTACTTCTGGTGATAGCTTCATTGATGATTAGTTATTGATCTTATAACCAGAGATTAGGCTTGCTGCCCTAGCTTTGACACTTGAGCTGACTATTCCATTGCACCCCTGTTCCATACACTGTAAATGCAGAAGAGCTGTCACCGTCATGGCTCAGTAGAAAGGAGAGTATCAGGTATTGAGCATTATTGGACTGAGGGACAGCATGGTGGCACGTAGATGAGACCGTCTGGATTTAATGGCTTAAAATGACCAACACGTTGCTGCAGAGGTCAAGGTGATGGAAAATATGGAAGACTCTATGCCTGTAGTGCAGTGTAAAAATGCCCGACCTAGAAGCACACCCACTGTCACATTTGGGCTATTGAATTAAAGTACTTCCACAAAAAGAAGTGCCACTTCCACCAGGAAACTCAAGGGTCCTCAAAGTAAAAGGACTACTGTGTTAACTGTTGCATCTATAATCCCTGTATGTTAGGGAATCGGGCACATGTCATTTCAAAATGGTGAAGAAGCCACTTGAAATTTTGAAATCATTATGCTGTCTTTCGATGTAGATTGGAGACATTAACTGCAGCTAGAAGGCCCAGCTTGGGGATCCCTCTTTGGAAAGGCAGTAGGCAGGAAGCCTCATTGATCAACACAAAAAATAAATTTGAGGATTTTAAAGTCACCGCTCCTAATTTACAATTCAGACTTAAAAGGATAGTCATCAAAAGATATGAGAGGGCGTCACCCATAACATATCGAGGCATGATTCATCATTGGCGTCCTCTCACACTGAGGTAGGAACAATGCCACTTCAGCGACCTGCACAGAGGGGGGGAAAAAATCCTCGAGTTCCTATAAATATTGTTTCAGGACAGCTACTTAGGAAATTAAGTATAGTTAAAAATACCTAGGGGTATACTCAAAGAATTCCTATTTGTGAGTACCCCTGTTATCCTTTACCATCACAAAAACTAGTCATCTGGTTAAGTGATTTACCTGTCCATTTTGCAACACGTTTCGACCTATACAACCGCCAAAAATGGTCTAAGGTCTTCAGGGTATTGCGATGTCCTAGTTCAGGTATCCAGTCAAACCATTCACAAAGAAGGGAATTATGAAGACCCTACCAGAACCTCGTTCAGATTGGTTAGAACCTAGAGGAAAAAACACAATATTAGAAGGACACGCTTAAGTGTCCCCAATTACTCTTAACTATTTCCAATACAAATCTTAAGAAAGAGTGCCCGTCATCTGTCTAAAATTGTATTGCATAACACAAATCCACAAATGACGGATCGCTGAACCTAACCTAGGTAGCGGGGGTTTCAGCAATGTGCGAAAACACATCCCTGTACTGAGAAAATAAAAATCCTTTTCTTGAGTCCCCTCACTCACCAAGGGTTTCCCCGAGGTGACATGCTTCATCATTGGGGCCATCCCAAACATCTACTGTTTGGGGCGTGCTGCGACTTGAAAAATTACGTAGGAGCACTTGCATGTGAAAAATGTGTAATTCAGTGTTGGGGGGAGTGGTGTAAAGTGACATTAAAAAAACCTAACTAGTGAGCTAATGTTTTATTCTTGCTCCTGGTTGGTATGGATAACAAGCATTTACAATGCAATGGTCTCGGCATTATTAAAGGTAGAGCTATTGGCATTGCTCATGACATATATATATATTTTTTAAATCATAAATAAATAGCATTGTCATTTACATTGCCAATAGCTTAATCGTTAAATAAATGGTATTGTCATTTACAATGCCAATAGCGTAATCGCTTGCATATGCATGACCTATTGCATTTACACCCACACAGAGCCACACACACACACATACAGAGCCATCTACAGTCATTCACGTAGAGCCACCCACACACACACAGCCACCTACACAGAGCCACCCTCACACAGACAGAGCCACACACACACAGACAGAGCCACACACACACACACAGACAGAGCCACACACACACACACAGACAGAGCCACACACACACACAGAGCCACACACACACACAGAGCCACACACACACAGACCGAGCCACACACACACACAGACCGAGCCCCACACACACAGACAGAGCCACACACACACAGACAGAGCCACACACACACAGACAGAGCCACACACACACAGACAGAGCCACACACACACAGACAGAGCCACACACAGACAGAGCCAAACACACACACAGACAGAGCCACACACACACAGCCACACACACACTCACACACACACACACACACAGACAGAGCCACACACACACAGACAGAGCCACACACACACAGACAGAGCCACACACACACACACAGAGCCACACACACAGACAGAGCCACACACACACACACACACACACAGAGCCACACACACAGACAGAGCCACACACACAGACAGACAGAGCCACGTGCTGCAGGTCCTTATATACAATATTTCTCACAAGTATGAGCGTATGCTGCGCTTGCGCAGTTGCAGGCGAGAACTAAAAAATAGACACTATCAACTTGTGGCTCATCGATTTTTGTACAGTAATCCCTCATTGTAAATTATTTAAAGTGAACAGAAACTCATTAAACACGTAAGTCATTTACAAGTAAACACAGCTCCAAAGGTTTATCAGTGCTGCTTCAGGCAAACTGCAATTTTGCATCAAGACAGCACAACTTAAATGTAAAATAAACCAAATATTCACAATTTTACGATGCTTTTGTTGATATTTGGCATCACCATTAGGCTGCTGTGTTTTCTCACCTTTTTGTAAGTGCCAGCCCTGCTGTGTTGAGACTTTTTGGCCAATTATATACTGTGTGACAGTGTGCAGAACTAAACCTTTTTAGTCTTCTGCTTGATAAAATAATATAGCCAATGTACTTGCAGAGAACATGTTCACATAGAGACATATCCTAGTACTCCTGACAGATCATGTTTATGGTTTCCCAACTCAATGGAACTGAATGGTCCTGCAAACTTGTCAGTGATCATGACATCAAACACAGATCCCTGCAGTGGATGCATTAGTCCACTGAGCCATTGAGACCTGATTGGGACACTAAGGGCATTGCAGCAGTACAAACATAAAGACATAGTATGCCTGAGAAACAGATGACTCAATTCACAAATGGTTTTCTGCACATAACTAAAAGTCATGTGAGGGAAATGTGGCACTTGTGCAAGTAAAATCAGAATGACTGATAAGTCAGGATCTGCGGGTACTCACATGTGCAGCTATAAATGCAGACAATGTGCGAGATCTGTGAATTTTCTGCAGTTGAAAGCAACACCCTAGGGAGGGGAAGTAGGTGGTCTCACTCGAATGTCATAGATGTGTGCAATGCATATAGAATGTACAGCCATGAGCCTACTCTTTGCGTATAACCGCAAACCTTTGCAATACTTTGACCACAATTTTCTACACTTCCAATGTATGCCTAGAGTTAACGATACAAGAGTAGGCAGCACAGAAAGTGTGGGAAGAGGTAATGATAATCCCCATTTTATAATATTTTACATAGTAAAATGTTTTCTATGGAAAAGAAATTATAAAGAAAGTTGGTGAAACACCACATGGATTTTCCAGAATTATAAAATGTACATTTGCAAATCCCAAATGTTGCACAGAATGTTCGGTACTCCTAGAACATCAGCCAAATTGTCAAACATCTCAGAAAACTGAAGGTTTATGCCCATAGAGATTTTATAAACTATGTTTATTGCTATTTCTACATATCAGACGTGCACATGGAAGTTGAACAGCATTATATTGACACATATGGTCCAGCAACTAGATAATGCAGCCAAGCGCAGCACTAAACCTTTAATCGCTGACGTGCTACCCCAAACCCATTGCCACAAAGATACCATACATTGTGTCATGGTAAAAAGTTATTTATAATGCTTGAAAACGGCGTGTTTGTTAAAAAGCGCTAGTTGTGTAAAAAGCCTTAGCCTGCTGTTCCGTGTCACCTCAACCCTGCTAGCACCCCCCCTGCTGTTCTAGTACACATTGTGCTCCCAGTGGGTGGTGGCCCCAGATTGTCCCCCCCCAACGCTCCAGTGTCTTAACACCCTTGAGGTCTCACACTCACGCTCTAACCAAACCATTTGCTGGAGCAGTCTTAATTTGAAAGGGGAGGGGGCATAAAGTTGCTGCTCTTGTGATAATTAAGGCTGCACCAATTTGCTGCAGACTAAAGTTTTAATTCAGGGTAAACCAGAGTGCAAACTAACGTCGGACTGGTTACCTTTAAAAAAACAAAAACCCACATACATAGGCATTGTCTCCACTTAAAAGCATGCGTGTGCTCACTGAATAGAACTAGTAATGGCCATATCTCTCAGTGTTATCAGAAATTACCACAGAAGAGACCAATTGCATTCCTGAAGCAATACGTACTTCGCTCTCCAAACTACGTTTTCGGAACTGATAAGTTGGCTTTGTTCTTCTGTCCGTAAATGACTCTTGACCATGTGTTTTTTTCCGTTTTGTGTCATTTTTGCAGAGCCGGGTATGGTGGCCATTGGCTTTTAGATGTTGCAGAATACGTGTATGTCAGTGTTGTTCTGTTACAGGGTTAACTGGCTATATGATTGCAGAGCCCATCATGCTACCACCGGTATCTAGTCAAGCTACATTTGCCCACTTCTCTCGTGAATCGGTAATTTTATCAGCACACCTGTTAGGGGTGGGACTGATGCCGAGTTACACTTAGATGATGAACAACTCAGCTTCTCCGATTTCAATGCAAGCCCCGTATGCACGTTTACATAGCGCTTCGAAGCACCCGCTGGGATGCAGGACCCCGCTAACGCAACGATACTAAATCAAAACAGAAAATACTAGGAGGCGAGACTTAGTATAAAAATAGAAGTTGGGACAGGGGAGGGAAGGTCGAGGGGGTCGGAGGCGCGCGTCTTTCATACAGGAAACGAGGGATCGGCGGAGTGGCCGGGTTACAGAGGCACGGGGCAGGGAGAGTGAGAGGGTGAGTGTGAAAGGGGCGTGGTGGAGAGGGGGAGGACGAGAGAGCAGAAGGGCGCGAGGCGGCGAGCAAGGGTAAAGAGAGGAAGAGCGCCCGAAAGTAAGATAGCGGGTGTAAGCCATATAAAGAGACCACGAAAAATGTGTATATTGAGAGCGAGGTGGGGTGCAAAAAGAGAGTGGGAGCGCTTGTGAGACAAAGGGAACAAGAAAGGCAGAGTGAGATCCCGCCAGAGGTGAGGGGAGAGAAAGATGAGAGCGTGCAGGTGTGAAATAGCATGTGCGAAACAGAGAAACCCCGAGAAATATATATATAGAGCGAGAGAGCACGTGAGAGAGACCAAGGTTGTGTGTGGGATGGTGATCCTGTGAAATTATATTTATACAATATATATATATATATATATAAATATATATAAATTGAGAGAGAGAGACTATGATTGTGTGTGGGATGGAAACCCTGCGAAATTCTATTTATAATATATATATATATATATATATATATAGTGCACACAGTCGATGAGGAGAAACGAGGGAGATGCGAAATACACTAGAAAATGGAGATTGAGTGTGACAGAGGGAACGAGTGGGAGGAGAGAGAGTGAAAGTGCGAGAGTGAGGGGGCGGTAAGAATACGAGGGAGGGAATGGAGAAGGATGTGGAGAAATAAAGGGAAGAAATGGAAAAGACAGACAAAACGGAGACAACGAGTGTGTGAGGGGAAAGACTCGATGTGAACCGGTGTGGAATCAGGTGATGCGCCTAGCTCTCAAAAGGCAAACCACTGAAAGCAAGCGCTACAAGCAAGGTCTGAGGGTGAAGCCTACACCCTTCCCATTTAAAAGTGTTTTTGTTTTATAATGGACCTGTGAGTTTCAGGTGCGTGTCTCACCTTCGCGCTCCACCTCATCCTTTCCACCAGCCCACGATTCGTCGACTGGCCTCGGCTTCACGCCGCTTTACCCGCTGCTCACCATCGCCTCTGCCGTGTTTCATCTCTCGCTTCTACAATCGTGAGCCCCACTAGCTCTCTCGGCAGGGGCCTCCTCTGTCGCCCCCTGCCCAGCCGCCACTGATCACTCCCCACACCTCTTCTCTCTCTTCCACTTCAGGCCCCTGCCTCCTCGCCCCCACATCTCTGGCTTTCGTTACATCTCTCTTTCTGGCCCCCTCTCTCCCCTTTGTTCCTCTCGTCTACCAGCGTCTGACTCGCCGCCCCTTTAACTCCCTCTTTCGCCCAAACGACGGATATCCAATATTACACCTCGAAATATCATATGTCCCACTTCCGCAAACATTAACACATCACCCACATTAAACTTGTAAATGTACACTGCAAACGGCTGGCCTTAACAATAATGATGTTTCACAATCGAAATCTTTTCATCAAACTGTTTACATATCAAATAAGAGTTCAGATTTGCACCCGGATTTATTTGTCGTCCCAGCAGACTTTAAAACAAAAGCACCCCCGGCTCGGATCAGAAGAGCCCAGAAACAGCGCTGTGTGAGCCCCTTTACCGGGAGAGCAAAACAGCCACTCTAGACAAGAGAGGAGCGCTCCACACGACCACGTTTCTCCGAGGCGAGGTAGAAATGCCTCGGAGAAACACACGGTCATTTTTCGATTCGGGGGCGTGTTTTTTAGGTTTGCGTGACGGATGACGTCACATATAGAAAGAACCTAAAAAACATGCCCCTGAATCCGAAGAAGACGGGGCTTGAACCGAGTGATGCCCCTCTCCTCCAATGGCTGGCCTCCGTTTAGGAAGCCAGCCAATGGAGGAGAGGGGCGGGTTCAAGCCCCCTTACTAAAAAACATTAATTCTTCGGAGCTCCGCCCCCACTGCTTACAGCAGTGCGACGGAGTCCTCGACCTAAAAAGGGGTTAATATTAGGAAAAAAGTAATTATGTGATTACTATCCCTAATATTTCATCTGACGAAGCAGAATAGAACATTAGCTCACTAGTTTGGTATTGTTAACGTCACTTTACACCACTCCCCCAACACTGCACTACACATTTTTCACATGTAAGTGCTCCTACGTAATTTCCCAAGTCGCAGCACGCCCCAAACAGTAGATGTTTGGGATGGCCCCAATGATGAAGCATGTCACCTAGGGGAAACCCTTGGTGAGTGAGGGGACTCAAGAAAAGGATTCTTCTTTTCTCAGTATAGGGGTGTGTTTTCGCGCATTGCTGAAACCCCCGCTCCCCAGGTTAGGTTCAGAGATCCGTCATTTACAGATTTGTGTTACATGATATATACTTAGGAGCGTAAACCTAACCGCAACCACCTTCTCCCTCTAATTTTTTGTTTTTAAAATCCTATTTTACCACGTGCCAAACAGTAAAAACAAAAAAAAAGTTACTCCAATTCACACAGCCATATTTATAAGATTATATGCAGTGTCAAGCGCACACAACCTGAGTTTATTCAATGGTTTGTGATGTGTTCTTTGATGGAAGGATAAGACCAGACTTTTTTTCTTTTTTTGTTTGTTCCTTTCCTTGTTTATTGTATCACAAAAATGGTATTCATATAAATGCAAACCAGCCGACACGTGTTTCGTCAAAAACGGGGTTGACCCGTGACTCTTCAGGGCTGTTGAAGTTAGGCTGAGATCAGTATCGTCGGACCGGTGATAATTCCAACCCGGTCCTAATCGGGCGTCGGTGAGTAATGTCCCCGTGTGCGCATGGAGATGGTGCTCCTTATACCCAGGAATGTTACTTGTGCCGCCGTTCAGTATACGGTCGGTCACAGACGGGCAAGCAAATCCGCTTGACCCATCGTTGAGGCTTGTCAGTAAGCCGGTTGCGGTGAGGTCTGTCAGTTCTCGAAAGTATGGTGGCCACCATCACCGGTCCGACGATACTGATGCATTTATATGAATACCATTTTTGTGATACAATAAACAAGGAAAGGAACAAACAAAAAAAGAAAAAAAGTCTGGTCTTATCCTTCCATCAAAGAACACATCACAAACCATTGAATAAACTCAGGTTGTGTGCGCTTGACACTGCATATAGACTTATAGAAGGCAGAGCTCCTCTCTCCCTTCTCTCTCAGAGAATAGGGTCATCTCTGATCAAGCTGCACCAACGATTTACAATCATATACAACTACCTCGAACCTACCAACTGGTGAGCGCCGTGCTATTTCTGAACAAAAACCCTACGCCGAACTTTGAACATATTTATAAGATTCTTCGACAATTACTTGAAGTAGCATTTTATTGCGACCAGTATGTCTGCATATATCAAACTTCACACTTACGCGAGTCATATTAAACTACAGGCTTGGTGATTGAGTGTGGGGGACATCTTCGTAGGCACACACTAATACACCTTTCTTTTTTTTTTTTGCAAAAAAGGAGAAAAAGTTTGCTTGTAACTGACACACAGCCAATAACAACGCAGCATTCCTTCTTTTAAGGCAGAGCATACAGTTAAGAAATGCCTCTCCTGCATATGTATTCTAAACCTTATAATCAGTCCACTTCTATTATGTGCGACCCCTTGTTTTTGCTGAGACACGCTTCTGTGCGTCTGCAGATATAGCTTACTCGTAACTAAACATAAGGCGAGACCAGGCATAAGGCCCGTGAGCACTTCGCACAGGCGTAATGGATAACATGCTCTTTTTCGCAGCTAAATGACTTGACTGTGTGCTCTATTCCGTGTTCACCCCCCCAGTCATCTGCTGGGAGTGTCTGTTAGGAATTATACGTATACAGACCATTGTCTTGTGGGGGGGGGGGGAGGCCCTAAACATTCACGTTGCCATCTTTTACTGGTGGGTGGGCGGTTTGCTTGTTGCCAAATTTGTGAATGCAGTTTTTGTAATGTAACAAGCATCATTATTTTTAAACGCCTGCGAGTGCATATATTGACACACAAACCGTATTGAGAGACATACGGATATTAATGTCACGTAATGTACAATAATTACATGCTGTCTCAACATTTTTTTTCAATGGCCAAACGTGCTATGAACCATCCTTGTCTCATAACAACCCTCGTAAAATGCGTCCTGCTCATATCACCATAGTGCCATACCCATGCACCCACTCACTCGTTTTACCTAGTAAGAGGCATGGGGAAGTTGAGGGGAGGGTGAGCAAACCTATATACACACACAAATGACAGTTGCCAGTGCTGTTCCTTATTGATATCCAAATATGTGAAACTAATTAAAATAAACGTAGCCCACACTATGTTACATAACCCTCTTACTTCGTCTGAAGATAGATGTTGTCATTGCATCTAGTGGGCTTTACTGCCACTCCCGTAATGTTTAAGGTCTGACCGCAGTGCCTATCTGATTATATAAAAGCATTTCTCAAATGCCTCAGGTGCCTAGAGAGTCGGAGATGATACGCTCGCCGGAAATGCTGTGCCCCAAATAGGCGTCCTCAATGGGAGTTGTAGTTCCCAACTGGTCCAGACACGCTTTGATCTGGAGCTGTGTCTTCAATGGGAGCTGTAGTCCGCAGTCTGGTGCAGACTCGCTCTGGTAGAAAGACGCTTCTTGGGAGGTTACTGTTTTATCCTAGGCTAACACTCCGAGGGAGAAACCCCTCCGAGTCAGAATAAAATGTAGGGTAGTATGGTCATTGCTGCCTATTAAGGACATATGTCTGGGTGCTTGATAGGAGATTCTCAGTTAGGTGGGGCCTAAGTTGTGTAGTGCCTTGAATGTGTATGTGAGGAGTTTGAAATGAGCAATTTTTGTATAAACAGCCAGTGGTGATCCCTGAAGTGTGGTGTTATGGGGTCTCTATGACAGAGGTTGAGGATGAGTGTGGCTGATGAGTTTTGGATGGTTTGTAGTCTTCTAGTGAGCTGCTTGGTGATCATTACATAGAGGGTGTTTCCTATAGTCCATTTTATTGCTGACTAAGGCGTGAGTTTTTCTAGGGTGGCTTGGGAGCACATCTTGAGGGTGTAGAAGCAGGCTGCAGAGACAGTATTGATTTGTGCAGTCATGTCCATTTTGCTGTTCATGATTATTCTGAGGTTCTTGGCGGGGGTGTGGGTTTGGGTCTGAGTTTGGCTGGCCACCAGTTTGAGTCTCATGATGTTCTTGCTGAATATCACTACTTCTAGCTATATTCCAAAAGGAATTCTACATAAGGTACTCAAAATTTCAGTTTACGTGCGACAATGTGATTTACTAAGGTAATTTTAATTTTAACGAACTTATCACTTGTTGTGCAAATGAAATTCACACTGCAATAAATCATTGTTTTAAAGTATGCTTCAAGGATTGCATTTGTTGCACTTTTAGCTCGTTAACACATTTTTCAGAGCAGTAGACCCAAGCTCTTTAATGTATCATTTTCTGACTGGAGTTTAGAAACTAAAAACAAATCATTTTACACCCAGGTAAAGATGTTAATATTTTCAATATTTTACCTGAAATTACGGTTTCCCCAGTCACATTCCCAGATTAGAAGCAGTTCGTGAAAGATAGTTACAAAGATTCCAATTCACAATTGAGGATTTTAACAATTTTTTATTACTCACTTTAGGATGTTTGTTTCTGCAAATATTTGCATCTTATCAGAGAGCATTGTGGGAGCATTATATGTAGCCTCATATTGTTAAACTTTGCAAACGCATGTATGCATTTTTATACTGGGACCACTATCAGCAGTGCAGTCGTCCTAACTTACAAAATTTCTTTGGAGTGCACATAAATACCATAAATACAAGTTCGAATATCATTAACACGTGGACACAAATATTCCCTTAACTACAGACAGTGTCCTTCCTTGATCCATAATGTGGTAGCTGGAAAGCAAGATTGAGGAGTCTTTTGCTGTCAACTAAAAAATGCATACAGGAAAAAAAACGTTTTGCTATACTATTACTTCGAAGCATCATCTACTAAAATATTTTGATGCATGCTAGTATTCCCAAAACATATTCATTTTTTTTTTTTTTTTTAAATCTCTTTATTAGCATCAGATTGGTCCGTGCAAGCATACAAGTACACAGTAAATGGAAAATCAGTGGAGCCAGTTGCAACAAGATTATAGGAAACATGAAAAGAAACCATCAATGGTAAAGCCAATAGGCCTGACATTGGTGGTTAGCCTTTTGTTTTTGTCAAAGCGTGTCTTTGTTCTGACTTGATTTTTGTAAAACTTTATAGTTGTGGTAGCGGCCAGTCCCTCACCATTATAACAAACATTTGCAAAAATCAGTAATATTTTTGAGTCTGAAAAAGCACACATTTCCACAGTAGTCTCCGGCACTGAGCAAAATTACTTTCTTGCCGATCTGCTCCTTGTGAAAGAACAGAATCCTGTCACTCCCAGTGAAGCCAGTCTAAAGAGCTAGGCAGAATTTTACTAAAAACCAAAGCTCTTGGTTAACTCCAGCCCTAATTTTTATTTTTTTTGATGATCAATTTTTATTGAAGTTTTCAACACAAATAAGTTCATTAATCGTAAGTCACACAGTCCAATTATAAACCCCTGTCCCTCCCAAATGAGAACACAAATCGTATCAGTCTGTTCAGAATAAATAACTAGCACCCCCGTAGCACACTGAGTAAACGGGTCAGGTCCAATCATGATGGTAACAAGCCAAACCATTTGCCCCATACCTTACCAAACATCTCTGGGCATCCCCGAGCTTCAAAGAGGGCCTCCTCCTGCACCCCACACCAATCCACCCCCTCCTCCATTTCCGTAGTGTCGGTGCCTCTGTCTGGGACCATTTAGCTGCGATGTCTCGTTTCGCCACCGCCAGGGCTGTTCCCAGGAAGAGTTTATCGGCCCGGGAGCCGTCCAGGCCGTCGAACACTCCCAAAAACAGGCGCCTTGGGTCGTGGGGGACCACTCAACCCAAAGCCCAGGTAAGTTCCAATTCCACCCCTCCCCAGAATGGATCCAAGGCCGGACAGAGCCACACCATGTGATAGAAGTCAGCTGGGTGTCAGCACACCAGGTACAGGCCGGGGAGGTCCTCACACCTGCTCGAAAGAGGCGGACCGGTGTGAGATACGCCATGTGAAGGAAGTAAAGCTGGACCAGGCGTAGTTTGGAAGGTGTGGTTAGGGATTTGGGAGCCATCAGGGAATCCCGCCAGTCTGCTTCGTCTAAAGGGCCCACCCAACCCTCCCATCGCTCTTTAAGGCAATCCAAGGATGTGGGGCAATTAAATAATCAGGGCGCGGTATATTCGGGACCCCCCCCCCCCCCCCTCCCCAGGTTACCCAGCATGACTTGAGCCTCCAGAGGACTAAACTCCAGAAGAGAGGTGGGTGTTGGGAGGTGTATGTAGAGGGCGTGGCGGAGTTGCAAGTATTTATAGAACTGGGAGTGTAGGAGGGCGTGCCTTTGCTGTAGGTCAGAGAAGGAACGTATGTGGTCCCCTACCCACTCGTCTCCCAACAGAGATATCCCCACCAGGTCCCAGCGGCGGAAACCCTCCATGGATGAGGTCTCCCCCAACCAGGTGCCACACCATAGGGGCGTTTGCCTAGTCAGTTTCTGATCCCAGTGTACCATACGGAGGGCAGTGCGCCAGGCCATAAGGACCGATCTGGTAATTGAGGGCACAGAGTGCGGCACTGGGGAACCATATAGGAAGCCCTGTATCTGTGCAAAGACTAGGACAGAGAGCTCCACTCGGTAGGCTGGGTCGGACCAGCCGCCCGCAAACCAGTCATGAATCGCAATGAGTTTTGTGGCTAGGTAGTAAAAGTAGAGGTTGGTGACTCCCATGCTGCTGTCGTAGGGGGGGACCTGGCAATGGGACAGGGACAGTCGTGATCGCCCACTCCCCCACAGGAACCAGATGAGCGCGCTATCCAGTTCTTTGTACCAGCTACTCGAGAGGGAAATCTAAGTGTTCTGCAAAATATAAAGAAAACGGGGAAGGATCATCAGTTTGAAAAGGGCGCTCCGGCCTAATGGATTAAGGGGACGGGACTGCCAGTTCCTAAGATCGGTTTTCATCCGGGTGACTAGGGGGGGCAACGTTAAGGGCCCACTTTAGCTCAAGCAGGAGGGTCACCCATATACCCAGGTACTTGAAAGACTGCCTCCGGAGGGGAATCACCGCCTGCCAGTCGAAGCATGCCCGGGAGGGGTGAAGGGGGACCAGTGTGGATTTCGCCCGGTTCAGGCAGAGACCCGAGACTTGCTCAAGAGCAGAAAGGGCCTTCAGAGACCTAGGGCCGGAGTGCTCCGGATCGGCCAAATAAAGCAGAACATCGTCTGCATATAGAGAAATTTTGTCCACCTGGCTCTGATCCCACTTCCAGCCCTGGATGAAGGGGTCCTGCCCTATTAGCGCCGCCAGGGGCTCCATCGCCAGCGCGAATAGGAGTGGTGAGAGGGGGCAACCCTGGCAGGTGCCTCTCCGAATCGGAAATGGTTTGGAGGACGCGGCGTTGACTGTTATAAAGAACCTGGCTCAGGCGGCAGAAGGGGTGGCCGAAGCCCATCTTCTCCAGAACGTCTCCCAAGTATCCCCAGTCCACTGTATCAAAGGCCTTCTCTAAGTCAACAAGGTGAAGGGCCAGATATGGGGAGAGGCGATGTCGATGAGCCAGTGCGAGGTGGAGACGGCGGATACAGTGACGGGTACCCCTGGCCGGCATGAACCCGCATTGGTCGGGATAGACCAAATCCTGCAGGAGGGGCCAGAGTTTTTAGGCTATGGCAGTGGCAAAGATTTTTATTTCTGTGTTTATCAGGGAGATGGGGCGGTAGTCGGAGCAATCCAGGGAGGGTGGTTGTGTCTTCGGGATGACCACGATGGTCACCACGTCAGATTCAGACGGGAAGGACCCGACATCGACCACCTGGCGGAAGAGCTCTGTCAGATGGGGGACCAGATCGTCGCGGAATGCTGAGTAGTATTCTTGAGGAAATCCATCAGGCCCTGGCGTCTTGCCGGAACGTAGCAGGGAGATGGCTCCATAAATTTCTTCCGAGGAGAGAGGGCCGTCTAGGGCATCCGCCGTCTCTCTGGGGAGACACGGAAGGCGTAAGTCGGAGTCTGTCATCAAGTCAGCGAGGGAGGCTCCGGGGGGGCGTGCGGTATAGAGGCCCTCATAATACTGTGCGAAGGTTTGCGCAATGGATGAAGATGTCACATGGCGCGTCCCATGGACCGTTCGAATCTCGGGGATGATGCGGTGGGCTCTGGGGTAGGATTCCAGATTGTGGAGTAGTTTCCCGTTCTTGTCGCCCCAGCCGTAGATGCGGGCCACAGAGGAGCGCCAGAGCATTTTGTCCGACTTGAGGGAAAGTCGCCGAATCTCATCCCGGACTAGCGCAAGCTGTATAGAGGGGTCGGCAGCATCCGTAGCCCTTTCAGCTTCTTCCAAGCGAACGGCTCTGGACTCCATCTGTGCTAGCTGGGCGGTCTGGGTCGCGCGTTTGGCATGCATGAGCCCCTTGGCGACTCCGCGGAGCACTGCTTTACCCAGCTCCCAGAGCGTTCCCTGCGAAGGGACCGACCCTATGTTGGCGGAGAAGTAATGTCGAAGCTCCTGACCGAGGGAGTCCACCAGTCCGGGGTCCTGCAAACCACGCATTTAGGCGCCAGGTTGTCTTGGGGCCTGTGGTCGGAGACCCAATGCGGAGCAAGATGGGGGAGTGATCAGAAATTCCTCTGGGAAGAATCTCTGCCCCTGACACCAACTGGCAGTCCGTGGCGGGCATCAGTATTAAATCTATGCGAGAATGGGTGCGGTGGGCGGCTGATGTATGAGTATATTGTTCCCTTCGGAGGTTCCACACTCTCCAGACCTCGCAAAAACCCATTGCCGAGGTCCATCCCACCAAGCTTTTTGCAGAGGCAAGCCCCTGCGCCGAGGGAGGGCCCGACACATCCCTGGAGGGTTGGAGGACCGCGTTGAAGTCTCCCCCAACGACGGTGAGGCCCTGGGGAAGGGAGGAAACTACCTGCGTGAGGCGCCGGAGAGTGGATGATAAGAGTGCTGGAGGAACATAGGTGCAGAGGAGATTCAAGGGGTTACCCTCAATCAGTCCCGACAAGGCCATGTACGTGCCCTAGGTATCAGTGATGGCGTCGATCACGGTGAAGGGAAGTCCTCACTTCAGAAGAATGGCCACCCCTCGGGAGCCTCTGGTAAAACCGGAGTGCCAGACCTGGTCGAACCCGTATCTGGCCAGGATTTGGCACTGGGAACCCAGAAGATGAGTCTCCTGGAGGAGAAGGGCATCAGGCCTGTGGCGGCGGGCACCCCGCAGCACCGCGGTTCGTTTGATTCGATCAAGGAGGCCGTTCACATTCCAGGAGAGAATACAGAGGGGGGTTCATAGGCACGGGTCATGTTTGGAAGTGGGATCTGGCGTGTAGTGAGTGGGCAAAGAGGAGCCCCTCCCGTCAGAGGGAAGGGTCCGGCTAAGTCCTGGGCTCAGGGGCCTAGCTAAGGAAGACAGAGGTGCGTGTGGCGGCCGAAGAGGATAGTAAGACGTGTGACTACTCATAAAAACAGAACAAGGCAGCCCGTAGGCGGCCAACAACAACCAAATCCTGAGAGACAACGGTCTCTCCCCCCTCCCTCGCCCCCCAACTCCCCCCACCCTATACTTCAGAACAGGAAGCATCTGTCGCCCTAAACTAAATCACCAATACCTCACAAGGAGGCAACCAGCTAAGCTAAAACGGTTAGCAGCCACAAAATCGGGACATGGCTGAGTCGGACCCCCCCATGTGTTCGGATAAATGTTAACAGCAAATTAAAGGAAGAAGAAATGGACATGTATCTGCGGACTAAGGTGTTCGTGCTCAGGATTACGGCGCCATAGACACCCCCACAAACCAGTCCGGCAAGCTCCGAGTGAGTCTGTGCATGAAGTCAGAGGCATATGTATCAGTGAGGAAATCCAAATTGGAGCTGCAGGCTCCGGCGGCCGTGCTGTTCATGGTCCGATGTCCACGTCTGACCCTTGGATCACAGGGCTTCCGGACAAGTCAGAGTCCGACGCAGCTCGTCTCATAGTCTCACTGGGTCCGGGGACACTGCCCATGTCCACAAAGGAGGAGACCAATGGCGGAGGAGCGGATCCCCGCTCCTGGGTCTGGGTCGGAAAGCGCTGGGGCCGCGCCACTGGCGATTGGGAGCCGCCACCTCGACGGCCAGCCTTCCTCTGGGATCCCGTCCGGCATCTCCTGGGCTTCGGTGCAGTTTGATTCACTTGCTCCGGGACCCGGGCCTAATTCTTAAACAAAGTAAAAAAAGTGTACTCCTTCATTATTGCAGATTTACAGCTTTCATGAATTCACAGAAGTAGGGCAGGAAATCGTACGAAAATATTTGTGAACTGTATCTTGGCACGAGCAAATATGCATGTGTATTTATCGGTCATGCAAAAATTGGTTGAGTGTTTACAATTTTACTTTTCCTCCAACCTCTTTTTTCCCTAACAGTGGCAGAAGTTTTATTTCTGCCATTGGTAGGAGAAAGATTCCAGCCTTTCTCAGTAAGGGAAAAGATTGGAGGAAAAAGTGGTGAAAATCCCTAAAACAAACAAGTTGCAATGGTGTGAAAGTTAATAAAATATTTACCTGTCCATGGGGCAGTTTGCTTCATAAATCTACTTGTCCTGTAACAAAATTTGCGTGTCCCTTTGGTGCCATGTAGGGCAGCGGCAAATTATGGCAGCAATCTCATTATATTAGAGCTCTGATATAGCCTCTGAGTATGCCAGGGCTCATACTATAGTAGTGTTTGAATATTGCAATCCTCTTATGTTGCCACGTTTACTCTGATCTACATACTGGGGCTGAAGGTAGCGGTAAGCAACAGTTACAGAGTTAGAATGACCTTTTGAGCCTGTGCAACCCTATTAACTTGCATGTTTTAAGGGGTTTTATCAATTCTTTTCTAATCTTTTCCCATTCTGAGAAATGTATGAAATTTACTCCTGACAATGGCAGTCATTAACCTTCTTCCAGAGTTGGGAAAAAGTGCATATCTACACATGCATATTTGCTCATGCTAAAATGCAGTTTACAAGTATTTTCTAGGAGTGCTATTTCTTGTTCTACTTCTGTAAATTATTGGGAATTCACGAAAGCTGTATAGCTGCACTTAGCACTTTTGAGACGTTCTCTAATAATTGGGCCCCTAATTTGGTCTGGCGTTCACCATGACCTTTTGGGTTTTATTACAATTCTCTTACTCGCTCACTAAGAATGACGGCATTCTGCTCTTTCACAGGGAGCATATCGGCACACAAAGTAGTTTTGTTCGGTGCCAGTAACTACTGTGGCAGTGTGTGCTTTTTGAGTCCAAAAACATGTTTTGCTTTTGCCAATGTTTGTTATAATGGTGAGGGCCTGGCATCTCCCACACCAATAACCATGCCAAAACAATTCACACATTGACAAAACTAAAAAGCTGATCACCAATTCCAGACCTACTGGCTTTGCCAATGTTTGTTTACTTGTTTCCCATAATCTTATTGAAACTTGTTACACTGATCATCAATTATGAATATTTTTGGGAGATACTAGCATGCATCAACACATGTTATTAAATGATGCTGCAAAGAAATACAACCTGAAATTTTACAGTAGTTAAGCAAAATGTTTTTCCCCTGCTTTCATTTTTTATGAACATTTTATTTTGAAAGCAAAGAATCAATCTTGCTTTCAAGCTTCTGCAAATATGTGCATAAAATCAGAGAGCATTTTAGGAGCATTATACATAGCCTCATATTGCTAAACTTTGAAACATGTGTACACATTTTTATACAGGTACCACTGTCAGTAGTGCAGTCAGAGCTTACAGCGCTCACCCTAATAATAAAGGCTTTCAATTAATGAACCATAAATACAAGTTTGAACAGCATTAACACATGGACAAAAAAATGACCCTCACTGCAGACTGTGCCCTTCTGCAATCCATAATGTGGTACTGCAAACTGGCAGGCAAAGGGTTTGTGCTGCAGGGGGTTGGACTTGCTTGTCCCAAGGATAAAATACACATGAAAACTTGTTGCCCATGACCCCACACAGTATGTCCTGGGCGTTGGGCTATAGGATTTCCACATCCCTGAAGTTGATAGGTTTGCAGAGACCCTATTTCCAGTCCTGGAACTATAGCTTAATGCTACCTCCAGCCCCAGTATATAGATCTGTGGAAAGATGGCAAAATGCAGGAATTGCTAGAATTCACACCCTAGTATATATAATATGAGTCTTGGCATAATCAGAGAGACTATTATAAGTCTCTTATGAAATGAGATTGCTGCCATAATTTATCGCTGCACTGCGTGACACCAAAGGGACAAGTGGATTATTTTACAGGACAAGTAGATTTCTGAAGCAACCTGTCCCATGCACAAGTAGATATTTTATTAAATTCCACAATCCTGGAAAAGCATTTGCACGTGACCTAATATATATGTTAAGAAAGGTTTGCCTGATGCTTGGAGACGCACTTGTTTTTCAACTCACTTTGTCATACATACACTTTTGGAGAAAAAAATCTGCTGAGCCTTTGAAAGTTCATTTTTGATGAATCAGTTTCTCCCCCACCCTGGAAAAAGTTTTCTTCTGCCCTTCAGAAGTACCCGTCCAGTCGTTAGGTTTCGCCTGCGTAGGCTGCGCATGCTCAGTCTCGCTGGCGAGATCTTATGATCTTGAGGAGCTTTCACTAGCGGGCTTTAAGCCCTGCCCCTCTTTCCCATTGGCCGGCGTCACCGTTTATGCTAAACGGTGGCCAACTATTGGGAAAGAGCTTGTGGTGACGTACAGTTTTCTCTTTTTCGTCCGTCCCACTTGGACAGACTACCCTGACTTCCTTCTGCTGCAAAAGGTTTGTTATCTTTATGAGTGGGCCACACACATGGTCCATAAAGATAATAAAAACCTTTTACAGCTGAAGGAAAGCAGGCCGAGGCCGTCCAAGTGGGACGGCAGAAAAACAGAAAAGTGTACGTCGTAGCGAGCGCTTGTTTTTTTATTGCTCTTCTATATAAAGTAAACTCTGCCCAAGCACATTACAGCGTTCTACAGTGAGAACTAGCTACAGTACACAAGCTCCGACTCTTTATTTAAGCACGAGGTGTTTAAGTGTTTAGCCCAAGACCAGGTTATTTTGAGTCAACGCCCAGAACCTGGATCCAAAGTCGGCAGCTCTGACTGTAATGCCGTATCGTCTCCATATGTCATAAGTTGTTTAATGGCACACCTCTTGTTTTAGTTATTAGGAACAAGCCAAGCCCCCAGCTGGGACCTGGCTCCCCAACTGAAGGGGTAGATTGACCACTTCTAGGAACAGGGCGCAGGCGGTAGATCATGATGTTAGCTACCACACATACTAGAATTATTGGGAGTTACAATGCTCTACCCTCTAAAATACCAAAAATGGGCGAGGCTGGCGCACGTGAAGAACAGGCAGCGACCACTGGTAAACAGCTGCTGGGCGACACCAAGGTGCGGGAAATAGAAGGTGGCTAGTAGGGCAAGTTCCTCCTGGATGGGCCTACAAATCTCTCTTTGTGTAGACTGTCACTTGGGGCTACCTAGAATCTATACAGAGATTAATCCGCTGCCCAGAGAACTCTTTGTTCGAAGGTGACAGTACCAGGAGCCGAGACTGACGTAGGAGGCGGAGCTGGAGTGGAAAGCAGTACCTACATGCCAGCAAGAGAAAGAGGACATAACAAACATGACACCTACACAGAAAGAGGACGAAAAGTAACATTTATGAGCATGGCAGTGCATCCCTTTAATAATAATAAAAAACACATATTGCCATCATTTTGTCATGATATAAACGACAGAACCCAGCTCCAAAAACACAGAGCGCGTCACCTTTTTGATGTAGTTTTAGAATCGGCGAATGGCACATTAACGCCAATCTGCTGGAAACGGGCGTGCAAGGGACGCATGTTTCAATCTGAAACATTAACTGTATTCAGCTTGACAAATAGCTGTATACAGCGTCATCTAAGTGACTCATAAGATGGCTGCCAGGCACGGTTCATTTTTATCAGGGTGCTTCTAGGTTGAATGGGCTTTAAGTTTCGACGTCTTTTCTTTATGGTTTCTGGTGACATAATCTGTGTACCTACGTCATCACTTGGCGCTGGTTCGGCGTGTCCCACAGAGCGAATCATGGAGCGCGCTGGAGCGGCAGAGTGTTGGAGGCAGAGACGTTCGGGCTGCGGCAGGAAATGTAAGTGTAGGAATAGGCTAGGGCGATGTAATCCGCTAGAGCAGAAGCACTGAATTTAAGTAGTGATGTCGTAGAAAATGCACGCGGAACCCCGTCCTTCAGTCTTTCCTAGAATCCATACAGGGGATCCATGTTTACGTACTTTTGAGCTACTTGTATTCAGGACTGGAGTGATTTGGAAAGATTGGCACTGAGTAGCACCCATTACTTTTCCATCGGTGCAGTTGTTCTTAGGGTTTTAGAATTTGTGGACCCAATGCCCCTCTGATTTTTAATCCTTCCTGCTTGCGCTGTCATATGAGTTTCATTGTGTTTTGCATTTTTTGGGGGCATTCTACCGTTGAGTCGAGATGTGGTTGATTATTCTGCTAATGGCAGGGTGGCAAAGCCCTCTCCTGCTGCCTTAACTACTACGGTTTTGTTGACTATTCTCTGTGTTTATAAGTTGCCCTACAATGTAAAGCGATTAAGGCAATTGAGGGGGCAGGATGTTATGATGTTAAAGATCTAATGTTGCAGCCACTCTGAATCCTGCCCTACTACATCTCATACCTCGGACAACAAGGCAGGAAAAGTGAAAGAGGCAGCGATGAAGGGAGGGAGGGAGACAAAATAATGACAAAATAGATCAGAGAAATCTGCAGGTATAGGGAGAAGAGGAGCTAGGCCAAGTCGCAAGAGATAGGAAAAGTGAGACAGAAAAAGGCAGAGGTTCGCCTGGAAAGAAAGAGTTGGAGAAAGGTTAAGAAAGAAAGGCTGGAAAAGAGACACCAAGTGGATATTTTAGAGGACAAGTAGATTTATGAAGCATCCCGTCCCATCGTAAAGTGAGTGATGGCGTTCTGCTCTTTCAGAAAAGCACATCCTCCTAACACAAATTAGTTTCCTGCAGTGTTAGGGTCTACTAAAACTTGCTTTTTGAGACCATTTAAAAAAAAAAAAAAACTTTAGCCAGTTTGAAATTTATTTTGATGAGGCTTTAAAGAATAATCAAAAAGTCTACTTCGGCTATTGGAATCTTAAAAAAGGTAGACTCACAAATTGAACTCTTTTTAAATTGATTCACAAAGTACTGCAATTCGGTTTGTTTTCCTTGAGAAGTTCCCGAAATGTTGGCAAAATATTTTTCCAATTGGCATATTTCCTTTCTGATTAAGGATATGTTAAGTCTTAGATTTACTATTTGAAAACGTTGTTGTTGTTGTAGGTTAAGTTCAAGCATTTTGTTGTGCATGTTAATTTATGTGAGTTTGAGCTGTGTTGTGTTTGTGATTGTGCCATAGTGAGTGTCTAATTTGTGTTGGTTTAAGACAAGGTATTACTAAAGCCGATATAGACTGGTTGTTGAGGTGGTAAAAACTCAGTTATGTGACTTGGAGCCCAGTTGCGGGTCGAGGTGTTCAGATATTTGTGTACGATTGGTGTATGGTCCTTTGTACGTTCAGTGTATTCTGGTACGTTGTGGTGGATTGGTGTCATTTACATTTTTTAGTGTAGACCTATCTAGTGTTGAATTGTTCTATGTGAGACCTCATGTGAGACATTTAGTTAAGACCAGGACAAGATCAGAGACTGCAGTAATTGAATAATTGAAGGTGCTCTCTCTACTTGAAATCAAATGTTGCCATTTCTCATTATATCTCTTATTAAATATATATCACATGGTCTTTTTTTCCTACTTCATGCCTTACCTCACTCTTTTAGCCACCACAACTGTTGTAAAGGCCACTTTATGTACTTTCTGCCCCAACGTAGCACTTTGAAGTGGTCTTAGAGTGTTGCAAGCACTATACAAGCAACCAGTATAACTATTCCTTTTTCCCTTGTTCTGGTCTCCTCGTTCTATTGCATGTCCCTCTCCCCTTTCTCTTTCCTCCAATCCATAAAAGATGTGCAGTAGTTTTTTTGAGCCATAATCACATTAATGCACCTGCACATCACGCTCCAAGATTGCCTATACGCCTATATTTGCGCAGAATGAGCTAAATCATAAACTGTATTGTTGCTGAATTGTGTTTTAATATATACATCAGAATGGGAGCGCGGTAAAAAACTGATTCTACTGACCAACTTGATGTGCTTTGCCTGAATTTCTGCACTCTGTAAACCCAATCTCCACTGTTCCATGGTCACTGTTCCCATTAATGTGCATGAAGGGGTGGTTATGTTAAGTTTTGTAACTTATTGAGCAGAAAAATGAAAAGGCCCCTCTTTAGTTATGCATCTTGGTCAGCTCACCAGATTGGGAAGACTACTGATGGGCTTTTATGGATTATGGGCTGTGCAGTATTGGAACATTAGTATGAACGTATTTGGCCAACGTTCTGGTTTCTGTCTCATCTCTGAAAGGTTGCACCATATTGGTTATTCACTGAGAATGTAATTGAAAAGAGACAGCATGTATCTGACTGACTTTGGAGAGCAGCACAAAGCCTACCTCTGGTGTGATATCATATCCTAGTTAACTGCTAGCCTGGTTTTAGGTTTAAATCTTTTAATTGTAATTATTACTTTGTTCACAGTTGCTTTGGTTACATCACATTTGATTGTATCCAGCATCTATACATTACATCCTCTATTTCAACTTTTAGCTGTAGATACACATTGAAACGTTCGTCGAATATCATGTGATGGCATATCGATTGTAAATGCTGTCCATAATAACCCCAAATGAAAA
Organism: Lissotriton helveticus; assembly: GCF_964261635.1. Lineage (NCBI taxonomy): Eukaryota > Metazoa > Chordata > Amphibia > Caudata > Salamandridae > Lissotriton > Lissotriton helveticus. The sequence continues at coordinate 598,697,476 of NC_136068.1, read as the reverse complement.
ACAAACTTTTAAACACTCCTCCCCACCCAGGTATTCTCATTTCCAACTGTCACTATAAACCGATATACGGAGGTGTATCTAAGATGGGTTCCAATATACGTTGTGGGTCTATGTCTGTACTCGTTAGTCTAAGGAGGCGGAGGTGTTTTAGGCATGTAATTTTGTAAAATTCCGTTGCTAGGAGAGTGAGGAATGGATTCCATACTTCCTTAAATGTACTTTCAGAGTTTGCCAAAGTAGCATTGATTCGCTCCACCCCCAGTACATACCATAATCTATGAAGCCACCCCAGATACGCTATTGTTGTTGACGTCCCCCAATGTGATCAGATGTTCTAGAGTGCTACCCCCAATGCTATACCCATCTGTCTCACCCTACGAGATTTTAGGGGGAATGTCCATGAGTTAGGTAGTCCCAGTATAATGTAAGCCGGAAATTGGGGATCTGCGTATCAAGCAGCTGATCAATCTCATGTAATACTTTGGGCCAGTAAGATGCTGATACGCTACACTCCCACAGTATGTGCAACAGGGTACCATCCTCCCCAGCATGTAGGACTTCGATCTGGGTTCCCTTTGTTAAGCCTCAATGGCGGCCTGTACCAATATGTTGCTATTTTGGTACCGGTCTCAGTGCTGGATGAATTTTGCGCTGGATGCCTGGCCATATCCATATAATATATGTCCCCCCCCCATTTCTTATTTGATAAGTCCCTCCCTATCTCCTCAGCCCAGCATTTCTGACTAGGTGTGGGTTGCATGTGAGCGGGCTGGCGAACATGGCATAGAGTTAGGAGGTCCAATTTATTTTCATTGCTCTTTGTGACCTACCATTTTTCATATCGTCAATTTTCTACTGACTTGCGGGTGGATGTTGGGTTGGAGCAGCCAGTGTCTCAACTTCAGGTTTCGCAACCGTTCTGACTCTATCAGTGAGTAGTCTTGACATAGTTGTGGGAACAATATAATCCCCTCTATGTCCTGCCGTGCAGGGTGTAGCTTGCCATACTGCAAATGCCTCACTCTCAGTACCCTCTGAACATTCCTTATTTTCAAACAGTGGCGTCATCGGAGTGGGAAATCAGTTCTCGTTTAGTGGCCACCCCACCCCATGCCTCCATCACTGATTTTGGGATTGGTGACCGCAGTAAACTCCGTGGTCTGTCAGTTTTCCCTAAAAAGGGTACCTTCCATGACTGGAGTCCCTCTATCGCCCTATCTTGGAACAGCCATATTTTTTCTGATTCCTCTCTACTCCACTCGATCAAATATCTCATCTGAGCTGCCCGAAAGTAGTCCATGAGATTTGGGATCCCCAGCCCCCCATCTTTTGGGGTCGGTAGCCTAATTCTCTATGCATACACAGACGCGTGCCCGCCCAGACAAAATGGAGAATGTCTTTTTCTACTGAGGCAATAGTTCCTTTAGGCGGAGAGACCGAGAGTGTTTGTAACAAATATAGTTCTTTAGGCAAGATTGACCTCTTGATAGCTGCTATATGACCTAGGAGTGAAAGGTGGGGCTATCTCAGCCATCCAATTCCTTCCAAATCTGTCGGGTCAGTTTGGTGTTGTTCAACCTGACTTTTTGCTTAATATTGGGGGCCAATATCCCCAGGTAAGGGATTGATTCAATTGCTTGGGCCACTTGGAATCGTTTACCCCCTATCGACGAGCCCCTGGGTGTTCCTGATAGGCAGGGGGCCTGCGATTTGCCTACGTTTAGCCTACGTTTACCCGGAATCCTGAGGCTTTGCCAAAGACCTCCAATTCTTCTAAAAAAGCTGGTAGCAAACTCTCGATTGACTCGAGAGGCTAATATATCATCCGCATATAAGCTGATTGAGTGAAACCCCTCCCCCCTCTCTCGCCCCCCCAAACGGGATGCCCTTGATGTTAGGGTCGTCTCTGACCCTCTGGGCCAGCGGCTCAATGTATACGGCAAACAGGAGGGGCTACAATGGGCACATCTGCCTGGTTCCTCGTTGAATGGAGAAGTGGTGAGAGGAGATGCCATTCACCCTAATCAAAGCAGTAGGAAGGATATAGCAACTCGCCACCCAGGATCTAAAGCGGTCCCCCAAACCGAAGTAGGCCAATGTTTTTGCCAGATAACCCCAGTCTCCTCGGTCAAACGCTTTCTCAGCGTGAATAAGATTGTGTCCCGGTTTGTCTGGTGGGCCTTATCAAGCAGGTGTAGAATCCGTTTGGTGTTGTCCCCACATTGGCGGTTCTGAATAAATCCTGCTTGGTCCTGTTCAATTATAGCCTGCATGATTGGACCTAGTCTCCTGGCCAAGATGCTTTGGAACAAGGATAGTGTTTTGTCCTTCCCTGGCTTAGGTAGAACCACGATGGCTACTTTTAGCATGTTGGCGGGAACCGATCCCGGACCCACAAAGGAATTAAATTGCCTCGTCAAGATAGGGGCCAAGAGGTGGCAGAATGCCCTGTAGAAAGCTGCCAAGAACCAATCAGGACTTTGTGACTTAAGGGGTTTTAAACAAGATATCTCCCCAATCACTTATTTGATCTGTATTGGGGCATCCAGAGGGCCAGCTTGGTCAGTACTTAACTTGAATGTCTGAATGCCCTCTAGGTGTGAGGTCGTGATGTTCCGGTAGGTTTTCCCCTTTATATAATTCAGCGTAAAAGTCTTGGAATGTTTGTGTTGTTTCCTCATCCTCTGTGATTTCCTCTCCACCGATCCCTTTAAGTGATTGGATCTTTGTCTCCTGACACCTAGCTCTTAGTTTACTTGCCAACAAGCGCCCTGATCTCTCACGCCTATGTAGTAAGTGTTTTAAGCGCAGCGCTGCATATTACGCCCTATCTAGGTCTAGCCCTGCCAATTGTGCTCTTGCTGTCTTCAGCTGCCCCCACACCCTTGGCGCCCTTTTGTGACTGTGCACTTTCTCCAACTCCTTAGCCTGTGCCGCCAACTGCTCGCTTTTCTCCTGTCATGTATTCCTATCGGTTCTGAATCGATCCCCCTATTCCTGACCCTATTCTAGTTAAACAAACCAACAAGTTAACTAGCAGTCAGCCCATGAGGCAGAAATTCCCCATGATGCAGATACCGTTATCTGACGCAGTCACACAACGGCAAAGGAACGTGTTATCTGATTAGGTCATAACGCTTGCAATCTAATTAGACAAGCGATATTCCTCCAGCCCCTGATAAGGCATACGGAGTTCTCATAACAAATCAAACCTATGACAACCTGGGCAAAACCCTGCGGCCATTGTTTTGATTTCACCGAGAACTTTAGTAAAAGAATGTGCTAACGAGCAAATCGTATGACATCTTTATTGACGTATCTATGTCCATCCTTACGTCAATCTCGGCACCTTAAAGGTATAAATATTACCGATCTTGCCCTATGCAAACACACGCGTGGTGACGAGACGGAGCAGCCATACTTGCCGAAGCCGAGAGCAGAGCAGACCCCGCTGGCAGCAGCCCCGCCTTCCTGACGCGCTGAGAGAAGCTGCTTTCTCCTGCCGAGAATCCAGCACCGGCGTTTCCGGGTAGCCCTCGCAGGCAGCCTGGAATATCGAGACCAGAGAGAGAGATACCATTCCTCATTCATCCTAACTTCCAGGTACAGAACTGAATAACCCCTCACAGAGAATTCTTTAGTTATTCACTTGGCAAAAACAAACTTAACTTAAACTGTAACTTTCTATTCCCGCCACGTATTAGGCTTAGGTCAGGTACACGGAGTAGGCGTATTTAGAAACACCAGTTGAGTACGTTTAGTCAAATGTATATGTGTATGTAAATATATTTTATTCATTTTAAACATCATATGGCTTAGAAACATATCAATGTTTTTACAGTATTATTTTATACTATTGCTTTTAATGTATGCACTTTACTTAACTATAAGTATTGCAATAATATCGATCCATTTCTCTTGTATGAGAAAAGAGACTGATCAATAAATAACACCTTTTTATTGAACACGCCCGTCTCTTCCTTTTCTCTACATTCTGATGAGACTAAGAATGCACGTACTGACTGAGTAAAATAATTTGCCTTTTGTTCACACAACTCTCGAGATTGACTCTTGATTAGGGGAGAGCAAAGTTGTCATGTTCTATGGTTGTCAGAAACTAAATCCCTTCTTGTCTAATCAGACAGTAGTAGACCTAGTTAACGTCTGGCCTAGGCCTTTACTGCTGTAGGTATTATTCCAATGCGCAGAGCCTATTGGGAAGATAGGAACTACACTACATGGCGCCCAACGTGTTTGGAAAGGGCGATAAAACTAACGTAAGACATTTAGAGTAACTCAGTCGTGCTTTCTCACTCAGACCCCTTTTCCCACAATACTCCAAAGACGTCTGGAGTGGGTGAAAGGTAATATCCTCCAAAACCTCGCAGGAGGGAACTCCTATGTATGGTTCTTGGTATAGTCAACGTTGAAGAATAAACAGTTCCAAAATATTGTGCATCTAATCTTTATTTCCATAAGAAACCTGATCTGCAAACAAACAAAATAACCTTCAGGACAGTAAAATGTCAGAAAATGAAGAAGAAAGAGAGGCAGTTAGATTAGCAACTGAACTCGCAGATGCTACCATGCAAGCAGCAGACGCGGATATAATACTCATTCCGGTCATCAAAAGGAGATCTATAACTCTAAAACTTATAGAAAATGGACTGACACCTAGAGGTGGCACAGTCATATTCGTAATTGAGGCACACGAATATCGGCAGACAGAGGTATATTATTCATGGATACATTTTCCAGCAGCTAATGCTGTAACAAAGTACTTCCACTATTGCAAAATAGAGGAACCTCCTAATGAGTACACTCCTTTTGAGGAGGTGGAAGTACCACTCAAATTCCAAGAGCATTTGCTCTTACTTGATGGCGCCCTAAAACATAATAATCACATCACCAGGCTCGGTCCTTTAGGTAGACCAGGAGCAACGTGGCCGGTCCTAGCCGGATACACACCACATCCAGACTTCGAAAGAATGCCTGCAGCAGATCTTTTAGTACAACTAAAACAATTAATAAAAATTCATAGACAATTAGTTCAGTATGTGATGCGGACTTCAACAATTCAGCCAGCAATTAAACTTCCACAGCTGACCCCTCACCAGGGTAACACAAATAAAATTACACCACAGAACATCCAGTCTTGCCTAGGTAAAGTACCGGCTAAACGGGAACAAATACCATTCTGGTTGGCACAGAAAATTACCCAAATAGAGGCGGTGTTTCCTGACACCACCCCATTAGAAAAACACAGGATTCTGACTATCTGTCTCCCAATGGGAATCGCACCACACATTGAGGACTGTGACACTTGGGGTACAGTCTTTGCTTCCATCTACACAAAAACGCACGGTGTTCCATCCATTTCGGTGATACCAGATGTGCTAAAACAAATTCAAGACGAATACGGTCCAGAGCCCGCTTTAACTCTTGGTATGAAATTACTGAAAGACTTCAAGCAGGTCTCGGCTATATTATTAGCCAACATAAAAGGTGAAGCAGCCAACGTGGCGATCCGCCAGAGGTTAAAAGAGACAGATATAGCAGACCAACCAGCTGAAATTGCCAGAATCATAGAAAAATCCTATGAGGAACTAGGTAGAGATAGTTTAGGTGGAATACCAGTAAAACCGCAACTGACTGAAAGTCCAGAAAAAATATTTTTTAATAATAATTCACCAAAAAAGAACAGGGATGGAAACAAACAATCCAATCCTAAAGAAAAGAAATTCCAGTCCCGAGGAAGGTCTCCTAGGCGAAGGGAGAAATCTCCGAACCAGAGACACAGGTCACCCCTGAGTGACCCCTCTGGGAAAAGATATAACCTTAGAAATAGGGATAATATAAAGAAGCCTGATAGATATCAAGACATTGATACACGTCCCTCTCAATCTTTTCAGAATTCCTCGCAGAAATCGGAAAGAAGAGGACGATCAGAACAAAGAGAAGAGCACACCAAGTCCAAAGACAAGGAACCTGCTCAGCTAAAAAAGAAATTACAATTTCCAAAAAAGAAGGTAGCCAGTATCAAGGTAGTTAACAATGCCGAGAATACTGAGGACACAACTGAAAAACGGAGAGTGGGCTCAGACAATGCTAGACAGCGCAGCAGAAGTGAGCATAGCTCGCAAAGTCCTTATGAATCATCTGGAGACAGTGGACACGAATGAATATCTTCAAGTGGAAACTGCAGACACCAGGGTTAGCAAACCTCACAAGATATACGAGATAACATTACGTATAGAGGGAGATAAGACTAGGAAAATAAGGGGACTATTTTGGGATAATCTCTCCAAGGGCTATGATATCCTTCTAGCTGAAAAAGACTGGCCACCAGAGTTTGTCAGGGAGTGCCCTCATGGCGAAGAAGTAATTATGCCTGCCTTCTCGAATCATATCCCAATTCATAAAAAATACACACTTGCTAGAAAGTGGGCAGTGGCTCTAGCACCTGCTTTATATAAAAATCATGTAGGATGGGATGAGGACTCCCCTCCTCACAAAATCCAGTTAAAATCACAACCTACTGCACAAAGGCAGTACCCAATTAAGCAAGAAGCTAAAAAACAGGTAAATGAAATACTAGATCAGCTAGAATACCAGGGGGTGATTGAAACTTGCACCTCACCAATGAACAACCCTTTGTTTCCGGTCTCCAAACCAGACAATTCATATCGTCTAGTTTTGGATTACCGACACCTTAACACATGTTGCAAAACTTTTGCAGTGCAAAACTCACACAGTGCTGCACTAATGAATAACATAGTGCGCAAAAAATACAAAACAACCTTAGACATCTCTAATGGATTCTTTTGTCAAAACATAGCACCAGAGAGCAGATATTTAACTGCATTCTCAGTAAATGGCACTCAAAAACAATTCTGTCGGTTAGCCCAGGGGTACAAGAACAGCCCGGGGGTATTCTCAGCGAGAGTAACAGAATTACTTCAACTATATGATGATGAAGCATTATCTTATGTCGATGACATTTACTTAACAGATGATGACTTGGAGACTCACTTGAAAAGAGTGAACACCATAATACTTGTGTTCGCAGCAGAGGGTTACAAATTCAACTTTAAAAAGTCCAGAATTGCCCATCTGACAGTCCTGTTCTTAGGATATGAATTATCAAGTGAAGGCAAAAGCCTGGCTGACAATTTCCTAGAGAAATGTGCCGTACTCCAAGCACTTAGAACACTAAAAAACCTACAGTCAATTCTAGGCTTCCTAAATTTCGGAAGAACATACATTGCAAATTACGCAGAAAGGGTCAAACCCCTTTATGATCTAATTAAACCAGATTTTAAAAAATCCAATTGGACTCAAATACACACAGAAATTCTGAGATCCTTACAAACAGACATGCTAATTAAAACAAAATTAGAAACACGTGATAACACACGCAATCTTGTGATTCGAGTCATCCCAGGGAGATGCGGATTCACATACCTAACCTCTAATGAGGGGGAAAAGGTACCAATTGCATTCAAATCACACTTGTACACAGAAGCTGAACAGAAATTCAGCAACAAAGAAAAAATTGTTCATGCAGTTCAAACCGCAATAGCTAGAGAGAAAGATCAATCGGACGGTAGACATATCACAGTCAGAACAGCAAAATCAGCCTTTGAAGCATTAACAACACCGTGGAATTTACCAACAACAGCATTGAATCCGGAATGGATACAATGGGTGAATTCTATCACAACGGACAAAGTGTACTACTACTTTGATCCAGAACTAGAAGAATTAAAAAATCTAGAATATGAAGAAACATATTCTCTGCCAATCGACATTCTGCCTCTACGACATTACGCCTGTGTAATCTATACAGACGGACATGCTCAACCGTCCGTTTGGGGAGAACAAGCATACAACCCCACATGTGAGATTACAAAAGAAGTGTGGCGCGGAGGTAAACTAAAACCTCTATTAACAAAGACACACTCAGTAGAAAGTAATTCAGAACAACAAACTGAAATAATAGCATTGAAAATGGCGCTAGATAATGCGGATCGCGAATTCCCGACACTTATAGTGTCAGATTCATATTACTGCGTCAAATCATATAACAGCGATTTGCACACATGGATTCAAAACGGTTACAAAGATGACACAGATGCACCAATAAAGCAGAAACTGCTCTGGGAACAAATAGCTCTTTTACAGAAAGAGCTACCAAAGACTCACGTGACTCACTCACTGAGTCATCAACGTGATGGCGTTCACGTTGTAGGGAATTCATTGGCTGAAACAGCCGCAGCGGCAGCCACTAAATTGGCTCCCGTAGTTCGAAAAAAGCGTACATTAAAATACATTGACGGTGAAACAGTGCTGGCGGTGAAAACGTCATCAAAAGGCGACTGCTCAGCGTTACCGATCAACTATCCACTCAATTATACATACATAATCGATGCAAACTCCGTCCCTTTTGCTCGAATCCCTGGAGTGGGGGATAGAGTGATTCCAAACATGGACAGGAGAAACTTGTTAATCGCAGACGCACACATGGGCGAGGGTCTCAGACACCTTAAATTAAAAAATTCACTGGAAGAATTACAATCACGGTACTGGTGGCCAGGCATGAGCCTGCGTCACACCATGTTTGTAAAACGCTGCCCAAACTGCAATAGAGATCGCAGTGGGGAGAGAAACAGTTTGATACCTCGTCGTATTACGGCAGATAATATTACCAGTAAAAAGAATGGCTTGCGATTAACATATACAGGCTAGTTTCCACTTATAATGTAGATCACCAGCACTCGGCTGACGTCCGGACTGTTATACAAAGATTTGCGAGTCTAAATGGCATATACGCTAAGAGCATGCTACGTTCGACCATTGTTTTCACTCAGGCCCACCAGCCTGGGGGGAAACATGGCCGAATGAGCACAGTCCAGCGGGAATCTTCTCACTTCCTTCCTGAGGGTACGGGATGGTGTAAAGAAAAAACCAAGACATAAAGCAATCTATAGCGGAAAGGATATTAGGTTCGGGAGCTGGGTGGGTCAAACATTTAATAAGTGTCCAACGTAGTCTCAATAACTTGCCAAGAAATTCTCTGAAGGGATTCAGTGCGTACGAATTATTATTTGGAACTAGGATGATGATCTCTGACATTGATAGTCAGACTTCAGTGGTGAAAGAAAAAAGCTTTGATATCAAAGACCGTTTGGCTATTTTGCAGGACTTAAACAAAACAAGAAAAGACCTGAGCAACATAAAGTTGAAACAACAGCCAACAACCACTGAAGAACCACCACCTGTCCCAGCAAGACCTGTCTGGATTCCAAAAGTCGGGGATCTAGTCAGGGAAAAGATCGCGGTAAAGAAGGAATTTGGGCCTTCTTACAGAAAAGCAGTTCCTGTCTTGTCTGTCAACGGGACAAGATCAGTTGTACTACCGCCACTTGCTGGTAAAAAGGAGAACCGAGTTGTATCCATCGACCTGGTAAAACCACAACATGTGGCCAATAACAAACAGTAGGCCAAGTGGACTCCCAATAAGTAGCAGAACACCAAGGTTTGCTACCAGTACAGAGGTCCTAACAAAGAGGCTCATCACATTCGAAACGCCTACAGAAGAACAACAAGGACTATGCAATAATGCAATAGAACTAAGACCTCTGAAACCCCAAATAAAAACATTTAGCAGAGACACACCACTCTATAATGAAGTACCAAGTGACAATGCAAGAAACAAAAATCCTGAACCAATTGGAACAATTGACAGAACTGCATCCGGCTACTTCATAAACTTCGATGATTCCTCTGAAGGCTTCAGTGAATCAAAGACACAGCCATCATCAAAATCCTTTAAAGACAAAGCTAAGGAACTTTTGAAACAACTGAAAGAAACATATCTGATTTCTCCATGGATTGAATTTTGGGTGGGTTTTGGTGCATTTATCCTCATACTTTGGCTCATCATGGTACTTACTTTGGGACGCTTCATTGAGGGAAAATATGCTAAAATGGACACAGCAAGTCAGAAAATCAACTTGATCCTCAAACCACACACATCTTCACACGTCGAGAAAAGAGAACTTTCTTCAGCCAACTTCACAGCCAATCCAATACCTGGTGGGGTAGCCTGGGACAACACTGACTATGAAATTTATGGTCCGGTCGAGATCCTGAAATATCCACACCAAATTAAGATCTCATTGAGTGACTTTGCAAAACCAAACTCATTTGCTGATGATTGGGACTTCGAAAGCATTAATAACATGATGTCTGACTTAGTAATGTCTGCTAAATTTACCAAACATGATTATTTGCAGGGTTCTACAAATTATGACAGTATGTATTGCTATAACCACTATGGTAACCACTTTTTACATAGATCTGCACAACCTAGAAATGTTTTAAATTATAATCAATGGGAACATTGTGCAACACCTCCAAAAGGGAGCTCAAGAACCGTTTACGACAAATATTCATATTTTTCAGGTTTTAACACAAGTAATGCTGAAGCATTTTATTTTGAATTGTCAAACAAGACAGGAACCAAAACCATGATAACCAACACAAAATTGTTATATTCAGACTCATTTTTCGAACAAATGAATACTTTTGGTTTTGATTATTGGGACAAAAATGTTGAATTGAAAAGTGTTTGGGGTACAAAAGATTGGCAAGTACAGGGTATAGAAGCTTTGTTTAGAGCCTGCATGATCCCAGAACAAATGATATTTTTAAATGACTCTGTTCAACAAACCACCTGTCTTGGTCTAGCCAAAATCAAAGATTTAATTAAACCGTCTATTCCAAAGCCAACAATGTTTAGCAATAACTCTGATACAGATGAAGAGATAGACGTAAACCATATATTAAACCAAAACAGAACACATCCAAATTGGAAACAGTGGTTGATCTGGCCCACAGATACTAATAACTGTCAAGACAGATTCCTGAACAAAACACAGGGTTTCAAAATGAACAGGCCAGACCCTAGATATCCCCAAAGACATCACCCAGGGATAATTACCACTTACAGTGTGGGCAAATTATGCCTTCAATGGCTACAAACTTCCACACTGGCTGAAATTAAGCAACACCTAACTTTACTTACTGATGGTGCTGACTTGCGTGATTTCACTTTGGGACCACGCAAACAGCGTCAAAAACGTTTCATAGCAGCCTCTGTATATGCAGCATACAATGAGGCCTGGAAGGTTACTCAAATTGAAACAGCAGAGAGAATACGGGAAATTGACCGTATTAATTTGGAAAATTCACTTTCTGTAGTGGACAATGGGTTAATGACTCTGTCCTCCAGAATTTTTTCATTGGACAGCATTGTGTCGTCAGCAATCGATATATTATCGCAAGACTTACTGTTATTACAACATGGTCAGTCACAATTGCGTTCTATTGTACAGCTTGGCTGGACGTTACAAAATCTGCGTTCAGGCTATGTGCCTTGGCGTTTAATCAACACAACGTCACTATTCCAAATCTTTAACCTTACTGATAGACAAATCGGTATGGCGCAAAAGGGTGCTGATTATACAATCTTGAGCATTGAAAAACTAGAAAGATTACCAATGACAATGTCAGAACGACCTGTCAGTGAATGGATAATACACGGAATCATAAATATTCCGATCTCAACCTTCAGGTTTCAATACTGCCAACAATATATACAGGCTGGCATGTACGAGAAATTGGGAAAGGGGTACCTTAAAACAACTTGGAACCTGCCCTATTCACATGCATGTGTCAGTAATAAAGGACAGAAAGTGTTTCTTAGTGGCAACAATTGTGAGATGTCACTAAGCGGCACGCTTCTGTGTAACGGAATTAGTTTGCATGGAGCCTGTGAAGGGAATTCATACAACCTTTCATGTCACCAGCAAGGCGCACCTGCAACAGAAATAGAACCATTCTTTCAAAGACTCTATAATGGGAGTTACATTCTTATTGTAGACCGCAGATGTTGTAGTCTTATGCCCGGGACTCCTTATCTAGTAACTACTACTGCGAAGGTCAAGTGCTGTGGACGCACATTGTTCCCCAGCTCCTTCCCAGACAGGGAGGAAAGGGCATGGCCCGATTTGAAAATTACTTCTATTCGAATAGATACTTTAAGCAGAATGAAAACAGTCCTTTTTCAGACGCCTACCAGGCTCTCATCATCAAAAGAAACGTATGATCTACAAGTCGCAAGGACGACTGCAGAGATACATACATTATTATCAACTAATTCCCCCGTACATTTCGCGGAAATCCTGAATGAAATCTTAAATATTTCTGATACCAATGGGGTCTCAAAGGTATTTAAGACAGTATTTTCGATGGCATTAACACCATTCAAAGCCATACTGGGTATTTTTCCAGATTTCGTCCATTCGATTTTTGGCGGACTTCCCCTGATCCTGGGACTAATTGCAGGAATCCTATTCTTAGTCCTTATTTTTCGTTATGGCAACCCATGTCACAGACAAAACTCTGGCGACAAGAGAAGAAACAATCCTAGCCATTGGATACCGGGACCGGATATCAAAAATCCTGGGACTCTCCCGGCTTAGAGACCTGAACATGACTTGGTTTCTATCATTTCGACCAATGTGGCAAAGATGTGTTTTACCTGTATTAAGGTGTCTGCTATGCGGAGAAGAATGCGTGTTAGACACCTGTCTGACGCTACAATCGGATGCGCCGATGGATGCAGAAACATTGTTGAGCCCGATTAAGGTTCATGCTTTGTGCTGCCCTCAAAGGCTACCAATCCTGATGACGGCATTCGTGGAAGCTTCACCACTACGATTGATGGGTAGTGAAGTTCAAGATGAAAGCAGCATCGAACAGGTACGACCTTCTGTCAGTAATGCAAATCAGAATGTCAATGGAGACAATCATGCGCAAGAATGCATGATTACACCTATTTCCGAGTTAGTGGAACTTTCCCAGGAAGCTGTTGACAGTTTTTTCGAAAGCCTAAATGATATGATGTTCTCACCCGAACAGAAATAGAAACTTTTGAGCAAGCTCGCACACGGCGTTCCCTGAATTCGGCCTTCAACTTTAAAAATAAAGTCACATGAACATTTTCGCTCCAGTTCACGGACAGCAGTTTTTTCAGCAGCCCCAAATATTTTTGCATATTTTTCGGGACACTATCTTCTGCTTAAAGTAAGAACTATTCTTAGAGAACTAAGGTTTCTAAATTTTAGATAGCTTATAGACATTAGCTGCCCGCTGGCATGTTCATAAAGATATTTTATTCTGTGATGGAATGGTCTCGAAACTTTTTTCTGTCAGAAACCATTTCATGTGTAATTCTCATATACCAAATAAGCAATAATGTATACAAATGCAGTTACTTTGGCATTTTTCTACAGCTTGAGTGCATACAATATATATGTCTGCAATTTTTTTCAGTATATTTGAAAATTTCAAAATGCATTTATGTATTTTGGGGTGGTAAGGTATACACACTACTCTATAGTATGTTGTACTATGTTATACTATGCCTAGATTAGTAAATATGTCCATAGTTAGCGTGGAGTGGGTGTCATGTATTCCTATCGGTTCTGAATCGATCCCCCTATTCCTGACCCTATTCTAGTTAAACAAACCAACAAGTTAACTAGCAGTCAGCCCATGAGGCAGAAATTCCCCATGATGCAGATACCGTTATCTGACGCAGTCACACTACGGCACAGGAACGTGTTATCTGATTAGGTCATAACGCTTGCGATCTAATTAGACAAGCGATATTCCTCCAGCCCCTGATAAGGCATACGGAGTTCTCATAACAAATCAAACCTATGACAACCTGGGCAAAACCCTGCGGCCATTGTTTTGATTTCACCGAGAACTTTAGTAAAAGAATGTGCTAACGAGCAAATCGTATGACATCTTTATTGACGTATCTATGTCCATCCTTACGTCAATCTCGGCACCTTAAAGGTATAAATATTACCGATCTTGCCCTATGCAAACACACGCGTGGTGACGAGACGGAGCAGCCATACTTGCCGAAGCCGAGAGCAGAGCAGACCCCGCTGGCAGCAGCCCCGCCTTCCTGACGCGCTGAGAGAAGCTGCTTTCTCCTGCCGAGAATCCAGCACCGGCGTTTTCGGGTAGCCCTCGCAGGCAGCCTGGAATATCGAGACCAGAGAGAGAGATACCATTCCTCATTCATCCTAACTTCCAGGTACAGAACTGAATAACCCCTCACAGAGAATTCTTTAGTTATTCACTTGGCAAAAACAAACTTAACTTAAACTGTAACTTTCTATTCCCGCCCACGTATTAGGCTTAGGTCAGGTACACGGGGTAGGCGTATTTAGAAACACCAGTTGAGTACGTTTAGTCAAATGTATATGTGTATGTAAATATATTTTATTCATTTTAAACATCATATGGCTTAGAAACCATATCAATGTTTTTACAGTATTATTTTATACTATTGCTTTTAATGTATGCACTTTACTTAACTATAAGTATTGCAATAATATCGATCCATTTCTCTTGTATGAGAAAAGAGACTGATCAATAAATAACACCTTTTTATTGAACACGCCCGTCTCTTCCTTTTCTCTACATTCTGATGAGACTAAGAATGCACTTACTGACTGAGTAAAATAATTTGCCTTTTGTTCACACGACTCTCGAGATTGACTCTTGATTAGGGGAGAGCAAAGTTGTCATGTTCTATGGTTGTCAGAAACTAAATCCCTTCTTGTCTAATCAGGGAAGTTAATTCCTCCTTGAACATTCGAGAAAGTTTCTAGCGAACTCTGAGCTACGCTGGCAAACCCAAAACTTAAGTCTAGTATCGACAGTAGTAGACCTAGTTAACGTCTGGCCTAGGCCTTTACTGCTGTAGGTATTATTCCAATGCGCAGAGCCTATTGGGAAGATAGGAACTACACTACACTCCCTGTGCTCCTTATTCTCTGCTGCTGATATGGCTATAAGCTATCCTCCGGCTACTGCTTTTAGGGCCTCCCATAGTGTAGAGATAGGTTATGTCCGGGGAGTCATTTATCTCTAGGTACTCAGATATTCATTTAGTGAGTTGTTTCTTCACTATTGCCTTGTGGAGCATATTTTCTCTCATGCGCCAATGCCCTGTATGCTTCCTTTGTGGTGGTAGCTGTCAAGTGACCCTCACTGCCTCATGGTCGGAGAGTGCTGCTGGTTTGATTTCCACTTCCCTAACTGCTCTTCTAAATTCTTTTGTTCCTAATAGGTAATCTAGGCGCGCATAGGTCCCATTTGCATGGGAGTAAAATGAGTATTGAGAAGACTGTGGGTGTACCTCCCTCCACATATTTACCAACCCCATGGACTGTAACCACTCTTTCCCTTCCTTTGACATCTCTCCAGTTTGATTAAAGCGATTCCCTGTTTGGTCTTTGGTCGCATCCATGACTATGTTCAAGTCTCCCCCCACTAATGTCATTCGTGCTCGAGTATTCATAACTTCTGATATTGCTGCCTTCAAAAACCTTTCCTGGCCAGAGTTAGGTGTATATATTGAACCTATCGTAATGGCGTGTCCCCCAACAGTGAATGTGTAAGCTAATAATCACCCTTTAATTTCAACCACCTAATCTCTAACTACCCCTCTGACGCTCTTTGTGATTAAAATGACCACGCCCGCCTTCTTATCCGCAGAAGAGGAGAAAAATTGTTGGAGGAATGCCCGTGTCCCCAGGCGGTGCCAATCTTTGGACAGGAGATGATTCTCTTTCTAGGTGCAAAAGGATGGCCCTCCTCTTAATGGGGTTGTTTAGGCCTTTCACGTTGAGTGTGAGGACCTTCAACAAATTATGTGACATTATCGAGGAAAGAGGACCGCACTAGACCGGGCCAGGCCTGCGTCCCTAGTACCTTGACTCGCCCTTTCCCATGTATAGTTGCTTTTCCCATACTTGAACATGTGTTTCCCCTGTAATACCTTCATTGTGAATACCGCCTCCCATCCCATCCCTCCCTAACACCAACAGAAAAATGAAAAAAAATATACTTGTCAAGGGCCTGCAAGTCTAGTCCGCTTGTCACAGGAATACCGCGGAGTTGGGTGCAGGTTGTGGCCAATTGACCTCCTCCCCGCACTACCGAGCTCAATTCAATGCACTTAACTGTCACCTGCAGACTTTTGCCCTCTGCGTAGGTCTTCTCGGAAGTCAATGATTCTCTGACTGCTTGTCGCTCTTGTGCTATCGTCACCTGGTATGGTTTAGCTGCATGTTGCATGGTACCGCCTTTGCGGACTCTCCACCATCTTTCTCGGGGAGCCATGGCCTCTCCTCTCTCAGCCTCGTCTTTTTGTGGGTGTTCTACGCCCAGAACCCTAGATGTTTCCTGTAGTGACCTGAGTTGATGCAATTTGCCCTCCCACCAGAAAATTAGTCTGAAAGGATGGCCTCAAGAGTATGAGATTCCCAAGTTGCGCAGATGTGTTGTTGCTGGCCGGAAGTCTCTTCTCTTTTGTAATGTTATCATTGTCAAATCCTGGAATAGCACAATGGGATGACCCCGATATTTAAGTGACTGTTTGTCTCTGGTTTTCCTTAGGATGAGCTCTTTCAATTGAAAGTCTGACAAATATACTATTATATCTGGCGGGAGGGCCGGAGCCTGTTGTTGCAGGCCTACCCTGTGTGCTCTCTCTATTTTAATTTCGAAGTCTGGTGGTACCTCAAATATGTCCCTAAATAAGTCTTGTAGGTAGAGCGTGATGTCTGAACCCTTTTCCTTGGTCGGAATCCCTTTCACTCTGATGTTATTTCTTCGAGAGCGATTCTCCAAATCTTCAGTATGTGCTTGAAGATACATTTGCTGGGCCCTCTGCAGTATCACTTCTTGCATTAGCTGCTCCACCTCTTCATCTCATGGTCCTCAATACTTGCTACTCGTTCCCCCACTGCATCCATGTCCCTTCGAAGCTCTTTCGCGAATACCCCCTTAAGAGACTGTAGGTCGTTGCGCAGTGTGGTAAACAAGAGTCTTGTCCCGCCAATGTGGTGGGCGATGCCCGCTCTTCGCCTATGCTCTACGACTGGAATTTGCTCAGCATGTCGTTTAGAGTCCTGTCCTTCACCCGTGCTGAAGCCATGTCCTCCTCCAACCAGCATGTCGCCCCTTTTGTTGCCTGAGAGCTTCCCAATAGTGGCCCCGATTGACCTGCTTACTGAATGTAGCCACTAATGAGTCTGACTCCTCTACTTCAGTTTTCTCGGCCCCCAGGCTCAGACTCTAGACCGCTCTTTCGTCTGATGTGTATTCACCTACCGTTTCTCTACAGCTTTGATTGTGCCCATTGACGCTTTTAGGTGCGGGCCCCAGCCTGGATGTACTCCCATGTGTCTTGACTTTGTATTCCCTCAGCTTCGCTGAGACTTGGACTCCGCCTGTGTTCGTTCCCTTGCCGACCCCGGGTCTCGTCGCATGTGTTCCACACAGCTTGCTCCCACTCCAATGGCATGCCCCGGTGAGACACCCTCAGGAGGCGCTCAGACTTTTAGCCTACAGAGCTCGTCCCCGCATCTTGTTCACTGTTTGCATCTTTCGTCTCAGTGGATCAAATTTGAAATCCGCTTCAGCCCTGGATTGTTTAATACTGCAACTTGCAGGAAAATCACTTACTTTATACACACCCTGTGTGGGGCTGTACCCCCTCTGGGCAAGCGTGGGCGTTTTCGTCGTCTGTGCGCCTTTCTAGGTGTCTCCTCTGTGGCCCCTCTCCTGACTCTGGTCTTCCGGCTACAGGCCTGTGTGGTAGGGTTTCGCCTTTTCATCCTTTGAGATCAGTGTGTATCAGTGTATCAGTGTGGATCAGTGAGATGAGTGGTGTGGCTCACTGGTTAGAGGCAGCAGACCCGTAAGCAGAGGACGGCCTGGGACCAGGGTTCGATTCCCGACGCGGCAGGGTCGTGGACCAGGGTCAGCGGGCTCGATAATTCTCGCCTCGGTGCCCACTCCAGTCAGGGACCACACTCGGCAACTCTGGGCATTAGCTTGCCTCATCTTCACAACGGCCCCCCAGACCGCCGGGGATGCTTGGTTGCACCTTAGAGATACCCATTAGGGACCATCTCTCAGGGTGAGCCAGGACGGGTTCCCCAGCGGTCGAAGCGCGGAGATACTCCTCCGGGAGTTGATTCTAGCGCTATATAAACCCACAATTAAATTAAATTAAATTAGTGTCCGTGGTGAGTGCGGCCCGAGCCCGGCAAGGAGGGCATCTATCTCGCTGCCTTCCTGTGTATGGTCTGCTCTCGGGGGCTCAAAGCCACCTGCACGGCTCCCCGGCTCTCTTCTGTGTGTCCGCGTCTAGGCCAACGCCCTTTGGCTCTTCTTCGGTGAGTCTGGCCCCAGAGTGGTACGCAGCTCTGCCGGGTCCATCCCTTTTCCTTTACTGTTCGGAGGCCTTGGTGTCCCCGCTCTGCTCCCTCTGCTCAGGGGGGCTCATCGGCCCCTGCACCGCTCCCCGGCTCTCTTCTGTGTATCCGTGTCTAGGCCAACGCCCTTAGCCTCTTCTCAAGTGTATCAAACCCTAGAGTGGTCCCTCTTACGTGTTTATGCCCTTTTGCCCTTTACTGTTCTGAAGCCTCTGTGTCCCAGCTCTGTTCCCTGAGGTCACCGCTGCCACGCGCCTTCACCTCTACGGCCAACAGGCGGTCTAAAATCCTCCTCTGGCGTCGCGCCCTCGCTTCAGGGCTCCCGCCTGGCCGAGGCGCACACCTTCTCGTTCCTCTCCTTTCTTGCAGCTATCGGGCCGTCGGGGGCTCTCTGGCAGCCAATCTGCTCTCTTTTCCAGCTCCTTTACCCCTCGTTGTCTGTGCCTGCTCTTCCGGCTCTCGCAGCTGCCGACCTGGCGTTTCCGCTCCTACTCAGGTTGTTGTCGATATCTTGCTTCTCTGCAGCTTCCGTTCAAATTAGTCTCGTAGGGGAGTCCTTTCACTGTGGGGTAATTTGTGCTGCAATATCGGCAATCAGCATTGCGGTGGGCGGTCGGGAATGGGGAGACGATCAAAGCACGTCTTACCCGGTTGCCATCTTGGGCACGCCCCCTGCTAGCCCTGTTTTGAGTTGTACTAGGAGATTGAAAAACTGAATGTTTCATTGTATTAGTATTAAATTTTAAGTTTATTAAGACTGTTTCAAAATATAAGCATTACACGTAGTGTAGAGTAAGTTTGATATAGGATTTTGTCTTTATAGACCGCCCCCATTTATGTAATTCCCCACAGAGATGGTTACTTGACGGATTTTCATACAACTGTGAACAAACTGCCTGCAACTGCGGAATAGAATTTGCTCTCTTGTAGAATTTGTGTAAAATATCATAGTTAGTGACTAAATGTATGTACGTTAAATACTGTTTTCTTTACACAGTTCTTTTGAAATATTGCATGAAGCTTAGAGGTGTATGTTTAAATTTACCACGTGAAAAGAATCTTTGCTTAAAAAACAAAAAAATTATTCAAATGAATGAAGCCCAGAATTAATCAAAAGGACTACTGTGGCAGAAGTAACGTTTCATTTATGGTTCCAGAGGTATTTTCTGTTTTGCTATTATATAATTGATTCCTGCCTCTGTATGCCTGAATCGAATCAATCCCCCAATTTGGAATTTATGGGCTCTATACCGAGCTCGATGAGGAGAGGGGGTAACCTTGGCGCTGGAGTGGGAGGGAAACCATTAACCCTAACTGTCGCCCCAGGGGAGCTGTAGATGCAGCGCGTCCAGGCTATTAACCTGTCCCTGACCCGGTGTAGCATGGCAAATAGATAGTCTTTGAACTCTGTCAAACTCCTTTTCAGCGTTGACTGAGATGAGGGCTTCTCTCTGTGATCATCGGATGAGGTTTGTAAGATGGATGAGGCACTTTTTGTTGTCTCCCCATTGTCTTCATGGTATAAATCCTGCCTGGTCTGGGTCTACCAAACCCGGGCTGCTTGGATTGAGAAGAGTTACCAAAATACCTATGAACAGTTTAGCGTCCGTTGTGAGCAGTGAGATGGGTCGGTACGACTCGCATTCCTTGGGATCTTTATGGGGCTTAAGGATTACAGAGATGGAACGCTCCGACGTGGGGTAGGGACCCTAATTCTAGGAACGAGTTGAACAGCCGGGCCAGAAGGGATGCTAAGTTCTGTCCGAAAGTCTTATAGAACAAAGGGTAAAAGCCGTCTAGGCCTGGCGCAAGGTGTGCAATCGCTGAAACCACCTAGTCTACTTCAATACGGTGATCTAGCTGGGAAGCAATTGGACATCCCGAAGATAGGACTCAATGTCTCCAGAGGGCGAGTCCTCTCCTGCATATTGCTTGCTATAAAAAGACTGGAAGGCCTCTGCGACCTCTGAGTCCGAGTGCATTTCTGCTCCAGTGGAGGTGTTGATTGATTGTATTGATTGAACCGGGATAATACCCTGCTGCGCAGCCTGTGTGCCAGTATATGACCTGAGCGATCGCCACTAATAAAAAACTGTCTAAGTCGCAACAAGGCCTGGTCAAGATCCAGGCGCCGCAGTACAAGACGCTGTTTCTCTAGTTACCTCCACACTCGAGGGAGGGGGGGGGGGGCATCTGTGCGCTTGCATATCGACTCAAGCTTGGATTCCGTTGTCTCAATCTGTTGACGCTTTTCTGGGCACAATTTGTTCTCTGGTGCTGCAATACTATACATTTACCTTGGAGGACTAGTTTCAGCGCCTCCCAGACTGAGGCGAGGCAGGTCTCATCTCAATCATTGATAGTGACGCAGTCTACTATGGCTGCGCGAATAGACTTCACCATCTGGTCGGACTGTAGCATCGAATCCTGCAGGCACCAGCGAGAAGGGCAGTGGTGCACGGCACTCAGGTTCAGCGCCTGCGTGATCGGGCATGGTTAGACAACGAATGAGGCTCAATGTCTGCCTCTCTGGCGCACAATGTCAGGGCAGCTGTTGTGAGTAAATGGTCTATTCGGGCATATGATTAGTGGGATGCTGAGTTGAAAGTATAATCTCTGGTTTACTTGCGCCGCCTCTGGAGGCCTTGACCAGTCCTTGCTACCCAATGTAGCAGCCCATCGAGGGGGAGCAGCTCCAGCGTTGAAGACAGTACCTTGCTGTGACGAACGGGGCTTTCGCCTCCGGGCCGCAGGCTCCCAGCTGTCTGGCAGCAGCCACAGAGGTTACGTGCGTTCCTGGCGTCCTCTGCGCAGAAGCTGCTGCTGAGCCTCTTTGCCTCCCGCTCCGTCTGCCTGCGGCATCTTGGTGCACAGCTGACAATCCAGGCAGACTCGCCCACCTCAAGTGAGCCTTCTGATCTACTCCGACAGTGGCGCTGTCTCTGTGTTGCGGGTGATGATCTGCCGGGCTAATTGGATGGCTTGTGTTGGTGGCGGCTCGGAGAGATTGTAAAAGGCGTATCCGATCACATGAGGGGGGTTCCGTCGAAAGCGGAGGAGTCCAAGCTTTGGGAGTATGTCACAGACCTCTTTTGTCATATCCTGGGAGATGATTCAGAAAAGGGGGTGGTGATGAACAGAGTGTCTGAATTAAGCAGACCACTCTTACCCAGTCCAAAGATCAGGGCTTGATCCATCACGGTTTTTTAGCTCACTGCACCATCCCTGCTCAGAACCTGGCTACATGCAAATTATTCTGTTCCTGTCCCAGTGCATGATGGGAACAGGGCAAACCAAACTACCAAGCCAATTCTTATACTGGGAAGGAAACAAGCTACCGGGGACCGGTTTCTGGCATTTCAGCCGTCGTCGGCCCGGCTTGCTTGAATCCTGATGGTGCAATGAGCAAGGGACTCACATCTGAGTATACCCTTCCACGCTTATGGTGGACAAAATGATTCAGAAAAGGGGGTGGTGATGAACAGAGTGTCTGAATTAAGCAGACCACTCTTACCCAGTCCAAAGATCAGGGCTTGATCCATCACCGTTTTTTAGCTCACTGCACCATCCCAGCTCAGAACCTGGCTACATGCAAATTATTCTGTTCCTGTCCCAGTGCATGATGGGAACAGGGCAAACCAAACTACCAAGCCAATTCTTATACTGGGAAGGAAACAAGCTACCAGGGACCGGTTTCCGGCATTTCAGCCGTCGTCGGCCCGGCTTGCTTGAATCCTGATGGTGCAATGAGCAAGGGACTCGCATCTGAGTATACCCTTCCACGCTTATGGTGGACAAAATGATTCAGAAAAGGGGGTGGTGATGAACAGAGTGTCTGAATTAAGCAGACCACTCTTACCCAGTCCAAAGATCAGGGCTTGATCCATCACCGTTTTTTAGCTCAAACTACCAAGCCAATTCTTATTCTTATTCCAGTAAAGAATTGGCTTGGTAGTTTGGTCTGCCCTGTTCCCATGATGCACTGGGCCAGGGCCAGACTAATTTGCATGTAGCCAGGTTCTGAACTGGGATGGTGCAGTGAGATAAAAAACGGTGATGGATCAAGCCCTGATCGTTTGACTGGGTAGGAGTGTTCTGCTTGATTCAGATGCTCTGTCCATCACCACCCCCTTTTTGAATCGTTTTGGCCACTATAGGAGTGGAAGGGTATGCTCAGACATGAGTCCCTTGCTCACTGCACCATCAGGATTTAAGCAAGCCGGGCCGAAGACGGCTGCAATGCCAGAAACCGGTCCCCGGAAGCTTGTTTCCTTTCCAGTAAAGAATTGGCTTGGTAGTTTGGTCTGCCCTGTTCCCATGATGCACTGGGCCAGGGCCAGACTAATTTGCATGTAGCCAGGTTCTGAACTGGGATGGTGCAGTGAGCTAAAAAACGGTGATGGATCAAGCCCTGATCTTTTGACTGGGTAGGAGTGTTCTGCTTGATTCAGATGCTCTGTCCATCACCCCCCCCTTTTTGAATAGTTTTGGCCACTATAGGAGTGGAAGGGTATGCTCAGACATGAGTCCCTTGCTCACTGCACCATCAGGATTCAAGCAAGCCGGGCCGAAGACGTCTGCAATGCCAGAAACCGGTCCCCGGAAGCTTGTTTCCTTTCCAGTAAAGAATTGGCTTGGTAGTTTGGTCTGCCCTGTTCCCATGATGCACTGGGCCAGGGCCAGACTAATTTGCATGTAGCCAGGTTCTGAACTGGGATGGTGCAGTGAGCTAAAAAACGGTGATGGATCAAGCCCTGATCTTTTGACTGGGTAGGAGTGTTCTGCTTGATTCAGATGCTCTGTCCATCATCACCCCCTTTTTGAATCATATCCTGGGAGAAGCAAACGAAACTGCTCTGCGATTCGACCGGCCCTTTGGACCAAACTCCCAGATTGGGAAAAAGACCCCCCCTGTGGGACGATCGACAGTTAGATAGATAGATCGTCCTGTCCTTAACATCTAGATCCTAGCCATATGATAGTATGTTTACTCAGTATACATCAACCTTTGGGGGATATGCTGAAGTCTGCAGTTGGAGCCTCATTTTTTTCTTATTAACACCATTAGGCATTCTTCACCATCGACTCCCAAACCATACTGGGATCGGTGACGTTCTGTAGACCTACTGAATGATTTATGGATTTCAATGCCATTGCTTTTCCCCAGAGTGTTTACGATTTCTCTGAAATATTTCAAAATTCTCCCTAAACAAAATGCTTTTTTACCCACCCAAAATCCCGTTTAACTTTTTTTAATGGGTTGTACGGATTGGAGAATTGCTTTGTATTTTTTTTCCTCTGGTATCTTTTGAAAGTCTGTTGCAAATCTGCTGTTTTGTACATATATTTTTTGGCAAAGAAAAACATAGATGTCTAAATGGACACAACAATTACTGTACCCTCAAAAGCCCGCTGTTAGGCTTTGCTTTGAATGATTTGGCCCCAAGTTTCTGATAGCTATAAGAAAGGGGCCCATTGGACAGTGCAGGACCGAAAGATTTTATACCCAATATGTCATATGTATATTACCTGCCTTGATGTTTGAGATGCTGTATAATGCACTAGCTATATTGCTTTATCAAGCTGAAGAAATTTGCCACTTAAAATGACTATATTGTGGTTGGGAAAAGACCAGTTGTTCTAGGTTGGGTGGGAGATAGGTAAAAATGCATAAAACATTGTTTAGATAATCTCTTCTTCAACTCCCACAGGATTTTCCATAATCTACTGTCCTGGTTCTTTTTAGATTTGTTTTATGCACCAGCTGTTACTACATGTTGTGGGATCAGAACTACTACACCCCACTGATCTGTATATCCGGTTTCCTCTTCGACTGATTATGTGAAATTTGCTGTAGTAATCGAAAGAGTTCTCAGGAGAACATCTTTGTAATAGGAGGGTTGGTTGGAAATATGATGTTTAAATCTTAATTAATTTGGCAATTTTGGTTTTAATTATCGTGTTTAACTGAAGAGGCAAAGATAATTTCTACATTCTGTGTTGTAGGGCTAAATTCATGTAACCAGAAAAGCACTCCATTAAATTATCCATAATAGCAATTTCCTGATTTTGGAAAGGACAAAACAATACAGTCTCATTAATTGTGCTCTACAAAATGCCCGGAGAACATACGGTTTCACTTCGAAAGTAAAAGGAATGTACAATACATCAGAGATAAATCTTTGATTTCTAAAATAAAACAAAAAAAATTAGAAATATGCATATGTTAATTTGCAATCAGTTGCATGAAAATTTCACTTCCTGGGCGGCTTCATTTTCATCACTTTCTCATACTTTATATTCTCCCTCTTTTCTTACCTGTAGTTGCCAATGCTGCTGAAATGTATGAAGCAGAAGTCCATTGGATTTAAGTTAAGGTGGAGGCCGGTTTTTTTCTCCCGTGTGATAGTGTGTGCGCAAAAGAGCCTAAATTGCATAATTGTTTCTCTTTTGCCTCCACTACATCTAGAATTCTAGAGTCTTATGAGTAGGCAGTAAAAATATTCTTTTGAATTCTGCCTAGAGTACAATGCAGTGTATCTGGAGTGGAGTAGCCACACCCAGGTAGATAGTCAAGGAAAGAGAGCTGCTTTGGCCACCATGTACATTGCTTCCATTTTAAATGGTAATCCCTTTCATTGTTCCTTTGGCTGCAACCTATTAATAATGGGATTCTACCACCTTTTTCATTTGGGATAGTTTCTAGATCAACATGCTGGATCCTCTGCAGCTTCATCCAGGATAAAATTCTATGTAAAGCTAGAATTTCCGTAATGCTGTTTAGATGCCTCTCTAGTCTTCGTGGCATTGGAATGATTAAGTACCTAGGTCTTTATGCACCAATGTACTCAATAAAGAATGTAGGAAACAAATATTCCCCTACAATTGTGCTCCTTAGAGTGCTGCTACAGTTTCCATCTACTACACATTGGCTCTTTTTGAGTGCCAGTTTGGTACTAGAAGTCAATTTTAACATGCTAGCTGATCAATCAAGTTGATAGATCCATGTAGGCCTCTTTTTAGGTCGAGCCTAAGCAATCCCATTAGGGCTGCTTGGCAAGATTAAAGTAAGGGCTTTCAAAAGTGCACCCAAAGTGCAGATCGGGTACAGTGCATGTGAGCACAACCATGTGCACCAGACACTTCGTGCGCGTGCTCCGCCTCTGCTGCCACTTCAGCTCACCAGGCTGCACACCCCCTCACCCGCCAATGTCCCTCCCACACTTCCTTTGATCTCCGCCGCGAGTTCTCACAGGCTAATGGCCCTCCCCCAGCACAGAGCACGCATCGCTTGTACTCTCTCATCCTCTTCCTCTTGGATTTGCTGTCTCGTCCTCTTCATGCGGTACAAAAGGGGGTGGTGATGGACGGAGCATCTGAATCAATCAAACACTCACACCCAGTCAAAAGATCTGGGTTTAATCCATCACCGTTCTTTAGCCCACTCTGCCACCCCAGTTCAGACATAGCTATATGCAAATCAGTCTGACCCTGTGCCTCATGGGAACAGTCCAGCCCGAACTGCCAAGCCATGTCTTCCCTGGACCGGAAACAAGCTTCCGAGGACCGGTTTCTGGCATTCCAGCCGTCTTCAGCCCGGCTTGCTTGAATCCAGTGGCAAAGTGAGCAAGGGACTCACGTCTGAGCATACCCTGCCACACTTATGGCGGCCAAAAGTGGTACAAAAGGGGGTGGTGATGGACTGAGCATCTGAATCAATCAAACACTCGCATCCAGTCAAAAGATCTGGGTTTAATCCATCACCGTTCTTTAGCCCACTCTGCCATCCCAGTTCAGACATGGCTATATGCAAATCAGTCTGACCCTGTGCCTCATGGGAACAGTCCAGCCCGAACTGCCAAGCCATGTCTTCCCTGGACCGGAAACAAGCTTCCGAGGACCGGTTTCTGGCATTCCAGCCGTCTTCAGCCCGGCTTGCTTGAATCCAGTGGCAAAGTGAGCAAGGGGCTCACGTCTGAGCATACCCTGCCACACTTATGGCGGCCAAAAGCGGTACAAAAGGGGGTGGTGATGGACGGAGCATCTGAATCAATCAAACACTCACACCCAGTCAAAAGATCTCTTCATGCCTGTTTTGCCCTCAATATGCATGGGTGCCACGGCGCCCGCTTTCATTATTAAGCACCATCCTCCCACCTCCAACACAGCATGGGCGCGCACAGCGGTGTTTTCATTTTGAATCCCTTGTTTAAAGTTCTGTTTGCTTTCTCCCTCCTGCTTCGCATTGAGTCTTCCCCCCCCCCACCCCCTCGCCGCAAACAAAACAAAACCTTTCCCGAATGAGGCTGCAACGCCTCTTCAATACTCACTCCCCCTCCGCAGCATTTGCTGCTCTTCCGGACCTCCTCCCTCTACCCCCAGAGTTCTCCCCGCTCCGCCATGGCACAAATCAGCCTGCACTTTTAAAGTTCACATGTTGTTAATTAATCACACTTTTTTAATCAGTTGCATTTCTGTATAGTGTGTTTTTGTGTGTGCGTGTTTGTGTCTGATGCTTATTGGTTTCCATGTGTGCGTGTTTGTGTCTGATGCTTATTGGTTTCCGTGTGTGAGACTGTGTACGCGCCCATGACTGTGTCTGTTTTTTGGGATGAGCCTCACTCTTGTTTGATATGTTCCTTAATGGTCACCGTCCTTACCTCTGCCTGCATTCGCCCCTGAAAGACTCCTGTTACAAAGTGACAACTGGCACTGCCCGCATTTTCACCTTCTGCGTTGTAATAGTGAGGAAAACATTTTTTCTAAAAGCTTCCATGTCAATTGCAAGCAAAACAAGAACCAAACCGACTACAAGGCGCCTTCAATACATCGGCAGTTCCACAATATCTTTTGCTTTACATTAGTCAGCTCACCTCACCCAAAAAACACATTCTTGCCCATCCGAACTGAGCAGTAGCGAAAAGCTGTATGCGTACGGGTTGCAGTGGATAAACAGCTCTAAGTTGCTTCAAGATTACGATTTGCGTTTTTTTTCTCTAAAAGCGTCCATGTTAATTGCAAGCAAAAAAAACCAAACCGACTACAAGGCACCTTCAATACATCAGCTGTTCTTTATAATGTTTTGCAATTATTTCAACGCACCTCAAGATTACAATTTTACAAACGTATTTATTTATACACAATGCCACATGCGGCACACTATATGGCGTTGCTGGTGTGGGCTTCCTTGCTAAACAAACCTGGTAACAAAAACAGTAGATGTGCACGTGCCAGCTTATACCATGCAGCGTTAGCTCAACTTGCAGGACAGGATATGTGCATGTGTACAGCTGGCGCCGCGTTTACGCGCGCCCTGCTACCTTGTTCAACCTCTCCCACGAGAGGAAGTGGGCGGGCGTCCCACTGGCGCCATGTTAATACATTTCTTGCTTCCTTGTTGTTTAAGATGATTTCACATGTGCACGCAGCAGCTTATATGGCGTTGAAGGTGTGGGCTTCCTCATAAACAAAAACAGGAGATATGCACGCGCCAGCTTACACCCTGCAGCGTGTTTATATATCTCCTGCTCCTGTTTTACTGCTAAATAAAACAAGTAGGAGATGTATGGAAGCTAGGGGCCTTAGAATCAATGCAAAAAAGTCGTTTGTGATGCTCTGTGGCAAAGGTCGCGCCACTTGTAAGCATCTCAAAGTAAAAGGACTTACAATTGAACACACCAAGGGCCATATGTATCATAGTTCCGTTTTGCGAATTCCAAATAGCGATTTTTAAGGAATCGCTATTTAGAATTCGCAAAATGGTATGTATGTACAAAATCGCTTTTTTATAGCGATTCCTTACCATTCCTAATTTGCGATTAGCAAATTGCTAATCGCAAATTACCCATTCATTTCTAGGGGCCAGGAGGCCCATAGGAATGAAGGGGCAATTTGCGATTAGCAAATTGCTAATCGCAAATTAGGAATTTTTTCAAGGGTGCAGGGGTGTCTCAAGAACACCCTGCTGCACCCCTGAAAATGACATTTGGGGGCATATGGCGCACATACATGCCCTAGGGGCATGTATGAGCGTCATATGGCACCGTTGGTTTTTTGGAAAAAAGCTTTTTTAAAAGAATTCGCAACTTACCACCAACTAGAAGTTGGTGGTAATTTGCGAATCCTTATGGGCATTTTTTGAATATTTTTTCTTTGATACATTGCATTTAAGGAATAGCAATTTTTGCGATTCCTTATTTTGCATCAAACATGTTACATACATACGATTTTTCCAATTAGCATTCGCAAAGTTGCTAATTAGCTTGATACATATGGCCCTAAAACCTTTCCGTACCTGGGGGTACTAATTGATGGCTCGGGCTCATGGGACCCTGAGGTTAAGAATAGGACTCTAGCCTTCAAACGATCCATCGCGGCATTGATGAACTTCGACTAAATTGGGCAAAAGACCCCCAGACATCATGTTAAACATCTATGTGGCCAAATGTAGAAGTATTGCTTTATGCGGGGCAGGCATCTGGGGGTACCAGGATACATCTTCTCTGCAAATAGCAGAAAATTATTTTTTAAGATATTTGCTGGCTCTTCCCCAGGGCACTTCTGTTTTTAATTGTTATGCAGAACGAGGCATAGACCACATTTCAGATTTAATCAAATTGCAGCCTATCTTGCTCTGGCGGAGAGTATGGGCGTCAAAAGCCCTTGTCTTAAACCAGGGTATTATTAGGGATGTAATGGGACTGGACAATGCTAAACGTATTTGCTGGCTTGAGTATGTCAGGACAACGCTAACCGACCTGCAAAGGCCAGAGCTATACAGTAACCCGGAACTGATCTGTGGAGTCCCAAAGAAAGTACTAAAAAGGCTATGCCTGGATCATTTTGTCATGTTAAGATGCTCAGAGGAGCTCACAAAGAAAACAGTAATCCAACATCAACTGTCGCTATCCTGCTACGCAATACAACCTTATCTGACCCTCTGCACCATGGGCTTTGACCGTTTTATTTTGACCAGGTTTAGGTTTTATTTATTCCACCGCCTTGTTACTTTTCCAGCTAAAAACGATTGGTCCAGAACCCTAGAGCTATGCCCATGTGACAATATGTCAACGCAATCTACTTTTCATGTGGTGTTATTTTGCAAACTCTATGAAAGGGAACGTAGTAGATGGGTCAAGCAATACTTGATACATGGAGCTTGGCGGCAATGTAGGCCTGCGTATCTTCGTCTACAGCAGTTGGGAAATGTTACATGTACAATGGTCATGACGGGCTTTTTAAAAAGTGTTCTGAGGAAAAGCAATTTAATGATTAGCTAATTTTTATATGATAGATTATTACATGATGAATTTAATACTTTTTTATCTCTAAATGTTAATTACAATTCAATGAAATTTTAAGATGTGTATATAGATATGTATTGATGCTTTTATGATTTTATACTATGAGAATCGAATAAAGCTAATCTGAATCTGAATCTGGTAAACAAGTAAAAAACAAGGTTTTGGCGTTCTTCGTATACTACTTTTTCCAGCATGTACACATTGTTTTCTGCTTTTTTAATGACTGTTGTTACAACTCAAAATTCGTTACTTCACAAACATTTTATGCTGCAGTTCCATGATATCTTTTGCTTTACATTAGTCAGCTGACCTCACCAAAAAAAACCCACATCCTTGCCCCTCCGAACGCGGCAGTAGCGGCAAGCTGTACGCGTACGGGTTGGGCGGTTAAACAGGCCTAAGTTGCTTCTTGGCATGCGTATAGCAATGTACAACTTGCACGGTGTAAATGGTTTATAAGTTGTCTAACGCTTTAAAAAATATATATATTTACGTCAGTGCACCTCACAATATTGCATCACATTGTAATATCTTGTATTTTGCCATTATCCCGCTTTTTATGTGCTTGTTGTGCCTTTCTGATATAGTGAAATTAGACTTACGTTGCGCTATTGTTTAACAATTTGCTGATACGCAGTTTCCTTGTTTTCTTATCCTAGTAAGAGCCATTGTTATGCCACTGCCCATATCCCTAACTGTGGTTTTACAAACATTGGCTTTTTCGCAACGCATTCACTTTTAAAGCCGTCCACATATACGCCCTATTGCTAACGCCCAAATCTCGCCAAACTCTTTGCCAGCCCTCTAACTACTTTTAAACTGTTCTTGGATTCTGCCTAACTTTACTCACCCATCTAATACGCTGCCTACCACCAGTAACACTTTTCCAGCTGAACAAGTTAGCCAGCTATCACAACATCTGCAACGCGATACTTAGTTAAAACGCATACCACACATTTCATACCTCCTTATTGTACACTGTGATCTTATCTGCTGTTAAGCTTGGTCACAATACATTAAATGCCTATGTTTCCAGTTCCCAAACTAAAAACTCACTAGGACGGTTCACACCGTTGCTATAGCAAACGCCACTATCAACTAACCTCCATATTACCGCCTCCAAACCCACCCAATAAAAAAAGCTGCACATTTATAACGATTAAAAGCCTTTCCGTAATACAAACCACACATTTACACATTATTGTTTAGCAAACTTACAGTTTTAGTTCGATTGGAATCTCCTCCAAAGCTGCTCGGCTCCCCGCAACACGCTAGCATATCCATGCGTACGCACCCACATTGTGCACGCGTATGGCGTCATTAGCAAAACGCCATGAGCAGAAGTATGCGCGAGCACGACTGCCAACGTATTAGCGCGTTTGTTGTTTTTTGCTAGCACGCGTACAGCACAGCACTGTTCGTGCACCTTAAACCAGCAAACAATAATCAACGTAACTTGTTATATTATGTCTTTGCAGTTTTATGGTGTATTGGATACAGCGTAGACTTTGTTAATGAAAGTTCATAGGCACAGGACAAGCATTGTGTGGTCTTTGGTAAATCGGGATATCGTCTGCTGCCTAATTTATTAGCATTTATGAACATACCATACTTCAGGGCTCCCTGCTATAAAACCCCGTCTTTTGGACTTCTGACCCCTTTCTAGATGACACAGTAGGGGTGCAACTTCCTCCATGACTCCCACCGTCACAAGTCAGTCCCAGCTTCTTAAAAGACTGAACAATCTATAAGTTTAGCCATCATATGTACAAGTGTGTTTGAGAGAATCCAGCGTTGATAAGTGAAACACAATTATTTCACACACATTTATACTTAAGTGCCACATGAGCTCTAATACTCGTTTTCTCTTTCATAGTGTGCCATTTTTCAAACTATCCCAGTTGGTCAGAAGCGAGATCTAAAAATTCAGTAGGCAAAAATCCAGGTTAAAATAAAACAAGCTTTTGCAATGCAATAGGTCTCGCATTTGCGAGAGTTTAAGCTATTGGCATTGTAAATCACAATGCTTTTTAGTTATGTTTTAAAACCCAACACATAAATAAAAGGCACTGTCATTTATAATTCCATTAGCTCAAACTCTCGCAAATGCGAGACCTATTGCATTGCAAATGCTTGTTTTAACTTGAGACTTAAATAATCATAATGGGTTACAAACTTTATTTTTAAAATTCCCCCTTTTTAATATCCAATTTCATTGGCATTTTTACTTTATTCATAATATACGAGCCAGTGCATATTTAGACATATATGTTATCTAAAGCACAAGATTTAATGTGACTTTTGGCAGTTGAGACGCATCTGATGCATTTAAAAAATAAATTGCAAAGCTGGAACATCTAAACAGTAAAATAAAATCATATAGATTGATCTAGTGTGGGACCACACAGTACTGCATTTGGACCCTTAATCTTCAGGTGTTTGTTCTTAAGACAGTGTGCGTTATAAATGGAATCTTCAAATAATGTTGATCTGTTTTTCCCTCTGATCTCTTCTCTATAAAAAGTGTTTTTACAGAAAGTGCTTCTGCTTCATCAAGTTCTGTGCTAGCTTACACTGACCCAGGACCAGACCTAAGTTGAAGAGGATTTTAGTATATCTTTGTATCCTAATCTTCTGGAATATGTAACCAGATCAGCTTTGAAGTGAGGTCTGGCAGATTGGACTACATCCCCACCCCCACCTACCTCCCACCCCTAAGACCTATAGAAAATCCCAATCTATTGGCTGCTGACACAAGCATGATGGGGACGAATTACTTTTCAGTGTCCTTAGCTCTTCACAAGTGAAATGCATCTTGTGTGTGTAGTTGAATTGTATCCGGTTTTACCTGTCTGAGTCAGCCACTTCTCTGGGGGTCATGATGGCATCCCTTCAATTTACTTTCTTCAAAGGCCCAATGTCTGCTTCCCAATGTGACTAGTGGTTGTGAAAGTGTATGGTGCCTTCCACGGCCTCTGGGGTATTAATCACTAGAAATCTGTACATATGCGTTAATGGTTTATTAGCCAATGCATATGCAGTTAACTTGGCTTCCAAGAGGATATGTTCTCGGATGTTTCCAACTTTTATAAGGTATTTGATGAAAGCATATCTTAGTTGCAAATATTGATGAAACGGAACTCTGCAAAACTCAAATTATTTAAACAGACCCGAAAAGGGAAAAAAGTGTTATTTGAGTGTTGTTTTTTTTATAGGTCTTGCTTGGGACAGCGCACGCATTGTTGCTTGCAAGATATTTTGTTAACTTACAGGGGGCTTAGAACTCGCACAATGCCTAGCATTGGTTGGCTTCATCGCCACTCATTTCCTTGCTTCTCTTTGGTCAGCGCTTGCTGGCTTCACTACCTTATCGTGTTTGTCCCTCTCCTGGAACTCGCCCAAGTACTCCTTACTTCTTCCAGTGAGGATCCTTCAGGTGGTCACGCATTTGGAGGTACTTTAAGTTCATTTCCATATCAGTTACTTTGCCTTGTGTTCCTCTTGTGTTGTTGCTGTTTTACTGTTTCTCCCTCCCCTCCTGCGTTGTTGCTTCTCCGTCCCTACCAGCACCTCCTGCGTTGTTTCTGGTCTCACTTCTCTCCCACCCGGCCAGCACTGGTTGCATCATATCACTTTTTCTCCTAATTTTCAGCCATGCAGCACAGCAGTGCAACTTGGCTTAATGACATCGACAAAACCAATAGCTCTTGCATAGGTGAGACTTGTTGGCTTTGCCAGTGCTTGTTGAGCTTGGAATGGTTATGCTGTCCCACCCTGTGAGGACCTCCTTTGCAGAAATCTATACTAGTTTTGAACCCAGCCATAAAGTAGTTTCGCTGGTAAAGATGCTTTTGAATCCTGGAACCCCAAGGAAATTCATTACTGCTCTTCTGGTGATAGATTTTTTTTTCTTTTTTAAAGGGGGGACACCTTCAAGAATGTGTCCTGCATACATAAAATAGTGGTAGCATCTCCTCAGAGCTCAGACTTAAGTCCTATGAGCAGTGTCCGATTAAGGGCAATAAATCAGTCACTTACTACCATCATGTAGGGAGCTTAATAGTGCAGTAAAATGACCATCCTGCCCAGTTCCCCATCAAATGCTGATTTGCAACATTGGGCCATAGACATGTTAAGAAGTCATCCATCCCGGAGAAATGAGGCTTTTGAAGAGAGAATTTGGAATCCTATATTGTAGTTTTGGAGGGCACGAAGAAGCCTGGGTAGGGACATTGTTTTCACTAAAGATGTTCTGCTCATTACGGTGAGAGGGAGGCAGCTAAAACCACCAATATATCCCTTAAGTGACTCCATTATCAGAAAAATATTGCTGGAGCAACACCTAACCTAACCTAGCAATGACAACTCCCAAAGTATCTTTATCAAATCAAATAAACTTTAATTCGATTTTTTTGGATTAAAAATCATAAGTCACATATTAAAATTTTACAGAATGCACTTTTTAAAAAAATAGAAAAATACATACATACGCTTACATCTTTATATACCACTTGAATCTTAAAAACTCTTCTTCAGCTGATTCTTAATTATTATAACAGGTGTTCTATACATTAGTCCACATCAGGTTGGGTTTCCCACATTACACTTTTCCTTTTTTTCAATATGGACTTCAATAGTCCAGTCATAGCACCCACACAATACACATTGTCCACTTTTTGTAAACATAGGAAGGCAGGACGACATTGCCTCCAGCCCCCTCTCTTCAGTTATGGCAAAATCCATCTAGTTCTTTCCGAGCTGTAAAACTTACAAAATAAAATCACATGTATTGTTGTCTGAAGAGAGGTTTTATCGCGAGGGCACCTGCAAAGATCACTGGTCCAATCATTAGGTTTCAGGAAGCTAAGTAAACGATGAAAGCTGTCCAATCTGAGTCTTGTGAGGACATACCTGTCATATCCTCCAATACACCATTCCAAGTATGGTTGAATAGTGGGGATGTGGTGCGGAATGACAGTACTTTTCTTCATCTTTATAGCCGCTCTTAAAGACTCTAATTGTGCCTGGCAGATAACTTTAAAATCCTTCCTAGAAATTGTACTCAAGGTATCGGGGTTATTATAAAAGTCGGGTTTACCCATGTCTATTAAAAAACTTCTGATATAATTCAACCATGCGATCTTAATTGCGTGGGTTAAACTCATAGCATCTCCAATTATGTCTCTATTCAGCTCGGTGTTATTTGAAGTCCAGACTCTGTGCCATAATAACAGGGGCTGCATCTTAATCCGGTCAGAGATAGGGAATCCCCAATTCATTGTGGCAATTGTAAACGGGAAGCTCTGCGGTACAGCTAATAAGAACCTTAAAAACAAATTTTCCTCTTTTTGTAATATTGCTACATCCCGGTATCCCCACACTCCTGTCCCATACATAGCTATGCTCAAGCATTGTGCTTGGTAAATTTTTAGGAGTATCCCAGGGGTCTTTTGCCCAATTTAATAGAAAAATTAATCAGTGCCCCGATTGACCTTTTAAAAAGGAGAGTTCTATTTTTGACCGCCGGGATCCATGACCCAGAATGGTCAAACAAGACACCCATATAGGAGAAAGTGTTGGTTGCATTAATCCTGTCACTCCCTCGGGGCAAGCTTTTACAATTATTTCTCCCCTTTCCACATGTCATCACATATGTCTTCTTGACATTGAGTTTTAGGCCCCGGTTATCCATAAAATCAATATATGTTCTAAGGGCGCTCTGAAGACATACCTGGGTTCTAGCCCTAAGCACTGCGTAGTCCGGGTAGAGCAGAGACACTATGGGCTTATTGCTGTAATAAGGAGGGTCTTTTGTCCTGTCCGTTAATTCCTCTTCTAAAGCGTTGGTATATAAGGAGAAGAGAAACTGGGCCAGGGCGCACCCCTGCCTCACGCCCTTCTCTACAGCGAACGACGCAGCACATTCACCCCCTACTCCATATCTCACTTTTGCTGAAACCCCTGCATACAATTGCCTAAAAAACTGGACTGAAATCGGATCTACTTTTATGTCCCGCAAAATATCCCAAAGTCTATTATGACTGACGCAGTCGAACGCGGCCGTAAGGTCCACGAACACTACGTACATTTTCCCTTGTTTAGCTTGGGTATGTTTTCCTGATAACATTATAAAATTCAACACCTGCTCGATAGTTCCTAGCCCCTGTCTAAAACCATACTGTACTTTACATAACATTTTGTTATCCTCGGCCCATGTTTGTAATCTATTCAAGACTATTCTACCTGCTATCTTAACCAGGGAGTCCAACAGGGAAATTGGTCGATAACACGTCGGGTCTTATGAAGGGCCGCCTTAAGTTGGTTATAGGCTTTTGTGCATTTAGTATCAAACCATCCATTCATCCTCTTTGGGGGTGCCTTCTTATGGGCTCTTAACGAGTTTTGGATCTCAATTGCAATTAATGAGTATGCCCTCAAAATTCCATTATAATCTGCGTTATCTGGGAGACATACCGCTATTTGTTCGTGTGCATTACCAAAGATCCGTTTAGTCACCTCTTCAACCTTTATCTTACCCCAGCTTAAAGAATAACCATTCTGGCGCGCTAAAGAAATATTTTGTGACAATGCCAGATAGCTATTATTTGATTGTTCGACTAGTTTGGGGATGATTAGGTTAATGCTCAGGGGCAGATGATCGCTAAGTGTATAGGAATGAGTTCTAAAATTATCAAACCATGACGCATATCTAATAGGGACGATTATAAAATCTATCAATGAGACTTGGCCTCTGTCAATAAACGTGTGTGTAAAATCAACGGGAGGAGTGCACAGAAAATTTACAAAACCCAAGTCATGCCCTGCCATAAAATCATTGAACATTTCGCCCCTTGCAGTATGGATAAAATGAGGGGTATATACATTTACTTCATCATAAACCCCACACTGACCATTTTCTATATTACAGCAAATACTAGTATTAAAGTCCCCACCCCATATGCTAATCACATCGGTATCATTTGGTACCCTTACTTTATGCAGTTCATCACTGAGCAAATTTATAATTTTACCCACTTCACCCTTTGCGATGTTATAAAAAATTACTACGCATAGTACTACTTCAGCATTCAAATTGATACCCAACATTTGGTAGTAACTCGTGGAACTGTACATTTCTATTTTTTTACCTTAATCAAATTTGTGTTGTATATGCACAAGCCACCTTTGTCTTCCATGCGAGGATCTAACAGCGGGTATGTGAAACGTCGTATAGCCATCTAGATTCATCTCCTTTAGTTGCCAAGTCTTCTGGAAGCATACAATGTCAAAAATATATATTAAATCTATCCAGATGGAGTTATGTACCTTTGATTGTAACCCAGCAATATTCCAAAAGAGCACACAAACCTATCCTGAACATATGCATTTAGACCATCGGGAGCCTTGGCTCTGTTGGTGTATTCCTTATTCTCGCTGCCTTCAATGGCATTTGTTGAACTTACAATACTGGTCTCATCAATAAATACATTTATCAATTCCTCCCTTTTAGCTTTTGTCCCAATCTGGGCGAGGATACATCCTCCCTCTTCGCTCTCTAAAGCATTCATGCTAAATTTTGGAGTTGCTACTTTTTCAACACCACTACGCTCATTGCCATTATCTGAGAGTCAACCGTTCTCGTCCAAGGATTGGAGCGGCATGATGCTATCAGACACCTCTATATTATATGCCAGCTTGTTTATGGTCTGTGCGTGGGGATATATATCCCTATTCCATTTAGAAGGTCCTGGTCGAGAAAAATGACTCCGGAGTAAAACCTTTATGCCTGCTTCCAGGTTGCTATTATTATTGCCCGTCCGTCGGAAAATTTCCTGAACCAGAGATGCTGTT
Organism: Lissotriton helveticus; assembly: GCF_964261635.1. Taxonomy (NCBI): domain Eukaryota; kingdom Metazoa; phylum Chordata; class Amphibia; order Caudata; family Salamandridae; genus Lissotriton; species Lissotriton helveticus. The sequence continues at coordinate 598,659,945 of NC_136068.1, read as the reverse complement.
CCTAGGGAGAGATCAACACTGTCCCCTTGGACGCATTTACCAATTGTACCCACCCAAGGCACCCGTCTAACCATTTTAAAGGCTAAGAACATATCCATTGATAAACCTGTTCTAGTACCCAAGCAACAGATTGTCCTGTTCCTTATTGTATCCCATGTTTCCTTTTCTCCTTCGAATAACGGGGGAACGTTTGCCAGCACCACTGTATATGGTTGCGCTGCGGGTGGTAAAGTATCTTTATATTACCTATCTTGCTGTGAAATGATTTCCTGGAGAAAGCTTTTAGTGCTGAGTACTATACATTTAGTTTCGGATTCATTATCAGCTATGTTTTTTTCTTTAGTGTTCAAAGGCCTTTAACAGACCGTGCCCTCGTATCTCTGTGAAAGATAGCGATATTTAACCTGTAAATAATATAGTAAAAGAAAACAAAATCATTCCCCCACTTCTCACCCAGTAATTAATTTTATTATTTATGGACAACATTGTATTCTTGAACATCAGTGTCACTTAGCACAAATCTTAACAAATGTTGTGCAGCTAACCTTATTCTTAGTTCACTTGTTACTGTCTCGCACACCAAAATACTTATAAATGCCCTGGCTGTTTGCTGCTTGTGTAGATAACTAGGAGCACTACTGAATTTCTAGGAGAATTGGTACGAAGTCAAGTCATGAATTTAATTCAAATATAGGAGTAATGTTGCAGTAGTAAATATCTTCTTTTTTTTTTCTTTTTAATTGGGCCTCTAGCCAAAAAAATAGGTGTCTGAAATACATGAAAATGAGGCATCAAGTCTTTTGGCAGTAGCCCTCAAGTAGTTTTGTTTTGCTTTGCGTTTTTAAGTAAGTCAAGTACACTCGCTATTCTTAAGTGATGTTTTACAACATGTTGAAGATTTTATCTCCTCTTCTCTAAAATGTTCACTGTTTGAACAGATGTGGAAAATGAGAAAAACAGTTCAAACTATTTAGCACCCAATGGGCATCTTGATTTCTGGTGGGCATTAATTGTATGCAGGAACTCAACGAAAAGGCACCTCATCTTGACATTCTGGTGTCTCCTTAGTTGTTTACTTGGAGGAGCAGATACTGAAAGACAATTCTATGCAAGGTCTTGTAAGCTATAAATCCTAGCTGCGGCAGAACTGGTTGCCAGTACATATAGAGGAGAGTGGAAAAAAGATATTTGAGGTGGCAGCGGACTTCTGTTTTTGCTTCAAAGTGGGTCCAAAGCCGACCCAGTCCTTACTCGTCGTGGTGAACTACTCCAATATTTTCTCTTGTATGTAATGTTTGTATGTCCAAAAATATAGTAAGGAAGGGTATTGTCTTAGATGTAAATGCACCACTCCCACCAACATCACCAGACTCTTCCGAAACCTGTGATGGCCACTATTAAGATTTGTGTATTTATATGCAAAAATGCCAGTTTTCACCATGAGGTGGCTTGCACTCCCAGTGAACAACTAACTTATTTCAAAGTGTTAAAGGCTACTGATGGCAGAATGGCAGTTGGGCAATAACTGCGAGCCAGGCAGTGACCAGATGGAACATGTGAACCAATGCATTTTCGTTTTATTTACCCCGTTGCTCAATATTTACTTTATATTTTACAGGAATGGGCCATCCTTGCACACAATATAAACGTTATAGTATAGTTGAACTCAAAAGCAGCTGGTTCTATTAGATTAGTTTTGACAGTGAATCCAAAACCCCCTCGGTTGTGAAACAATCTCCCAGATAAAATCCAAGCAAGCCTTGTCCCAGGGGCTGATGTAATGAAATGCGGGATGTGGATGGTGTTCTCACTACATTCTCAGACTTCAGAGTTTACTCTACTTTGATTACTGAGTCCATCTGATGAAAGATCTTTCCAGTTGCCTTTCATAAAGTCGCAGATAGAGCAAAAAAAAAAAAAAGTAATACAAACTCATTTGTCCCAGAAGTGCAATATTTAAGTTACTGCAAACAGAACCTTCAGTAAGACCTCTAGTTGCGAGGCTTTTGGAACCAACCATGTCATTTCTTTGTGCATTATCCTCCATCAGAGCAGCAAAGAAAATGCAGAGCAACAAGTTCAAGTTTCAAGTCTAGAACCCCTTTGTTCTTGAGGGAGTATCTCCTGCAGATCCCTGGATTTTTAGGTCTCGCCTGAGCTAGCCCATGTGCTGCTCTGGCGAGACTTTTAGTGAGTGGGCATTTTAAAATGCGACCACACGCTTTCTTTGTGGCCTCAAGCTTGCGAGCACGTGCGCAGCAGCTGTCTGGCTTTCCTCGCGGCACCCTAACAGCGCGACTCGTTCAGCCCCTTCCCCACCACAGAGCACGCGATCGCTTTCACGGCCACGCGGCCGTCTTACTTTTAAGGCCGCTCGGCCAATGCTTGTAGTCTTTTGTATCCTTCCATAAGGACTTGTCTTGTTGCGTGCATCATTTCACTTGGCCCATTATAGCAACTGCTAAAGGAACTATAAAAAAACTTTTCTAAAGAGTAGTTCACACAAGGGAGTGCTTTGTTCGCACTCCTAAGAGAGTTGTTTACACAGGGCCATAATTATTCTCTCATGTACTGTTCAGGCAATCTAGCGATCTACTGCCTGTTTGCGCTGACATGTGCTTCGGGAGCATGGCTGACAGGAATCAAGTTTGTTTGTGATGGTCAGCCTGAGCCGTGTACTATCAGGTGGCACAGCTCCCACGCCCCTCCCCAGCATTCTCTGCTCTGCCCTGTTCAGGCTGAGCCGTTCACTATCAGACGGCAAAGCTTCCTCCCCCTCCTCCGGCAGCATTCGCTGCTCTACTGAGCTTCCTCCCACCGCTCCACCATGGTCACTCCGATGCACATGTGAGCGCTTCAAAGAGCTAGCGTCTTGCAAACCTGAAGGCGGAAACCGTGCACGCGAGCAGCAGCGCCGTCTCTAATCCCCACTGTGGGAGGCTGCTGCACCTCCTCTCCAACAGACAACACGCCAGAGTTACTGTGTCAGCACGAAGACTTTGCTCCTCTCACTTCAGGCGCCACCGACTCTGTAGCACAGTTTTCCCCTCTCACTTTGGGTGCCACCGCACCTTACCCCCAAATAAGTTACCCGCATTCCTGCTGCTTCATTTCTGGTACTCACCATAATTACCCTAATCCAGCGAGCGTCCGCATGTTTGTCCTGTAAAGCTTTGAGGTTTTCCTTATTTGCCGGCTGTTGTTGTTTATAGTTACAGATGTAAAACGGGGATATGACAATTGTGTGTTTTTAAATGTACACTGGGTGGCCTCTTTAAGTGCTGCAACAGGCCCTTAGCAGTATGTGTCCGCCTTTGTGAAACCCTGGGACTGTACCGGCCATTCTTGGAAGCTCGTTTTTATTCCAAAACGGAGCCACTGTTCATTGCACTCGTTGGAAGGGGAAAAGGAATTCGGATCCCTACAACGTACTGTTTTTACCTTCCACAGACTGCAGAAGTACCCACATTCTCATCAGACTCTCACTTTCTTTCCCTCATTCTTTTTCTGGCTTGCTTTGTAGCCTTTTGTCTCCCGTGTTTGTGTTTCTTTTTAAAATCTTTTTATTAAACAAGAACACCATAACCAATAAAAACATCAGGTGCGCAAATCTTGACAATATGATAGGGGCATTACTGTCGATCGTGCAAATAATCATTACAATATATATAACAATTGGGATCACGGGGATTCCAGCGTTGCATCATCTGTGTGTCTTCGGGGGCGTACATATTTTACCCCGGTGGCTAGTGTTTCTTTTTTAAATTTTTTGTTAAGATTTTTCATATAACAGAAACACATGCCATTGCATTGTATATTTAAAATATAAACCTAGTGCTTGCATTGTAGATGCGCATAGCATGTGTACTGTATCTTTACATTCCCCCCCCCCTAAAAGAAACGTAAACAAAGGAACTATCACTCCTAATCAGAAACCAGAATTGGCATAGAAAATAGATCTCGCTTTTGGGATTTTAAAAGTATTTAGTTATGCAGCACAATATTCTTGGTGCAACAACATAAACTGTTGCATGGCTAAACACTTACAAGGTCCCAAAAGCGAGACCTATTGGCTATGCCAATGCTTGTTATATCTATCCTAAAGTGGTTCCAATCTGATTCAGTCATTCCTCCAGACAAAGCTATTTTGACTCCTAGAAAATAGATGTATCACATAGTAGCTGTAGCACTTCAAATAGCAGTGTTTCCCATCCTTTTTGGCTATTATGACCATCTTTTTCAGTATTCTGTTCAGCCATTGATTGACTTTCTCCTGGCAGACACTAAGGTAGTGGCTCAGTAGACAGATCGCCAGCTCGTTGATGTTACCACTGTGTAGTACAGGCGTTCGTTGTCATATAAATGAGGCGCAGATACACAGAGGATGCAAAGATGCTAAATGTTGTGTGCTTGGTAACACGCTCATAAAATCAGATGTCAAGTAATCCTTGCCAGAATAATTAATTCCACTGGCGAAATTGGAGGAGTTTGGCAATTTGGCGTTACTCTTGTAACAAGGAATTACTGATTAAATCGCACCACTCTGCTGGGGGACTTAAACTGCAGTGGTTTTAATTTTTAGCAGGGCTGGAAGAGGGAGCCGTCCCTCTGTTTAAAAGCGACTGCCGATAAAGTTTAATCTGCAGAGGTTTTTAAAAATAAAGGGACTGCTCCCTCCTACAGCCCTGTTTAAAAACCAGTACCTACCCCATGGTACCCTTACATACTTATGTACGGGTGCTGAGGGTTGCACTGCACAATGTGGTACCCATTCTGCCCCTTGGTGGGATTTCACAGAATTTTTTTATGTAATTCTGCTGAATGAAGCTCCGCCAATTCTGCCCATCCCCATGTGAAGGCAAAAAAAGTATTTCCACCCCATAGACTTTGAAGAAAAAGACGGGACAAAAACAAAGATTTTAGCTTGTATTCAATATAAATATAGCAAGTAAGTAGTTTAAAAGTAGACTAATAAAATTGAGGTGACTGTTTCAAATCTAAATTTATACCTACTTATTAGGAGGCTTGAGTGTGTTCTTTACATTTATATACACATCCTTTCAAATACCAGTAAACTGCAAAAAAGTTCCTTCACATTGAGAACCATCACAAAAGCACTACCACTACTGAATTCTACCCTTTGACTTGAAGTTAGTCCATGTTTCCTTTTGCTTGGCATTGGTCAAGATTTTTTGTATCCCTATTTTTGAAGGTGTTGCTGATCAGGGAACACTCTTGTGAAAAGCTTATGCAAGATTTTAAAAAAAGAATTCAAACGCCTACACAATCAAGATTAACATTCTGAGTCTCCATATAAGATCTGAGAAAGCGACAAAGATACCAATCAAAAAGATTTGCAGCTTCTGTAAAGCCCTCATCTAATAACTTGGGAGATTTCTTCTCTTTAGGACTCCTGGGTTTCACCTGTTATATTAATAGTGACAGAATCCATACAGATCCATACATAACTCTGACTAGAAGCATTTGATGGATGATTTCGTTTCAAGGGCTATAATATCAACTAGAACTTCGAGGGTTTTTGTGAGGTGAAGGATCTCCAAATCCACCCATTAAAAACAAAGATAATGGTTATGTAACACCCACCCTTATAAGAGGTCTCCAAGGGTTGGCGGGCAACTCCTTGATTGTGCACTGTCGTACGTCTTTTTAGGCATTCTAGTCAGCTATACATTGAACTAGAGGGACCACATCACTTGACAGTAACTGTCCTGAAATGCACAACAAACACCATCCTGCTGCTCAAAAAAAAAAGAAAATTAGTCTCCTTCAGTGTCCTTCCAGTACAGGTACAGGGGCAAAAAGCAGTTGTATTGGCAATTTATGGTACTTAATTGTGGGTACGCAACAAATCCAACCAGCCGCAAGTAATGGAGAACAGCTTCCTTAAAGCTTTGTTAAAACGTGTCCTGGGACGCCGCTTATCCTGTTATTTTAGGTGCTACATATATTTGCGACGTAATAGATGTTATTGCTCTTGCTCCCATGTTGTATTGGCTTGGAAAGAAACCAATGCGCTGAGATTTCATCTGGGGGCTTTAGTTAAAACATCTGAATCTACCAAGCTCCCCCAAAATGCATGCACACTTTATTTCAAAATAACTGTGACCGGTTGTGGGAAAGTAATTTCTGCTCCAATCCAACTACAATAACTTCTGATGCCAGCTCTAAAGTCAAGGTTAAAAAGATTTTTTTTTGCTTACACACTGAAATCTTGTATTGTACTTGTATAAACTTCACAAATGACAGATGCCCACCTCTCTAACAAGTATATGTGAGAAATAGAGACCTATATTAATGTAATCTTACCGGAGGCCAGTTGCACTTTCTATCCTAAATTTCGATTGGGTGTTTCCCTACCACAGTGTATAAGTCTTCGATTTCAAACACAAATTGTAGAGCCCAACTCGATTGGATTAATCTAAGAACCCTCCTGTCGACCTAACGAGGCACGGACAGAGGTATTTTAGGCGAGCAGGCCAGGCTCTGTGGGACAACAGGCACACTTCAAGTTCCTTAATATTTACCAATTTACAGACACCAAGTAGGTGGTTTAGATATGCTTGATGTATGTATTGTAAATTCCCCAGTTAAGTCCGCAGTATGGAATAGATGTGGTAGTATAATTGGTCATGACGAAAGCCGCAAGCATTTGGCAGAAACATGTTGACTCTTAGTGGAAATTGGGGTAGCTAGAGTACCAGGACTTTCTAACTTTTCCAGTTTTTAATCAGTCCAGCTGACGCCCATATTAAACCATTAGTGATACCAAGTTATTTCTTTTTCTTTTTAAAGAGTAACCCTAGTCACTCTCACTACCCTATTCCTTTTCCAACAAGGTGTTCCTGTGCATCTCACAGGTTGTAGCTGTAGGAGTAGGGTCTGGTTCCTATGGTTACCCCCACTTTTTGCTGTGATTCTCTGGTTTTTCGACTTTAGTGTGGCTGTGTGCCTGCTAATCAAGTTCACAGCCCAGCTGTTCTCTCTCTAAATTGATACCATGTACTTTAAGTACATACCAGATTGGTTACTGGGTCACCCTTGTGAGTCCCTGTATAGTGTACCCTAGGTACCCAGGGCATAGGTGCACCCTAGGCCTACCAGGGGCTGCAGCATGTATTATGCCACCCCTGGTTTGCCTTCCAAACTGACACCACAGGTCTGTTCTTACAGCCTGGGTAAGGTGGTGTAATCACCCCTTACTTAGATATATTACACCTATATCTATATACCTATATAGACACATATACACCTATAAGCCACTCCTAAGGCAGACCTTGACAATCCTGGAGGTAGAGTGCTTGATTTTATGTGAGAGGGTGCCCTAGCATGAGCTGAACCCCTCTGCAGCTTTCGGTACCATCTCCTTATAGCTGTTCTATGATATAGCCATACCATATACTCTTTAAGTGCATTATAATCCTCGCGGTTAATGGTAACTTGGGTTTGGCTTTATCAAAACATGTCGTGTTAGGTGTCAAACACTTAGCAATACTACCCCCTGCCAGTCCTGGCGGCGGTGGTAGCATTCCACCCTTCTAGAGGGAGAAGACATGTAGTTACTGGTCTACCCGGTTAAAGTTAAACAGAGCCTCAGCATCACAAAATGGATGCTCCTGCCACAGACACGAGTCTGCCCTCCTGTTGCTGGACGAAACTCCGCCAGGGTAGGCCTGGACAACAGGTTTCCTGCCCAGGGAGGCGCTGGCACCTCCCCAGACAGGCTCTTAGTGTATTGGGGCAGGGAGGGCTGCATTCAGTGAATGCTTTCCAGACACTGCCTGGGGCACACAAGGTGCTCCATGCATTTCCTAATTCAAACCGGTTGCTGGGGCGCACAACCCCAGCTCTGGCGCGAAACTGGACAAAGGGGAAGGGGTGTAACCACCCCCCACCCCAGGTCCATCCATAGAAGGGACCTTAGAGTTAGTCCAACCCCTAAACTTGCTATAAGTATTGAACCCCAGTCCCTAGGACTTTAGATTACCCTGGACGAAACTCTGCAACATATAACCTGGACCTTCGACATTCCATATCGACTGGAAGACGAAAGAAATCTCCCTTGTGGTCAAGGAGTGATCCCCTGTTGAAACAGGCACCAACAGCATCTTTGCCGGTCTGCATTTTCGAGGCTCCCGCCGGATCCCGAAGAATCTGCGACACAGGACACGGACTTCCAGACTTCTCTGACCCCGACCTTCGCTCACAGCAAAGCTGAGACCCGTCGCGGACACGCGAGACGTGGGACCGGAACTCCTGGACATCCTGCATTTTGCTACCTGCACCGACTTCCCGAGGAATCCCGAAGTTGTGCATTGGGGTCCTTGAAGCCCCAGCCCGAGCATCTTTTGCACCGAAGCTCAGAGGCCCAAACTCCACGAGTGTCCAGTAGGCCCGCTTTGTGCATTTCCGCTCGACGCGTCTTCACAGTTCCTAGTACGTTGGCTAGTGAGCCCCCAAGAGGACCAACCTTTGTTCCAACTTGCTTTCCTGGTTGCTCCAGGCTTGCTCCAACTTTCCTTCAAAGAAGTTCCACAGACCTTGCTGGTCTACACCAAAGCCAATCTCGACATCCTGTGTTGGTTGCGTTTGGCAAGGCTTTTTGGGTCCAATCCGGATACCGACACCGCAGTCAACTAGATCCTATGTGGGACCGCTCGAATCCAGCTCCTGGTCGTCGTCGACGCCTCCTGGATCTCGTGGCTGAAGAGACAAACTTCACCTTTTCACCTGAAATCACCCACATCTGGTGGCATCTTTCTATCGCCGCCCTGGTCACTGGCTAGTGGCTCAGACTCTGTCTCCTCTGCTTTCAGGTTCTTCACATCTCCAATCCACCCTTGGATCCACCCGGACACTTTTTCTCTGGTTGCCTGCAGCACTTCTTCGCAGCTCTCCATTGGAATCGACGACGAAACCTGACACGAAAATACATCTATGCACCCGGCTTCCCTGGGTGAGGTAACACGAGTGCTCCGGTGCTCCCGTGGGTATTGAGTCTCCAAGTGTCCTAGTCTAAAAGGGTTCCATCGCAGTTCACCTCCTTGTACCCTTTATCTTTAAAATTGTAACTTGTTCGTTCTCCATAGAAAGTCAATGGTAACCCGCGGCTGTGTGTAGACACTGCACGCGTCTCCCGTTGGTCTCCTACTTCCTAACCTTTGGTTGTCCTGAGTAGCCCCAGCAATTCCACAGGCCCCAGGCCTGCTTTCTATTCCTCACGTGGTTCTTATACCACTATTTTAGTATATGGAAAGCGGAAAACTGGTAACCAAGCAGGTAAAGGGCGCTCAATCTATCTCCAGGAAATTACACTGAAATATAAGTAATTGGTGCAGCTAGGTAGGAAGAGGGTGGTTACCAGACTGCCCTCAGGTCACACAAGCGTGTGAAATAACTACAAAATGGGGGATCCCACCTGCGCTCCTAAATATCTACACACATCAATCACCAAAATCAAATAGTCATAGTATAAGAACAAAATTATAATATATTAGTTGACCATATTATTTGTTTCATGATCAAATATTCACTGATCACTCGGTACAGCACACATTCCTGTGATCCTGGTGTGAGATTCCAATTATCAAACAAAGGACATGAAATTAATGTCCAAACGATAATGTCCACAAAAGAAATGGTCTTTAGTCGTAGAGTACTTCTTTTATTCTTGTATTGTTGGCATACGATGTCAATAATTCTGGTTCATAGTCAATAAATCCAATTCACAACCAACACGTGTTTCGTCTGGCTTATCAATTCAGCCAATGACTTCATCAGGGCTGTGTTAAGACATCCAAAAAATATATTTCAATAATCAAAATCTTGTATATAGAGATTACTCAAGACGTTTGAGTGAGTAAAGTAAAGAAATACAAACTCCAGTGATACTGAGGAATGGAAAGTAAAGTGTCTACGCCCCCAGGGTTACACAGTCACCAAAGTGCACACCCATTAGGTCCAAAATATAATTTGCAATATCACAAAATTCACCTTGACAAAAACTTAATCCTAACAAAGGAGGTTATCGCATCATGTTCACGTTGTATAGTGAATTCGTAATCTATGAGTAAGTTAACATAGACAAGGTATAGGTAAACAATATAGTCACAATGTCCAATCCTAGTATCAGCACCACACCATGTTCATCCCATAACCCATATTATCTTTGAAGTGGTCATCTTACTAAAAGTCTCCAAACTCACTATTAACTATCTCCACTGTCAAGTCATAAGAAGATTGTGCATTCAAGGTTTATTCGTATTCCTCAACCGAAGAGACATATATAACATATCTATGATAAGAGATTTAAAGTAATCGGTAATAAGGTTTAGTCAACAATAAAGGTTCATAAATAATAATAGTAGTATTGCCATACATCTAATTCTCACCTATTGATTTAAATAAATATTCACGACACTCAGTACAAGTAGTACTTATCTTATCTCACGTATCCACATAAGTCCTAGGCACCCTACAAGAAGATAAATTATTTTATATTTTTAAAAATAAATTGGCCGATAATTCAAAAGTGGCCATAAGTCAGCTACAATATATCTGATGAAAAGTAAACGAGTTGTCAAACTCACCCGCTATCCGTATTTAATCAAAATCTCCATCTATTTTATCATCCGATATCACGATCCAAAAGGGGAAAAAAGAGGTTATAACGTACGTTAGTACGTGTATACGGTAAAAAAGTAGGTAAAATAATCTAACGTAAAGTCCTCACTCACCCGTTCAGTATAGGGTCTCGTCTATATCGAAATCCGGCGTGCTGCGCCGTCGCCATATTGGAATGGCTTTTTATAACTAAAGAACCGTGGGCGCCATATTATAATATGCAAAATATCCTTTTTAAAGCTAAAATCCTAAGCGTACTGTTTATATAATACGATACGGACCCATAAAAGTTAATTAACCGCAATAATATATATATTAAAGAGTTTCAATTAAGAAACCTCTTGTATCGTTAACAGCCAACCGTATAATTATGCTAAACCTCAAAAGTCGCTTCTGTTGGGGTTATCGAAGAAGTATATTACTTAAAATCTAATAAGAATTTACTTGTCAATATATCTAGAGTCCTTGAGGAAGATAAACAATTTAGAAGTAAAGTATATATCTATTAAATCGCTAGTTTATATCTAGTAGCCCGAGTATCGAACCCTGATGCAAAATGTATATCACCAGGCTCTTACGCTATGCGCTACCAATGGTTCCATTATAAGAGTCATCCTATTCCAGTATCGGACAACCATTTACTTTACTAGTTCTCTGAAAGCTGCTTCATGTTGGTGTTATCAAAACGTGTATTTCTTGGGATCTAATTTATTTAAGGTTAATGGCCGATATATTTAAAGATCATGAGAATAGAAAATTATTGAGATAAAGATAAAAATTAAAAATTATTATTTATAAATCACTTAAAGCGCTAAATAGTATCAGGTGAGCCGAGTATCGAACCCTGATGTAAATGTAATTCAACAGAATCTAAGTCAAGCGCCACCGACGGATCCATTGGGTAACACATAAAGAGGCTAAATATCAACTAAATCCGATTAGAATTATGGTACCATAGTGTGATGTCGTACAGGTTCAGAACATTGTACACGTGTAAATTACCAAGAATATGTGTAATTGCATGTAAGGCATCCCAAAATAATTCCAACTAAAGACAATTAGGAGAGGAATATCACAGACAAAGTTAGTCAATAATAGTACATGGACCATAATTGTATAATCCCAAATCATGGGGTTATTACATTTTTGTCATCTAACAAATATACCTCCAATACTGATTCTCATCTTTTAAACAGGAGAATAAGAATTCAACTCAGTTTACTTACATAATGGGCTAGATAATTATTAAGTAAATAATTGTTTAGAGATATAAACACTGAAACTTTATTCAGAAATAAGAACACTGAATACAACATTCATGCTCGGTTATATACATCACATAGCTATTCATGAGATCCATTTAAATTTGATCATCAAGAATTAGTATTCTAACATTACAATGACACATACAGCTATACATATTTAGTGGCCCAGATAGTATTGCAGTTCAGAATCCAAATTCAAACCATCTTCAACGGCTCTAAGTTTCATAATCCAAAGGCATTCCCTACGACGTAGTCGTAAGGTTCTATCACCCCCTCTCTTATCTGCTTCTACTACATCAATGCCATGATATAGAAATCTATGTTTGGTCTTGTCATCGGGGTCCTAATGAAGTGTGATGCTATTGGGTACCTTGTATCCCCGTTTTTCAAGGCCCTAAAATGTTCAACCATTCTGTCTCGTAGTCTCCTAGTGGTACTGCCCACATAGATCTTATCACACGAACAGACAATCACATATATCACAAATGAAGTATCACAAGTAATAAAGGAGTTAATTTTAAAAGTTCCCATCTGATTATAATTAAACTCCTTAATCTTATGCACAGCCCATCTGCAAGAACTGCAGTTCCCACAATGAAAGAAACCCGATGGTTGGCGGGTCAGCCAATTCGATTTATTTGATATACTAAAATAACTGGGACATAGTTTATTAGATAAGGTTGTCCCTTTCTTATATGTGATATTGGGTCTTTCATTTAACATCACCCTAATATCTGCATCACTTAGTAGTAAGTGCCAGTACTTATTCAAGACCCCATATAACCAGTGGGATCCTTCTCCATACTTGGTTACAAATCTCACTAGATCTTTGGTATTTTTCACACCACTACATTTGGACTTGGTCTTAAGTGTATCCTGACGTTTCACATTCATAACTCTACTGGAAGCTGTCTTTATCACTTTATCTGAGTACCCTCGAGTCTTGAACCTTCTGTTCATATCAATCACATTGGACTCAAAATCGGCATCCTCCGAGCAATTCCTACGAGCTCTTAGCAACTCGCCATATGGGATCGAGTTAATTTGGCGTGTTGGGTGGCAACTGTCCGCTGACAGTATAGAATTGCAACTTGTAAGTTTACGGAACATCCTGCTGCACAACTTCTCATCTTTAATGAATAGTTCTATATCGAGAAAAGTTAGTCTCTCAAAACTAAACTCTGTTGTAAATTTCATGAACACATGATTGCTATTAAGATGTTCGAAGAACTCATGTAGCTCTTCTACAGTACCCCTCCATATCTTCAGACAGTCAACTAATATATTATAATTTTGTTCTTATACTATGACTATTTGATTTTGGCGATTGATGTGTGTAGATATTTAGGAGCGCAGGAAGGATCCCCCATTTTATTTTAGTATATGGTTTGTGAGGCCCCTAGGGCAAAACGTATACTGTGCAACTTATCGTATGCTAATTAAGTTCCTTGTATTGTACTTTTACCTCTGACCTCATAAAGAGTGCAGAGGGGTTGTTTAGAATAAATACATATATATTTGATATATACCTTGTGTGGTGTGCTTTCATTTGGTACTCAAGAGATTATAATTGGTAAAACAACTAGCTTAATTCGCTCTCTGAAGTCTTAGCCTGAAGACCGCTCGCCATTGCTACCCCTAGGATAGCTTTCTATAAGGTTGACTTTACAACCACCATCAATAAGGGTCGATTAGACTGGTGCAAGGTGCCCACTAGAACTAGTGGACATCATATACCAGGCTAACTTCTGACAGTAGCACACCCCGTTCACAAGGGATCAGGAAGAAACTCCAAGGTGAAGCATGCTTTCAAGGGGTATCCTTGGTGGGTCAGAGTTCTTTAAAGGAAATGGATCCTCTCTTCCTTAGGCTGATGGGAGGGTTCTTAGATTGAGCCAATCGAGCTGAGCTCAGATTGATCCAATCGAGCTGAGCTCTATATTTCTGTGTAAGAAGAGGGTTAGCCCATGCTCTACTGCACCTGTCCACTCACCTTCATTTGTTTATGGATACTTTTTCAACCAACCAACCCTCTAGAGTTATGTGATTGTGAGATTTGAGGTAGGAGGAGGGGGGGTTCATTCATACAATTTTGCACAAAAACTAAAAAATCTGCACCGTTTGTGCCTCCATTTAAACTATTTTTAACCTCATCATGTGATAGAATAGGGACCCCCTTGATTTAGATGTCAAGTTACCTATGGGCCTCCTAAATTATGATGCAAAGACCAATCCAGTCCTCAGACTGGGACTCTTGACTACATGGTTGGCCTAGTTATGTTCTATATTGTTATATTGCATTTTCACGTTAAATTGTAAGCTTCTGTTAAGGAATAGGCGACGAGTTCCTAGATTACTGGATAAAGTACGTTGGGAGCTAGATGCTTTTAGGGGTATTTTAAAGCAATAGTTATTGAAATGCACTTTGCATTCTCCTTCCTCTTTTCGGTTTCTTTCGGTTTCTTTCTTTAGTATACATCTTTTTTTAATTGATGGTATTTGTTTTTATGATTACAATTCTTATGGCTTGTGCTGAAAACAAATAAAGTGAATTAATTAGAAGGATTATTGAGGTTCAAGTTTAATATGCACATGTGCTGTATGTACAGTGTTGCACCATTATTTCGTGGATCTTTCTTTCCAAAGCAATATCGGATTTTAACGTTATGGAAATCATGTATTTTGTCCTTGTGCTTCCAGAATCTTTCCAAGTCGAAAGATCACGAAGTGCCCCAAAAAAATTTAGTCTTAAAATCTAGCCAATAGGTCTCACATTTGGGAACTTCAACAGAAATACTTTATCTGCAGTCCAGGACAAGTGTAGTTTTATTGTGTGTAGGGAAATTAAATGCTTTGTTGAAAAGCACACCCTATTTAGCAACTTTTGAGAATGGACCCTGGTTTCCGAGCTCGTACAGTTAGAAGCTTTGTCCTTAAAAGCACATTCACTTCCCATTAATACAAATTGTGTGCTGCCTGTTAGGCAGGCTAAACAACAGAATAATGTTGTCTTAAGCTGATGCCTAATAAAAGCCCCGGCAGTTGTAAGGTTACAAATTAAGCATTGGGATTGCGACTGGAACCAGAATTGTTTTTCCTTTAAAGCACATCCCCTACATATTTACATTGGTTGTGCGCCGTGTTTAATAGTGAAACCAATATTGAATGTAGAGATTGCTGTGCTCTATATTATGTAGTGGTGTTTTAAACATAGGGAAAGTGCAGTGCTCCCGACTGGAAGAGCGGTGCCTCCTTTTTACGTCTCGCACTAGCGATACAGCGCGAAGCGCTGTCTAGCTGCGAGACCTATAGTCAGCGGCTATGCTTTCAAGGAGACAGGAGATGGGCACGCGCAGGCTGCAGCTCGGATCGGTGAACACGCGCATTCACCACTACAGGCACGCGCTGTGCCCATCTCCTGTCTCCCTTGCAAGCCTCCAGCACAATGGCATTTTCCTCGCGCCACTATGAGTGCCTCCCCGCCTGCGACCAAGCCAGTCCCCCCCGCCTCCGACCAAGCCAGCCCCCACCTCTGACCAAGACAGCCCCCCCACCGCCCATGTAATGTAGCATCCCTGCTTATCTTGTAGCATTTCTTCATTTCTTATCATAAAGATGAATTGAGGGCTTTTCACATTCGTTCGCACACTGCCCTTCTCCACCTCCCTTCCCGCCAGGTATCTTTCCTTCCTCTCTTGAAAATAAAAGGGTTTTTAAGCAGTGGCTAAAAATCCTTCGACGGCTCAGCTTTTCATCTTTTCTGCCGAGTTTAAAGGTTTGCGCTTTTGAGTTGGTTAGACTTCGTTTTCCATCTCAAACTTTTATTCTCCTCTCAATTTAATCTGAGGGACATTTTTAAATGAGTTCGGATCCCATTGCCCTCCGCCTTTCACCTTGATAAAATTTGTGCCTTTGCACTGTGAATGGTAGCCACTATTTACCAACGCACACATGGAATGCCAGCGTAGCCTGTGGCAATGACGGCTCTGCTCCTAGAAGCAACGAGGAGAGGGGTGCACTGACACCGGAACCGAAGGGGGCTCTACTTCCGGTGCGTCTACGTAAGAGGATGTTGAAAATAATGAGTTCGGAAAAGAGACGCTGTTTAAACAATATCTCCTTTCATATTTCGGCGACGGCACGGCTCATTTTACAAGCTCAAAAAAGGCAGTGATGTATTATGTGTGTATGTATATATAGATGTTTGATTGCACGGCACGTGCACTTGAATACACACTTTTTGGTGCTACATCTGTTGTGAAGTCGTTTTGTTAGCACTATACCTGCTGCAAACTCGTTTTATCCTTCGAATGAAAGGCTGGCATTAGCACGCAGACTTTTTGAGGTGCAGGAAAGAGATGAATACGTTGTTACCACTCACTAACAAGCATTTACAATGCAATAGGTCACGCATTATTAAAGTTTGAGCTATTGGCATTTGTAAATGACAATGCCTTTTATTCATTTGCATCGGTGCGTAAACAAGCACTTTGTACTTATAGTCCATGCTTATGAGAAGCAAGGCTGGCAGTCTCTTTTACTGCCAACTTTGCTCATCGTAAGCAAGGAATATTTGTTCAAAGTGCGTGTTTATGCACCGATTGCAGGTTTTAAAAACAATGAATAAAAAACATTGTCATTTACAATGCCAATAGCTCCAACTTTAATAATGCGAGACCTATTGCATTGTAAATGCTTGTTTCTTGAGCCGCAGCCAGGTGAGGTGAGGTATCCTCCTCATGCATTTCGGAAACCGTCAGCTGTATGGGATTTGCAGAGGAAGGACTGTACATTCCTGATTGCAGGTGATTCGGTTGTAACTGTTCCAACCGTTTCTAGTGTACTTGTATTGACAAATATCCTTTTATATTCTTTGTATATAATTTTTTGCAAATTTGCAGTAGCAACAGAGTAGTGGTCCTGAAGAAGGCATTTGATAAAAAGATTTCCATATGTGCTGAAACACGTTGACCCCTTTTTTAGAAACAGACATTTATTTGCAACAAACTGTCGTTTGCACTGTATTTATTTTGATCTGTGAGAGACATTAATAAAGGCAGGTTTTCTCATAGGTCAATTTTAAATTCACACATCACCTCATCATTGTGCACTGCATTCTTTACCCACATAACTCTATCGCCCTCATCTGGTAGTTTAGACAGGAGCTCAGTTTCTCTTTGGCTACTCCCATAAAACATCCTCGGGCTCCCCCATCCTTCTGATGAGGTTGTAGCCCTTAGTGTCACCAGAGTGACATCAATGAGGAGACCCAGATGATGAAGCATGTCACCTAATGGTGAGTGATGGGAATCCGTTCACCTAAATAGGACTTTACATTGTAGTAGTCTTCATTAAGGAAGTTGGCGCACACATAAATATTTGTTTGCTCTAGAGTTCATAGCGTTTAGAGATTTGCTTCCTGACCCTTGGATATTCGTGTCTAATCAGCCCCCTGAGTCCCAGACAAAGTAGGGGTATTTGAGAAGGGGGAGGGTAAGGCTCAAGCAGCTAGACTCTGATTACTTTAATCCACTATGTCCACTGTCCATTGCATTCGCACAAGGTAAGCCCTGGTCGTGTTGCCCAAAGGCTTTCAGTCTCTTTTTGCCCTTCCTTTCAGAGCAGCCATTAACTACACTCAAGGTCTCTTGCCAAGTCTGTTCTGTCTTCTTCCTTAGGACAGGTGTGGGACTCTTATCTTCTTTCTGACCAAGAGCCTAACTGCCTCACCGTCTCAGTACTTCAAGCCCATCCTCCTGACTTCGCAACATTGGCTCCTCAGGTCATCCTATCCATGGTGTTCTGTGAGGCTATCTGGAGCAGATGTGTGGCCGCCTCAGATAGGGAAGCCTATCCACCTCTTATCTCCCATCTGCCTCTGCCATTGTTGCTAGCAAGATCCCGGGCACGCTGGTGCCCACCTTCATCTCGGCTGGCTGCACTCTGCTCGTGATCTGGCGTAGCGGTTGCAGAGGACGATCGTGTCTCTGGCGATCTACTGGTGCTGCATTCTTTATACAGGTCAGAACAGCAACAAAATTGCTTGTTGCTGCAACTGACCGCTTCTCTGGTTGGTAGGATGTTACAAGCTGAGTGGGTGTGGGACGGATCTCTTCTACTGAGCTTCCACCATGTTGACCCAGATAAAAATTCTTACTACCTTCTTAAATTATTTAAAAGTAATAACATTGATAACATGTCAACGTCAGATGTCACTTAATCAGTGTTTTTTCCTGATTTAAATAGAAATGTTCTCTTTGTAAAGGCACTCTGAGACCACGCACATCGGTCGAGATATTCGTGCTTCGCTACATTGAAAATTTCCCTGATGGAATTCTATAGAACTGACCAAGCTCGCAGAATGTACCAGCCCAAGCAGGCATACCTCTGGGTACTGGGATAGAGTTGGGCCTTGTATCAGCACATTTAATAGTATTGCATTCCTTTCAATTACATGCATAGCTCTTGAGCGTCGAGACCTCTGCATCAGTGGCATAATTTGAACTTGTAAGCTGGTATTATCAAAAAATCGTGATGGGATCAAGCATACATTACATGCATAGAGGTAGAGCAGGGGCTGGTCCACAGTACCTTCAGGACTTTGTCAAACCATATCAACCTTTAGGACTCTTTGCTCTAGTGGGCCGTCCCTGTGTGTGATCCCCATAGTTAAAACAGTCGCGTATGGGAAGGCGTTCCTTTGTCTATCAGGGCCCTAAGTTATTGAACCTCCTTACCGGAAAAGCTAAAACAATACCCCGCACTATCGATTTTCAGAAGGCAGCTGAAAATATGGCTGTTCTGAGCTGCTGGTTCTGCTGGTTTCCTGCCTGACTTTTAGCGCCGGGAAACACCTTGGTGTAGCTGTGTGCTTTAAACACTTTTAAATTAAATAATATTCACCCATGCACTAAGGGCCATCAAATGTAATAGAACAATGGATCCTAAGAATGCCACTAAGGGAGTTAATAATTAGATGTTGTCTTTGACTGGCTCACACGTTTCTTTCCTTTTTAGGTTGAGCCTAGCACAGCCCGCATGTGCTGCTCTAGGAGATGGTCTCTTGGAATCGGTCTGCACTTTTCTGAAACGCATGCGTGTGGCTTTTTTTTGTTGTTGCAGTAATTGTATTGGCCTTTGCCTTTGTCTTTCAGAAAAGAAAGCATGCAATTGGCCAAGAACTGGTACAAGTCCCACCCTTTTCTTAAAATGTTGACTCCCACGGCATCCACCTTGCGGGAGCGAGCAGCGGCGCGCAGGGGCCATCTGTTTATAATTAGCGTGGCTGCACTCGTTTACATTTACCTGTCTCACGGTCGCTTTCACTTTTGTGCTGTGCTTGTTTCTTTCAGTCGCTCCACTTTGAGCTCTGTTGCGGTATGTTATTTATCTTTGCGTATTGTACAAACCTTTACCAAGCCTCAGCAATGCTTTTCTTTAAAGCTGAGTTGTAAAGGAGGTATGTTACATGGTTGCGGTGGCACATCATTCGGCTGCCACTTTTAATATGCTCAAGAGTGAATTTGGACGACGAAAGACAAAATAAAATACAAGCCAGCACAGTCCAAAGTCCTGTTTACACCCATCCATGTAATATCATCCGGACATCTTTGCCTGCTGTGTGTGCATTCTTTGTGCCGGCTCCGCAGCAGCCCTTTCTCGTTTTGCAGAAGAATAACAAATATTTTGCAATTGACCATTCGCTGTTAAAATCAGACGAGTTCTGCGTAGACTACTAAGCACCGTGTGTTGCGGACTGCAATTACTCGGCGCCAGGTATGCGATTCCTCAGGTGCGCCTACAGTGACTGCTAAATCATTGTGCGTGTAATGCGATTCTCCACATGAGTAGAAATGTGGGGCATCCTTGATTAAAATGTTTTCAGCAATCATGTATTCACAGGCCCTGAAAGGGATCCTGATTGATGAAAAGTTGAGTGATTGTCAAGATCAAGTTCGTACTTCAGAATGTTATTTTCAGTGTCTTTTGCCTCTGCTGATTATTACTAATTCTTGTAAATTCTAGAATACTCTATCGAAGCATACTCCAGTTTTTCTCTCTCTCTCTCTCTTTCAATGGCATGTCCCCTTTCTCTTTCTCCCTCATTCAGAAAGCAATTTCAAAATCTGGTGGGCCATCTCCACCTTTCATCTTTCTCAGGTTAATACATTGTGTACTGTTAAACAGGGTATTAATCACTCTTGTTTTTATATTTATTTGAATGGTGCAGCATGTGCAATGATACTGGGCCAAAAAGTTGTCAGAACTCATCTAAACACCTAATATTGCTATATTTTACTACTAAACGGGCAGTCAAATTGCAGTTACCTTGCAGTTGAAAGAGGCTTTATTTAGATGGTGCGCTACAAAAGGGGGTGGTAATCGACGGAGCATCTGAACCAATCAAACACTCACACCCAGTCAAAAGATCTGGGTTTAATCCATCACCGTTCTTTAGCACACTCTGCCACCCCAGTTCAGACATGGCTAAATGCAAATCAGTCTGACCCTGTGCCTCATGGGAACAGTCCAGCCCGAACTGCCAAGCCATGCCTTCCCTGGACCGGAAACAAGCTTCCGAGGACCGGTTTCTGGCATTACAGCCGTCTTCAGCCCGGCTTGCTTGAACCCAGTGGCAAAGTGAGCAAGGGACTGATGTCTGAGCATACCCTGCCACACTTATGGCGGCCAAAAGCGTTACAAAAGGGGGTGGTGATGGACGGACCATCTGAACCAATCAAACACTCCCACCCAGTCAAAAGATCTGGGTTTAATCCATCACCGTTCTTTAGCCCATCACCGTTCTTTAGCCCACTCTTCCATCCCAGTTCAGACATGGCTATATGCAAATCAGTCTGACCCTGTGCCATCACCACCCCCTTTTGTACCGCTTTTGGCCGCCATAAGTGTGGCAGGGTATGCTCAGACGTGAGTCCCTTACTCACTTTGCCACTGGATTCAAGCAAGCCGGGCTGAAGACGGCTGTAATGCCAGAAACCGGTCCTCGGAAGCTTGTTTCCGGTCCAGGGAAGGCATGGCTTGGCAATTCGGGCTGGACTGTTCCCATGAGGCACAGGGTCAGACTGATTTGCATATAGCCATGTCTGAACTGGGGTGGCAGATTGGGCTAAAGAACGGTGATGGATTAAACCCAGATCTTTTGACTGGGTGTGAGTGTTTGATTGGTTCAGATGCTCCGTCCATCACCACCCCCTTTTGTACCGTTATTTAGATGGTGCAGCAGGTGTAGTGACACTGGGGCCCAAAGCTGTAGGAGCCCCTCTAACCACCAACTATTGCAATATTTTACTACTAAACAGGCAGTCACAGGTGCTCTACAACATAGCTTAAACACATTAACAAAGCCAATAGCTCTGGCAAAACACTTAGAAGGTCCCAAAGGCGAGACCTATTGACTATGCCATTGCTTGTTTTCTTTTACTCTATCCCCTAGCTTTTCTGTAACTTTGTTGGGATGATCTATGTCTTCATGTAGGTAGAAATGCTATCAACGTTCGGCACATGAACTTTGTACACACACTTCTCAGGGTTGTAACTGACTTTTTATTAGGAGGATGACCTTATAGAGGGCTTAACTTGAGTCATGTTCTTTTATTTTTTTCCTTTTCAAGGTTTGTACTTTGCAATAGAATTGTGTGAATCACAGGAGCAACGAGCACACTTTTTTCACTCTGGACAGTTCGAATTATACTACTTTTTTGTAAAATTTTGAGGAGCCTTCGTTCTGTTACATGGGCTTCCCTACTGCAACACCTGTTCTTGCCCATGATTTTCCATAGATTTACAGTCATTGAGTAAATTATGTTTTTCAAACACATTGCTGTATAAAATAAAAAACGACGGTAAACTCTTATGAAGAAGGGATAAAATGTATTTTGCTCTCAACAAATGGCAGGCCGGTACACTGTTATAAACTTCAGAGATATTTTTAGCAAAGTTCCTGACCCCAGTGTCAGACAAGTTTATTTAATGTCTTTATATTTTTGTTTAGGTGTATGCACACAGCTACCGAAGGCTCAAAATCTGTTATGAGAAAGTAATTGGCCTCTTAATGCATGATATAATTGTTTTGAAGCTTTTATAAAAGGAATTATTTGGAACCTTGTCACACCAATGCAAAGCGTGTCAAGAATGAGGAGGCCATTTTGTATCCCATGTCCTTGCAAATCTCTTACTTTCTAAACTACATGCATTTGTAAGTCACTTTCAGAAAAAAGATTTTGCGTGTTGATATTTTAGTACGTTGGAAGTGATAACCTCGTTTTGTGCCAAAATATCTTCTCTTTAAACTGTAATTAGTTTTTGAATGAAAAGAAAAATACATATTTATGATTGCAAAATTGTGTATGTTTAGTGTTTTAAAATTTGGATAGTCCATAGATAGTTTGTAACGGTGTATGAAAACATTACAATAAATTTAGCCAGCGGACCAATGTAAAATTTAAGAAAATTAACAAATGTTATTAAATCGTATTCTGACATGGTTGTAGAGCTTAGATTAATTTAATTACGCAAAACATAACCCCCATACTCCTTATCTGGTTATTTTTCATTATTGGAGAATGAAAGGATAAATGTGCACGTGGATGGATGTTTATAATCCCATTTGTATTGTATTTCTCAAGCATGAAGCTAAAAAGAAGCTTATCCCTGTCAAGCATCAAGTTGGTGACGTTGTTTGGGCAAAGGTCTTACGGCGCCCCTGGTGGGGCTGCAGAGTGTGTTTCAATCCACAGATGAACAGCCACTCAACAATGAAAGGTATGTTGATGATAAATGATATGGCTGCTTTACTGTTTAATGCTGGAGCCTCTCGTTGTTTGCATACCTCTTGAAACCTTGCCATGTTACTCTAGATTCAATTACAGCATGCACGGGTTTATTTAGCTTAAAAAACCTCATAGTTTAAAAAAAAATGTTTATATTCATGCTATTTCTGCTTAATACTGCAGGTCTTTCCAATTGTATTATGTAAAGTTTTTAAAGCTTCAGTAGTATACGGAGATACATGCACATTCCATTCCTTCACTGTTGCATTACTATAGGGTTTTTTATGGTTTTTTTGGTGTCCGGATTTAAAATTCACTTTTGAACGTTTGATTACATCAATGAGTCTAGGACCTGTTAAGTAATGCTTACAATAACATTCACGACCTGTTACTGTTGCTACCTTTTGATCTTTAACAAATTCATATGTTATACATTGCCGAATTAAAGAGGTATCTAATTTGAGTGCTGTACTGATTCTTTTAGTAGTTACTGTTTTTGGTAGTGCGGCTAGCAAGTGGTTGTTGGTAACGTTCAGTAATTTCAGAAATCAAAAAAAGCATAATGAGCTTTGTGCTTTAGAAATGTATTGCAGTTGTAAAACTTCCAGAATGGCTACAATTCGGACTGTTGTTGAACACAAATATGTGATGTTGCTAGTCTCCAACGTTTTCATTAGTTGTCTTTTTACTGGAGTTTATAGTATGCGGAGTAAGCCAACAAGCGCTATGCTAATTCGTTTCTTCTCCTGAAGTAACGGCACGCCATTTATGTGATGAGCCTTTTGGGCTAGATCCACTTGTACATAATAAGTTGTAATTGGAAGCTTTAATTCTGTGAACCTCTTCTCAGATTTTCAAGAACGTGTTGCTTTTTAAAGTTTTTAAGGGCATTTTACTCCTATTTCCATTTTGTGCAGCCGAATGAAAACAAGTCAGTAATTTTTATTAGATTTTCTACTTCGTTAATGATGATTGATTATAGGCAATGTTCACAATCTGATTTGAACATTAGTCAACCAACATAATGCATCCTATTTTGTAAATTGCTGCAACATCTACACAGAACTGTATGAATATCTGGCTAACGTGATTGCATGGTGGATAATGTTTTTTCATTTTTTGGATAATATATATGTTGTACTGATTGTTCATTCCCATGAATGACACTGGAAAATATTGTATTATAAGCATACGTGAAAGCAAATAATATCTAAAAGTATTTATTTGATTTTGTTATCTCAATTATGAGAGCCTCATGTTTGTAAAGTATGCAGAGTCAAAAATATTTAATACAATAAAGAAGGGATTGAAAGGAAAAGTGGCTTGTTTGGGATGACCAGAGATAGCTGGCTGCACAAGACCAAGATAGGATGCGATTGGTCAGCTGGTTCCCTCGGGTCTACCATCCGGTTTTCTGGCAGGAACAGCAACTGTCCTAATCATCGTTAGCTCAGTTTGGGCTGTAACAGTGGGATGCTTGCAGGCTCGGACCAGGGCTACTACTGCATGATCACCATAGGATTGATTCAAGGATGTAACTGCAGGGATCATGGGGGGCCTGGTCTGGCTCTGAAACTGCATGATCATACGAGACTATTTTAGGGCTGCAGATGCATGATTGGTGTAATTCCATTCACAGCTTGAATTGCCTTTTTATCGGAGGCCCGAATCAGCACGGCAACTGCTGTTATTATGGTAGACCCGAATAGGGGCACTAACTACCGCGATAAGTTGTGTACCTGGTCGAGGTCTCATTTACACCTGGTCCAGTATGGACCACAACTGCCCTGATCACCTGTAGTCCGATCTGGGCTGGGACAGTCTTAAGCACATGTAGGGTTACCTTACCACATTCATTGGAGGCCACCATAGCTGTATTTGCACCTGTGCCAACTCTATGGACTTAAAGACTGAGCTGGGCAGGCGTGCCAAGAGGCATGGCCTGCACCTGGCTTTCTGTTATGGCCCAGAAATGTTGTTATTCAGTGTGACCCCCACAGTAGATGTGGAGACGTGCCGACTGAACCTACAAGAGACTGCAAAGAACGTGAACATGCTATCCCAGTATCACAACTGAGTGAGATTGATCAATGACTGCACAGTTGACTATGATTAAGAAGAGGCTGTATCAGTGCTTGGTTTATGCCATGTACTGATTTACCAGCAATTTAGGGGGCAGGGTGGTGGGAGGGAAGGTCCAGTTTATGGAGGACTCTGAGAAAATGTAGTTCTCAAACGCCGAATTGCATCCATGAAGCCTATAGTGCAAAATGCATTGGATTGTGTAGTATGTTGTAGAACGGTGAAATTAATTTATTTGTAAAGTTGAACACTCCACTCATTATTGGAATTATTGCGTCTCCTTGTTGAATGCTGGGCTTGATCACCGCACACACTATATCCCTTAGAAGCCTGTAACTGCTTGCCCTCACTACCCAAAGAGCCATGTGTAGTAGCGGTTGTTGTTGGGCTATTTTGTTTGCACAGCCATGTTACTACAGCCACAGGACACCAGTGGCATGTTTAGGCCCTGGTGGACTCTGTCTGCCTTGTGGTCCCCCGATGAATACTAACAGAATGCATTTGCCAAAAGCATTAAAGCTAGGTTTCTTGGTCTTGCAGTCTGCTAGTGAACTTAACATTGGATGCCCTGAATTGTAGAAAAGTGGTTGAAGAGCCACTAAAGTACCACCGCCTGATATATAAAAGACAAGCATTGGCATAGCCAATCGGTCTCGCCTTTGGGACCTTATAAGTGTTTAGCCATGCAACAGTTGATGTTGTTGCACAAAGGATATTGTGCTGCATAACTAAATACTTATAAAGCCCCAAAGGCGAGACCTATTGGTTATGCCAATGCTGGTTTTAAAGAGGCCTCGAAACGGGTCTCTAGCGGGCCCTGTTTTGTGCCCTGGCACAGGCGGGCCTTTTTTTTCCAGACTGCAGTGACTGCAGTGACTGCATGCACATCGATGTGCGCGTGCTCACACTGTTCACTTCTCACTAGTGGAGAAGTTACAGCATGACGACATGCCAGGGGAGCGTTGTAGGGGAAAGGAAATCCTTTAAAGAATCATTTTCTCTCTGGATTTCCCTTCTCATTTTGAAACTCATGATCAGCAACATTGTCGTGGTGTCACCAGGGCTTGAATTTTAAGCTTTTTCAATGTTATGTACAAGCCAAAGTTACTGCTTATTTATCTTATGCAACTATCAACCATTGACAAAGCCAATAGTGGTGACTGTTGTAGGTACAATGTTACTTTTATCATATATCTGGATGCAATGACAGAAACAGCAAAATACAAGTCGGGTGGCACACTGTGCTAAGCGCAGATTTTTTAGTTTACGTGTTTTTAAGTATGCCCCTAATTACGGTGATTTATTGACGTGGTTGGGCGTATAGGGATTCTGGCGCCTTAAGGTAAAATTCGCACTAAATAAGTGTTGGTTCAGGAATTAACTTAACGGTGCTCTAAGGTGTGGAGAACCACTTAACTCCACGAGGCAAGAGAACATCTCTCAAAATACAAATTCTACTCCCAAGCACACGTTTTTAGTAAAACAGGGTTTCCCTATTAATAATACATGTATTCCGGGAGCTCACATACCGTACACGGGACAGGTTGAAAGCTCGGAAGTCTTAGCAGCACTCTGCATGGCGACCCAAGAACAATGAGAGTATTGGTGGTCTAATTGGACTGAATTTTCAAAGAAATTTGCACACATCTAGCGACTACTGCAACCATCAGAACCCCTGTGTGGGTCGGAAGTATCACCGCACTTACAAAATATATTTCTGGACATAATAGCCTTGAGAAAGTCGCAGGATCACACCCTGTTGCGACGAAACGCGTTGGCTGTTGCTGAAAAAATCTGAATAAAGCGTAAAAAAAAGAAAATCAATAAGAAATACTGTCTAAAGTGTCAACGAATTAATATATACATGTATTATTAATAGGGAAACCGTTTTTACTAAAAACGTGTGCTTGGGAGTAGAATCCCTAATTACGGTGGCCACTTAAAGCCCTGGTTTGAAGGAATATTGGAGAAAGTTTCAAGAAATTGTTGAAAGGCGAGGTCAGAGTGGCGAAATAGAGAAGAGATGGCATGGCCGTACGAGAGCTATGGAGGATGCGGGCGGGGGCCGAGGGGTGTACTAATTAATCTCCGCGGGGACATCAATTTAAGTTCAAGGGAGGAGGTCAGGCTGTGTGGCCATAAGGACTCACTTTCGGGCAGAGAGCTAGCTATAAAGTAACAGAATGCCCCGGAGGGGAAGGGTTACGGCACGTCTCCGAGCTATTATGACCCATCCCGGAGGGAAAAGGGATGGCACTGGGTCATAAACCCCCTGGCTTTGATCAAGAGAGAACGGATAGGGAGTGCATGCGCGTGTTGGTGTGTAAGTGGGAGGGGGTGGGGCGAGCTGGCAGCCAGAGGACGTTCAATCAATCAGAGTACTTGTAAAGCGCGCTACTTACCCGTGAGGGTCCCAAGGCCCTGAGGGGAGGTGGGGGGTGCTGCTACTGCTCAAAGAGCCAGGTCTTGAGGAGTCTTCTGAAGGCGAGTAGGTCTTGGGTCTGCCGTATGTGGGTAGGGAGGCTGTTCCAGGTCTTGGCGGCGAGGTAGGAGAAGAATTTGCCGCCGGAGGTCGTTCGTTGGATGCGGGGGACAACGGCAAGGGCGAGGCTGGCGGAGCGGAGCTGGCGGGTGGGGGTGTGGAAGCTGAGTCTGCTGTTCAGGTAGGCTGGTCCGGCGTTGTGGAGTGCTTTGTGTTCTCTTGTCAACGGGGAGCCAGTGTAGGTCTCTCAGGTGGGGGGTTATGTGGCTGCGGCTGGGGACGTTGACGATCAGTCGGGCGGAGGCGTTTTGGATGCGTTTTAGTCGTCGTAGGTGTTTGGCTGGGATTCCTGGGTAGAGTGCGCTGCCGTAGTCCAGTCTGCTGCTGACGAGGGGCTGTGTCACCGTTCTTCTTGTTTCGGTCGGGATCCACTTGTAGATCCTGCGGAGCATGCGGAGGGTGTTGTAGCATGAGGAGGAGACGGTGTTGACCTGCTTAGACATGGAGAGGGAGGAGTTGAGGATGAATCCTAGATTGCGTGCATGGTCGGTGGGTGTTGGTGCTGTTCCCAGTGTGGTCGGCCACCAGGAGTTGTCCCAGGCTGAGGGGGTGGGTCCGAGGATGAGGACCTCCGTCTTGTCCGAGTTCAGCTTCAGACGGCTGCTCCTCATCCAATCGGCGACGGCCTTCATTCCCTCGTGGAGGTTGGTTTTGGCGGTGTGTGGGTCCTTGGTGAGGGAGAGGATGAGCTGGGTGTCGTCAGCGTAGGAGATGATGTTTAGGTCGTGATGGCGGGCCACTTCTCCGAGGGGGGCCATGTAGACGTTAAACAGCGTTGGGCTGAGGGATGAGCCCTGGGGGACGCTGCAGATGATGTCGGTGGCTTCGGATCGTAAAGGTGGGAGGCGGACGCTCTGGGTTCTGCCGGAGAGGAAGGAGGTGGTCCAGTCAAGAGCCTTCTCTTGGATTCTGACTTCTAGGAGGCGTGTCTTTAAAGTGTGATGGCAGACCGTGTGGAAGGCGGCTGACAGGTCCAGGAGGATGAGGGCTGATGTTTCGCTGTTGTCTAGTTGGCGCCTGATGTCGTCTGTGGCGGCGATGAGTGCTGTCTCGGTGCTGTGATTTCGTCTGAATCCGGACTGGGACGGGTCGAAGATGTTGTTGTCTTCGAGGTGGCGGGACAGTTGCACGTTAACGATTTTCTCGATGACCTTTGCCGGGAACGGGAGCAGGGAGATGGGCCGGAAGTTTTTGAGGTCCTTGGGGTCCACTTTGGGCTTCTTGAGGAGGGCGTTGATTTCCGCGTGCTTCCAGCTTTCCGGGAATGTCGCTGTTTCGAAGGAGATGTTGATGACCTTCCGTTGGGGTGCAATGGCTGCGTCTGCTTTGTTGAATATGTGGTGTGGGCACGGGTCAGACAGAGATCCTGAGTGAATGGAGTTCATGACCTTGCGTGTCTTGTCGTCGTTGACGTTGGACCAGGAGGTCAGGCGGTGGGTTCTTGGCAAGGGAGGTGATCAGCTGGTCTTCGGTGACTTTGCTCCAGCTGTTGAGTGCGGTGGTGCGTGGTTGGTTTCTTGATGGTGAAATGGATACAGCGGTGGTCTGTCCAGTGGAGTTCAGTGGTGTGGTCGAAGGCGACGTGGGAGCCTGTGGAGAAGACGGGATCCAACGTGTGGCCGGCGGCGTGGGTTGGTGCGGTGACGAGTTGTCTGAGGCCCAGGTTGGCGAGGTCGGCGAACAGGGTGGCGGAGTTGGCGTCGTTGTTGTTCTCGAGGTGGAAGTTCAGGTCCCCGAGGAGGATGTAGTCCTTGGAGGCGAGTGCGTGGGTGCTGGCGAGATCGGCGATGGAGTCGCTGAATTGAGCCCAGGGTCCGGGGGGTCTGTAGATGAGTGTTCCTCTGAGGGTGGTGTTGGGGTCGGTGTGGATCCGGAAGTGAAGGTGTTCGGCGGTGTTGATGGTGTCGTCTGCGTGGGTGGTGACCTTGAGGGTGGACTTGTGGACGATGGCTATTCCTCCTCCGATTCCGTTGGCGCGATCCCTGCGGGTGATCTTGTAGCCGTCCGGGATGGCTATGGCGATGTCGGGCGCCGAGGAGTCGTTCCACCAGGTCTCGGTCAGGAAGGCCACGTCTGGGGTGAAGGTGTCGAGCAGATCCCAGAGCTCGACAGCGTGTTTGCGTGCGGAGCGGGTGTTGAGGAGTATGCAGCGGAGGTGGATGGGTCCAGTCCTTGGAGGTTCTGTCACTGGTGAAGCTGCAGGTGTGGCAGGAGAAGGGTCAGTGGGTCTGTTTCGGGCGGCCTGGAAGCAGGTGTGGTTTTGGTCGGCGTTGAGTGCGTGGAGGGTGCTGGCGTCGTAGTCGATTCTGGTGTTGTGGCGTTCGTGGGGTCCAGGGGTTCTGGCGCTGGGCGTGGTCCAGGCACGAAGGGGTGCCGTGCGCCCGCTGCGCGGCTGCTTCTCGGCCTGCATATGAGTTGGCTTAGGAGGGAGAAGCAGCTGGGAGGCGGGAGTGGGGAGGCAAATGGGTTTGCAGGGGGGGCGCAGGGATGCAGCGACGGGAAAGAGTCGGATCGGGAGCGACGAGGGGGAACTGGGGCACAGGGAAGAGGGGAGAGAAAAACCCAGGAAACAAGGAGGCAGGAACCAGGCAGTCAGGTGACGAGCAGCGGCGTGGGGCGACTTGCCTGCAAGCAGGGTCAAAGGTCACAAAAAAGCGCAGAAAAGTCAAAAAACGGGGGGAAACGTGTGGCACAGAGGCACAAAGGTCACAAGAAAGGGCAGAAAAGGTCACAAAAAACAGGAGAAACGAGTGGCACAGAGGCAGAAGGGTCACAAGAAAGGTCACAAAAACGGGGGGAAACGAGTGGCACTGAGGCAGAAAGGTCACGAGAAAGGGCAGAAAAGGTCACAGAAAATGGGGGGAAACGAGTGGCACAGAGGCAGGAAGGTCAGATGAAAGGGCAGAAAGGTCACAAAAAACGGGGGGAAACGAGTGGCACAGAGGCACAAAGGTCCCAAGAAAGGGCAGAAAGGTCACAAAAAACGGGGGAAACGGGTGGCATAGAGGCAAGAAATACGAGTACAATCAGGGGAGCAGAAGGCAAGAAAAACGGGTACAATCAGGGGAGCAAAGGCAAGAAAAACGAGTGCAATCAGGGGAGCAAAAGTCGAGAGAACGGGCACAGATAAGAATGCAGGCACAGGGGGGAGACTGGCAACAGCGGTCACAGAAACCAGAAGACCGTATGGGCAGTACAGGGAAGACAGACAGACCGCAACAGTAATACAAACCTAAGGCTTACCACTGTCCACCAGGGATGAGGCGCAGGTGGTAGCCTGCGGGTGGAGGAGGGCCTCAACTTCTGCAGCTGGGGCAGGGTCAGGACACACAGGCGGAGCTGTGTGGTGGGGGAGCGACCTACCAGCAAGGTCAAGGGTCGCTCATGCTTCATGCTTTCAGGCCACAGCCAAATTGTTCTCTGAAACAAAAACATACATTGAACTTTCGCAGAGCATAGTTGGCTAGGGACTCGCGACCTTCCACAACATACACTATCATATAGCAAGTGAGTGAACACCTGGAGACAACTAAAACTAGCACGCGTGTCTTGCGCTTGTTAAACATAGAAAAGAAAGGCAAGCGACAGCCATGTTTAACAAGCGCGTGAGCCTTGCGCTGCAAGTCTAAAAATTTTTTTTTTAGAAAGAGGCATGTCTGGCGAGTGGTGTGCAATGTGCGCGCACCATGACGAGAGAGGAAAGCCAGATGGTGCCTCTGCCCGTCAATGTGCGCGTAACAGCACGCTCTATGCCACCCAAAAAGCTGAGGTCAGGGCTTTTTAATGCCCACTAACTGAATGTCTCGCAGTTCAGCGCATGCGTTGGCTCAGGCGAGACCTAAAAAAGACCCATGTTACTAAACTAACCTGCGTGAACTTTTTAAAATGTTATTTTTACTGTTGCAATCTCAGATTTTTTCAAGAAACTAGTGATAGCAGGGGTAGTACATTTTAGTATTGAGTACACGTGTCAACCTTCATAATACATTCCCTTAAACATTCATTCTCATGCATTGTCTGACTCATTTATAATTAGCATGTAAAAGATATAAAAAAAACACTTTTGCTGCAGGGTTGATAAGGAGTCTTATCTCTAGTTTCACTTCTCATCAGGTATATGTATTAACAATGGGAGGATTAAGAGCCTTTCCATAATTTGGCAAAGTAGCACAAGAAAAGGCCAGTGCGATTGTGCAATATGGCAAGTCAGTGGTAAACAATTAAATCAAAGCGCCTTTTATTTACCATGATATGTATTGGGTAAGTCCTCATTGGCCTGTTTTTGAGGGGATATGTGACTGGTGGGATTTCGGCATTGGATTAGAGGTGCAAAGCCGAAATGTTAATATGGTCTTTTACAAGAACGTATTTATCTGAGAAGGGAAATTATTCTCTTGAATGCATCACAGACGTTTTAGAAACTGTGAAACCACCTGTTCAAGGCATGTGGGCTGTAGATCACATGCTGTGCATAGCCCGCCATCTAGTGTGGGTCCGGATGTTTGCACTTTGTTTTTGTTCAAAGAAGTCTTTTCCAGTCACAAGGTAGGTGACTCCTCCTTTCGGTGACCGTGCGCATGGGCATTGACTCTATTGTTAGATAGTTTTTTCCGCCATCGGGTTCGGATGTGAATTGCTGCGCTCCGGTTCGACACCGTTTCTCCGGTTCCCTTCTACGCGCAATCCCCTACCCTCGAAGGTATTGTTTCTTGATCGCGTTTTCTATTCTCCGCATATCGTCTCGAACCTCGAATCTATGATCGGAAAACTCGTGGAGGGCTGTTGAGCCTACCCGCTCGGGGCTCGCTAGCAGTCGATGTAAGGGACTTCATTCAAGCTTTGTCCCGGGTGTCGCGCCAAGTTTCCGCGCACCGACCTGCACGAAGTTTGCAATCTCTGTCCCCGGAAAACGACTGCGACGCGTGGCGATCATTTCGATCGAAGTAGACGTTCCGTGACCATCGGGCTCGACGTCACGAAAGGCAACAACAAGGCGGCTCCGTACCAGACATCTTGGGAGAAGATTCCGACCAAGAATGCGCTCAAGGAGCTAAGGAAGATGATCATGTTTCCGTGTCCGAAGTCGACTCCTACATGGAAGAAGAGAAGCAAGTTACACCGGGTCAGCATACCGTGAGTACAGGAACCCCTTTGCTCCAACAACGAAAACCTAAGAAGACTCTGGTCCTTCCTTAACCTGTTTTTCAGCCCACGGGCCCAGCGCCACAACACAAACAAAAGCCTTCCAGCTTGGGATCTAGTCGGCCCCCTAGCGGCACCGAACCGAAATCCTTGGTGCCGAAAACCAAGCATGTCCATCCTTCATCTTTTTTCAAGCCTAAATCTTCAGTGCCGAAGAGTTAGGAGCCGAAACTCTTGACGCCGAAAACTACAACTAAAGAAAAAGACTCCAACAAAAGATTTTCGGTCTGGTGTTCCGCCGAAACAAAAAGAACTGGTTATCAACCCAGATGCTGGACATATTCATGCCAAATTACCTGAAAAAAGGAAATTTGCTCATAAGGATGAATATCCTATACCTCTTAAGAAAAGGAATATGGGTACAAACCCATCACCACCTGATATTCCACCCCCTTCAACTACTAATCCTCACCTACTTATTACCCCCACTAATTTACCACCATCACCTGACCCACAGGATGAGGGGGATGGGGATGAGGATGACAACAGGCCACAAGATGCTGATCAATGGGTGGATTATAATACTGATCCACACACTGACACTGACCCTGATTTGTATCCATTTAGGCCATTACCTCCTGATTACAATATAGGTTATATTATGCTTCTTAATAGGGCTGCTCACTTTCATAGGGTGGGATTACATAAAGAAACTTTAAAGGAGGACTTCTTATTTGAGACATTAAGCTCCATTCAAAAAACAAGCATTGGAAATGCAATAGGTCTCGCAATAACGCGAGTCTGAACTATTAGCATTGTAAATGATAATGCCCTTTATTTTTGCGTTCTGGTTTTTGGAACATAAATAAAAGGCTTTGTCATTTACAAGGCCTATAGCTTAAATTTGCGTTAAAACGAGACCTATTGCATTGCAATGGTGGTGGTGCTGCTGAGTTTTCTCTGAATCTGCACTCTGAATCTGCACCCACAATCTGCACCCACAATCTGCACCCACAATCTGCACCCACAATCTGCACCCACAATCTGCACTCTGAATCTGCACCCACAATCTGCACCCACAATCTGCACTCTGAATCTGCACCCACAATCTGCACCCACAATCTGCACCCACAATCTGCACCCACAATCTGCACCCACAATCTGCACCCTCAATCTGCACCCTCAATCTGCACCCTCAATCTGCACCCTCAATCTGCACCCACAATCTGCACCCACAATCTGCACCCACAATCTGCACCCACAATCTGCACCCCCAATCTGCACCCCCAATCTGCACCCCCAATCTGCACCCCCAATCTGCACCCACAATCTGCACTCTGAATCTGCACTCTGAATCTGCACCCACAATCTGCACCCACAATCTGCACCCACAATCTGCACCCACAATCTGCACCCACAATCTGCACCCACAATCTGCACCCACAATCTGCACCCACAATCTGCACCCACAATCTGCACCCACAATCTGCACCCACAATCTGCACCCACAATCTGCACCCACAATCTGCACCCACAATCTGCACCCACAATCTGCACCCACAGTCTGCACCCACAGTCTGCACCCACAGTCTGCACCCACAATCTGCACCCACAATGTGTGAGTGGCGTTGCGCGTGTGAGTGGCGTTGCGCGTGTGAGTGGCGTTGCGCGTGTGAGTGGCGTTGCGCGTGTGAGTGGCGTTGCGCGTGTGAGTGGCGTTGCGCGTGTGAGTGGCGTTGCGTGTGTGAGTGGCGTTGCGTGTGTGAGTGGCGTTGCGTGGATGATAGTGGGCTTGCGTGGGTGTGAGTGGCGTTGTGTGTCTGTAAGTGTTGCTGTGTGGGTGAAAGTGGCACAGAGCCTTTGATGTGGCCTGGCGCAGGAGAAATGCTGCTGCTGCTAATTAAATACAAGAGCGGCCGGGAAACACAAGTACGGCCGGCCACATAATTAGGGGAGGAGAAGCCGCACAGCACACGCTGGGAGAAGCCCTTTGATGTGCTGTGCGGCCGCGATGCGCGCTCTGTGCTGGGGGAGGGCCATTTCGCGGCAAGATCAAACGAAGGGTGGGAGGGACATTGAGGAACAGATGGCCATGAAAGTGTATGGGCCAAAAGCGAGTGCCTGTGGCCACGTGCACTTGAAGAAAACGCCACGAAAAAATGCGGTGGTTTGACAATCAGTTCGAGCACTTGAATTCTCGCCATTTCCCATTCCTTCGGAATGGTAAAGGACGAGACCTAACAACACACACTTTACCAATGCTTAAGGGGATGCCTAAGCATGCAGATGAGGTTTTCAAAAACCCTGTTGGGGCATGAATAATCATGCCCAGGGTTGAGAAAACATATAAACCAGCACCTACTGACCCTGCTTACATCAAAGGCCAACTGCCCTTAGACTCTTTGATGGTCTCTAATGCTCGTAATAAAGCAAATTCACACAGTTGAGGCCCCTCCTCCTGATTAAGAGCCCAAGTTAATTGATGCCTCTGGTAAAAGGGTAGCTTCTCTGGCAGCTAATCACTGGTGCATTGCCAATGCTCAGGCGTTGCTAGCCACATATGATAGAGGTCATTATGATGAGTTGGAAAAATGTATCCAATATCTGCCTGATGAGCATAAAGCTAAGGCAAATGATCTCATACAAGAAGGAAAACTCATTACCAATCCCTCCAGCAAATGTGCATTAGATGCAGCAGACACAGCAGCACCTGCAGTAAACACAAGCGTGTTGCTATGCAGACAAGCATGGTTAAGAAAATCTGGTTTCAAACCTGAGGTACAGGCCTCAATTCTTAATCAAACTTTTGACAAGGAACACCTATTTGGCCCAGCAGTTGACACCTCGCTGGAAAAAAATGAAAGGACACTGAGGTCGCAAAGTCCATGGGGGCTTTGCAATTACCTGCTAGTAGAGGTTCCTTTCGCTGCTCCTCTTACAGGAGTGGTTCCAAAACTGTTACCAGAGAAAATCCCATCTCCTCTTACAAGGGCAACAATCTATCGTCCTCATCAAGAGGATATTTTAGAGGAAACAATGGTAAGGGAAGAGGCAGAGGTAACTCCACACGCACTTTCCCCGCTAATAACAAACAGCGACTTGCTTCCACTACCCTCCGGTCATTCCACTCTATCGGGAGACGTCTCTCTCAATTTCTCCCTGTCTGGAACACCATCCCCTCAGACAAATGGATCCTACAAATTATCCAATATGGTTACTGCCTGGAACTTAGACTCTTCCCCAGACATTTTTCCAAGATCACATGCAATGTCACAGGAAACATCTCACCCTTCCTTCAAAAAAAAGAGGTTCAATCTCTGTTAGAAAAAGTAGCAATACAGCCAGTCCCATTAGAACACCAAGGAACCGGAATATACTCTCTCTATACTGCTTAATTCCCAACAATGATGGATCTCTTAGACCTATACTGGACCTCAGAGAACTCAATCTCTATATTAATTAGACCAATTTCACATAGTCACTCTACAATAAGTACTTCCACTCATTCAACAAGGCCACTTCCTGTCTACTCTGGACTTAAAGTACTCCTATTTCCATATCCTATACATCCTGCTCATCGCAAATACCCAAGGTTCGTGGTAGCAGGGCAGCATTATCTGTTCAAGGTGCTCCCATTTGGAGTAACAACCGCACCCACAGTTTTCACCAAGTGCTTACCAGTAGTCACAGCTCACCTTCAAAGACCACTTCCCATATCTGTACGACTTGCTCATAAAATCCAGCTGGCAAAAAAAATGTCTGTCACACTCAAAACAGTGCAGTTGCTCCACGATATTGGATTCACAGTAAACCTGTCCAAGCCTCATCTACAGCCATCTATCACACATGTGTATCTGGGAGCCACAATAAATACACAAAAGGCTTTGGCCTATCCCAATCCAGCCAGAATCCCCAACATGCAGGCTCTGATCTGCCAGTTTCAGCCTCATCACCAGCTTGAGTGTTCATGCAGTTACTAGGGAGGATGGCATCTTGCATACTAACAGTCCCTTTACAGAAGACTTCACATGCGTCCCCTTCAAGAGTGCTTAGCACGTTAATGGAACCAGGCTCGGGGTCAGTTATCGGATCTAGTGTTGGTGGACGGCCACACCCATCGCTCTCTGCAGTGGTGAAATACACAAAACCTTTCAAAAGGGCGACCCTTCATCGACCAGGTTCCATAGATAGTGCTAACAGCAGACACATCGCTTACTGGTTGGGGAGCTCATCTCCAAACACATACAATTCAGGGCATGTGGAGCCTGCAGCAAAAGCAGCTCCACATAAACTATCTAGAGCTGCTAGCAATTTTTCTAGCACTCAAAACGTTTCAAGTTCATCTAGTAGGTAAAGCTGTCATGATCCGTACAGACAACATGACATCAATGTATTACATACAAAAACAAGAGGGGACACACTCTCTCCAGCTTTCAACTAGCATAGACCATCTGGAGATGGGCCATACATCACAGAATGTTTCTCCTGGCAGAACACCTTCCAGGAGTAAACAATCAGATTGCAGATCTGCTCCGTCGTCAAAGACAATAGATCCACAAATGGGAACTCCACCCTCAAGTTCGCCTCCTATTCTTTCAAATGTGGGGGTTTGCAGACCTAGATCTGTACGCCACAAGCATAAACACAAAATGCCCAAACTTCGCATCTAGACTTCCACACCCATTGTCCAAGGGCAATGCACTATGGATGAATTGGTCAGGGATATTTAAAAAAAAATCTTTTTATTAGATTTTTGACAGTACCAAAAGACATCTTACTTCCTTTGCTACCATATGCATCAGTCACAGCGTACATAAGTATAATCCAGTAAGTACAATTACAGTGGGAAAGTATCTCTGTATATAT
The DNA here is from genome assembly GCF_964261635.1 of Lissotriton helveticus. NCBI lineage: Eukaryota > Metazoa > Chordata > Amphibia > Caudata > Salamandridae > Lissotriton > Lissotriton helveticus. The sequence goes on along the minus strand of NC_136068.1, from coordinate 598,622,617 downwards.
TGAAGCAAAAACGTAACTCCCCCAAGAACCTCCTGCCGCCTCACCCCAAACCTCAACCAGGCGACAAGTGTACTTCTTAGCACCTCTCCGAGGCGACTCAATAGGAACATGCACTGCTTAGTGGTCCGTTGCAATCAGAAAGCATCATCACAAAAATAGGGTGTCCCTACTTTTAAGTCCAATAATAGTGTATTCCCTGATCATTTATAGTGTATTAAGAATGTACGCAGTAGTGCAACTCACGGAACATAACCCTTCAGATTAAATCAGGATGAGCCATCAGATACTCTGTTATGGGGCTCCAAACATGTTTAGGGCGGAAGGATTCCGGCAACTCTTCCTCATACACTTGTAACTGGTCTCTACAATAGACCAGCTCCTTGAGCCACAGTTTTATAGTAGGCGCAGACCTCGATCCCCATCTCTGGGCCACCGCCTTTTTTGCAAGCAAAGTGGAGACCGCTACAAGGCGTCTATTAGCTGACTTCAGATGTTTCACATACCCCAGAAGGCATAGCTCAGGCGTACAGGCCACAGGCTCCAGCACCACCTCCGACAGTATACGAATCACTTCAGTCCAGAACGCAAACACACTCCCACACACCCATGCAACATGATAAAAATCTGCATCACCAACGCCACACCGTACAAACCTCGCCATGTCTATCAGGCCATACTTATGGAGTTGTAAAGGCGAATAATCTACTTGGTGCAGAAATTTGAAGTGAATGATCCTAAGGTTGCAGTTGGCTGTAAGTCGACCTGTGAGTTGACAGCATGCCCTCCATACCTCCATCGAGATTGGACTGCCTCTTGCGGCCTGCGAGCGCTGGTGTGATGGGTGATCCTCAAACTCTTGCTCTCGCTGGGAAGCGTGATAAAGCCTAGTGATAAGCCCCTTGTGGCTCTCCCCTGCCAGCAGCACCTGCATTGCCAGAGGAGTTGTAGGCTCCTCAGGGAAGTCCGGGTATGCATCCCGCACGGCCTGCCGGACCCTGACGTACGTGAAGTGGAACATGAAATTGCGATTAACTCCACTCTGGGCCTCTCCAAGGGTTTTGAAACGGCCTTCCTTGTACAGATCCCCCCCCCGATGAAGGTGAGCAGTGCCGTCTTGAACGTTTGGAATAGTACTACATTCAGTTTAATGGGTATATTAATAAAGTAGTACAACATCTTGGGCACAAACACCATTTTTACTACAGCGATCCGCCAACGACAAAGGAAGACGTGCCCATCGCTCCGCCTGCTCTGTTATGCGCATACTGGCGCGTCCATAGTTCTCGGTGTCCACCACAGCTGGATCCCTGTGGATCCACACCCCTAGGTACTTCACGGGCTCAGAGGACCAAGACAGCGGAAAGTCTAGTTCAACTTCCCTCGTATGCGCCGTTATTGGAAAAATCACAGTTTTGGACCAATTAATGCTCAGTCCAGAGAACCTTGCAAATTTGACATATTCCCTCAATGGCGAAAGATATACAGACGGTTCCTGGACATAGAGCAGCATATCGTCCGCGTATAGCGAGACAATCAACGGGCGCTGTCGGAAACGTAAAGCTACGGCAGAATGTTTTTGGCGGAGCTTGCAAGCAAGAGGTTCTAACATCAGGGAGAAGAGCATGGGTGACAGGGGGCATCCTTGCCGTGTGCCTCTTTCTATAGTAAATAAGGACGAGACCCTGCCATTGACTCACACCGTGACGACCGGCCCGCTATATAGAACCCGAAGCCACTGCACAAAGAAGGGGGGAAACCCCATCCTACTCAGAACCGTGAACATATATGACCAATGCACTTAATCAACCGCCTTTTCTGCGTCGAGTAGCACAGCAACGGCCTGGAAGTCTGGTTCGAAATAATGCAGCGAATAACCTGCGCAGGTTATGCGTAGTGGATCTCTCCATAACAAAGCCGCACTGATCTGGTAACACCAGTAAGGGTATCGGAGGTTGGAGTCTAGTTGCTATCATTTTTGCTAATATTTTGGTGTCCATGTTAATGATAGAGAGTGGCCTATATAATCCGCACTGGTTAGGGGATTTGTCTGGTTTCAGCAAGGTGACCTGCAGGGTCTCCCAGAGCGACGGTGGCAGAGTCTCGCTATCATACGCTTCCGCGTAAACCACCAGCAACCGCGGAGCCAATACTGATGCAAACGCCTTATAAAAGTCACTTGGTAGACCATCCGGTCCAGCGGCTTTACACGTCGGTAAGGCCATTATAGCGTCCCGCACATCTTCCTCACCAAAAGGCTGCACCAAGTATTCGCAATGGACCTTGTACAGCCACCCTAACGCCACATCATCCATATAGTCATGTTTCCTCAGATGGAGGGGACTCCCAAGCAGCATATAAATAAGTCTTTGTAAAATGTCAACACTATATCACAGAGCTCCTCCGTCGAGTGGCGGGGGCGTACCAGTGTCATCGATAAGCTAATTTATGGGCTCCTGACTACGGGGCTCCGCCAATTTCTGGGCGAGAGAGAGCGCCCAGGCGGCCCACCCTCCCCATAATACCGACCTACCAGACGCCGAGAACAATGCCGCAGCTCCTGTGTCATTATGTTCAGTGACAAGGTCACGTATTTGTGCCAGCTTATCTGCAGTGGGAGCAGTATCAAATGATCGCTCCAGGATAGTGATGTCTGCTGCCAACTTTCATATCCGGTGCCTGATATCTCTTAGAACTCCGGCTTGCGCCCCTATACAGGCCCCCATAATGGTGACATTAAAGGCCTCCCATAAGACCCCCGTGCTATCTACTGTGCCCTCGTTTTCTTTCAAATAGTTCCCAATCGCCTCCTCTATAGTATGCTTAAACACCGGGTCTTTAAGCTCCGATGGTTGGAGCCTCCACGCGAACAGTGGCGTCCGATATTCCGGCAATATCAACTCCATGAGCACCGGGGAATGATCAGACAGAGTGCGGGCTGCATGAGAGACACTCTTGACCCAGTGACCCACCTCCACCAAGATCAACCAATATTCGATACGTGACCATGAGCCATGCACCGAAGACAGAAACGTATTCTCGCAGACATCCGGGTGATGCAGGCGCCAAATATCATGCACATGCCTAGCATCAATGAGACCCCACAACACATCTGACGCTCTTTTTTGCTTAATCTCACCAGATCCATGCCGATCCATGAAAGCATCCAAATACAAGTTGAAATCTCCTCCCCAAATGATTTCAGCAGGAGGGTGTAACCGTATCCTGCGCCACACGTCCGAAAAAAACGCAGGGTCATCCACTTTAGGCCCATATATGTTCACCAAAAGCACACTTTCTCCACACTTTCTCCACACTTTCTCCACCCAATCTACCATGCAGAATCACAAGCCTTCCGCTATCATCCGTTTCAGTTTTAATTTCCGTGAAAAGGGACTCCCTTCTTCACTACCGTTAGCACCCCTCTCGCATACAATGAATATGAGGAAGACATGTGCACGCTGGCCCAGCGCAAATCGACATTCACCCCCATGCGATCCAAGCCTGCAAACACCATCCTGATTTTCCGCGGCGTATTCAGGCCACGGACGTTCCATGTGAGAAACTTAATAGAGCTACCCATTACCTGGTTGAAAGAAAATCAAACTGCGATTGATGAATTCAAAGCAATGTAACCACAAGCAGCAGCACATATAGTACACCACCCCTTTAAACCTGGGAAGAAACAAAGAACCCCTCTCCCCCCCTCCAATCGCTAACTCACCCACGCACTTCAGCACCCCAACCATGCCAAAGCCATCCCAAAACCCAACCCACTCCTCCCGCCCCAATAACAGAAATCGGTGTTTGGGGTACACCCATAAGGGGGGGAGCACAGATGCGCAGTCCACCCACAAAGCAGGAGTTGACCGAGCAGACAATAACAGAGCATCCCAGCCCAACCCGACAAACTATACGGATACAAATGGAGTGAGACAACCCGCTAAAACAAGAACATAGGGGAGCTTGGAGGCCCCAGTTATAATGAAGTAGGCGTGTATGAGCTGGACTGAAGAAAGCGGAAACCTCACACAAAGAACAGTCACCCCATTAAACACAATGGGCAGAATAATCAAGCCACCCATCTCTTTGCAGATTATTGGACAATCAGACCCTCACCCACACCTACCCAAAGCAAAACCCTTCAGACAGATAAAAAGGCAAGAAAGTTTCGACCAATAAGATAACATGACAACATGAAGGCACATACAGGCTCCAGTATAAGCAAGGAGTCCCAAAGAGTAAGCCACAGTGCATCCCAAAGTGGACCCCTCAGCACTCCGTGTCCCCAACCCCTCCTCATCAGGTGCCCCAGTGGAGTTGCGCTTCCTGCCTTTCAACTTTTTTACATATTCCATTGCAGCTTTTGGGGAAGAGAAGAGCTTATTATCGGCCGCAGCGCCGATGCGGAGTCGGGCCGGATACAGCATGGCGTATGGGACCCCTTCATTGCGCCGAAACTGCTTCAGAGCTCCAAACTCCCTCTGTGCAGCCTGGACGGCGACCGTGAAATCTGGGAAGAAGGCAAGCTTATTTTCCTGATGTTCGATAGTTCCCTTCTCCCTTGCCAGGCGCAAGATTGTATCCCAGTCCCTATAGTTTAGAACTCTAGCTATTATGGGGCGGGGTGGAGCCACCGGGACAGGACTAGCAGCCAAGGAGCGGTTGGCACGTTCCACGATAAACATATTAGACAACTGTTCCGTGCCAAAAATATCTGTGATGAAGCGCCCCATGTAGGTCTCCATCCTGCCCACATTTGTGGACTCCGGCAGCCCCGTAACACGGATGTTGTTGCGCCGGGACCGCGCTTCTAAATCCTCATTCTTCGCCTCGATGAGGGATCGGACTTTTTCCATGTTCAATGTCTTGTCCGTAACCGTGGATAGACCATCCTCCGCAGCCCAGACCCTCTGCTCCATTTCCCCCATGCATGCACTCTGCTTTTCAAGTTGAGAGGACATATGATCCAGCCTATGATTGACAGCTGCCATTGCCCCTTCAATCGACTGTAAAGTCCGCTGCATGACCACCAAAGTAGCCTCCAACGTGGGGGGCCCATCTGATGCGGCTTCCGCTTCCGAGGCAGCCTTCTGTGGGGTCTTGGGTGCCCGTAGTGACTCAAAAGTGAGTTGAGTTTAGATTGATTTTTGTCCGTCCGCCCCATGTTCGTAGGTCGCACCGCAAGTGCCAATGCAGGAAACAGCAAGGGACAGTGCACTTAGGTCTCGGGCCCTCCCAGCTCCCTACCACACGCTGCCAGGTAAGGGGGGCAACGCAGTTCCACACGTGGCACCAGTTATCGCACAGCACCTGCAGCAAGCTCCAAACTTTAAACGCAGCCAAAGCAGTCTCCCATCCACCAAGACACTTCCCCAGCCAGCCCGCCAAATGATCCAACTGGGGCACCAGGCCCCCCGAGGGTGTAGGTGAGAAAATAGGGAAGTCCACAAACTGCCAATTCTGAGGGCAGATAAAAGTTTAGCAAAGGTGGCAAAGACAGCAGCTCACTGTCAGCGTATGTCCATATCCAGCCGGGCCCTACAGGGCAATGTGCGGCAGAGTGACAACAGAGGCTCCAGCCCCAGTAGGTGGCAGCCCTATATATTAATATCCTGCCGCCGAAGGTGCCACAGTTAAATCCAGTGCCTTCCAATCTCGAGCTCACTAGGCCCGATATCACCAGGAGTCAATGAGGCCCGATAATTGCCGCCCAGCCCCTAGCAGGCACTCCCACAGTCACCGATGTCAGCGTAGCTGTCCCACGCCGTCTCCCCACACACGATGTCCACAGAGGCTCTCCCCGAGCCACAGACTCCGCAGCACTCCGGCCGCCCCTCCGCCTCCGCACTAGGCCCCGCACCAGACACAGCAAGCCGGGCACAGCCCCGGCCCCAGGCCCGATCCCACCTCCGCGGCCCAAGCCTTAGATTGGGCCGACCCACTCACCACATCCTGTGCCGACGGGCACCGTTGTTAAAGTTACAGGGCCCACACCTCCGCAGCCGCAGATCTCCGATGTCCGTTTCGGACCCCACCGGCAATGCCACCCACGTGGCTAACAGCAGCACAGCGAGTCTTCCTCCAAGCCGGGCGGACTCCGATCTCACCACCCTGCACCAGCTGCCATCAAGGGAGGCCCACCGTAGTCCCTGTAGCCGCGTCACCCTCCAACATCCAGAGGGGGGCCACGCAGGAAGCTCGCGGGGCCCAAGCAGTCCCTCCGTCTAGCGGCCTACCGGGACCCAGCGCCCGCCATTTGCAGGCCGAACGGCGAGGGGAGACGTCCAGGCTCTCAGCCAAAAGGTAGGGATATGCAAGTTGCAAGTTACACCAGGCCGTGAAGCAGTCGATTTAAACCCCCCACAAGACTTTTTGCGTCGTCAGGAGTGCATAATGCAGCGGATAATGGTCAGATGATTTCTCGGTCAAGAAGAGCCTCACAGCCGTGCAGCCATTTTGCTGTGCACCCTCTAGCCCCTGGTCCGAGATATTTGCCTACACTTTTTCGTCTCTCCCACTCATTCTATTCGTGGTTCGGAAGCTCAGACAGGTGTCCCTGACATTAATCCTAGTTGCTCCCACATGGGCTTGACAACCCTGGTTCACAATCCTGTTGGAGCGCTCAGTAGTTTCTCACCAGAAACTACACCTCACTCCCATTATGCTCACTTAGAGACATGGAAAAATAAGACCTCCAGATCCCAGCCATCTCAACCTTGCGATCTGGCACCTGAAATCTTAGAGTTTGTCTACCTTAATCTTCCACCAAACTGCATAGATATTATCAAAGAAGCTAGATGGCCTACCACAAGAGCATGCTATGCAGCAAAGTGGAAGTGATTTGTTATATACTGCAATGACAATCAAATAGATCCACTGGATGCTTCAGTTCAAAACATCATTTGCTATTTACTACATCTGCAGCGTTCCTATTTGGCGTACTCTTCCATACGCTTACATCTTGCTGCAATAGCTGCATACCTACAGAACAGACAACATCTGTCTCTTTTTAGAGTGCCTGTCATCAAAGCATTTATGGAGGGACTTAAAAGAATCATTCCTCCAAGGCTTCCACCTGCTCCAGTGTGGAATCTCAACATTGTCCTCACCAGACTAATTGGTCAACCCTTTAAACCATTGCATAAATGTGAAATACAATTTCTGACTTGGAAGGTAGCTTTCCTCATAGCTATCACATCTGTGAGGAGAGTGGGTGAGCTTCAGGCACTAACCATACAAAACCCATTCTTACAAATACATCAAAACAAAGTGGTTCTGTCGACCAACCCTAAATCTCTACCAAAAGTCATTTTTGCATTTCATATCAACCAATCTGAGTTACCTGTGTTCTTCCCTCAACCAGATTCGGTGGCAGAACGTGCTTTACACACTTTAGATGTGAAAAGAACTATTCTTTACTATATAGAAAGGACAAAACCTTTCCGCAAAACAACTATTTGTTGCTTTTTCTCCACCACATAAAGGCAATCCAATATCAAAGTCAGGCATTGCAAGGTGGATAGTGAAATGCATTCAGATATGCTATGCAAAGCAAAAAGAACTTTAACAATTCCCCCTAGAGCACGAGCCACTTGCAAAGTAGGGGCTTCTATGGCATTTCTTGGAACATATCCATAGATGATATCTGAAAAGCTGCAACATGGTCTACGCCGCAGACGGTCACAAAACACTATTGCGTAGATGTGTTGGCAAGACAGCAAGCTAGTGTGGGCAAATCAGTTTTACGTACACTATTTCAAACCACTGCAATAGCTACAGGTTAGCTTTGTAGTCTATGCACAGCATGTGATCTACAGCTCCAATGCCTCGAACGGAAAATGCTACTTACCCAGTATGCATCTGTTCTTGGCATGTAGAGTTGTAGAGTCGCATGCACCCACCTGCCTCCCAGGTTACCTATGCTTTTTGCAGTTACTTCTTACTTAGATACATATATACATGTACACCTCTTACTACTCTTACTGACTTCATCATCACCCTCTGCGGCAAACAATCTCTTACTACTCTTACTAACACAGTAGCATGATATGGGGTCCAAATTCCGATTAAGGCCTGATCCGCTAGGGTGAAAAGGCTTAACATAAATAAAACTGAAGAAGGTGGTGGCGGCAAAGTCAAGCTGCCAGAATCTAGTAGGCCATAAAAAGCAATTGGTCTCGAATGAAAATGATCAAAACAAATTTGATTCCTTTCTCTATGCTGATTCTTGCCTGAATGCTGTTGGACCAGTTTTCATTGGAGCGCTATAAATTACCACCATAATGTCTCTGTCTTTAGGAGGTATCTGGAAAAATATAGGCTGGGTTGCTCTTCAGCAACAGCAACATTTCCTCTTGTTGCTACCTAATAGATCTATACCTTTATATCTTCCTCACTTCGAATTTGCATCACATCTTCATTGTTCTAACTGCTCTCCAGTAACCTCTCCAGCACCCTCATCAAGGACCTTTGTGCCTCTGTCCATCCACTCAACAACATTTACGATCCCCCTTTACAGTGGCATAAGCTGAGCGTGAGGACACTTGAGTCTCCGCCATTGTAGGATTCTTCCCTCTAGTTGTCTTGCAGTCATCAAGGAAAGGAAAAAGAAAATATTACTGCCCAACAGGAAAAGTTGCAGGGGTTTGGTCTGGAAATGCAGATGACACGAACTGCTTGTACATTCCTATATCTCCAAGCAGAGAGTATCTTTTATAATTGTGTGATAGTTGCACAGCCTCAAAATAACCGCTTTCTGGCTGTAACCATTTGACGGATTTGCAGCTCCCTATTGTCAATGCACACATATCCTGGCAGACTTCAGAGGCAGAGAGTAAAAGCAAAACCTAAGACTAATACATCTAGTTATTTTTTTAAATGATAAAATCCTCCCAAGGATGTATACAATTTTTAGACTGTCCATTGTTAATGATTAATATATGGTGAGTAAAATCCACTAATAACACATTTAAAAAGGAATTAATACAAAACACATTTAAAAACCTTTACACATTGTAATTATCAGTTATTGTGGGTGAAACAAATAAATTATCTTGCAGTGGTGACAACGTTATGGAGAAAAATTTCTTAAAAAGCTGTTGTAAAGTATCACAGATAAAACTTGATTAACTTACTGTATGGCCGCCAGTTAGTCATGAAACAATTTTCACAGTGGGGGAGATGTCATCAATGTTACATCACTGAAATCTGGAATTGTGAAAAATCCGAGCATCACCCAAAGAGCAACTGTAGCAAATGTATTCAGCAGGAAAGTGATACGGTGTAGTATGCAACAAGCGGTATATTTTGGATCACTGTTGCAGATATATCACTCATGCATGGTGGGGTGCACTGTCTTACAGACGGCAGATATTTAATTGAAATTATCACATTCGCACAGACCTAGTTTTACTGAGAACTTGCAAACATTGTTGAAATCAAATGTCCGCAATATTTCATTTATAAATCACCAAGTGTATTGATTTGTTTTGATCCTAATAAAAGCTTTGTCCGCATCAACCTTCAGAATTTCGAAAATGTTCCTGCATTTCCTTATTTTGAAAAAAGTGCTTCAGTTCGTAACTGATGACATATTCTGGAATATTTGTACAGTTCATTTGCAGGTATTTAAATTTTGTTGCAATCAATTTTTATTGGGTTTTTGTATAATTGTAACCAGTAAATTTAACAGTAACAAAAGCAGCTTTCTTCCCTAGGCAGTATACCACATGTCCATATGCAACCTTCAGTACAAAGCGTCAAAAAGCAGACAACCTGTCCAGGCCCAGCCCTTAGTATTCCCACCATTTGCCCCAGATACTGGAATGCTTTTGTGGAATAACCCTAGCCAAATATATGGGTGCTCCCTGTTGTGCGTACCAGTCCACTCCTTTGCGCCACAATGCCAGCGTTGCAGGTGGTTCCATACTCAAGCTGTCTCTCTCTGCCCCCAAGGTGGCCATGCCTACCATCCTCTTCTCCCCTCTAGTGTTACAGAGGTAATCCAGGATACCCAGTAAGACTGTTTTTGGTGTAGGGGAATTTGGTAGTCTAATATTCAGGACGGGTTGTTGCAATCCCATTCCAGAAGTTGGTGGTGATAGTACACTGCCAGGTCATGTGGTAGAAGTCTGCTTTGGATTGGTAGCAGGGTGGACAGATTGGTGTTGCCACTCTTTCTGCTTGCCAGAGGTGTTAGGGTGTAAGATATGTGGTGTGTCAAAAGTGAAGATGGTTGTTCAACTGGGTTTGGGGTATTATGTTAATTCTCGGGGGTTGAGGCTGCATCCTTTGCACCAGTGTACGTTTTCAAGAGGGCCCTCCCAATCTTCACATTTATACCCAAGGGAGACAGGTGGTCAGAGAAATTGAGTAATAGACTGGGGTTAAGTTGGGAGACTCCTCCCTTTCCATTATTCCCCAATTCCCCAGGAGGACTTTGCCTCCAAGGTCCTCAGGCTCTCGTATCCTAAAACCTCTTTCATAGGGTAGGATAGAAACTAGATACAAGGGTCTCATGTACACTGTGCACCATATGTCTCAGGAACAGATCAATGCATGTGCGCATATTTTAGGAGCCCCATATGGGCTACTCAAGGTGTGAAGGCAAGCGCTTCAACGCCTCGGTAGTAAGCGCTATATAAATGCAATTACAACACTACAATTTAAATAATTTGAAACCTGCTAGATTCATTACAGCTGTCAAAAACGCTTGGTGCACCTAGTTGCCAACTGTGGCGGACAAACACATCTTTGCTGCCCTTTTGCAGGAGTCCAGGGGGGCAGAGCTCTGCACCATCAACCCCTGCATGACATCTGGACTAGGTTGGGGGAACTACTGGAGGCAGCTGGAGATCCAGCATATTAGTTTCTCCATAGAGTTCAGCGTTAAATAAAAACACTGAAACTGACCATGCTTATTTTTAAGCTTCAGTGACTACCAAAATTCCTATAGCAAAGAGGGACACAAGGGACACAGGTGCACAAAGAAGGGGAATTCTGGGAATGTTTGTTTTAACGGAATTCACACCAGTCATCAGGGTCAAAGTTCCTGCAAATGCAAGGATGCCAACACTGAGCAGCATGGTGTTTACATGCAGGCCTAGGTTCTCACTCGGAAGTTCACACTGACAGAGATCGACAACAGAAACATTTGCTGTTTGTGAAAAAGGCCTTTATTTCAGAAGCAAGTTGAGTGCCCAAACACAATAGCCTTCGGTTTAGACGTACATTCTAAACTGACGTAACTACATCCTAACATGGTCAAACTAGCCTATCTTGTCTCCTTGATACACTACTCGCACACCCACGAGGTTGTAAAATCCATCTTTCAACGTCAACTGCAAAAATATGTCTACCGTTTAGCCTGCTGTTTATTTCCTGGGTCCTGAATTCCTTCCAAATTCCTGTCCAGCCAGCCCACGCTAGGCCCACGCTGCATCCTCTTGCTTTTTTGTTAGGGTCTCTCCTTCACTTTTCTGTTTCTAACCTGCTCCCCCCTCGCTCAGTCTGGGCTATCTCTTCCCATTTGCCTCTTGTGTCAAAACTTAATATGCCAATAACCCCCCTACCCAACCAATTTGTAACATAGCTTGGGACTCGGTACCAGAGTGGGAGTTTGCCTGGGCTCCTCTGAGGGATTGTGAACATCCCTCTATGTAGGCAAGAGAAGTTTGGTCTACTGAGGGATTATGATAATCTGTGCATGGGCTTGGGCTTCACACACATGCACAGATGCGCATGTGTGAGGGCTCAAAGACCCAGATACCTGTTAGGCTATTCCTTCCCCCTGCAAAAGGGACCTGCCTTTAATGAGAACAACTCCAGACATGTTTGCTGTTTCTAAAACAAGCATTGGCAAAGCCGATAGGTCTCAGTAATCAGTGGTGTAATACATTTGTGTATATCAATAAAGACAGCCCCTGAGCCGTACAAAAATGCACTTACATTGCCATCGCCTATAGCTATCTGATTGCCGAGACCTATTGCTTGTTCTGATATCTTGTCCAGAGCTGATGGCTGTGGAACTGGGGAACCAAGTTCAATTCTTGGTGCCTGCTCAACATCCTGTGATTCTGGGAAAATCACTTTATCGCCCTGTGTGTACAAAAAATGAATATATGCTTGTGTAATGTAAAAGATGCTTCTGTAAAGTGCTCCAATACCTTTGGTTCATGTTTGCGCTATATAAAACTGCAAACAAGATATTAAAAAATGTTGTGAGCACTACAGTTTCCAGGTACTGCTCAAGACTGCAAGTGGAGCTCTTTATTTAATATTAATTGCCCTTACGATCTGGAGATGGCCATCAGTGATGCAGAGTACCAGCTTCCAAAACTTTTTTGTCAGACGGTGGTGGTGGTGGTGGGGGGGGGGGGGGGGGGGGCTCGACGTGTAAAAAGGTTTAGAAAGACCTCTGTGCTAGAGTGTGTCTGAGCTGGAGGTATGTATGCAAATGGGGTTGGGGGGAGGTTGGAACTATTTCTGTAACTCCTGGAAGGAGCTTAACCCTCCACTGCACTACATGTCTCCTAGAGTGGAAATCTCAATCATGCCCCTTGGTGGTCTGGCAAGTCAATTTATCAGAGCAACCCATGGAGCGCAGTGTTACTTTCCAGGTTAAGAACACTAGTTGTGTAGTGCTAGTTAGGTCTTAGGGGATTGGGCCTCCGTATAATAATCCCAATTACTCTGTCCAGTCCTAATAGAGAAAGTTCTGTATGGGATGCCAGATCGCTCAAGCCCCCACGCTTCTATTTGTTAATCACAGGAAGTGGACGGTTTGGTATGTCGGCATTCTAAGCCCCCCCCATTCCCTTATTGTATGTTGAGAGTCTACATTTAGTTATGGCCATCCAATAGGTGTGTTAGGCTATAGATAGGAGCGAATGTCTGCAGTCAGGTTCGTGAACCTGGTGTTGGAGATCCTTAAGAGGAAGTTTTGGAGGGTGTAGAGAAAACAGGGAAGGATCATTTTAAGTAGGGCGACTCACCCAACGATGTTGAACTGGAGAGATGCCTTTTGCCAGAGGTCCATTTTCATTCTTTCAACTAATAGGCCGAAGTTTAGGACTGATGTGTGCTTCGACTCGAGAACTGTCATGACCTCCTTGATGTTTAAAGCTAGATCTTTAGGTTGGGTTATTACCTTGACTGGTGGATGAAGCAGAATTGCCTCTTATCGGGACCAGTAGGGATTTAGTTCTTTATAGCTGATGTCCAAGTGCCTCTTCATAAAGGGTGAGTAGTTGCAGGCAACAGGGCCCTGAATCTTGCAGATTATTTGAGAACAAGAGGGCATCCTTGGCATATAGGGCAATTTTGTTCACTAAGCCATTCCCCTTGTTCCAGCCCTCAATCTAAGCATCACAGCAAATCAGTCTAGCTAGCAGTTCGATGGCGAGTGTGAGAAAGAGTGTGGAACGGCTCAGTCTTTACATGGTTCAAGGAAGGAAGGGTGCTTCTGTGTCATGCAACCACACAATCTCCGCAAGAAGATACTAAGCAGAGTTTGGCCTGGGTCCCAGCCCCCCCCCCCACCCCGGCGCCTAACCCGGCCCACATTCAGCTATCCTTGCAATTCATGCTTACCTCTGTCCCTGACCTTCAGTTTTGTCAATGGCGAAGCCCGGCTCCGCGGGAGTGCTGCTGCAGAGCACCTGGTGCCACTGCTTGGAGCCTGGTACCGGTGCGGCTGGGGAATAGGCTGGCGGGTGGTGTTTTGACTCTCACTCCCCTGTAGTGAGGGCTGGGCCTTACTTGCGCACATTGCTATGTTAGCATAGGCTTATTACAAGTTAAAACGCCATTTTACCTTTTTGCTGGTTTTGCACACAACACTATATGTAACTGTTGTTGTAAGTTAGGCTGCGTGAATTGCTTCACATGAAAATGGCTTGTTTTCAACATCCCTAGACTTACAGCTCGACCTTAGTCTGCACAGTGAGTGCTGAAGCCTCCAAGGTTATCAAAACAATGTTCGGTGTTGTTCGGGCTGATCGACTCATGCACTAGATATAACATGCATACAGCTGCAGCTAGCTGAAATCCTGGTGTCTTTAATATCACACTGCATGCATGATTTAGACACTCTGAAAGGAAGCCAGTTTCCAGAGAGACCGAGAGCTATTGCAGATCCTGATGTGATTCACTTCTGATCTTGGAGGTATGGGGTCCCCTATTCAAACCTAAGAGACCTTCTATATTTTATACAAACATAGTTTCTAGCTAGGGAAGATGGCATATTAGGTGCTATATAACCTGTTCCCACCATCATTATAATATGATTTCTCCTATTGTGTTTTATGGAATTGTAACAGTGCTGATCGTATTATTTTTAATCGTATGTGTGCTTATGCTCGCAAAAATACTGCATCTTCGAGCACGGCGTTAAAATAAATATTTTAAACTTCATCGTGTCATTCTTTACCCATGTTGTGGACTGGTATGAGAATATAACAAAAGCATGTTCTTGATTCCTACCATTCCTGAGAGTAACCCAAGTTGCATGCTCTGGGTTGTTTAATCATTGGTACCTTTGCTATAGGGCGAAGAGCTAATGTGACACTGATGCTAGTCGGTTAGGGGTTCTAGGTACTGAGGTGAGTTTTTTGGTCCATCACAATTCACCGATGTCCTGGGTCTCTGCACAGTTGTGTGAGCAGAATCCCTGCAACACGGCGCCCAACGTAGTGGTCTTATTTTTGAGACACTCGAGTAGTGCTTATAACAGTCCACAACACCCTCACTATTATTTCCGGTTGACAGTGGTGACGGTTTGACCTACCTATAGTTAAATAGGTTCTTTCAAGCTTGATAATTCAAAAAGGTTCTTGCTTGAGTTGCTGCCCTTAGTGCTACAATTCTTTGAAATAGTCTTTTCCTCTACTGTGTCGCTATGGGTGATGTTGAAATACCCCAGCATAGTTGGATGGCTGTCCGCAATCATTTGCAGACGTATGCGGTCATTTTTGTGGTGAGTGCTGAGGCGGCTTACCCATTTGAGATTTTCTACTCCTGGGTTACATTCCCTGCGGTAAATGCAGATAGCAATACGTTTCATGTTTACACTTCCACTGCCGTACCTATGGATTATACTTCTTATAGGACACAGGAGATTTCGATTTCTGCTTGGCAGCATCGAGTTTGGTCTAATGGCACTCTTCCCCACTCGGTAACGGCGGTTAGATTAGGTCCTTTGTCCATCCCTGGAGCTACTTGGCCTGTCTTGGCCGGATTTACTCCGCATCCACGTTACTTGACAGTTTCCGTTGGAAAACTAAGGGTCCTTTATACCTCTGCTGTAGGGGTTATTGGGGCTTTAGTGCAATACGTCTCCCGCCACATCCAGGCAGGGCTGCCTGGCGCTGCGGGGCAACCAGCAGGACAGGCCGGGATGAAGATTAATCCCATCATGGTTAATTCAGTTATGGACAAGCGGCCCCAAGAAATGGATGATTTACCTTTTGGCTTGCTGAAATTTTTTTCCAGCTGGAAGCAGTATTTCCTAATACGTCTCCTGTTGAAAAACACAGGATGGATTCTACCGATTAGTTTGCAGAAAGACTTAATACCAGAGGTTGTTGATTGTGAGACCTGTGGTAAGATATTTGTGACAGTCTATACTAAGTGCTTCGGCACTCCATCTATGGCTGTCCAGCCCTCCGTCATTGGGCGGGTCCAGGATGCACACTGGGTGGAGGTGGCTGTTGAATTGGGAATGAGACTCGTTGGAGTGTTTGAGGTTGTTTCCAATCTCGTCCTTGCTAATGTTAAGGGAGATGCTGTGAGCTTCCAGGTGTCTAATGCTTTATGCGCAGACCCCGGTGCCAATAAGCCCCGGAAGTTACCGAAAATCATTGCTGATGCTTATAAAACCATTGGCCGCAATAGTTTGGGTGTTAAGCTTTTTGCTAAAACAGCAGCTCAGAAGCAAACTAAGGTGGCATTTTTTGATGATGAACGCCCCTCTTTTCCAAAACCGAATTGGAATAAGAATAAAAAACAGGGAAAAAAGCAACAGAAACCAGAGTCACGTCCTGCTTCACCAATGCCCGAGTCTACTGAGCGCACATATGATTTGTGCGACCGCGCTAGTATTAAGTCATCTGATCGTTTTCAGGTTCTCCATCAACGTTCTTTGCGCTCTTTGGAGGATACGTTGGTCTCACTCACCAGTGGAGGAGACCGCGGCAAATCTTTGGGTGACCAGCAAAGCAGAGAGCAGCCCCGCACGACCGATGGTATAGGCAAGCGAGACGACTCACTGCGTCTAAGACCCCGGTTTCAGAAGAAGAAAGTTGCCGCTTTAACAACGAGGTATGCCACGGATAGTGAGAACACCGCTTCGGAACCTGACATGGGCGCTGACGCTGTTAGACAGTGCAGCGGAAATTACAGTAGTGCGGGAAGCATTGCGTCCTTCTCTAAAGGTGACGGCAACTGACACGTTTGTTACTGTTGAGACAGCTGACACTAGAGGGTCTCCCCCTGAAAGACTTTATGAAATGGTCCTTTTAATTGAAGGTGACATACAACGTACTACAAAAGGGGTATTTTGGGAAAATCTGACTACTACCTATGACATTTTGTTAGTGGAGGCTGATTGGCCCCCACCCTTCGTTCTATCCGCTGCGCAAGGGGAGGAGGTGATCCTCCCTGCTTTCGCGCACACAGTGCCGAAGGAGCAGGTCTTGAATTTTGCAGAAGAGTGGGCTAAGGTGCTTGCACCGGCGTTGTCCCGTACTCAGTGTGGATGGGACAAATGTTCCCCCAGACATGATACCATTGCGGTCTATGCCACAGCCTCAACCTCAATATCCTATACAACGTGAAGCGAAAGCTCCTGTGGCGGAAACCCTTGATCAATTGGAGTATCAAGGTGTGATTAAAACTTGTGGGTCTCTGATGAATAATCCTCTTTTTACTGCGACTAAGCTTGATGGCTCGTATAGTTTGGTTTTGGATTACCGGCATTTGAACTCTCATTGTCGGACCAGCGCGGTACAAAATACTCAACAGTTCTGCCCTTGTGGATAGTCTCGTGCGTAAGGGTTTTAAAACCACACTTGACATATCCAATGGCTTTTTTAGCCATAACCTGTCCTCTCTTAGTAGTCAATGGACAGCGTTCACCTGTGGCGGTAAACCGAAACAGTTCGGAAGATTAGCTATGGGCTATAAGAACAGTCCAGGCATCTTTGCCGCCCGCATTGTTTCTCTTTTGGAGAGACTTGACCCTGATGCATGTTCGTATGTTGAGGACATTTATCTCACAGACGACGAACTATGGCCGCATCTGTGTCGCTTTGACCGCAGTTTTCGGACTTCGGTTACAAATTTAACTTTTCAAAATCGCATATTGCAGAGTACAGTGTTGTTCCTGGGCTATGAGCTCAATACTGAAGGTCGAGGTTTAGCACCTCACTTCCTGGAGAAATGCGCACTGCTGCGTGCTCCGACAACTCTGAAACAACTACAATCTTTGCTGTTTTTTTAAAATTTCGGGCGTACATACATTCCCGAATATGCCCAGCGTAACAAGCCGCTTTTACCAAATCTTGCTGGCTGCCTGAACATTCTGCAATTTTGCGATCTTTGCAGTCTGATCTTCTTGAATCTAAATTCTTACTGACTCGTGACAACCCTACAAACCTGGTGATCAGAATCGTGCCAGGCGCAGTTGGTCAGTTGGTTTCACGTACCTGACTTTTAATGAGGGCGACACAGTCCCTATAGCTTACAAGTCACACTTGTATACTTCGGCTGAAATGCAGTTTTCAACTGTGGAAAATGTTTTGACTGCAGTGCAGATGGCGATTCTGAAAGAACGGGCACTGTCGCAGGGGAAACGCATGTTGGTTGTTACGCCGTATCCTGCCTTGGAGGCAGTGACGAAAGCCAGTGTACCTAATTCAAAAACCTTGCGCCAGAGGTGGATACAATGGGCCACTTCCTTGACGTCTCCGAATGTCACGTTCATCTTTGACTCCTCTTTGCAGACTCAAGAGTACTTGCAGTATGAATTTGTTCATCCTGCTCCTCTGACCATGCGCCCGCTGAAGGACTTCCATTGTATCATATACACTGACAGATCGGCGCAGCCGGCGACTGATTCAAAACATGCTTATTCTGCTGCATGCGCAATAGTGGGTGGTACTATGGTGAATGGAGAGTTCAAGTCCGATGTCGTGCATTCACAGACATTAGGGGACTGTACCGCCCAATTGGCAGAGCTACGTGCTCTGGTGCTTGCACTGGAGTATGCAGACCCTTGTGTGACTACACTTATTGGTAGTGACTCTTGCTACTGTGTTCAGTCTTACAATGATAATCTATTCTTTTGGACTCAGAATGACTATCGTGATTCCAAAGGTAGCACGATTAAACACAAACTGCTTTGGGTTCGAGTGGCTGAGCTTAAAGAAAACTCCCACTTGTGTTTGTAATTCATACTCTAGGTCACCAACGCGTGGGGTACACACTGTTGGTAACTGTCTTGCTGATGAAGCAGCGAAAACCGCAGTTGCGACCTACTCAGTAGCAGCAGTTGCACGTTCCAAAAGTAAGATTGATGACATCTTGGCAGCTATTGCCGCAACAGAGAAGGGAGGTAATTACCCTAGAGGTTTCCCTTCTAAATACCGTTATCTTTTAAGTCCTGATAAAGATCCCTATGTGAGAATTAACGACGTTGGTTATAGGTTGATTCCCAATGCGGACCGTAGGCAAGCCTTGATAACAGCAGCTCACGAGGGTATGGCCTCGGCTCACGCCGGCTTGTCCGCTACTGTATCTCTCTTACAACAGTGTTACTGGTGGCGTGGATTGTACAAACAGACGCGTGAATATGTCCTTCATTGTGACATATGCCAGCAGATTAAACCTTCAACTGCAGCGTGTCCGCCCCAGACACAGTTGTACATATCTAATAAACCGGTTGGGTGTGTTTATTTATCCTTTCTCGTCTGATACTGCGTATAAGTACATCTTAGTTACAGTTGATTCGTGCACATGCTTTGTGTGTGTGGCCACAAAGGAGCACTGATGCCTGCACTGTCATCCAGGATTTGCGGGAATTTTTGCATGTGGTACCTTTCATTCAGACCAGGGTCCAGCGTTCACCTCTAAGGCGTACAAGGATGCCATGCATTCATTGGAGGTCCAAGTCAAATTTTCCTCTCCATACAGGCCTGAGGGCAATTCGGTTGTGGAGCGAATGAACCGTGACTTTAAGCAATCCTTGACAGCTAAGGTTTTAGGTACAGGCTGGAACTGGCAAGCCCATCTCTATAACGTGCAGCGTGTACTTAATAATCTCCCTAGAAGGTCTCTGGGTGGGTGGACCCCATACAAAATGCTCTTTGGCATCAAAATGTTTGTTCCGGACCTTGAGGGTCTAAACATGGCGGCGTCTGCCGCATCCTTTGACGTAGATTGTGCTGTGTTACGGGACCTACAAAAGACCAGATACAGTCTTGCAAAGGAACATTTGCCCTCCACATCTGATGCTGCTTTTCAGATTCCGGTAGTTGGCTGGCTACCCCGAATTGGTGATCTGGTCTGAGAGAAGGCGGAGAACAAGGAGGAGTTCGGCCCCTCATATTGTGCACCAGTTCCTGTGTTTGGCGTGCAGGGTACAAAAACAGTCATTTTACCACCACTTCCTGGTCGCAAGGAAAACAGGTACATCTCCATTGACCATGTTAAATTACAGCGAGTGGCCGATTCTTCTTAGTATGACTCCAGCGGTCTCCTGTCCAACGATATAGCTGAGCTCATCATCTCTCAGGAACTAGACCTGCTAGTGTTAACCGAAACCTGGCTAACTAATTCCTCCACCCCACTGATGGACATTCTAGTTCCCCCGAACTACGACATCATCAGATTAGACCGAATCGATAAGATAGGTGGAGGTATAGCCTGTATTCATCGTAGAGACATCACTGTAAATAGATCCACATCCCCGGTCTTCCCGTCCTGCGAATACTTCTGCCTAGACCTTAGCAGCAACGGCAAACCAGCTTGTTCACTGCTCATCATCTATCATCCACCAGGTGGCAACCTCATATTTTCGGAACACCTCATGGATATGATTTCAATTAACAAATGTAGGCATAATAACCAAATATTCCTTGGCGATATCAATCTCCACTGGAATGACAACAACAACGCAGTTGTCAACTGCCTCAAAAGCTTCCTGGATGTTCTAGCCCTTACCCAAACCTGCAATGGCCCTACACATAAGAAAGGTTCGACCCTGGATCTCATAATCTCCAAAATTGACGTCATTCAGCTGGAATTGATACAACCCTGCGACTGGTGTGATCACCATATCATCACCTTCTTTATCAAGGAAACCGTAAAACTTAACTCAGTTCAGGCCACAAAACCAAAGATCTGGAAAAGAGACTTGAAACAACTCAACATAAACACACTACCTTTCTCAAGCTACAACCTTCTATTGCCATCTGCTGGCACCGCAGACTTGCATGATCTCCCCAACCACTACCTCAACACTGTGACCGCAATAATCTTTGAGGTAGTCCCTCTTCAACTAAAGAGTCTCCACTAAAGACTCAAAACCTTGGTACAATAGCCTACTCAATGAAGACAGACGCTCTCTCAGAGTTGCTGAACGTAACTGGAGATCAGTCCCGTCGACTATTCACCTCAAGTTAAAAAGAGAAATGCCTATTACAAGAAGATCAAGCGCACCAAAGCAGACTTCTTCAGACACTAACTGGACCAAGCTAGAAATCGCCCCAAAAAACTCTTTGAGCTAATCAAAACTCAATCTAAGGACGCACCTCAACGGTTACAAGACGCCGCCCAATTGTGAACAATTCTCTGCCTTTTTTACTCAGAAGACCCATAACATCGAGAAGGATCTCTTAAAGGGCCAATTACTATATTATTTGCCACATTCACAAACCTCCCCGTCACTACCTACTACGCCACACCAAATCCCCTCAAAATGTAACCTTAAGAACGATGCTGCCTGGTCATCCTTTGACACCTACTCGGAAGAGGCTCTGGGTAAGATTCTCAATGCTGTGAAACCTTCCAACCACCTCATCGATCCGCTCCCCTCTATGTGCTGTTAAAGACCTAACCCCATGGCTGCTTCCGCTATGGACCAAAATCATCAATAGTTCACTGAAACAAGGCTGCATTCCGGACACCCTCAAAGTCTGACAGGTCTCACCCATCCTAAAGAAACCAACAGCTGACCCCACGGATCTTAACAACTATCGCCCTATATCCAATATCCCTACCCTGGCCAAAGTGCTTGAAAAATGTGTGCACCACCAACTAACTAAACATATCGTTCACTTTGACCTCCTTAACAACTAACAATCAGGCTTCAGAGCAGGGCACAGCACGGAATCAGCCATGACTAACATTATTGATGATGCGCTTCAAATCCTGGACCAGAACGGATCATGTCTACTCATCCTGCTGGACCTATCTTCAGCTTTTGATACAGTCAAACACAAGAGTCTGCTTGATCTTCTCAGACTTAGAATGGGTCTATCAGGATCAGTGCTAAACTGGTTTACCTCCTTTCTACATAACCGCACACAACAATTCAAGATCAACAGCACTCTTTTCAACCCAGTACCAGTAAGGCTGGGCGTCCTGCAATGGTCCGCACTATCACCGACACTGTTTAACCTGTTCATGGAGCCACTCACCGAAATTTTACAGCCGGCTAACGTACAATATCGTATGTACGCTGATGATACAGAACTTTATCTAAAGATTAATACTTTCGAAGACTTTAAGCAGCTTAACTCCACATTCATGAACTCCCAAATATGGTTGGCAGAAAACCATCTCAAACAGAACGCTCTAAAGACCGAATTCCTCCTTATAGCCCCCCCCGCTAAAATCCCAGTGATGCAAGACTTATTCCAACATCTCTCTGCACTAAACATTCAACCAACTATTGTAGACTCAGCAAAATTCTTGGGAATAATTCTGGAAGCAGTCTCACTATGCAGAAACACATTAGCAACGCTACAAAGGGAGCAAACTTCCAGATAAACACTCTTAGGAAGCTGAAGCCATTCTTGCCAGTCAACGACTTCAAACAGGCTGTACAAGCGCTAGTTATCCCTTGTGTGGATTGTTAGTGTCTCTTTATGTGGCCTTCCAAAAGCGACTACAACCCCCTTAGAGCCTCAATAAAAGCTGCAGCAAGACTCATCACTGGCTCGAAAAGAAGTTCCCGCATCTCACCATACCTAATATCCTTATACAGCGCCAAGGCACCTGAGGGTATTCGTTGCGCTGTATAAATTCTATTAACATTAACATTGAACTTGCTCCCGTTTGAAGCAAGAATTCATCTAAAAATAGCTTGCATGACACATAAGGCCTTACACCACAAGGCACCTATTTACCTCGCACAGAAATTGACAATCTCTGGTGGCTCAAGGTCCTCTAGGGGTGCAGATAACCTACTACTGAAACTTCAAAGATTCAATAAAAAGAAAACATATAAACGTTCCTTCTCTGGGATGGCGCCTAGGATTTGGAATACTCTTCCCCCTGAAACCAGGCTGAATTCTTCTATCGTATCTTTCAAAAAGGAAGTAAAAGCAATTCTCATGGCAAAATTTACTTGACCTCTCTACCCTGCCCTGAACCTTTTTCAATCGAGACGCGCCTGTTATGTTCTTTGACGACTTTTCTGTGTTTTTGGCCTGTGATTCCATGCTTCTGTACTTTACGACTTTTTCGTGTATATTCGTATATTTATCCCATGCTTGTTCTTTCCCCCATATTACTGCATTTATAATGTCATGCTATTCATTATGTATAATCAGCCTTGATCATTGTAAAGCGCTCTGATATCCGCAAGGATCTTGTTTGCGCTCTATAAAACCTTCAAAATAAATAAATGAAGAGAGACCAGACTTTTGTTAATATCAATGCTTGGCCCGTTTTAGATGGGATTGTATGGAATGCTGTAAGGTTTCAAATCCATGGTCGCACAGAGGTTATTAATGTTCCCAATGTACTACGTGTTTCAATGGGGGATGTGGTCAAACAAAATATACACTCTGATGATTGGGATGTCCATAGAGGCTCTGTTTTCTGATTTGAAATATTCTGCTTTTGATGTTGAAGATTTGTATTTGGACTCAGCAAATTATGCTGATGTATTTTGTTGCCAACATTATGGCAATCATTTTCTGCACAAAGAAAACACATTTAGGAATGTGGTTAATTATACACAATGGGAACATTGTCCAACTCCCGTTGAGGGCAGCTCAAAAACTCTTTTGAAAATTTTTACATATATTACTGATTTTAATCAATCTAACTCTGACGCATTTTATTTTAAGATGTCTGGCGAGTCCTCTTCAAAAGTTAGACTTACACACACTAAATTATTATATTCTAAGTCCTTTCTTGACCAATTGGCAGTTGGGAGCTATGAACTGTGGAAAGATACTATCGATCTTAAATCTGTTTGGGGTTCTAAAGACTGGCAGGTAAAAGGCACTGAGGCTTTGCATCGTGCATGTCTCATCCCAAACCATATGTTGTTTTTGAATTCGACAATTTCAAAGACAACCTGCTTTGGATTGGCTACCTCTAAAAAATTAAATCCTCCTTCTCTTCCTGATTTAGGAGAATACCCGACATGGTATAGTCATACATTTCCCTTAGTGACTTACAGTCTCTGTTGCTGAATTCATATTTTAACATTTCCCGTTTCGATTACCGAGGTTGGATATTATGGCAACATAGTTCTGATTCATGCCAACATCGTTTTCTGGGTCTGACCCCTGGCTGTACACAGGTGAGATTAGATCGCTGTTTTCAAAGTGATCATTCCATTACTACTTATTCGGTAGGCAAGTTATGTCAGAACTGGCTCAAACATTATACCTTAGTATCAGTCAAACTCCATCTATCCAAATTAACTGAAAATGTTGATCTGAATGACTTTGTTAAGGGCCCTGTTGGAGGCAGAGCGAAACAATGGGTATATGCTGTGTTCGAGGCATATGGGCTGCAGATGGTACATTTATGAATAGATCGCCATCTGGTGTTGGGCTCGGATGATTGCACTTGTTGTTCTTCTGGAGAAGTCTGTCGTCATAGATGACTCCTCCTCTTGGTGTTAGTGCGCATGGGCATCGGCTCCATCCTTAGATTGTTTTTTTCCGCCATCGGGTTCGGATGAGGATCGAAGCGCTCCGGACCGACTTCGATAAAGAAGGTTATATTCGGCGCGTAACCCTTTCCAATTCGACGGTATCGTTATCGAACGCGACTTCAATTCCATCTCAACGCGTTTCGAAGAACGCGACTACGAGAAGACCAGCTCGACGTAGTCCAGCCCGGAGTCCATGGAAAGGACTCCATTCAAAAAATGTCCAACGTGTGGTGCTAAGTTCCCACACAAGGACCTACACGAAGTGTGCAACCTCTGCTTGTCCCCTGAACACGAATCCAGGGACTGTGAGGCCTGTGCAGCATTTTCTTCAAAATCGACGATTAGAAACCGTCGAGCCCGAAGACACGAGGTATCGAGAATGCAGTCACAAGCAATCCCGGAGCTGTTCGAGGACCAGCACCCAGAACAGGAGGAAGAGGAGGTCGACGAGGCGGGGTCAGAAGCGGACGAGTCCGACGTCGAGGAAATCGACGTCCAGCAAACCGTGAGTGACGACGTCCCTTTACCAAAGAACAGACCCCGCACTGTGTCGACCCCGCCCTCGAGCCCGGTCAGACAACCGAAAAAAGTTTCTGACGCCCCGCCTTCTGGCCCGGCAACGAAACCGAAACACTCGGTCTCCCATCATGGTGGTTCCGATAGACGACCCACATCGACACCGAAGCTCCATGTCAAGGAAAGCTCGAAGTCGAAACAGTCCATGTCGACACCGAAACACGTTTCGACGTCGAAAACACCCTCGACACCGGGGACATCGTCGACACCGAAAACATCGGATCCGAATAAAATCTCGGTGCCGAAAATACAAATGGACAGTCAGAAGAAAAAACACCTTTCGGACCCGAAAACTGCGGTACCGACACAGGAATATAAAACAGATCCTAAACAAAAGACTCTGTTTATTGCTCCACAAACTGGCAAGGTAGTCACAGAACTACCTAAAAAGAGGAAGAATGAACAGTCGGACGACAAGACTCATCCGAAGAAGAGAACAATGGGGACAAATACAACTCCTCCCCCTTCTCCAAAACCTAGAGACACACCCTCTTCTCCTCTTCCTCACAATAGGCCAAATATTCCTCCCACACGATCATCTACACCTACAACAGATGTAGAAAGTGACACAGGGGAGGGAGAACATCCTGGGGATGATGAAGACACAATCCCAGAGGAGGCAGACCCATGGGAAGAGTACAATGTAGGGTCAGATAACGATAACGACCCTGAATTGTATCCTTCAAAACCTTCACCTCCTGATGATAATACTGGTTTTGCGCAACTCATTAATAGAGCAGCAAAATACCACAAGGTAGAACTACATGCAGAACCTCAAATAGAGGATTTCTTATTAGAAACACTACCTACTGCACAAAGAACATCAGGAACACTACCAATGCTTAAGGGCCTTCTCAGTCACACATCAGAAATATTCAAAGACCCGGTGAGGGCTAGGGTACTGAACCCAAGAATTGATAAGAAATATAGAGCAGCTCCAAAAGACCCAATATTCATTAAAGGGCAAATTCCTCTAGACTCACTAGTGGTCACAAACGCTCGTAAGAGAGCAAACTCTTTATCTACAGGAGAAGCTCCACCTCCTGACAAAGAGTCTAAGCTAATAGATGCCTCTGGTAAGAGAGTAGCATCTCAAGCGGCAAACAGCTGGCGCATAGCTAATACACAAGCACTACTTGCAAGGTATGACAGAGCGCATTATGATGAATTAGAAAAACTCATCACACATCTCCCTAAGGAACATCAAAAGAGGGCAGATCAACTCATACAGGAAGGGAAGTTAATTACTAACACTTCAATCAAGTGCGCCCTAGACGCGGCAGACACTGCAGCAAGATCTATAAACACAAGCATCATGTTAAGGAGACATGCATGGCTCAGGGTTTCAGGGTTCAAACGAGGTACAAACATCATTACTGAACCAACCTTTTGATGAGAAAACACTTTTCGGCACAGGGACAGATGAGGCCTTAGAAAAGATGAAAAAGGATATGGAAACGGCTAAATCAATGGGAGCATTGCAACAGCCGACACAAAGAGGTTCCTTTCGTAGGTCCGCCTATAGAGGAGGATCCAAAAATACAGGTACAAGCCAGCAACAAACCTCTTTTACACCTACATCACCCAGAGGTAATTCTAGAGGTGGTTACAGAGGTAACAACAACAAGGGTAGAGGTCGCGGAAACAACAACAACCGCAACTCTCCAACCCCAAAGCAGTGACTTCATACAGCTCCCCCCAGACCATATAACACCGGTCGGGGGACGCCTATCACAGTTCCTACCTGTCTGGGAAAACATCACATCAGACAGGTGGGTGAGACAAATTATCCAACATGGTTATTGCCTGGAACTCACATCTACCCCACCAAACATCCCCCCCAAACAGCGTCCAATGAAACAAGATCACCTGACACTGTTAAAACAAGAAGTACTATCCCTACTAGAAAAGCATGCCATAGAGAAGGTTCCACAGCACCAACAAGGAACAGGAGTATACTCCCTATACTTCCTAATTCCCAAAAAGGACGGGTCTCCAAGGCCAATACTGGACCTAAGACCTCTCAACGCATACATAAATTCGGAACATTTCCACATGGTCACGCTCCAACAAGTACTTCCTTTACTGAAGAAAGGGGACTTTCTTTCTACACTGGATCTAAAAGACGCTTACTTTCATATCCCGATTCACAAAGCCCACAGGAAATACCTCAGGTTTGTGGTAGAAGGACAACATTATCAGTTCAAAGTCCTTCCGTTTGGTGTCACAACGGCACCAAGGGTGTTCACAAAATGCCTGGCAGTGGTGGCAGCTCACCTAAGAAGACAACAAATACATGTCTTCCCATACTTGGACGACTGGCTAATAAAGGCCAAGTCACAAGAGGAATGTCTTCAAAACACACAAAAGACAATTCAGCTACTACACCAGCTAGGGTTCACAGTGAACTACACAAAGTCACACCTACAACCAAGCAAGGTTCAACAATATCTGGGGGCTACTATAGACACAGAAAAAGCCAAAGTATACCCCAATCCAGTCAGGATCCAAACAATGCTTACAATCATTCAAAGATTCCAGCCACAACACTCACTACCAGCAAGAGTGTTCATGCAGCTATTAGGGATGATGTCATCCTGCATACTGCTAATACCATATGCCAAACTACAAATGCGTCCGCTACAAGAATGCTTAGCGACACAGTGGAATCAGGCTCAAGGACAGATTACAGATCTGGTGTTGGTAGACGACCGCACACACCGCTCTCTGAAGTGGTGGAACACAACAAACATTGCCAAGGGGCGGTCGTTCCTAGAACCGATTCCGCAGGTGACAATAACAGCGGACGCATCGCTCACAGGATGGGGAGCACATATGGAGAAATACACAGTACAAGGAAGGTGGAGTGTGCAGGAAAAAAGACTGCATATCAATCATCTAGAACTACTAGCAGTGTTTCTAGCATTGAAAGCCTTCCAAATACATGTTGCGAACAAAGCAGTCCTGATCAGAACAGACAACATGACAGCAATGTATTATATTCAAAAACAGGGGGGGACGCACTCTCTCCAACTATCCGGACTAGCACAGGAAATCTGGAGATGGGCCATTCCTCAAAACATCTATCTGTTAGCCGAACACCTACCAGGAGTCCAAAACCAGATAGCAGACATCTTAAGCAGACAGTCGGAACAAATACACGAATGGGAACTGCACCAACAAATACTGCAGCCATTCCTCCAAAGATGGGGACAGCCAGAGATAGACCTCTTTGCCACTCATCAGAACGCAAAATGCCAAAGCTTCGCGTCCAGGTACCCACACCACCTGTCGCAGGGCAATGCGTTATGGATAAATTGGTCCAACAAATTTGCATACGCTTTTCCCCCTCTCCCACTAATCCCATTAGTGGTCAGAAAGCTGCAACAACACTCAATGACCATGATACTAGTAGCACCCACGTGGGCAAGACAACCGTGGTTCACCACGCTCCTGCAACTCTCACAAGTGCCACATCAAAAGCTAAGAATTCTACCCATGCACCTTACACAGAACCATGGAGAAATAATGCACCCAGATCCCACACAACTGAACCTAGCGATCTGGCTCCTGAAATCCTAGAATTTGGGTACTTAGATCTACCCCCAAATTGCATGGAGATAATTAAACAAGCGAGACGTCCCACCACCAGAGCATGCTATGCAGCTAAGTGGAAGAGGTTTGCTATACACTGTACTACTAATAATATCAACCCTCTGGACGTATCAACAAGGGAGATTATTTGCTACTTACTACACTTACAGCAATGTAATCTCGCGTACACATCTATCAGAGTACATCTAGCAGCTATAGCAGCGTACCTACAAAACAGGCAGCATATATCACTGTTCAGAGTGCCAGCGATAAAAGCCTTCATGGAAGGCCTTAAAAGAGTCATTCCACCAAGATTACCACCTTCCCCGGTCTGGAACCTCAACGTAGTACTCACCAGACTAATGGGACGACCTTTCGAACCTATGCATAGGTGCGAGATACAATTCCTTACATGGAAGGTGGCGTTCCTTATAGCCATTACCTCACTCAGGAGAGTAAGTGAATTACAGGCATTGACAATACAAGAACCATTCCTACAGTTACACCAGAATAAAGTGGTTCTTAGAACAAACCCAAAGTTCTTGCCTAAAGTAATTTCAGCATTTCACATCAACCAGCCAGTGGAACTACCAGTCTTTTTTCCAAAGCCACAGACGGTAGCAGAAAGGGCTCTACATACACTAGATGTCAAAAGAGCCATTTTGTACTACATAGAAAGGACACAATACTTCAGGAAAACTAAACAACTATTTGTAGCATTTTCCCCAACACATAAGGGCAATCCTATCTCTAAAGCGGGCATCGCTAGATGGATTGTAAGATGTATACAAATATGTTACATTAAAGCAAAGAGAACATTAACTGTTCCTCCTAGAGCTCATTCTACACGAAAGCTAGGAGCATCTATGGCATTCTTAGGGAACATTCCCCTAGATGACATATGTAGAGCAGCAACTTGGTGTACACCACATACATTCACAAAGCACTACTGTGTTGATGTACAGGCTACACAACAAGCCAGAGTGGGCCAAGCTGTATTAAAAACTCTATTTCAAACAGTTGCGACAGACACTGGTGACCACCGCTAGGGAGGTAACTGCTGTACAATCTATTCATAAATGTACCATCTGCAGCCCATATGCCTCGAACGGAATATGCTACTTACCAGTATGCATCTGTTCTTGGCATAGAGGGCTGCAGAGTGGTACATGCCCTCCCTGCCTCCCCGGAAACCTGTGTCTGTCCCAACATTATCTTATTTAGATACACTTACATGGGCATATCTTTATGTATTCTACTACACTACTCCATCTAACCCTACTATGGCAAAACAATCTAAGGATGGAGCCGATGCCCATGCGCACTAACACCAAGAGGAGGAGTCATCTATGACGACAAAGACTTCTCCAGAAGAAAAACAAGTGCAATCATCCGAGCCCAACACCAGATGGCGATCTATTCATAAATGTACCACTCTGCAGCCCTCTATGCCAAGAACAGATGTATACTGGTAAGTAGCATATTCCTTACAATGAGGTTTGGAAACTGTCTCAAATTGAAGCGGCTTCTAGATTGCGTGAAATAAACCAAGCAAATTTAGAATGTGCTTGCAGTTGTTGATAACAGCATTAACACCCTTTCTTCCCGAATTTACACGTTGGACAATATTGTTTCTTCTGTTGATGTCGTCCAGGATGAAGTGTCTGTTTTGTATCATGGTCAGAATCAGTTACGTTCCATTATGCAATTTGCTTGGACGTTACAAACGTTGAAGGCTGGTAAAGTGCCTTGGGACTACATGAATACTTCTTCTTTATTTTTACCATTTAATTTGACTGTAAAGCAACAATTCATGTTGATGAAGGATGCAGCATATTCACTTTTGCATATTGAAAAGTTAGAACCGTTGCCTTTCTCTGTTGCCGAATCTAATTCAGCTGTATGGCTCATTCATGGGTTAATAACATTGCCTTTTCCGCTATTTAAATTTGATTAATGTATGAGGTACTATGCCATAGCCAGATATGAACCTTTGGGTAGCGCTTATCTCCATGTAGCTTGGTCTCTGCCATTTACCTATAGGTGCCTGAGGGAGGGTAAAGAAGTTTATTTGAAAAGTGAAGATTACACTTCCACACATGATCACTCATTAGTCTGCAGGAATATCCAATTGCACGGCTCTTATATTTCAGACGCCCCAAATTTAGCATGCATTTTAAAAGGAAATCCTGTCCAAGCAATAACCCAGACTTTCACGTTGCTATCAAACGATAGTTATTTGCTTTTAAATAATGAAAACTGCTGTGGTATGCTGGCCGGAATACCATACATTGTGACTGTTTCCCAACATGTAGTCTGCTGCAAAAATGTGCTGTTTCCTCCTCCACATGGGAAGCTCGATGTATCCATCTGGCCTTCCATTCTGACCTTGAAAGCAGAGTTCAACAAGATGAGTCGAATAAGAGCTCTTTTGTCTCAGAAAGAAGTCGCCCTTACATCTTCGTGTGAAACATTCTTCCTTCACGTGGCAAACACTCGCGAGGTACATGCTCTTTTAAATACTGATCTCCCTCTGCATTTCGGGGCTTTGATTCACACAATCTTTAATGCCTCATCGACCACAGACTTGGCGCACTTTTTTAATATGGTAAGTCTGGCCTTGTGACTTCATTCCAAACTATGGGGCCTATTAGGTTGGCGGACGGACGCAAGTCCGTCCGCCACCCCCGAGGTGGAGGGACCGTCCGCAAGGGCAGCGGCGTTTCCTCCATGCCAATTAGGATGTGACCGCCACCCTGGCGGTCACATCCTGTATCTTTAACATTGCGGCTGGTGCTGCTTCAAGCAGCACCATCCGCAATGTTAAAAATGCATGCATTGCATTTGCATGCACAAAGCGGCAGGCACCGCGCGGTGCCTGCCGCTTTGTGCATGCAAATGCAGGGGGGTACCATAGGTACCCCCCATGTGCAACCCCACACCGCCCTTTACCCTGGGGGCCCGCAAGGGCCCCCCAACAGCAAAGGTCCACATGCTTTTCCACGGCGGAAAAACCGCTGCGGAAAAGCATGTTTGCACATGCTTCCTAATTTGGCTGGCGGTGTCTTGCAGACACCGCCACCAAAAAGCAGGCTACACCCAGCGGATCAGCGGCAGACGGACCTGCCATCCGCCGCTGATCCTACCGCCATCCTGATCTGGTGGGTGGTGTTTCAAGGGGCCGCGGCGGTGAGTCCGCATCCTCCGGGCCGGTGGTGGCTTCCACCGGCCCGGAGGATGTGGATTCACCACCATCCTAATCGACCCCTATATTTGGTGTGATACCGGCATTTTTTCATTCTATTTTTTTCCAGCCTCTTCGGCGGATTACCATTAATTCTCGCCTTGGCTGCTGATATATTGCTGTGGATTTGCTTGCTCAAAAATCGCTGCACAATCTGTGCCCCACGACAACATGTCCCGGCTGCTACAGCTTCGTAACCGGATGCTTGATTACTATGGAGCGCTCCTGCTGGCTACATTAAGTGTGGCATTTGGATTATCTTTATGGTTCTCGTATTTTACATGCGTGCAGCCTGTCTTCCATTGCCTGGATTGCGATTTCGAATGGACTCTGGATTTGTGTCTCTGCAACACGGTGTCTCCTAACCTGGATTATGATCTACTAATGAGTCCCTTAGTTGCTCATGACTGTTCTGGTGTTGGAATAATGGCCTGGGCAGTGGCACATGGAGTCCTAGGTAATTGGAACATATGGTCTGCAACCCATAATTGTCTGGCACACAGTTATCTCGAAGAACACCCGAGTTGTCCTCTGATGGTGCTGGAGGTTGGCTGAAATGTTTTCACATGAGAACAATGACTTCCTCTTGGAAGCAGTTGCAACGTACTGTACTTATACTCTTTTGGATTGAAGTGGTTACAGCTTCAAATGCATTTTGTGACTCATGATTTATGTATCTATTTTTTTTGTGCTCAATTCACATTCTGCGCCTTGAACACTATACAGCCCCTGCATCGTGTAGACTGAATTTTTTTTTTTATATTGCTAATTCTGAACACTTCTCCCCATTCTCCTGTTTGGCAAAATTTGAACTTGATTCTGTCTCACTTGAACTTGAACTCTGCGTTTTAAATTGCCCCTCGTTCTGTGTGTTCTCCAATCAAGGGAGGGTGAAGTGAGGGCTGGGCCTTACTTGTGCACATTGCTATGTTAGCATAGGCTTATTACGACTTAAAACGCCATTTTACCTTTTTGCTGCTATTGCACACAACACTATATGTAACTGTTGTTGTAAGTTAGGCTGCGTGAATTGCTTCACATGAGAATGCCTTGTTTTCAACGTCCCTAGACTTACAGCTCGACCTTAGTCTGCACAGTGAGTGCTGAAGCCTCCAAGGTTATCAAAAAATGGTTCGGTGTTCGGGCTGATCGACTCATGCACTAGACATAACATGCATGCAGCTGCAGCTAGCTGAAATCCTGGCGTCTTTAATATCACACTGCATGCATGATTTAGACACTCTGAAAGGAAGCCGATTTCCAGAAAGACAGAGAGCTATTGAAGATCCTGATGTGATTCACTTCTGATCTTGGAGGTATGGGTCCCCTATTCAAGCCTAAGAGACCTTCTATATTTTATAAAACATAGTTCCTAGCTAGGGAGGGTGGCATACTAGGTGCTATATAACCTGTTCCCACCATCATTATAATATGATTTTTCCGTTTGTGTTTTATGGAATTGTAAAAATGCTGATCGTATTATTTTTAATCAGATGTCTGCTTATGCTCGCAAAAATACTGCATCTTGGAGCACGGCGTTAAAATAAATATTTTAAACTTTATCGTGTCTCTTTCTGTACCCATATTGTGGACTGGTATGAGAATATAACGAAAGAGTGTTCTTGATTCCCACCATTCCTGAGAGTAACCTAAGTCGCATTTTCTGGGTTGTCTAATCATTGGTACCTTTGCTATAGGATGAAGAGCTAATGTGACACTGATGCTAGTCGGTTAGGGGTTCTAGGTACTGAGGTGAGTTTTTTGGTCCACCACAATTCACTGATGTCCTGGGTCTCTGTGCACAGTTCTGTATGTGAGCAGAATCCCTGCAACACCCCTGCACCTAAAGAACAACCGTGAAGCACCACACCCAGGTTTCTTACACCTCACTCCACTAGTTCAAAGCAGGAAGCCTGGTGGTGAGCCCAATGGGTGGCATGTTTGCTTCTGCAGCAGTGGATATCGAATGGAGCAAAGAGTGAGGGTTGGCGCCTGAAGCACTAGGTTTCAGCACATCCCCCCCGTTGCGGAGAAGCAGCCGGTGTTAGACCGATGTGGCCTGCACTCTGTGTGGCGGTTCGCGCCTACTCCCCAGTACCATAGTGTATACACTTGTCTTTTAGCGCCTAGTAATTTTGCATCTCGCAACTCACGTTGGCAGCCATATGGCCTTAAAATCAAATGTTCAATGGGGACCCACTGAATTACGCTGAATTGTGCTTTTTCCTCCAGCAAAGTAAAGCAACCGCAAGCATCTAAGCAGCTAGCAGGCAGTGAACAAGCGAATGAGTAACCCAGGTTTGTTTTCAGGAGCCTGGGAATCTTTGTCTTCCTGCATCTGCACCCTGCTCTACCGGTTCAAGGCAAAGGCAACCTGCAGTTTGTTTAACTTCATGTGCTCCTTCCTGTTCCTACCTGTTCTATATCGTACAACATTCAATACTTACTGCAGAACTGCCTTTAAGCCAACATCAGCGCTGACACCCCGCAGCTTGCCCATCTGCTCTTGATGGTTTGTTCGCCTTTTCCCTCCAAAGGCTTCCCTCCATAGCCATCTTCTCTATTAACAGTCGCTGACTTTTTAACCACTCAGTCACCAGATGAATGGCAAGGTGCCGCCAGGAGTGAGCCTATAGTCACCTTCCCGCTC
The DNA here is from genome assembly GCF_964261635.1 of Lissotriton helveticus. Lineage (NCBI taxonomy): Eukaryota > Metazoa > Chordata > Amphibia > Caudata > Salamandridae > Lissotriton > Lissotriton helveticus. Next base: position 598,588,378 of record NC_136068.1, on the reverse strand, counting down.
ACTACAAAACTCAACATTCATCTACAGCGACAATCCCCACGTAGCGTGCTAGTGCCCCCCCCCCCCGCATATCGTTGTAGGGCACATCATAGTGGGGAAGGGAAGAAAGGGCTCATATTTACCTGAATATCTAGATATCAAGAGAGAGTACCCCACTATCACCAGGGAACAGGGTACAGTGACTCCAGTCAAAGGGAAATCCCTGGGTAAGACACTATCATAGAGATTTACTCTCTTTTCAAACAATATCAGTCCATGCATTCATACGTTCCTGTTTCTACAAGCCAGTCACTCACGGTACCAGTAAGTAGTTAAATTCCACACTAAAAATGAACGTTCACATTCTTTTTAATAAAAAACTTACATGAAGATGATTTAAAATCTCAAAGAATAATCCTTGAGTGTATACCATACAAAACAACAAATATTCATAAAAATTCATTAAAATTCATTAAACGTTTTCATTGTAAACATTTAGACAAATACCATTTTCATTATCTAACTAATTCATGTGAGAAAAATACATTTACAACAAATATAACAATCAGAGATATAACACAAGAAAACCCCCCGTATCTTATGGCCTTTGAATTCCTTTGCCACAATAGTATCTAGATCCAATGGTCCTCTCTATATATATACAAAGGTATAGTCAATAGTATCATATATATATGAATATCTACTGCTCCTCAGACCCTACTTGGATTCTACAAAGAAATATAAGTGCGTCGACGCGTTTCGGTGCTGTTGACATTTGATATTGTAGCACCTTCTTCAGGACTGCCGTTTCATTGGGGTCACCGGCATCAAAGACTATTGCTTATCCCCCTCGCTATTAGTTGTTAAACAAACAGGTACCCACTGATGTTTTCTTTAGTGTATCTCCTTGATCCGTCGCTTATCACTCAAGGTGGAGTTCTTCCTTCTTACTAGGGTGAGTCATAGGTGATGGTAGCCTTTCCACTTGTCTGTGGTGTTTTTGGGGCACTTCCACTCTTCTTGTTTGTTTCTCTTTGTAACTTAAAAGCAAAGGGTTAGTTTTCAATGGACGGGCATATGTCAGGTTGGTTCCGTGAGTCACCTTGATACGCTCTCATATATTTAGCAACCGCGCTTCTGCCTCGTCCTCATCCTGATACAAGCACTGGTGACTTCCCAACCATGAACTAAAGAAGTGGCGAGGAGCTGAAGCTAAGTCCCTGTGCATTTGACCTAGCAATTATCCCTGAAATTAGTATCTGAAAGAGACACGTTAGTGATAGATTCCTTACCTTAGAATATCCCCAGGCGTCAGACTGGATCCGGAAATTTTTGCGTAGCAGTACCCTTGCCCGTCGGTAGGCGTCGTCTGCGGCTCCGCGTCCGTCATCTGCGTCGTGGGCGCCCCGCTGACGTCATCGGAGTACTTAGACGCCGCCTCCGCATGCTGACGTCCGTTCTTCTTTTTTCCGCGCCAGCAGCGCAGATCCGGAAAAAGTGGTACCTTATTTTTTTTTTGACTAAACTTTTTTGATCACTTTTGATCTTTCTTTTTCGAGTCTTCGACTCCGAATGGTGCCGATAGGGATGCCAGGTTTTAAACCCTGTGAGGACTGCGACCGACTGATGTCGGTCACCGACCCTCACCGTCGGTGTCTCCACTGTCTCGGCGTCGACCACGACGACAAGACCTGTTCCGACTGCCGGGCCCTGACTTAGAAAGCTAGGCGGGAGCGGTCCCGCAAGCGCCTCGATCTCCGTCAGTTGGCCCCGTGCCAGGAGAGGTCCCGATCCGGGCGGAGGTCGAGGGACCGGTCGCGGGAGCAGAGCCATCGGAGCTCCGGGAGTCGACATCACTCCTCAGGGTCGAAGTCGTCAGGTAAGCACAAGAAGTCGAAGAGACGTCATCGCTCTTCTGACTCCCCCCGACGCGCGCACGACGCAGCCGGGGGTTTCAAGTGGCACCGCCCACGCGGCTCCGTCGCAGGCGTCGCATCCGGCCCCATACCCTCCGGTCCCTGGGCTGCGCGCGACGCCGGAGATCGAGCGGTTCCTCATGGCCATGAGGTCCCTCACTCCCCCGACGGGCTCCACGGCGCCTTCGGGCCTAACGGACCCGTCTGGGGCCCTAGCGGGTCGGGGGCTTTGGCCCCGACGCCGTCTGGTGCTTCGGCCCCGGCGCCGCCGGCGCTTTCGGGCACGGCGCCGCAGGCCCCCACTGGATCCTGTTCCGGATCCGGGTCGTCGCCGGTGGACCTAACGACCTCCCCGGCGCCCTTCCCTCAGGTGTCACCCCCGGCGCCGTCTTCAGGCGGCGCCGTCCCCGATGCCTCCCTCGATCCGGCGCCGGAACGGCGCCTCTGGGTGCCGTTTCGACGCTGTTCAGAGAATTCGTCTTCCATGAACCGGCCCCATCATTTAATCCCCCTGAGTACCAGGAGATGGGTGATGAGGAGTATTGGGAGGGGTCTGAGGACCCTCTGACACGGGAGTGTCAGTCCCAGGAGGACTGGACAGGTGGACTTGGGGATGCCAGTGATCTGGACACCTCGCCAGTCACCGGTTTTGTCTCCCCTCCTACCGTGGCTACGGAGAAGGGGGCTACCTACAGTGTGGTGCTGACGCGGGCGACCAAGGCCTTGGGCCTTGAACTGCCCGTCGCGGCCGTGAGGACTAACCTCCTCACTGAGGTGCTTAAACCGCAGTCAAGCTCGGCTGAGCCTCTGCTGCCGTTTAATGAGACCTTGACCGACGTTCTTTTGGGCACTTGGTCCATGCCCGCTACAGGTTCGCCTGTAGATAGGAACGTGGCCAGACGCCACCGCCCGACCCCGGGCGACCCTTTTTTCCTGTCCACCCACCCCACCCCCGAGCCTGGTGATCCAGGCCTCCAATTCCCAGACCGCATTCCCGTCGGCTCCGCCTGACAGGGAATCCAAGAGGCCTGAGCAATACGGTAAGAAGGTATTCTCCTCCCTAAGTCTGGGACTGCAGTCTTCCAACACCGCGTGCCTTTTGGGCCGCTACACCCACTACCTGTGGGATACGGTCGCGGACGTGCTGCCAGAATGCCCGTTGGAGGTACAGGCTAAACTCGGCCAAGCCCTTGTTGAAGGCCGAGATGCGGCACGTTATGCTATCCGATGTGGACTGGATAGTGGTCGGGCAGCCTTTTTGGTGCTGCTCGACATGTCGGCCGCGTTCGACACGGTCTGCCATCGGACCCTGGTTCGGAGGCTGGAAGAGTGCGGGATTTGCGAGGGGGCCAGAGACTGGCTGATGTCTTACCTCGAGGGCAGGCAACAGCTGGTGTCACTTCCGCCTTTCAGCTCGGAGCCAAGGAAAATTGGACAGGGGGTGCCACAGGGCTCGGCCATCAGCCCGCTATTGTTTAACCTGTACCTCCGTCCACTTGTCCAGCTAATAAAATCTTTTGGGGTCTCGGCATTTAATTATGCCGACGACACTCAGCTGGTGTTTTCCTTGGAAGGAAGCAATGCTATCTCGCTGAACACCTTCCATCGCTGCATGGCAGCTACAGCGGACTGGCTTCAAGCAAATTCTTTGCAATTTAATAGCTCGAAGACGGAGGTGCTCCACTGTTCCACTGATCGGATCCCGCGGGCTTTACCAACCGACTTCTGGCCCAGCACTTTTTCCGAACCGGTGTCGGCATCGGAGTCAGCCCGTAATTTAGGGGTCATGTTCGGCCCTAGTTTACAACTTGACCTACATGTTAACAAAACCACGGGAACATGTATGATGCTGCTCCGTATGCTCCGCAGAGTCTTGCCTCTGCTTCCTGTTCGATCCAGGCCGGAGGTAGTCCGTGGGACTATTTTAAGTCGGCTGGATTACTGTAACGGCCTCCTTTTGGGTGCCCCAAAAAATCTGATTGGGAAACTGCAGAGGGTGCAGAATATGGCTGCTAAACTGGCCCTTTCACGTCCCAGATCCAGCTCCTCTACTCTGGCGCTTCGTGACTTGCACTGGCTCCCGGTAGAACTACGGGTCCAATTCAAAGCGGCCTGTTTGGTATTCAGAGCGGTTCACCTCTTAGGCCCCCTTCCACTACAAAACATGTTTTCATGGTACTCTGCCCCACGGCTTCTGCGGTCGTCATCGGCTCACCTTCTGGTGGTGCCCAGGTTTCAAAGAGTGAGGATGGGCGGCCGCTCATTTAGAGTGGTGGCAGCTAAATTGTGGAATTCTCTCCCACTCACTCTTAGGAGCTGCAAGGACTATCTCCCATTCAGGAAAGCTTTAAAAACTCATCTCTTTCCTAAGTAATGGCTGCGCGTCTGCTCTAGTCTTGTGCGATGGGTTCTCTGATCAAAGCGCCAGGATGCCCTCTGGGTGACAGGTCTGCGCTATAAAAGTATGCGAAATAAATAAATAAATAAATAAATACCACCGACTCACTGGGCAGAGCGATGGCAACGACGGTGGCGATTCGTCGCCACGCCTGGTTAATGTCCGCCAACTTCTCGGCTGATGTCCAGAATACACTTATGGACATGCCGTTCGATGGCCGTCGCCTTTTTGGCGACAAGGCAGACCATGCGCTTGAGCGTTTTAAGGACTCCAGGGCTACTGCCAAGTCCTTGGGGCTCTCGGCCCCGCGCCAGCAAACGGCTGCTTTTCGCTCCTTTCGTGGCCAAGGAAGGGGTGTTCCCACACGTGCTGCCAGCCACGCGCCGCAAGGTAATACCTAACGGGGTGGCGGCCGTGGAAACCGCCGTGGCGGCGGTCGGGGACAACGGCGAGGACAGTCCACACCTTCCCCCGCAGCATCCGCCTCAAAACCCTCCTAGTCCGTGCTTTCAGGCCCATGTGTCGCCAGTGGGGGGCAGGGTTCGCCATCACCTCCTCCACTGGCGCACTGTCACGTCGGACAGGTGGGTGCTGCAAATTGTCTGAAGGGGCTACTCCCTCCCCTTCGAGGCGACCCCTCCAGCCATGCCACCGCAGAACCACCGTGTATCGGGGGATCATTTGCGACTTCTACAGGAGGAAGTTACGGCCCTCTTGGCCAAAGGGGCCATCGAGCGCGTTCCTGGGCCAGAAGTAGGGTGTGGTTGCTACTCCCACTACTTTCTGGTACCCAAGAAGGGCAAAGGGGGGCCTACGCCCTATCTTGGACCTACGGAACGTCAACGGCTTCCTCCGGAAGGAGTAGTTCAAAATGCTGACACTGGCTCAGGTCTTAGCTGCCCTGGACCCAGGAGACTTGATGGTAACGTTGGACTTTCAGGACGCTTATTTCCACATCCCCGTTCTGCAGGCCCACCGACGTTACCTGCGGTTCACGGTCGGCCACGAGCACTTTCAGTTTACCGTGCTCCCCTTCGGCCTTACCAGCGCCCCACGGGTGTTCACGAAAGTGATGGCGGTGGTCGCAGCTCATCTGTGCAGGTTAGGGGTTTCAGTCTTCCCCTACCTCGACGAGTGGTTGTTGAAGGCGGGCTCGCCCCAAACAGTCGTCAGCCACCTCCAGACAACGGCAAACCTCCTGCACCTGCTGGGGTTTTCCATCAATGTGCCGAAGTCACACCTGTGCCCCTCTCAGAAGATCCTCTTCATCGGAGCGGTTCTCGACTGGCGCAGTTTCGGGTTTATCCTCCCGAACAGCGGGTCCGGGACATTCAGGCTCTGATTCCACTCTTTCAGCCTTTGTCCCGGATCTCGGTCAGGTTGACACTGCGGCTTCTGGGGCTGATGGCCTCCTGCATCCTTCTGGTGCATCACGCCCGGTGGTGGATGCGGGCTCTGCAGTGGGACCTGAAGTTTCAGTGGGCCCAGCATCAGGGCATCCTATCCGACCATGTCATGATCTCGGAGGGCACTGCGAGACAGCTGCAGTGGTGGCTCACGGACTGCGATTGGGTCAGCGGCAGATCCCTCTTCCTTCCCCAACCGGAGCACGTAGTTGTGACGGACGCGTCCCTCCAGGGCTGGGGAGGCCACATGGGAGAGGCGGAGATCAGAGGCCTCTGGTCTCCGGCGGAGTCCCGGCTCCATATCAACCTTTTGGAGCTGCGGGCGATTCGTCTAGCACTGAAGGCATTCCTCCCCTCTGTTCGCGGGAGTGTAGTGCAGGTGTTCACGGACAACACCACCGCCATGTGGTACTGCAACAAACAGGGCGGGGTGGGGTCGTGGACCCTTTGCCAGGAGGCTCTGCGCCTCTGGCAGTGGCTGGAACATCAGGGCGTGACCCTGGTGGTTCAACACCTGGCAGGGTTTCTGAACGCCAGGGCGGACGAAGTCAGCCGTCGGTGCATGATGGATCACGAATGGCGTCTGAACTTGGACGTGGTGCAAGGCCTCTTTCAGCAGTGGGGCTAGCCTTGGTTAGATCTATTCGCCACAGAAGAGAACGCGCAATGTCGTCAGTTCTGCACGTTGGAATTTCCAAGGCGGCACACGCTCGGAGATGCTTTTCGTCGCGAGTGGAGTTGCGGTCTATTGTACGCCTTTCCGCCTATACCACTTCTACCCAGAGTGCTGAAGAAGATCAAGCGCGACCGGGCCCAAGTCATCCTTGTGGCTATGGACTGGGCACGAAGGTACTGGTATCCAGAGCTACTCAGTATGTCAGTCGATCCCACGGTTCGTCTGCCTCTTCAGGAGGACCTTCTGTCGCAGCATATGGGGACGGTCCTCCACCCGAACCTGTCCAGTCTCCACCTCCATGCTCGGAGATTGAGCAGCGACAGTTGAGGCCATTTGACTTGCCTCCTGAAGTCTGTAATGTCATTCTGGCAGCTAGGCGTCCCTCCACGAAGTCGGTATACGCCTGCAGGTGGAACAAATTTGTGGCATGGTGCACAGCAAAGGCTGTGGATCCTCTTGCTGCCCCTCTTTCTGAGGTTCTTCTATTCCTACTTTCTCTTCTGGGCACTATCAAGGGCTACCTTTCTGCCCTTTCAGCCTTTTTAAGGCTGCCCGATCAACCTTCTTTGTTCAAGTCCCCTATTGTAACTCGTTTTCTGAAGGGCATCACACACATGTTCCCTCCTGTTCCGTTTGTGATGCCTCAGTGGGACTTGAACCTTGTTCTTACGTTTCTGATGTGCGCTCCCTTTGAGCCACTTCACAACTGTCCTCTTCGCCTTCTTACTTTGAAGACTGCTTTCCTGGTTGCCATCACCTCTGCCAGGAGAGTGAGTGAGCTCCAGGCTCTTTCATGTACACCCCCTCTCCTTTCTGTCCATCCGGATAAGGTTGTGTTGCGTACTAAGCCATCTTTCCTGCCCAAGGTTGTCACGGCCTTCCATATCGGGCAGTCTATCACTTTGCCCACCTTCTTTCCGCCACCGCATCCCTACAAGAGGAAGAGCGGCTCCACCGTCTGGACCCAAAACGTGCGCTTTCATTCTACTTGGATCGCGCACGCCAGTTCCTGGTGGATGACCAACTCTTTGTTGGTTACGTGGGCGCTAAGAAGGGAAAAGCGGTGCACAAGTGGACCATCTCTCGGTGGATCATCTTGTGTATCCAGGCATGTTACTCCTTGGCTAAAAGGGAGCCCCCGGTTGGTTTGCGGGCTCATTCCACCCGGGCCACGGCAACTACAACTGCCCTGGGCCGGGGAGTGCCCTTGCAGGACATTTGCCAGGCGGCTACATGGGCCTCGCTGCACACGTTTGCAAGACACTACTGCCTGGACAGTCCAGTCTGGAGGGATGGCTTCTTTGGCCGTTCCGTCCTCCAGGACTTTCTGGTGTGATTATTGGTTCGCAGACCCACCACCGGGGTTGGTATTGCTGGGGTATCTATTCTAAGGTAAGGAACCTATCACTAACGTGTCTCTTTCAGATGCACAAGTTACTACTTGTGTAACGATATATCTGTAAGAGACATTAGTTAGTGATAGATTCCTTACCGACCCACCCATCCTCCCCGTTCTGCGAACCGATATCTAGGGTTAAGGTCATCCCCTTTCAGGGCCCTAGTTTCAATGGCACCAGTGTTGGTTTTTAACATGGCTCGGCGCTTCTGGTGCGGAAAAGCTGTGTCTAAGAACTGACGTCAGCACGCGGAGGCGGCGTCTAAGTACTCCGACGACGCCATCACGGCGCCGACGACGGACGCGTAGCCGTAGACGACGCCTACCGACGCGCAAGGGTACTGCTACGCAAAAATTTCCGGATCCAGTGTGACGCCTGGGGATATTCTAAGGTAAGGAATCTATCACTAACTAATGTCTCTTACAGATATATCGTTACACAAGTAGTAACTTGTGCTCAGCGCCGCCTTGTGTTCAGATTAAGCTTAAGAAGCTCGGATGAAACACCAAGCCGAGCAACCAGAAAAAAAGAGGGCTGGCAAGACAAGGAGAGCACTACCAATAGCCTTGAAGCATGGGCAGAATAAGGCAATCTGCATGGCGAATCAGATCTTGAAAGAGGAGTCTACCCCGGTAGACTCCAACCCTAGATGGCAGCCTTTTGGTCTAACCTCAGCATCTGACCATAATCTAGGCAGCCCTTAAGGAAGGACAGGCTATTAGGGCCTACGCACACCCACGCTTCTGGACTTTTTCAAGAAATCAGCAACTGCCGTTATTACCGACACCTCTAAAATGTCTGCAAGGCATGTAAAATTGGCCAAAATAAATCTTTCTATGAGGAGCCAAATGGAAAACGAACCATAATTGAAGGAAAAATATCATGTGCATCAACTGATGTTGTACAATGCAAATGTGGATCCAAATATATTGGAAGTACAACATGTGCACTCAAGAAGCGAATTTTGGAGCATATAAGGGCGGTGAAAAAAAAGACATGGCATACGCGACCGCCAAACACATGGCCAATTGTCAAAACAGTGAATGGAGAGCTATGACATATTATGGTATCTTCATACTGGATGCAAATGAAAGAGGGGGCAATCGACTATGTAGATTGCGTCAAATTGAATCAAAATTGATCATCAGACTTAAAACTAAGGTACCGAGGGGGATGAACTTTGATGAGGAACTTTATGTTCATCTTGAATGAATGACAATATTGATTGGACACTAGGAGAGTTGGAGTTAACTATAACTGTGAAGCTAACTTTAAAATGGGACTGGGTACTAGACTCTGAGCTTATGAAATGAATTGAAATACCTTATGACTATGATTTGTGTCACCAGATTAATATGACGCTCCAAATGTGTACACACAAATTGATTTATATATATTTACTTCATATGGGTACTATACCCGGTTATTCTCACCATAAACTACGGCTGCGAATCTTAGAATGTTAAAAATGTAAATTACACATTTGATATAATTCAGTACGAATTAGGCAGCCAGTCGAAATTGAATAATCTATGAAATGTAAATCATTTAAACAGTTCATGAATTTAGCAGTAGCGTCCCCAATGCGCAAATGGTTTTATATTGCATAATGTAACGAACTACTAATCCCAGAAGGCCTCTTAATAGCTAACTGAGATAAATAGTAGACATAGAGATATACTCACTTACCGTGAACAAAGCCTATGCTAGGCTGAAACGCGTTGGTCCGAGCGTGGAGTGAAACTACCGTACCTGTGTGCCGCATCTTTGGATTAAAATATATATATATGTATGCGGGATATTGGCCTTTTTCAGGATTTGTGCCAATTTGGAAGTGAGGACAGTATGGGGACACAGGAAAGAGTTGCATTAAGTGGCCAAATGAAACCCACTACCCCATTTAAACCCAAGTCAAAATACATCCCCTGGCAGCCCGTGATGGATTAGATGCCTTTAGTGAAGCAGTGGTGATGCAAATAAAAAAACTGGCCCATGTGAATAACAAGAGGGAGAAAAAATATACAAGCCAAGAAAGAAAATTAAATCAGTTGGTGAACAAGCTACATGAGGCAGAACTGGTGATCCGCAATTCGGACAAGGGCGGGAATATCGTCCTATTGCCGATCAAAGACTATCTTCAAGAAGCGTATAGCCAGCTGGATGACATCCAGTGCTACAGAAGAAGCAATCCACAAAAATACAGGTTGATGCAGGAAAATCTGTGTACAAACTTGGTGGCCTGGAAGGGGCTAGGTATGTTAAGTGGGGATGAGTTCAAATACATCAAAAAGGATCACCCACTAACACCGTATATATATTTCATACCAAAGGTACATAAAAATCTTACCAAACCGCCAGGAAGACCAATAATTGCGGCATGTGGTGGACCCCTAGAAAATTTATCGAGATATATAGACTATTTTCTTACAAGCTCACATGAAATCTCTGAACTCGTATGTCCAAGACACTAGTGATTTCCTGCGAAAGATTGAAGAGATTGAGTGGAAATCAGACTTTCTTCTAGTAACACTGGATGTGAGTACCTTGTATACCTGCATTAAACATATGGACGGCCTACGGGCATGTGAATATTATCTAAGCAGCAGGCCAATGGAACTAACCCACCATACTAAAGTGCTTCTTGAAATGCTTTCTTTCTGCCTAGAGAATAATTTTTTCATGTTTAATGGTCAATTGTTCCAACAAATCCAGGGTGTAGCCATGGGGGCCAGTTTCTCCCCAAGCTATGCCTGCTTCTTTATGGGGTGGTGGGAGGAACTGGTCCTCAGGCGTAAATATATGCATTATTGTACATCCAATATAATAACATGGCTTTGTTTTATTGATGACCTTTTTATAGTGTGGCATGGAACTGAGGAAAGTGTTTTAAAATGTATATAGGAAATCAATATGAATGATCTTAATCTGAATTTTACTTCAAGTATCAGTAAGGAATCGGTGACATTTTTAGATGTGCAGGTTTTTTTAGCTAATAATGTTCTTAGTACTACCCTTTTTAGAAAACCAACGGCGGGTAATACTCTTTTACATGCAGCGAGTGCCCATCCACAACACCTGATAAAGTCAATCCCATACGGTGAGATGCTCCGCATCCGCCGTATATGTAGCAATGATGAGGATATGAAGGTGAAGCAAAATGAAAGCCTGTCTAGATTTGTGGATAAAGGTTATGGTACTAGATTAGTAGAGACCGCCATCAGAAAGTCACGAGAAAGAGCTAGAAGCGATCTCCTAAAATATAGCCCAAAAGTGGGTCAAACCCAGAGTGTAGATACTAACCCAGTTCGGTTAGTACTGACATACTCAAAACAAGAAAAAGAGTTGCGGAGTATAGTCAGACGAAACAGGCATTTTGTACAGGATGATCCAACTATTGGGGAATTGATGCCCGCCAATCCGTCAATAACCTTTTGTAAAGGAATGAGTCTGGGCACAATTCTAACCAAGAAGAGTCAGGAATGCCTCGGTAAAGAACCCTGGAGACCCATCAGCAAAGGGTTCTATAAATGTTTTACATGTAAGGCATGTCAGTATGGTGTAAACACCAAAAAATATACTACAGTCATCCCAAAGACAACGAGGGAGATTAAACAACATCTGACTTGTAAAACAGAATACTGTGTATACATCCTGGAATGTGATTGCCGGTTAAAATATGTGGGCAGCTCTAAGCTGCCGGTCCATAAAAGAATCCTGCAGCACATACGTGCGATAATCAATAAGGGTCAAAGCTACCCAGTTGCGAGGCATTTTGAGGCATGTCACAACAGTAAGCCTCAATGCTTAAAATACTACGCAATTGAATCTATCTCTGTAACAAAACGAGGAGGGGATAGGGAGGCCCATATGCGCAAAACTGAAACTAACTACATTCTGGAATTCGACTCTAAGTGGCCTGGGGGATTGAATACTACGTAAGACCTTCACACATACTTGTAAACGATCACTAAGTAAAGATATATGTGAGGTCTTCAGTAGAAATATGGGGTGTTAAGTTAAACAATACAAACATCTAATATAGAATATGGTATAATAGGTAGAATTGGAATATCAACTTGCTAGATTTGCACAAATTTTGTACTAACAATATTTAATTCTTTTAAACCATTATAGTTTTTAGATATAGTACATGTGTGGAAAATTTATTAGCAGTGGCCCACAATGAACTCTGGCTGTTTTTTTAGATATCAGGGTAGGTTTTATCCAGGTGTCTATTAGATAGATGGTTTTAATTGCGTCACCGATATCCTTCCTTTTTTACCAATGCATTGTGTGTATTAATGTGTTTTAACGTAACTACAACCCCGTCATTCAAGGTTTTATATTTTAGCAACAGACTAAATATACTGCCAATTAACTGAAGTACTGTATAAATTATTTTGAACATGATCCTCAAAAGAACACCAAATTTATGAATTCTCTCTCTCCCCTCCGAATATATCCTATATTACTCTAAACCATGAACTTAACTTATATTATTATGAATTGATGATTGATAAGTTTATGTGGTTTGAATAATTTTGCAAGCATGAGTCACTTTAGCAGATCTGCACTTTTGCACGAGGGCACTTTAGCAGTATAATAGGAGGGGATCCTCCTATGTAAGTTAGACAATTATGTGTTAAACGTAACAAGTTTTCTTATATACTGCTGAGAATGACTCGTCAACAATGTTTAATGACTCGATGTATACTTTCAAAGTTAACTTCTATGAATTCTCATTCCTTATTATGTTTTAGGATTTTTTCAAAGTTTTTTTCATTATGATTTATAGTTTGTGCACAATAGGGTGAGCTCGTGTTATAATTAACAGACATGGCAAATGGTTACTGTTTTTGTGAATGATGACTTGGATTATGGAATAAGCATTCATGCTATTAGTTGTAAATAGATTTTTGTCATAAACCTGTGTCAGAAACAGAAGACATTCACAATTCAAGCAGGTGATTAACTGTCTTTCCAATGTATACATATTTATACGGTGATAAGTAAGACAACATACCTGTGATTTACCAATGTATTTAAACAGGTAGTATTTCTTTTAGTTTCATTTGCGCATGTGATGCATTTGCACTTTAAATGGGGCTGAGTAAATGGCATTGTCATGTGATCAAGGCTGCAGGGACGGCCGAAACGCGTCATGACTAGCTGTTGGGGTGAATAAATGATATGCTACGAAAGAAGTGGTCCATGCCTTGTTTATCACCTAATAGGTGGAGCGCCGCGAGGTATTGCGGATATATATATACACACACACACACACATATACACATATAGACACACCACCCACCACCCCTTTGAGGTTGTGTATTTTGGCGCAGAACAAAGTGAAGAGTCGACATGGCACACATCCCTGTGTGCCATGCCTACAACCCACTGCCCTGGCATGGATCTGTCGCCCCTCTTGCAAAGCATACCTACACTTAATTTCGTCTGATTTCAAAGTATTTTTATTGTGCATGTTTAATTCCTTTCTCAATAACCTTATTTCATTTAGTTGTTGAATTTACATAATGCAATTTAGTCTTTTTTTCAATTTAGTTTTAAACTCATGTACCCTTTTCTTAACTTTGTGGACACTGAAATGTTTTTTGAGGATACACCAGAAATTTTGATTTACTCTTTTAATGAGATTTTCTTCACTCTAAGTAGGATTAACCTTTATTTTGGTTACTTAATAATATTAATTGATGCCATGAAACTTCCTGAAGTTGCATGTGGATTTGAAAGCTGCCTTCTACGTTTTCTACAGAATAGCATTAAAATTTCATTTCACTGTAATAAAGTATTGAAGACTTCGCCTTTATTCCTACCTTGGGTAACACATGATTTTCACAGCAGACTATCCTCTTTCCATCAATGCTTTGAAATCCTTCTACCCTGCTGACCAATCATTTCACACCTTAGTTGCGAAGAATTCTCTGCATTACTATTTCGAAAGAGCCAAAGACCACTGGTCAAGACGAATAACTCTTAATAAACTATGTATCTATTCCTACAGGTCTAGGTTCTTTAAACAGTTAATAGCCTGATGGGTAGGTGTTTGCTGATTTTATAACCTACTTTCAGAAAGCCAATAGACCCTTGACATGTAAACCAAGGATTCCCTTAACCAGGGTAAAAGCAACCAGTACACTGCGGAGGAATGTCTCTACTCTAAACATTTGCAGATTACCGACTGGAAATCTGTCCCAATATTTCCTAAGCATTCCATCAACTCTAATTCCAGAACTAATACAATAAAGGCTCACACTTCCCTGCTCATTATGTTTTGCATAAAAGGATATCCATTTGTTTCTTGTTTCAAGATTAGGTTATGTACACTATTCTATTTGACAATGTATAGCTATCAGAATTTCATGATTGAGATGGGCGGACCACTGGCTTTAATCTTCGTTCTATATCATAAGTACTCTTTATACTTGTAAATGTGATATATGCCTTCCAGTGTATGTAAGAATTTCATTGCATTGGGTCAGGACTCTTTCTTAATTCGAGCAACAAAAACACATTTCCTAACTCCCTCCTTTGCATGATGGGATTGGTGTGCTTTCTGTAAAATGTTCTTCATCATGAGTGATTTGACTGATACATTTTTATAGTAAAGGAGGCATGTTTGACATAGATAAAAATGTGAGCATATAAAAAAGTGTTCTTGTATCTTGCTCATTGGGTTTTAAAAAGAATATACACAAGTAAGCAATTTTGTCTTACTTGCTGTTCAACATTTTGGTCACACTGCTGGTGGGAAGGGGTTTCTGCGAATATGCATGGGGTAAGATGTAGCTTGCTGATCGACACTTGCATTGTGTGAGCGGTATACTGATTTGCTTACAATAGCTTAGAGAGCCAGTTCTTGGTCCCTCTCCACCAGAGGTAGACCCTGATAACGGTTACCAAGAGAGTTGAGCCTCTGAGTCAACAGTAGTGGTGTCAACAAAAATGTAATGTCCTTGCTGGTCTGTAATGATAAAGGTTCATGGTTGAAACACTGAGCAAGATTGGATTACGATGCTTTACTGTGTCCACATTTGGTGCTGTATTGTTACTGTATCGAATTCCTTTTTATTAATAAACTTTCTTTGTTATCAGAGGCCCACCGGAAATTCTATCGACAGTATTATGTGGAGGCTTTGGATGACCCCTCACAGAGGAACTGGGCCAATGGAAGGGGTGTTATTTCCTTTGAAGGAAAGCATCAGTTTCAGGATCTGCCAGATCTGCGGAGAAAAGGAAGACAGACCACCAAGAGCTACCAACATCGGGTAAGGCCTTCAGCTCTTACTTGTAGGCTGAGCGATCAACCACTGGTAGCATAAAGAGCAGTATAACACTACTAATAGAATAGAAGACTTTAGGCACCCATACACGTTGCAAGTAGTAAGTGCAAGTTGTACACCAACTTATTGCAACCTGTCTGTATTTTTGCATTGCATTGTGTGTATCGATAGATAGTGTTGCAAAAAGGCCAGTTGGAGACAGTCGCAAAGTGAGGTGCCTACTGAATATTATTTAGGCAAGTCTCTGTTTGTGACCCCTGTGTGTGATTAGCTCCAACCATAGAAATTGTGGCTTGTCCCCAAAGGCCGCTCTCCACATTTCTCAAAGGGAAGCTGTTCGGAGAGGCCAGCTTCTCCTTTACAAATGAGTTTCTGCCTCCGTAACTTGTCAATCGCTTGCAACTGCAGTTCCGGTCACAAACCATCGGCATATCTCATTGAAGTTCTCAGTTAGGAGGGGGGATCGTCCCTCCCCCACCCCTGCTTCAAGTCTCCTCTTAGTGGTAATTCAGGATGCTTTACAAACACCTTTTGCAATTCGGAAAGGGTTTTCTGATCACAAAATGAGCTTGATACATAAAGAAATTTCATTTTGTGGTTGCAAACCCTGTGAGTTTTTATTTTGAAGGATTGACAATGGCAAAATCTTTTCGTACATCTGTCTTCAAGTCTCTGTCTGGAAATGGTTCACATTAAAAGATGAAGTTTGATGCAGTGTTGATCACCTACATTGTTTGTATGTTTCAATTGACTGGGGGAATGCAGGGCTACAAGTAGACACCCATTATAAAAGACACCCATTATGAAACTTTTTTCCAATTTTGTTTTCATTTTCTCTTTCACATTCCTATTGCCTAGCCTCCTTCCCTTACTTCTGAATCAATCTGGCTTCTCTGCATTTTCTTCTGTGCTCCCCTTTTTCTTCGTGTTAAAAACGATCATCTTGCTGCTCTTCTACTTTTCACTAAGTGGCTTTTCGTGAGCCCCCCCTCCACCCCCCATGTGCGAGTTTCTTTTGCACATATGTAAATGCTTGAAAATTTGCTCCTAAAGGATCAAGTTTTGCTGTCCATTTTTTCAAAATAGTTCGAATTACATTTTAACTCGAATACGTTTGGCTGAAAAGGCAACTAGAATTCACGATCGCAAAATAATACAAAATGAGGTATGGTGGAGAAAACATGACCCTTTACATTGGGGAGTTTTGATAGTGCTTCTTTGCGGAATTCCAAGGGCTCCACTGTCCCGGAAATCATAGGAGCACTAAACAGCTAATGTTTGATTATTTTGTCCTGCGGAGCTAGGGTGCATGAATATAGTTGTCTAGTTCTTATTTCTTTTAGAATTGTTTTGAAACATCATCATTTGACTAAGGCATCGAAAATGTTTTATTTCCTGGCGTTACACTTTTTCCTTTCCTTTACAGAGTCTACTTTTCAATTCCTTTTCATTACCTATACCAAATCGTTTTGATAAATGTACTCTATGTGGTACTAAAGAGTCTTGGAAGGATGAGTCTACAGTTTGCATGGTTTATTTTCTCTTCTAGACTCTCTCAACATTGAGGATTGCCACATTATTTAATTAAGAAATGCCTTATAAGAGTCTGAAATATTCTGGTGTCTTGTTTGAGACCAAACCTTGTCTGGCGGTTAACTCTGCCTTTTTAAAAAGAGGAAAGCAGCACCATCTGTTTTGGGATTGTATCCCAGCTACAAGGTTGTTCAGTGATACCCTTACCTCAGAACTTAATAACCCTGAATTTATAATGGGATTAACCAGATCTCTTCTACCAAAATGCAGAAAAAAGTGGCTTATTTTCCCAGATTTAACAGGACAATCTTCACTTTTTCGAAGACTATCTTTGCATCCCAACACTTGAATACTTACAGGCTCTTGTTTTAGAGAGGGGGTCAGGCAAGTATGCACAGTTTCGAATGGTTAATTCGTAAAAGAAAAGAAAAAGTGCCAGGGCCCAACTTATTGGTCGGAAAGCTACGGGGGCTTAAATCACCCACTGCCCATACTTTGTTTTCTAAACTCCAGTTCTGGTGCTACCCACTAAACATCACACTGATACAAGTGTGCCATTTTGGACTATTCTTGGCACATCAAGCTCGAAGGACAGACTAGACTGGCTAGTTAATTTTGGATTTTATGTATACGGAACTGTGAAACATTTTGCTGGTCTTAAAAAAAGACAGTGCCACTATGTGGTGGACTGGCTGAATTAAGTGCAGCTGTTTATAAATAGGAGCTGTGCCTAGCACCTGCAAACACTTGCACAAATTAATGAGCTAGATTTTTAATTACATTAAAAAAAATGTTTCTTCTCAGTTGGGTACTCTCTTGTTACATAAAATAGCAAATTGAAGTTAAGAATGTTAGGATTCAAATCTGTTTTCCCCACTTCATTTCGTTATCAGTTTACATACTCTCGCCTACAACTAAAGGCCAGCAAGGAATTAAAAACCTGCCCAAGGCGACCACATCCTTTGCGTTCCTAATCCCAGCAATTCCCAACCAAACAACTCTACTAGTAGTAGTCGTTTAGCTTTCTAGTTATTGTATTTGTTATTTTCTCCATTGTGAACACCTCCATAAGTCTGAAGAGTCATTCTCTCAGGTTTTTGGTCTGTCTTTACCCTATAGTGCAGGTATTGCTTACACTGCCGCACCGAGTACCAACAATGGCTTACCACTTGGTGAGTGGAGGATAAATGTTTGTTTGGCAGGCATAATATGGCTGGATGCCTTGGTATGCTTGTGTGAAACATCTCTTTAACAGCGTCCAACATTGAGGACCAGTAAGCTTGAAGACGTGGGCAAAGCCATATCAAGTTTACAAGTGTATTGCGGTGCGCGCACTCCCTCCAGCATCTATTGGATCTGTTGTTATCCAATTCCAGAGTTTTGCCATGGTTTGGTACCAGTACGTATTTATTTGGTAAAAGTCTCTATCTACCGCTGATTGCATGAAGATAGAGATTTATTTAAATTTCTCTTCTCATTCTGCCTCCAACAGGAGCGGCTGAGTTTGGTTGTCCTTATTGATGACCCCTTGTTCATACTTTGTCATGGACTGATAAGCCAGGGGAGTCTGATTGTGGTATCATTTCCCATTGTTCAATTTGTGTGTAGATGAAGCTCTTTGTTCCAGGCAAAGTAAAATTGCTCATCAGACTTTCCAGACGTGATTCCCTCCATATCAAAGAACTCTTAAATTATTTTATAGTTGGGCACTCAGATTGGCGAATAAATAGTCTTTCATGGCCAGAGTAACATCGGGGTTCCCCAATATGAGATCATTAACAAGAGGAAAGTAATTAGCTTCTACTTGGTTTCAACTGTTTCCTACATCTACATTGTGTCCTTAGTCGCCTCCACTCCAGATATGTGACCTGAAGTCACCTGATCCACACGAAGCACCAATGCTTCCCCCGTTTAAGGGCATCTCATTTTACCATGTAGTGAAGGTAGGGCATCTGAAAACAACACATAATGCATGGTCTGCCAAGACCGCACACCTTGAAGGCATGTGAATCCGATTCCTGGCGACGCTACGCTGTTTTATCGTAGTGTGTAGGATTGTGTGCAGCACTTAAAAGTGGGAGGGTTTGCTATAGGAACAGTATGCTGGGTAGTGTGGTGATCTTCATTGGAGGGATCCTTCCAAACAATGATCACCCCCATGTGCCTTAATTTGAGCTCTTGGCTGGTCGTCTGCAGGAGCTCCTAATCGTTTGCTGGAAGGTCCATTCCAGGTTGTGCACTAACAAGAACCCCACATAAGTTATGGTCCTATCTGCCAGTGAAATGGGAACCAACAGTTTATGCTGTTTACGTGTGCTCTGGATTAGAGCTGTCCAGTACTTGAGATTCAGAAGGGTTATTTTTTCTTTTTTTAATTTCAACATATTTTTATTGATTTTTTTCGTTACAGGGTGGCAGCCCACCCTGGCTGTGTTTTTCAGGAATACACTTATACAGCATATATGGTTGGCTGTCCCCCCATTTCAAATATAATAAATTGCTAGGCAACTTCGAGCCCTGCAAGATGGCAGGTACAGCAACACAAAAGATAACATAAACTACAGTGTACTGAACTAATAACGACAAAAATTATATGGAAAAATATTATTCATTTATTATAAAAAACATACGTACAAGAAGCAAATAAAAACCAATCTTGTTATCAAACATATAAATGATGACAATATATGCCCAATGATGTGGAGCATAGAATGATAAAAAAAATATATGAAAATTAAATACACATACAATAATTAAATTCAATACAGAACATTTTTTTGAAACAACAAAGTGGGCTAGATGTTGATCTCTACGCGCGTTTCGGCGTATAACAAGCCTTCTTCTGAAGAACCACTTGAATACTCTAATAAAAAAACATAATAACAAGAATAGCTAAACAAAACATATCACATATTGCAGTACACTGAGACTGATACCAAAACTGATTTTCATGCACAAAGCAGAATGCGAGAGAGCTGGCTGGTTCTGAAAAAAAGAGATAGAACGAAGCACAGAAACTATTGGCCACACCCAAGTGAAAATAGTTTGAAATAGTGTAGAACAACCAACTGAAGTTGTGCACGAAAAGGTAGTTCCCAGAAAGCACCCGAATATCGCCCTTGCTTTCGATGGCCATGCTAAGAGGTGCCTTAAAACTAAATTGATATTCTTACCTAAAATATTTTTAAAAACAGCGGCGCAAGATTGCGCACGGACGGTATATCTCATAAAAGGACAGGAAACTATACTAAAAAATTAGAAAATGATAAGAATTATATGTATGTGAATACACACCTTTAAAGGAAGAAGTTACTAAGGTTAAAGACTGATTTGTTTAAACAAACAGGCTGCATAGTTACCAATTGTCATCCAGCCAGTTATGAAACCAATGATATATGTCATCTTCAACTGGAGGGATTTTGGGTCCCAATTTCCATTCTGTATGAAAAAATGGAAAGTGTTGGTAAATCCACAGGATGTGATTTGAACCAGATTTGAGGAGATAAAATCAGCCTGGGTACAAATAATTTTTTTTATAAACAAAATTACCTGGTAAAATGTAATACAGAAATCTCCCGTAGTTCAACCTTGCGTGGTGGCAGAAATATACAAAGCTTTGAATTGGGGGGCTGGTTCCTGAGGATTACTGGCCAATAGAAAAGACCTACAAAGCAACATATGATTGATGCATGAAACCGGCTAAAGTAATGAGAGCTCTAATGGCCAGAGCTATTTTGACATGGGGACTTGCGTGATTACCTTTGATAAATGCTGGAAACGGGATAGGAATGATACGTCTGTTTCAGTGGGACACAGATCACCGCTGGTGGCAAATTTTGGTGAGCTTAAACGAGAAGCCCAACATATCCGTTGGTTCATTATAGAGAACTGTAACACCGAGAACAATATCAACGCTGAATTTGCTCGCAAAAAACTTGGAAGTTTTTTTAATCTTTACCTTGGCATCATACCCTAAGGCTTTGAACAATGAAATACCTTGCGAAAATGCCATAAAATATAACATCAAATAATCATTGGTGACTGTATATATTTTTTTCATTGTATGCTGCCCCCACTTAATGTCCATGATAATCTTATACCCACATAGTTTTGTCTTATATTGTTTTTTCCCTATTAGGGAAGTTTGGTTTGTCTCTATTAGGGAATTTCGTTTTATGCCATTGATAATTGTATTGCTTAAGAACTTATTGACGTGTCATTTATTCTTGCACGGAGTCCTCCTACTGCAGTTTGATATCTTTCATTCCAGCACGCCAATCATCATGTTAGTAGTAGCGCATCTTCGCTTATACGTACGCGTGTCCCTGCACAGGCATGTTACATCTTAAGTTTTTTTCTTTCTGCGTACCGCACTCTAGTGTTTTTAGTCTCATGACGACCACTATTGTCACGTATTCGATGCACGCCATTGTGACAATCACTATGTAGATATCAACGCGTTTTACACGCATGCGTGCTCTTCCACACTATGGTCCCGTCCAATGTATTTCCCTTCCTGTCTATTGCATTCTAGTTGTTCCTTTTCCATCTTGCCCACAGTTATGATGTCGTCAGCACGCGACTCCGTTTAGGACGCTAGTGGGTTCCCGCCATTGCACGCTACTTATAGCGGTTTGTTATTCTACCGATCACATCCAGGTTGGGACGCCACGTATGCGTACACTCCATGCCAGGCTGCCTGTAAGTAGCAGTTTTTCGTCGTCTTGGCTATTAGAGTGCGGTTAAAGGGTTGCTTTTGTTACTATTTATCACTCTTATTACCCAACCTCCGCCCCAATTTCTGTATTTCATTTGCGACAGTTGTACACATGGGTATTTCGACATTTGCGATTATCTATTGAAGTTTATCTCTGTTAGGGGCCCATTCTGATAAACTAAGCAGAACGTTCACACTATTTTGGAGATTCCCGCCAGTTCTACCTGAGTCTCCTCCACCCATGGTCATTACATTTTTGGATTACATGTTGGGCTTTGCGTTTCAGCTCACCAAAATTTGGCACCAGCGGTGATCTGTGTCCCACTGAAACAGACGTATCATTCCTATCCCGTTTCCAGCTTTTATCAAAGGTAATCACTCAAGTCCCCTGGTCAAAATAGCTATGGCCATTAGAGTTCTCATTACTTTAGCCGGTTTCATGCATCAATCATATGTTGCTTTGTAGGTCTTTTCTATTGGCTTCCCGTATCCTCAGGAACCAGCCCCCAATTCAAAGCTTTGTATATTTCTGCCACCACTCAAGGTTGAACTACGGGAGATTTCTGTATTACATTTTACCAGGTAGTTTTGTTCATCAAAAATGTCTTTGTACTCAGGCTGATTTGATCTCCTCAAATCTGGTTCAAACCACATCCTGTGGATTTACCAACACTTTCCATTTTTTCATACAGAATGGAAATTGGGACCCAAAATCCCTCCCGTTGAAGTTGCCATATATCATTGGTTTCATAACTGGCTGGATGACATTTGGTAACTATACAACCTGTTTGTTTAAACAAATCAGTCTTTAACTTTAGTAACTTATTCCTTTAAAAGTGTGTATTCAGATATATATAATTCTGATAATTTTCTCATTTTTTGGTATAGTTTCCTGTCCTTTTATGAGATATACCTTCCGTGCGCAATCCTGCACTGCTGTTTTTAAACATATTTTAGGTAAGAATATCAATTTAGTTTTAAGGCACCTCTTAGCATGTCCATCGAAAGCAAGGGCGATATTCGGGTACTTTCTTGGAACTATCTTTTCATGTACTACTTCAGTTGGTTGTTCTACACTATTTCAAACTATTTTCACTTGGGTGTGGCCAATAGTTTCTGTGCTTCGTTCTATCTCTTTTTTCAGGACCAGCCAGCTCTCTCGCATTCTGCTTTATGCATGAAAATCAGTTTTGGTATCCGTCTCAGTGTACTGCAATATGTGATATGTTTTGTTTAGCTATTCTTGTTATTATGTTTTTTTATTAGTCTTCAAGTGGTTCTCCAGACGAAGGCGTGTTATACGCCGAAACGCGCGTAGAGATCAACATCAAACCCACTTTGTTGTTTCAAAAAAAGTTCTGTATTGAATTTTATTATTGTATGTGTATTTAATTTTTATAGATTGTTTTTTTATCATTCTATGCCCCACATCATTGGGCATATATTGTCATCATTTATGTTTGTTAACAAGATTGGTTTTTATTTGCTTCTTGTACGTATGTTTTTTATAATAAATAATAATTTTCCATATAATTTTTGTCGTTATTAGTTCAGTACAATGTAGT
Source organism: Lissotriton helveticus (assembly GCF_964261635.1). Taxonomy (NCBI): domain Eukaryota; kingdom Metazoa; phylum Chordata; class Amphibia; order Caudata; family Salamandridae; genus Lissotriton; species Lissotriton helveticus. The sequence continues at coordinate 598,565,490 of NC_136068.1, read as the reverse complement.
TTGTTATCTTTTGTGTTGCTGTACCTGCCATCTTGCAGGGCTCTAAGTTGCTTAGGAATTTGTTATATTTGAAATATTGTTGCCCTGTCCTAGGAACGTTCCACTAGTTACAGGGGGTCCCTTTTTACATATTGAAGAATGGTTGTCCCCCCTATCCACTGCCCGTTAAGAGAATAGAGATAATTGAAAAGGGAAAGGATAGAAAGTAAGAGAGAGAGAAGAAGCCTTAGTGTGCCAGAGGTTTGCGTCCTTCTAGTTTATGTTGCGATCTCGTGGGCAGTGTTGTGTGGGGCCCCATGGTCCCTTTTGCTGGTTCTGTTCACGGTGGTTCGTAGGGGTCCAGGAATTTGTCCAATGAGGCCCACGTTCCCCTGGAGGTTTTCCTCCATGGTAAGTCTCGCAGGGCAGTGTTATCAGCCCCTCTGAGATATGTCACCCGGTTGAGCCAACCCTTGAAGATGCCTTAGATGTGTCTTTCCATATGGTGAGTACTATTTGAACCCGTTCCATACTTTGGCAGCTCTTTTATCAGTACAGTTACAGATCTAGTTGGACCTGTCATCTTGAATATGATGTTGTCTTCGTATGAGGCCTGTTTGATCACCATTAAGTGGGTTACTTGCAATCGTTTTTACCATTACTAAATTCATCTTTGTATTGTCAGTAGCTTAATACTGTACTCATTTATAGAAATCCCATAACCCACTGTTCTTACTGATGCCCCTCTTTTACGTTTCCTTACTTTGTGCATATTCCTGCCTTTTCCTTTTCTTTTTTCTTGTCTGTTTTCTTGATGTTCGTTCTCCGAGCCCACAATCTCACCTTGAGATTGCTTTGAAAGTGCCCCCTTTCGCACTTCTCTGCAAACCCCAGTTTGCATTAAAAAAATATGATGTTAGGGACTGGCAGAGCATGGCTTTATTAATCTGGCACTATTCGGTTTTGTTTTCCTTGTTCTCCAAATAAGAGCTCATATTTTGTAGCACAGCAACTTTCACAGAGACTCGTCTTTTGGCAGAGAAATCCGTAGCTTGCAGCATCTACAGACCACTGCGATGGCTTGAATGTTCTCCTTTGAGACTGAAAAGGCATAGCGGTTTGTCACTCCCTCTAAGGTGGCTCCCAACATCATGAAAATGCCCAGGATGTGGTCTGCTTCTTCGTTGAGAAACCTGGCCCTTAAGTCATATGCGGGCTCTCTGAACCTTGACACAGCCTCCCTGTTTGGTGTTCACTGAGACATTTTATGTCCACCTTTAAAACGGAATTCTGAAACAGCCCAGCCTAGTTGTTTATTGTAAAGAGCCGCTACGTTTGGGCATACATGCCTAAGCAGTGTTGAGCAGACAGTTCAAAACAATGTAATGAAGCTTACCTTTGCATTCGGAGGATCGGAATACTTACTAAGAGGATGCCCGGTGCAAAGGGGTGGCATTTTGGGACTCATATGAATATGTGCTGTCAACAGTTGCTGAACGAGATATTATCTTTTTAAATCCCATGTAGCGACCTCCAAACCACTTTAATGTTCTTAACCTAGATATTTGGCTGTCATTTTTGTTTTTGTTTAACACTCGTGCTATATTTCCAATATTTCATTTATTTTTCACTGGTCTATCTGTTTGAGGTTCCAGGCTTTTCAACATTTTACTTTGTGCAACATTCTCTGGTACTGGTAGTTCTGACAAAACAAAAAAAGTGTGGATGGAAGGCAGGTTTCGTATTTTGGAGTGGGTTGGTCCAGACCAGGCTCATGACTTGCTGTTAGTCTGTAATCATTAACACCAGTTAATAACCTTGAAAATATTTCTGTTAACAGATTCTTTTGAGTTTACTAGTCTCTTTTTCTTTCCTATTCATACTTTTATGACGTGCCCTCTTTTGTTTTTTGTCCAGGTTCCTAAAAAATATAAGGCTGCGTGGCAGAGGAGTGTTGTGCTTGCGGAAGAATTGATCTCCAAAGATCCAGATAAAAAAAACTGTAGCATTGATCTCCTGAATGGTAATCAGAACTGTGAGATGCTAGAACCGTCTGAAAGGAACTCCTTAACCGATGCACTTACCCTGATGAATGGATGTCTAAGTCCTCCTGTGGCCATTTTCAAACGTCCGGCTGAAGTAAAGTTCACCTGTCCCAAATCATCAAAAAAGATAAATTGTGGGAAGAGCGTTGGAAAAGATAGTAATTTTCAAGACCCTGCCATTGGGATGAGTTGTGTGCTGTCAACAGAAGTAGTTGAAATTGCACTGAGTGCGATCCACCCATTCTTTACTCAAAGCTCCACTGAGCACACACTCTCTGGGACTGAAGTTCAGATTTTTGAAAATCCATTCAGCTCCCATACAACCGGAGTCCTGCCTGGCGTCTCGAAGAGAAAAAAAACAGCTGGGACAAGAAACCGAACTCGTTTGCCAACTGTTAAGAATCCTCAAAGTAAAATGGACCAAAGTTTTGTGCCTAAAATATTGGAACATGAGGGGGATTGTGATAATGTACCCAAGTACACCAACAGTACCAGCAAGAAGAGAAAATGCGACAAGCCACTCGCACATGTTGTTAGCTCAGCACATTGCATCATAGAAGCAACTGCTTTGCAAGTGCCTGCTTCTGAAGAGGAAGCATCAATTATAGCCTCTGAAGGGGCATCACATGATTTTTCTAAATGCAAACGACTTCCACTTCCTGATGGTTCTCCTCATCTAGCAAAGGATGATCCAGATCAAAAAAGACTTCAATTAAAAGACTTAAAAGAACCCAAGAGGCGATATGTGAGAAGCAAGCGCAAAAATCAAGACGAAGCACAAGAGGGCGAAGGAAGTGTGTTTTCTGATACCAAAGGAGTGGTTCTTGGATCAAAAAACTTTTCTGTTGAGCATGGAGCACTTGCCCATCAGCTGCTCCTCAGCAACATGCATGAAAGATCACGAGATGCAGCTGAGATAGAAACTGCTGTGGTTAAGCATGTTCTTTCAGAGTTGAAAGAGTTATCATACAAATCGATAAAGGAAGAGACCTGTGATGGTTCATCCTCTAAACCCATGTTGCCCTTACTTTTTGCTTCTCCTGGACAGAGTTCTGTAGCTTTAGAACCAGACTACAAATTTAGCACCTTATTAATGATGTTGAAGGACATACATGATAACAAGACAAAGGAGAAGCAGGTAATGACTGGACAGAACACTGCCTCATGTACAAGCCCAGGAAGCACTTCTACAGTCAAACACTTCACGTTTTCCTCACCTGCATCAAGCAAAGAAGGGGAAGGTGGTCTCAGCCAGAGTACGAGTGCCTCTTCTTTGATAGATGCTATCAAGGAATCCACATCCCTTACTGATTCAGACACATGCGGACCTATGAATACCACAGACTCCAGTGGAATGGACCCAAATCACAGTACATCTGGCATTCTTGCAGAATCTGTGCGGCTGCTGAAACATTTTTCTAGCTTGTGTACAGAGGCAGATCTTATTAAAGCAGTTGGCAGACCTTTGAAATCAGAAAGCAAGGACCACCGAGCCATTAGCACACCAGAACCCACATCGGACATTTACAGGCATGGAACTGACCCAGTAAATGATAATCATAACTATGCGATGAGAATCCCTAGAGTCACAGTTTCCCCTGGGTTACAAAAGTGCTTGGTCAATCATGAATTTCCACGTTTTGCTAGTAATGCTGTGGAGGAATCCCATGTAAAGACACCAGGTCAGCACATCACCCCTAAAAAAGAGAGGGACCTAGAGCTGGACTCTGAGCTGAGCTGTGAAGGCTCTGGGGGTGACGAATTTAATGAGTTAAATCCTGTCACCCCCAAAAGGCAATATAAACGTAGGAACCAAAGCAGTGTTCAAGTCACCAAGCGGAACTATAGAGTTGGGAGAGGTTTACAGTCTAAGAGTGCCTTTGGTCGAATAAATAATAGAGAGCCTTCTCTCAAGGGATGTGCAGTACCTAGGCCTCCTACACTCGCTAAGAACCTTGAAGAACAGGGAACTGGTTTACTGTGTACTGGTCTATTGAATGGGGCCGAGAAGCAATTGAATGAATCAGACAAGTCAAATGGAGCTATCCAGGTGAAAAGTGAGCCTGTTAGTTCTCCTGAAGAATTGGAGCTCTTGGCACAAGGTAAGGCAACGGTGTCTCTTGATTTCTGGCCGCTAAATGTTGTTCATTTTTTGTTGTTGTCAAGTGCTTTACAAATTCTTAATTAGTTATTCATGAAATAGGTCTATTAGAAACAAGTTGGATCTGACATAATATACAAGAACTGTCATTAGTGGGGTGGTTGTGCAAGTTGATTTGTTCAAATGAGTTAATGTTCTTCTTTGAAAATAAGAAACTGAAGAGATTGTTCGAAGGAGGGTTGCTTCTATAACAACCATGTTGTTAGGCCATTGTCCTGTTTCACTGTTTAAAGGACTTTTTCTTGTAAAAATACTTGATTTACAGTCCATTAAAATTCTTCCATGTTCCATCACTCCTTTGCACACTATTACGTTATGGAATGTATATTAAATATTTATTAGCAATCTATTTTAACGTTCAGTAATTGCCATGGCATGTACATTCATGAAGGACCTTCTGCCGGAGGAGCCAAGATGCGCAAAAAGAGACCGAGCTTATTTTTTATTTGTTGTGTCCTGTTCTCCTTCGAAACAGCGCGTTTTGCAGCATGAATCTTTTCTGTATTCAATTCCTGTATTCAATTCCTTATTCTGCTATCTAGTAGTTGGGTTTGAAAACTTTTTTTGGGGGGGCATCAACCAATAGGCCGGCATGGTCATCCCCCTATGAGGTCAGAGGGACGCTCGCAATGCTCCAGTTCGTGGTCATCATCTTCAGATTTCTTTTTCTACCATTGTGTAGAGAAGCAACGTTGTGAGAAGCTGGATTTCTGTTGCAGTAAACCCCCCCTCCCATTTTTTGCCAGACTACTGACACACTTTTGACTTGATGTGCCCTGGGTCCCTGTCAATCAGGTTCCCAGGGCCTGTGTTCTTCCTCCAAAACTGCACCCAACCCCAATTGGCATCTCTGCCCACAGTCCAGCCCCTGGTAAATGGTACCCAGGGCACTGTGACCAAGGAAGACCTCTAAGGGCTGCAGCAGTTTTTGTGCCACCCTTAGATGCCCTGTACCTTTATACACACGTACACATACACACACACACAAACACACCCTGCCATGGCAGGCTCCGTGTTTTGATGCAAAGCAAAGTGAAGAGTCGACTATGGGGCACATCCCTGTGTGCCCTGCCTACAACCCACTGCCCTGGCATAGGTCAGCCACCTCCTCTAGCTGGTTGCACTTTACCAGTGGTGAGGGTACATGTACATGTGCCTGAGCCCTGTACCCCTACAGTGTCTAAGTTAATTCTTAGACATTGTAAGTGCAGTGCTGTTATTAAGAGTATATGATGCTGGGAGTTTTATCACTACAAACTCCATAGTACCGTAATGGCTACACTGAAAACTGAGCAGTTGGGTATTAAACTTCTCAGCACATTAAACCCACACTGATGCCAGTGTGAGATTTAATGAAAAATGCACTCAGAGGGCATCTTAGAGAAAAACGCCCAGCCTCTGGTGGGTTTCCGTACTGGTACACACCTGCCTGCCGCCACGAGACATGTTTCTGGATCCCTAGGGTGGGAGCTTTCGCTCCCTGAGTCCACAATCGAAGCATTTCCTAGGCAGAGGTGTATACTCATTCCCCAGGTCAGGAAGAGCCATCTGTGGCAGGCGAGCTTCAAAGGCCTTGAAGCCTTTGTAATGCGACCCCCAGCCTCTCCTGCTGTCCGGAGCAGGCCCACTACCTGTCTCCCCTCCTGTTCGGTGGGAAGACAGGTGGCAAAAATCTGCCAGCCCAGAAGGTGTGCCCACCTCTGCCAACCGCACCCCTCAGGTGGGGGAGGCGAGGTGAAGCCCCCTCTTCAGTACCCACCATCTTGCAGATGGCAGGCACTCCCCAATCAGGATTAGGGATTCTGGTTTCTCCCCCACATGAGGTGAGCACACCCAGGGTGTAGTCACCCTAAGATCAGTAGCCCATTGGCTGCTGACCTCGAGACCCCTAAAACGCCCCCTTAATACAGTATTAAAGGGAAAGCCATGAACCCAGAAGGCAGATTCCTGCAACCTAAGTAGAAAAAGGACAAAAGAAGACGCCCAGCAGAGGAGACTGTAGAGAACAACTGACTTGGCCCCTTCCCTCCCGGCCCGTCTGCAGTTTCCAGAGAACCTGCGGCAAAAAATTGTTTCGTCCTGCAGCCAGCGACCTCCAGAACCCCTGGGAGGACTGACTGCCTTCAACAGAGACCTGATCTCCTGTGAACAGCAGGTCTGTTCAGAAGAAACACCAAAGAAAGATTCCAAGCCTGCTGAGGAAAAAGAAACACGACACTTGGAACCACCACTGCACCCGTCGCCTACGGCCGGAGTTCGAGTGGCCCACCGGTCCCAGCGAGGTCCCCCAGCGCTCCAGAGTCTGAGTCCACAGTGGGTTGACCCCTCCAGGACTCCCCAACGTCACCTATAGCCTCTGCAGGGAGACCCCCCCCCCCCACTGCGAGTGGCCCGGTAAGGTGAAATCTGACCTCAAAAGACACCTCTGCATCCTGCGCCCTGGAAAAGAGAACCGGAGGTGCACCTACATCCCGAACCCTCCAACTTACCTGCCAAGCTGTTGGTTCATTCTGGAAGTCTTCCTGGAACCCAGCCTGTAGCTGAAAACCAAAACAGAAAATCCCCTTTGAAAACAACAGGGCACCCGACGCCAAACCAGCACCCTGCACCCAGCCCCCCCTGCGCCGCTGCTAGGTTGCACTTTTTGTGCTTAACAGGATCCCCTTTTGGCCTGAGCCTAACACCAGAGGCCCCCTATCCCCCATTGGATAACATTGGGCTCAGCACTCTGTAGCCAGCTGCCCTAGTGCCGCTGAGGGTGTAACAAGAGTGCATCCTTGACTCTGGTGGACCCCTGAGTCTATCCCCAGAACCTCAACTCCCACTACCGAATACTTACCCTAAAACCGATAACACTATTTTTCTCCATAGGATAACATTGACCGTTTTTCTTAGAAAAGTTTCTAAGTGTGAAGTTTGAAAACCTAAAGAAATTCTTTAAATTGTACTATTAAAAAAATAAAGCTTTTACTTACCTTTTTACAGGAAATGTCCCAGTGGTAGTATCCAGGTATACTACACTGAGTAAGAATAGTAATCTAAAAAGTAACTTACCTGGTGTTTTACTGAAAAGCCTATTCGAGTCTAAGTACTGTATTTACAAAGCATTGCATTTCTCTGCAACAATACTGGAAGTCAAAACAAAGTGCATATACCATTGCAATCCATACTGTAGTTCGACTGTATATTTACTGCAAAGTACTAATCACTTACCTGTGCCATGCTTGCTTAGTTCTAGGAAATAAAATCACTAAAAGAATATTTTTATACAGAAACAATTGGTTTGAAGTTCAGTCTTTTTGAGTGTGTGAATTAGTTTGCTGACAGAGTGTGTACAACAAATGCTTAACACTGTCCTCTGATACTGCCTTACTGCTCAACCACACAAACACAAATAAGAGAGTAAGGTGCTATCTAACTTTACCTCTGCCTACCTTTTTGGAGTCTGTGCACACTATACCCCACTTTGATATAGTATACGGAGCCAGGTTCCTACAAACGTCCATAGCTCTAATCCTGAGATCGTCGAAAGAGAAGTAGCCCGAAACCTGGATCAAAGCTCGAAAAGAGGAGCGGTCATCAACATTAAGGCAACAGGCGTTTTTTAAATACAGGAGAGAGGTTTGTTTTTATTTAGCCTCTGACCGTGTAGGTCTGAAAATGTATAATCAGAGGTGGAAGTAGTCCCAAGGCCATCTAAAATCAGGAAGTGAAGAATGCGCAAAGCCTATTGGGAATATAGGAACTACACTACATTGCACCCAACGTTTGGTAAGGCACTAATTTAGCCCTAGATACTAGAGTAACTCAGTCATGCTTTTCAAAGAGACCTTTTTTCCCAGTAAAATCTAAAGTCTGGAGTGGGTTAAAGGATAAAATATCCGCCATACTGAGTAGGATGAAAAATCCTATGTATTAGTTTTTGGTTTGTTCAACGTTGAAGGATACAGTGTTCCAAAATATTGTGCACCTTATCTTTGTTTCCTTGAAACTTGCTCTGCAAACTTTCAGTCAACAAAATGAGTGACGACGAGAACGGTGAACCCGCAGGCAATAATGCCCGACCAGGTTTTAACGTTACCGGCGTCCAAGAAACCGACCCGGATGCTATAATCATCCCTGAAAACCATCGCTATAAAGCTTATACAAAATGGCCCATCATCAAGAGGTGGTAGGGTAATTTTTCTGATAGAGGCACATGAATATCGGCAGACAGAGGTATTCTATTCATGGATAATCTTCCCTGAAGCAAACGCAGTATCGCATGTGTTTCACTTCTACAAAGTAGAAGATAATCCAACGGAATACGTTCCTTTCCTGGACATTGAAATTCCACTAACTTACCAAGAGCATCCGCTCTGGTTTAAAGGCGCCCTACAACATCAAAATCACATTACCAGGCTCGGTCCACTAGGTAGACAAGGAGCAATATGGCCGGTACTAGCCAGCTATACACCACATCCTGACATTGAAGAAATGTCAGGTCCAGAACTATTAGTTCAACTAAAACAACTATTAAAAAATACATAGACAATTGGTTCAATATGTCATGCGGACTCTAATAGTCCAACCTCCTATAAGGATTCCACAGCAAACCCCTTACCAGGGGAACACAAATAAATAAAATTACACCACAGACTATACAATCAGTCATTGGTGTTTTTTTTTAAATCTGTTTTTATTGATTTTACACAGCAGTGAGCCAGACATCACAAAAAGATATGACATATAAGCATATGGTATCATGTGACATGTTACAATCAGTACCGCATAGTATACTTAACAATGTCGGGCAACTGTAAGTAACCTTGTATGCATTACATAGCGGTCCAATATCATCAAATAAAGAGAAAAATAATCTAATGGTATGGCAATACAGCTTAATCTCAGCATTCTCGCCTACCTCAGGAGTTCAGCTAAACAGATGACTATTTATCAAAGCTATCAATAGTCAATACAATCATAACATCCCAACAAAAATTATCAAACCCCCCTCCTTTCCTGCACGCTCGGTTCTCAATAACCAACAGTAACATTTGTGTATCGGATATGGTCACAGGTGTGTGTAAATCGATTCCAAAGTCTGTCGTATTGGAACTGCACAGTCCTGCCATCCTACTCAGAATAGCACACAGATAATGTGAAGTGCCCCAGGTGTCGCGCAACCGTGTAGCAAGCTCCTACGTGACCGGCCCAACACATCTCAGTAGAACAGGATATCTATTGCAGCGTATTCCTCTAGCATTGCATACCAGCTCAGTGAAATCTGAGTTTTTCTAAGGCCTCTGTATTCCTCCCTTTTTAGTTCAGCCCCCTCAGCCTTACCCCATCTCAACATTTCCGTGTGCCAGTCATGCAGGGACGGGGCTCTAGCGGCTTTTTCATCGTGTGGTTATGGCCCTCTTAGCTAGGAGGAGCGCTAGGCTAGCAAATCGTGAGACAGGGTTCCCCTTCTTTTCACGGGGTCCGAGACCTAGTATGCAGTATTCCAGTGAGTCATTCCGGCGAATCGGGGCTATCTCTGTCAGTATTTGGCATACCATCGCCCAATAATGTCCTTTCAAGAGCAAGACCATACCATGTGCACCAACCCCGCATCGGGTGCGTGGCAGCGCAGGCAGTCAGCAGCCGCCCCAGGGAACATAACACTCAGCCTGTGTGGGGTCAAGTACGCCCTGTGCAACAACATCAATTGAATACATTTAAATTTGGGATTACGAGAGAACCCCAATATAGTATCCCATTCCTTGGCTGTAAGTGCTCGGCCTATGTCTCCTTCCCACGTGTCGCGCAGTGGCTGTATTGAGATCCCTCTCTCAGTTCGAATCCCGTGAGTAAGCCATTTTGTCAGTTTAGCCCCATTACCCATTAGGTATTGCATAGTGAGTAGTGTGTTCGGGGGTGGTTCAGTACCTTCGGGCGACCATGTGGTGCGTATATATCTGGAGATATGTGCGTGTAATAGGAACAACATATCGGGGGCACCATGTACGCGTACAAACGTTTCATGTGACATCAGTGCACCCTCTGTAAATAGATCTCCCAATGTGGTAATGCCCGCCTCAGTCCATGTCTGTAAGGCCCGGGTAGAGGTTAGTCCCAAATGTGTGGAGACACCCAGTAGCGGAATGGAGGGGGCATACGGTGTCTTCCGTCCAGTGTATTTTACCGCACTCCGCCAATATGTAATAGCCAATTTCAGTAGGTGGGGTGTCGTCGTCGGTAGTGGGACCTGCGGTAACAAGAGCCTGTGAACAATCCCATTGTCTCTATCTTGCAGTGACCTATCTAGGTCATGTAAATTGCGTCCTGCAAGCCAATGTGCCAGCCACTGCAGCTGGCTGGCATAACAGTATGCTCGCAGGTCCGGCACTCCCATTCCTCCTTGCTTCATGCTAAGTTGCAATTTCGCTAGGCTAATATGTCTACGTCCTGTACCCCATATTATTTCCGTCACCAGAGAGGTCAACAGTTTAAAGATCCTCGTTCGTACAGGTACCGGTAGGTTGGTGAAGAAGTAAAGTAGTCGCGGCAATAGCACCATTTTTATGATGGCCAATCTGCCCTCCACCAACAGGGGTAGTGATACCCAAAACTGGATTTGGGATTTGAGAGCAGCAATCGCATGCCCCAGATTACCATCCAGGAGGTCTGCGGGATTGCGATAAATTTGGATCCCGAGGTATTTGAAGGTATCAGGTGCTAAGTGGAAGGCCCACGGATCAAACCGAAAATATCCGCTCCTCTCGGCACTGTCAAAGAAATATGCGTATGACTTGACAGCATTTATAGCCAGGCCAGAAAGACCTTAGAATGACTCAAAAATGAGGGGCATTGGATGGGGATGGGCGTAACGAATGAGATCATCCGCATATGCTGAAACAGTATGGGATGTACGACCACGTGTTATTCTCTGAGAAGTTGCGAAAGCACGGAGTCTGTGCAGGAGCGGTTCCAACGCCAGGATGAACAACAACTGTGATAAGGGGTAGCCTTGTCTTGTCCCCCGAGCCACTACATACTGCCCTGAGATGTGCCGGCCCGTGCGTGTCCTTGCCGTGGGGTTCGAATACAACAAGCGCACCCATGCTATGTATTCCTCCGGTATACCAAAACGTACAAGAGCATAGAACATATAATCCCAGCATAAGGAGTCAATTGCCTGCATCAAATCAAGGGATATGCAGCCTTCCGTAGTTCCCGTGCCACGTGTGCCTAGCATAATTTGGTGAAGCCGTCTAATATTGAGTGCTGTATTCCTACCAGGTACAAACCCACACTGGTCAGAATGTATCAGCGCGGGAATAAACTGGTTAAGGCGAGTGGCCAACAGTTTACTCAGGATTTTATAATCTGTATTAAGGAGTGATAAGGGTCTATAGCTGGAAATAAGCAAAGCATCCCTCCCGAGCTTCAATAGTGAAACCACCAACGCTTGCAATGTAGTAGTGGGGAGCCCTCTTCCCTCCAATGAGTTGTTATAAAGCCTTTGCAGATGAGGAGTAAGCAAGTCGGCATATACTGCGTAAAAATCGGCCGGCAGGCCATCATTCCCTGGAGTCTTATTACGTGGTAAGGCCTTAATCGCCTGCTGTATTTCTGCTCCTGTTACGCAGAGATCAACGCCCTACTGAAAAAAACCACGACGGATCCCAAAGACCTCAAGAACTTCCGCTCCATCTCTCTTCTTCCCTTGCCGGCCAAAGTCATCGAGAACACCGTCAATAAACAGCTGACCGCTTTCCTCGAGACGAACAACTCGCTCGACCCGTCCCAGTCCGGATTCCGAGCAAACCACAGCACCGAAACCGCTCTCATCGCAGCCACCGACGACATCAGGACCATGATGGACAACGGAGAAACAACCGCCCTCATTCTCCTAGACCTCTCGCCAGCCTTTGACACCGTCTGCCACCGCACCCCAATAACCCGCCTCTACGACACTGGGATCCAAGGAAAAGCCCTGGACTGGATTACATCATCCTCTCCGATAGAACCCAGAGAGTCCGCCTCCCTCCCTTCCGCTCCGAAGCCACAAAGATCATCTGCGGCGTACCCCAGGGCTCCTCACTCAGCCCAACCCTCTTTAATATCTACATGATCTCCCTCGCCGCCATCGCTCGCAAACACAACATCAACATCATCTCCTACGCCGACGACACCCAACTGATACTCTCCTTCACCAAGGACCCAGCCACCACCAAAACCAACCTCCAGGAAGGAAAGAAAGACGTCGCAGAATGGATGAAGCTCAGCCCCCTAAAGCTGAACTCAGACAAGACAGAGGTCCTCATCCTTGGACAATCCCTCTCCGCCTGGGACGACACCTGGTGGCCCACAGCGCTGGGCCCCGCGCCGACTCCCACGGACGAGGCACGTAACCTAGGATTCATCCTGGACTCCTCCCTCTCGTTGACCAGGCAAGTCAACGCCGTAACCTCATCCTGCTTCAACACCCTGCGCATGCTCCGAAAAATCTTCAGGTGGATCCCCACAGAAACCAGAAAGACTGTCACCCAGGCCCTCGTCACCAGCCGACTGGACTACGGAAATGCCCTCTACGCAGGAACCACAGCCAAACTCCAGAAACGGCTTCAGCGCATACAAAACGCCTCCGCCCGAATCATCCTCGACATCTCCCGCCACAGCCACATATCCGCCCACCTAAGAAACCTGCACTGGCTCCCCGTCAACAAGAGGATCACGTTCAGGCTCCTCACCCATGCACACAAAGCGCTCCACGACAAAGGACCCGTATACCTTAACGACCACCTCTCATTCCACACCCCCACCCGCCAGCTCCGCTCAGCCAGCCTCGCCCTCGCCACCGTTCCACGGATCCACAGAACCACCGCTGGAGGAAGGTCTTTCTCCTACCTGGCCGCAAAGACATGGAACTCACTCTCCGCACACCTTCGAGTGACCCAGGACCACCTCACTTTCAGGAAGCACCTCAAGACCTGGCTATTCGAGCAATGACAGCACCCCTTCCTTTCCCCCTTTAGCGCCTTGAGACCCTCACGGTTGAGTAGCGCGCTCTATAAATTGATTGATTGATTGATTGATTGACTGTTATTGGTTGGAGCAATTCATCACGTTGGTGCTGTGTAAGTTGGGGGATGCTGAAACCCTCAAAGAATGAGTCGGTCAGTGTCAATAAGGCCGGGCAACGGACCGTAAAGGACTTCATAGTAGTCCTTAAACGCGGTATTAACGTCTAGTTGCGTGCCTACCACCTCATCTGCATTGTTCCGAATTCCTAATATGGGCGTGGGTAAAGGGGCATTTCAGACCAATCGTGCCAGCAGTGGCCCCGACCTGTCAGCTTGTTTTTGTTGCTTTTGTGTGTACAACCGGTAATCAACAACACGCAGTTCCTCGAGTAGCTCCGCGTATTTAATGTTAGCCTCTCTTAATTGTGTCAATTGTTCATTTGTCCCTGCAGCCTCCCCCTCCAGTGCAGCTAAACGACCCTCTATTTCCGTAAGTCGCTCTATAATAGCGGACGCACTCCTGTCTTAGTGCTAATTGCAACGCCTCTGATGACCGTTTTAAAGGCATTCCATTCGATTTTTCGGGAGCTAGCAGACCCCGTGTTCTCTGAGAAATAATGGACTATCGCTTCTGAGAGGGCATTGCGTAAGACTTGATCCTCCTGCATCTCAGGTTGTAGTTTCCAAGTCGGTATCGGGGACGCAATCTTGCCCCATTGCACAGTCAATTCCACAGGATTATGGTCTGACAGGGTTTTCCCCATATGGGGCACCGAAGTAATGGACCCCAACAGGGCGCCGGAGCATAGATACCGATCTATCTGAGTGTGTAGTCTGTGTGGTGGTGAGTAAAAGGAGTATTCCCTGTGCCCACAAAGTTTTGCCCGCCATGTGTCATGTAGCTCCCTCCCCTCTGTCCATCTCCTAAACGTCTTCGCCTGTTTCCTACTTTCAGTAACATGTAACGAGGGATGAGACCTGTCTAAGTGAACATCTAAGACTGCGTTGAAGTCACCTCCTATCACCCAGGGATATGCAGCCCATTCTGACAATGCTGCGCCCAATGTGGTCAGATATTTATCTTGGTCCATGTTTGGTGCATATATACTGCCCATAACCATGTGGGTCCCATCCAATAAGCCATGGAGCAACACATATCTACCATTTACGTCTATTTTCTGTTCAAGGAGCTTGAAAGGGACAGTATTCCGCATCCACACCGCTGCTTCCCTTGAGAAAGCAGAGTATGTTGTAGCGAACAGTTGTCCTCTCCATTTTTTCTGCAGTTTGGCTGACTCATCCACATTAAGATGAGTTTCTTGTAAATAGGCTATTGCAACCTTTCTTCTAGTAAGTTGCGCCAAAACCCGGTGTCTTATACGAATGGAGCCTAGTCCCCTTACGTTCCATGTGCAGTAGGTGTATGTATTATGTAATGCGATCGCTGTGCAGAAAGCATGATTGTAATGTGAACTGTGGAGACCGAAACCCTGTACATAAAATCTGCAGAGGGACCAAGCGCGCCATTACATAGAAACTCCCCAATACTAGGTTCCCCTGTAAAACAGAGGACCAAACACGAAACTAAAGTCCAACGTGGACTCCAAACAATAAATGTGTCATTGCAGTCGCCTGGGGGGTGGAGGCCTGAACCTTCGTCAATTCGTAAAAACAGTGTGAGGCACGTACAAGTATGTTTCGGTTACATCAACACACTTCCCTGTGAAGCACATGTACCCTGGACCCATAAAGCAGTCATCAACAGCATTACATACATTGCATGTTCGTCGTGTACATTACCACTCCCGGGTATCCTGGATCGCAATATTAGAAGTCCCCGGCAACCAGTGCTGTAATCGTAGGGAACAGCGTTATGCTAGTCTCAGAGTCAGAGCGCACCGTGTCGGCATCCGATGAGTGTTCCGAAGACGCTGCAGCCTGGCATCATGAGCCGCCAAAGCCGCCGCCGAAAGGAATGCATCTTTCTGGCTGGTCGAGATCTGCTCTGAGGTTGGGCCAGAGTCCATAGTTACCCCGGTAGCGCCATGTCCCGAAGGGGGCAGTCCAGTCTCTCGTATCGGGGAGGCATGATGTAGCTGTCCTGACGGTAGCGAAGTCTGAGATGTCCTCAGTGTGAAGGTTATTTCAAGCCAGTCCGCCACTTCTTCAGGGTTTTCAAAAAAATATGATTTCTGACCGTAGACAACCTTCAGTCTTGCTGGGAATAGAGTTCGCGTAAGCTTTTCTTTACTCCCAAAATTGTAGCTCTGGCTTTCTGGACCGCCGGGGTAAAATCCGGGTAAAGCAAAATGATCTTGTTCTCAAAACACACAGGGACGTTCTCTCTGACTGACCGCAGGATAGTGTTGCAGTCTCTGTACTGCAGAATGCGCGCTAGCATTGGACGAGGCGGTGCGCCTGGTCGAGGGGGTCTGGAGGGCTCCCGATGCGCTCTCTCTCCACACTGTACATCGACGTTAGGCCCTCCGTCGTGATATGGGTCCTCAGCCAGTCCTCCACAAACTGTGTAGGGTTGGACCCCTTGCTGCGCTCCGGCATACCAAGTATACGAACGTTATTGCGACGGGACCTCCCCTCCGTGTCGTCTACCCTGTCCTGCAAGTCCTTCAGTTGTCGCTGGAATTGTTAAAGTTGAGTGGATGGCATCGCCTGCTGGGGGATGAGGTCATCTAGTGCCATCTTGTTCGATTTGACTTTGTCAGCCAGCTTTTTGTGGTCCGCTTGTAGCAAGCTGAGATTGGTGGACATCGCGCCTATGCGTGTCTCCAGCGCCGCTCGGGAATTGCGTATTTCTTTCAAAATTAAGTCCAGTTTAGCATCGTGTGGGTCTGCGCCCGTAGGAGGTTTCACATCATTGTCTGAGGCATTAGAAGGGTCACTTGCAAATGTGAGTTGCTTATCGCCATCCGCAGCAGCGTCCACCTGTTTATTTTTGTTAGTGCGACCCATCACGCCACGGCGTCCCCCTGTCCGTCTCTGCTCCAGGATTGATTCTTGGGGAGGCCTCTGGGGCGCTACCCCGTTCCTCTCACACCTCCAGAGAAGCACAGATTCTTGGCGTGCACAAACACTCCCAGAGGCGCAAGTTCCTCAAACTGCAAGTACTCAGCCTCTTCTGTGGCCCCCCACTCCCGGCGGACACGAACAGGGCCGCCAGCCCGCACAGCACCAGCAACCAACAGGACAGTTCCAGCGGCGAGGTCCACACCACACCCTAAACTCAATTATGTGTCCTTTCCCACATTCAGGGCAAGCCGTAGTTAGAGAGCCCCGCCGCGCTGAGCACGTATGGACAATGAACCTGGCTGGCAGGGGCGCAAGCACTCACCGACCGGCCCTCTAGTGGTGTCCCATCCAGCACAACAGAGACCAAGCATATGCCTCTAAGGTGGTAGCAGCGTGCAAGTAGTGCCACAAAACGATTCCATATATGGGGCAAACTTCACCTGTAGTATTGAGCATTAACATTCAGTAATATGCCAGGGGATCCCGCCCCCTCAGGTTCTGATAATGCGCCACACCAGCAGTCGCCCAGCCTGATATGCAGTCTCTTCCTCAAGCGGGGGGGAGGGGTCTGAAGCACCCTTGGTCTCTATTCCCCTCAACATTAAGGATCTCCGCCCTCATTCGCCTTCTTATCAGTGCGTCTTCAGTCCCGCCCGTTCACATGCCAGCCCTAGGCGGCCGGTTGCCTCCAACAGCCTGTCCCAAACGGCCGCTGCTGTGACGCACCAGGACAGGAAAAGCAGCGCTCAGTGCGCCCCCCCTCCAGCATCGCCGCTACGTCAGTGTCTGTGCGGCCTGGTATGCTGCGTCCTCTTCAGGAGGGGGGGGGGGGGTTTAAGCGCTCCCCACTCCACACAACCCCAGCGATCTTTGCCCGCACCTGCCTCAGCACCGAAGCGCCCCCAGCTCCAGCTCGCTCACAGGCCGATCCTAGGCGCTGCCGGCCGCTTCCGCCATTTTGCCCTTAGCCGCTGCTGCCGCGGCGCATCAGGGTAGAAGAATCAGTGCTCGCCCCAGCCAACTCCGTCGATACCTCCAATCAGGAGCTGCTACTTCAGTCTCATGTCAGCATCTCCGAAAATGTCGGGGACACCGCTGACGCTGTAACTTCCATTCAGGCAGCCATGTACCATATGCGGCTCCGCCCCTTTTTCTCCTTGTCGCCGGCCGTCCAGGGGCAGCGCCGACTCTGGCAGTAATTATCAGATATCTGGTGTATGAATCGCCGCAGCAGGGTCCAGGGGAGTTCCGCAGCGCAAAGATAGGCTACCCATGCTCCGCAGGTCGAGGAATCTGCAGGATAATTAGCTGATTGTCAGGATAGGGGACGAAGCTCTTTCAACTCAAGTCCTCCATGCCCGGCAGTTGGCCACGCCGTATACAATCAGTCATTGGTAAATTACTCGCAAAACGGGAACAAATTCCATTCTGGTTAGCTCAAATGATTACTCAAATAGAGGCAGTATTTCCTGATAGTACACCTCATGAGAAACACATAATTCTAACAATCTGTTTACCAATGGGGATCGCACCACACCTGGAAGGCTGCGACACATGGGGTACAGTCTTTGCCGCAATCTACACAAAAACACATGGTGTTCCGTCTATGGCGGTAATACCAGACGTCCTGAAACCGATTAAAAATGAATACGGGGCAGAGCCTGCGTTAAATCTTGGTATGAAATTACTTAAAGATTTCAAACGGGTCTCCGCTATAATATTTGCTAATATTAAAGGTGAAGCAGCATCTGTGGCGATCCGCCAAAATTGAAAATAATAGAAAAATCCTATGAAGAACTAGGTAGAGATAGTTGGGGTGGGAAACCAGTTAAACCCCAACTAACAGAAAATCCTGAAAAGGTCTTTATTAAAAACACTCACTACTCCTAAAAAGAAGTGGGGAAAATACTAAACAAACTTCTAATGAGAAGCGTTCTCAGTCCCGAAGAAGGTCTCCTCAAAAGGCGCCCTCTGAAATGAGGTATAACCTCAGGAACAGGGATAATTTGAGAAAACCTGATAGATATCAAGATACTGATACACGTTCCTCTCGTACCTTTCAGACTTCCTCACAGAAATCGGAAAGAAGAGGACGGTCAGAACACAAGGAAGAACGCGTGAAGTCCAAAGACGATCAACACGTTTCAAAAAATAAGAAAACACAATTCACCAAGAAGGTAGCAGGTCTAAAAATCAGACATGCTGAGGATCTTAAGGACACACCTCAAGAACTGGGAGTGGGCCCAGACAATGCTAGACAGCGCAGCAGAGGTCACCATAGCTCGCAGGATCTTGAAGGATCATCTGGAGACAGTGGACTTGAACGAGTACATTCAAGTTGAAACTGCCGATACCAGGGTTCGTGTACCCCATAAGTTATATGAAGTAACGCTCCGGATGGAGGGGGACATAACTAGGAAAATAAGAGCACTCTTTTGGGAGAAGCTCTCTAAGGGTTATGACATTCTTCTAGCTGAAAAAGACTGGGCACCAAAATTTGTCAAGGAGTGCCCACATGGCGAAGACATCATTATGCTAGCCTTCTCTAATCATATTCCAATTCATTTAAAATACACCTATGCCAGAAAATGGGCAGTAGCCCAGGCTCCAGCATTATATAAAAATCATATAGGATGGGATGAGGATTCTCCTCCCCATAAACTCCAGTTAAAAAATCAACCGACTGCTCAGAGGCAGTATCCAGTTAAGCAAGAAGCTAAAAAACAGGTCAGGGAGATATTCGATCAACTTGAAAACCAAGGGGTGATTGAAACATGCAGCTCGCCAATGAACAATCCTTTGGTTCCTGTCTCCAAACTAGACAATACCTATCTTTTAGTTTTGGACTACAGACATTTAAACTCTTGTTGCAAAACTTTAGCATTACAAAATGCACACAGTGCAGTACTGATGAATAACAGCATGCTTAAAAAATATAAAACCACATTAGATATTTCTAACGGTTTCTTCTGTCAAAATATTGCACCTGAAAGCAGGTACTTGACCACGTTCTCAATTATGGGGACAGCGTCACTTCTGTCGTCTCCCCCAGGTATTCAAGAATAGTCCAGGGTTATTTTCAGCCAGAGTAACAGAGTTACTACAAACATATGATGATGAGGCATTATCTTATGTCTATGACATCTATCTAACAGACGATGTGGACAGGCACTTGAACAGAGTGAACACCATAATACATGGATTCGCCTCTGAAGGGTACAAATTCAACTTTAAAAAATCGAGAATTGCCCACCTCAACATCCTATTCTTGGGATGCGAGTTGTCAAGTGAAGGCAAAAGCCTGACAGCGAACCTTCTAGAAAAGTGTGCACTGTTCCAACCTCCAAAGACGCTGAAAAACGTACTCAATTCTAGGTTTCCTGAATTTTGGAAGAACTTATATTCTAAACTACGCAGAAAGGGTTCAATCTCTCTATGAATTAATCAAACCTGATTTCAAATCAACTAATTGGACTCAAAAACACACAGAAATGTTGCATTCAGTGCAAACAGACATGTTGGCAACAACACATTTACAGACAGGCGTAAACGTACGCAACCTTGTAATCCGAATATTCCCAGGAAGATGCGGATTCACGTACTTAAACCTTTAATGAAGGTGAAAAAGTACCAATTGCTTACAAATCACACTTGTACACTGTCACGGGGTCATGGGATCGCCCGTAGTATCCCCGTGACTGATTGTCAGTCTCCTCCACAGGACTGGACCGGGCCCTTTAAGGAAAGCCTGGACTTCTCTGAGCTGACGCCTACCCCGGTGACGTCAGACTTTGTGGGCCTATCAGCACGGACTTCCCCAGAAAAAGAGGCGGACCAGGAAGACGCGAAGGAGGCAGCCGGAAGCAGCCTCTAGGAGAGGAGAAGAAGCCGAACTGAGCTGAGGACGACCGGAGACGCGGAGGGAGTTCCCGACCGAGAAGAGGAGCCGAAACCCCCGCCGGAGGAAAAGCCAGGAGGCCACCGACAATACGCTTCGCCCAGTCACGCACAAGGAGAAGCGTGGCTAAGCAAGGTATGAAGCAGATTCCGAGCTCTTCTGACTTTTAAGGGGGGGCGGGAGCCGTCCTTTGTATTGGCAAAAACAAACGTTCACTTATTCCTTGCGCACTTTCACGTCACACCTCAGGGTGACACTCGGCACTACAATAGCTGTGCTCTTTTGTTGGTGATGGTTTACCCCCCACAAACGTTACCCTCACTCCCTACCCCATAACGCTGGCAACCTTAGAGCAGTATCTAAATGCCACCTCTCCTTTTCTTTCTCTTTGGGGTGAACACGGTGACGAGGAAACCGACTCCGAAGGACCAGGGACAAGCAAGACAAGCAAGACTCTGGCGAAACCACCGAGCCCAGACTGTATCTGTCACATCCCTTGAACAGACAAAATAAACCGTTTTGTTGAACAAGCTACCTTGCTGTTGGATCCTTCCCTCCTTGTTAACCCTCGCAGGTTACATACACACAAGCTGAAATGAAATTCACTTCAACAGAGAAAATTCTGACAGTGGTTCAAACTGCAGTAGCAAAAGAGAGAGCTCTCGCACAGGGTAAACGCATAATTGTCGTTACTCCTGTACCTGCCTTAGAGGCAGTGACAAAAGCAAGCATTCCTAATGCAAAGGCTTTACATCCGAGATGGATACAATGGGTTAACTCTCTTGCTGCAACAGACGTTGAATACGTTTTTGACCCCTATTTGAAAACACAAGAATTTCTACAATATGAACAAGAATGTCCTCTGCCCACTGAGGTTCTGCCTCTAGAACAGTATGAATGTATCATATATGCAGACGGATCAGCACAGCCCGCAATTGGGGGTAAACAAGCTTATAGTGCTGCGTGCGCGATTGTTTTTTTTTTTTGATAATCAACTGTTCGAGGCATATGGGCTGCAGATGGTACATTTATGAATAGATCGCCATCTGGTGTTGGGCTCGGATGATTGCACTTGTTTTTCTTCTGGAGAAGTCTTTGTCGTCATGGATGACTCCTCCTCTTGGTGTTAGTGCGCATGGGCATCGGCTCCATCCTTAGATTGTTTTTTTCCGCCATCGGGTTCGGATGAGGATCGAAGCGCTCCGGACCGACTTCGATAAAGAAGGTTATATTCGGCGCGTAACCCTTTCCAATTCGTCGGTATTGTTATCGAACGCGACTTCACTTCCATCTCGACGCGTTTCGAAGAACGACGACTACGAGAAGACCAGCTCAACGTAGTCCAGCCCGGAGTCCATGGAAAGGACTCCATTCAAAAAATGTCCAACGTGTTGTGCTAAGTTCCCACACAAGGACCTACACGAGGTGTGCAACCTCTGCTTGTCCCCTGAACACGAATCCAGGGACTGTGAGGCCTGTGCAGCATTTTCCTCAAAATCCACGATTAGAAACCGTCGAGCCCGAAGACACGAGGTATCGAGAATGCAGTCACAAGCAATCCCGGAGCTGTTCGAGGACCAGCACCCAGAAGAGGAGGAAGAGGAGGTCGACGAAGCGGGGTCAGAAGCGGACGAGTCCGACGTCGAGGAAATCGACGTCCAGCAAACAGTGAGTGACGACGTCCCTTTACCAAAGAACAGACCCCGCACGGTGTCGACCCCGCCCTCGAGCCCGGTCAGACAACCGAAAAAAGTTTCCGACGCCCCGCCTTCGGGCCCGGCAACGAAACCGAAACACTCGGTCTCCCATCATGGTGGTTCCGATAAACGACCCACATTGACACCGAAGCTCCATGTCAAGGAAAGCTCGAAGTCGAAACAGTCCATGTCGACACCGAAACACGTTTCGACGTCGAAAACACCCTCGACACCGAAGACATCCTCGACGCCGAAAACATCGGATCCGAATAAAATCTCGGTGCCGAGAATACAAATTGGACAGTCAGAAGAAAAAACACCTTTCGGACCCGAAAACTGCGGTACCGACACAGGAATATAAAACCGATCCTAAACAAAGGACTCTGTTTATTGATCCACAAACTGGCAAGGTAGTCACAGAACTACCTAAAAAGAGGAAGAATGAACAGTCGGACGACAAAACTCCTCCGAAGAAGAGAACAATGGGGACAAATACAACTCCCCCCCCCCCTTCTCCACAACCTAGAGACACACCCTCTTCTCCTCTTCCTCACAATAGGCCAGCTATTCCTCCCACACGACCATCTACACCTACAACAGATGTAGAAAGTGACACAGGGGAGGGAGAACATCCTGGGGATGATGAAGACACAATCCCAGAGGAGGCAGACCCATGGGAACAGTACAATGTAGGGTCAGATAACGACCCTGAATTGTATCTGTCAAAACCTTCACCTCCTGATGATAATACTGGTTTTGCGCAACTCATTAATAGAGCAGCAAAATACCACAAGGTAGAGCTACATGCAGAACCTCAAATAGAGGATTTCTTATTAGAAACACTACCTGCTACACAAAGAACATCAGGAACACTACCAATGCTTAAGGGCCTTCTCAATCACACATCAGAGATATTCAAAGACCCGGTGAGGGCTAGGGTACTGAACCCAAGAATTGATAAGAAATATAGAGCAGCTCCAAAAGACCCAATATTCATCAAAGGACAAATTCCTCTAGACTCACTAGTGGTCACAAACGCTCGTAAGAGAGCAAACTCTTTATCTACAGGAGAAGCTCCACCTCCTGACAAAGAGTCTAAGCTAATAGATGCCTCTGGCAAGAGAGTAGCATCTCAAGCGGCAAACAGCTGGCGCATAGCTAATACACAAGCACTACTTGCAAGGTATGACAGAGCGCATTATGATGAATTAGAAAAACTCATCACACATCTCCCTAAAGAACATCAAAAGAGGGCAGATCAACTCATACAGGAAGGGAAGTTAATTACTAACACTTCAATCAAGTGCGCCCTAGACGCGGCAGACACTGCAGCAAGATCCATAAACACAAGCATCATGTTATGGAGACATGCATGGCTCAGGGTTTCAGGGTTCAAACAAGAGGTACAAACATAATTACTGAACCAACCTTTTGATGAGAAAACACTTTTCGGCACAGGGACAGATGAGGCCTTAGAAAAGATGAAAAAGGATACAGAAACGGCTAAATCAATGGGAGCATTGCAACAGCCGACACAAAGAGGTTCCTTTCGTAGGTCCACCTATAGAGGAGGATCCAAAAATACAGGTACAAGCCAGCAACAAACCTCTTTTACACCTACATCACCCAGAGGTAATTCTAGAGGTGGTTACAGAGGTAACAACAACAAGGGTAGAGGTCGCGGAAACAACAACCGCAACTCTCCAACCCCAAAGCAGTGACTTCATACAGCTCCCCCCAGACCATATAACACCGGTCGGGGGACGCCTATCACAGTTCCTACCTGTCTGGGAAAACATCACATCAGACAGGTGGGTGAGACAAATTATCCAACATGGTTATTGCCTAGAACTCACAGCTACCCCACCAAACATCCCCCCCAAACAGCGTCCAATGAAACAAGATCACCTGACACTGTTAAAACAAGAAGTACTATCCCTGCTAGAAAAGCATGCCATAGAGAAGGTTCCACAGCACCAACAAGGAACAGGAGTATACTCCCTATACTTCCTAATTCCCAAAAAGGACGGGTCTCTAAGGCCAATACTGGACCTAAGACCTCTCAACGCATACATAAATTCGGAACATTTCCACATGGTCACGCTCCAACAAGTACTTCCTTTACTGAAGAAAGGGGACTTTCTTTCTACACTGGATCTAAAAGACGCTTACTTTCATATCCCGATTCACAAAGCCCACAGGAAATACCTCAGGTTTGTGGTAGAAGGACAACATTATCAGTTCAAAGTCCTTCCGTTTGGTGTCACAACGGCACCAAGGGTGTTCACAAAATGCCTAGCAGTGGTGGCAGCTCACCTAAGAAGACAACAAATACATGTCTTCCCCTACTTGGACGACTGGCTAATAAAGGCCAAGTCACAAGAGGAATGTCTTCAGAACACACAAAAGACAATTCAGCTGCTACACCAGCTAGGGTTCACGGTGAACTACACAAAGTCACACCTGCAACCAAGCAAGGTTCAACAATATCTGGGGGCTACTATAGACACAGAAAAAGCCAAAGTATACCCCAATCCAGTCAGGATCCAAACAATGCTTACAATCATTCAAAGATTCCAACCACAACACTCACTAACAGCAAGAGTGTTCATGCAGGTATTAGGGATGATGTCATCCTGCATACTGCTAATACCATATGCCAAACTACAAATGCGTCCGCTACAAGAATGTTTAGCGACACAGTGGAATCAGGCTCAAGGACAGATTACAGATCTGGTGTTGGTAGACGACCGCACACACCGCTCTCTGAAGTGGTGGAACACAACAAACATTGCCAAGGGGCGGTCGTTCCTAGAACCAATTCCACAGGTGACAATAACAGCGGACGCATCGCTCACGGGATGGGGAGCACATATGGAGAAATACACAGTACAAGGAAGGTGGAGTGTGCAGGAAAGAAGACTGCACATCAATCATCTAGAACTACTAGCAGTGTTTCTAGCATTGAAAGCCTTCCAAATACATGTTACCAACAAAGCAGTCCTGATCAGAACAGACAACATGACAGCAATGTATTATATTCAAAAACAGGGGGGGACGCACTCTCTCCAACTATCCAGACTAGCACAGGATATTTGGAGATGGGCCATTCCTCAAAACATCTATCTGTTAGCCGAACACCTACCAGGAGTCCAAAACCAGATAGCAGACATCTTAAGCAGACAGTCGGAACAAATACACGAATGGGAACTGCACCAACAAATACTGCAGCCATTCCTCCAAAGATGGGGACAGCCAGAGATAGACCTCTTTGCCACTCATCAGAACGCAAAATGCCAAAGCTTCGCGTCCAGGTACCCACACCACCTGTCGCAGGGCAATGCGTTATGGATAAATTGGTCCAACAAATTTGCATACGCTTTTCCCCCTCTCCCACTAATCCCATTAGTGGTCAGAAAGCTGCAACAACACTCAATGACCATGATACTAGTAGCACCCACGTGGGCACGACAACCGTGGTTCACCACGCTCCTGCAACTCTCACAAGTGCCACACCAAAAGCTAAAAATTCTACCCATGCACCTTACACAGAACCATGGAGAAATAATGCACCCAGATCCCACACAACTGAACCTAGCGATCTGGCTCCTGAAATCCTAGAATTTGGGTACTTAGATCTACCCCCAAATTGCATGGAGATAATTAAACAAGCGAGACGTCCCACCACCAGAGCATGCTATGCAGCTAAGTGGAAGAGGTTTGCTATACACTGTACCACTAATAATATCAACCCTCTGGACGTATCAACAAGGGAGATTAATTGCTACTTACTACACTTACAGCAATGTAATCTCGCGTACACATCTATCAGAGTACATCTATCAGAGTACATCTAGCAGCTATAGCAGCGTACCTACAAAACAGGCAGCATATATCCCTGTTCAGAGTGCCAGCGATAAAAGCCTTCATGGAAGGCCTTAAAAGAGTCATTCCACCAAGATTACCACCTTCCCCGGTCTGGAACCTCAACGTAGTACTCACCAGACTAATGGGACCACCTTTCGAACCTATGCATAGGTGCGAGATACAATTCCTTACATGGAAGGTGGCTTTCCTTATAGCCATTACCTCACTCAGGAGAGTAAGTGAATTACAGGCATTGACAATACAAGAACCATTCCTACAGTTACACCAGAATAAAGTGGTTCTTAGAACAAACCCAAAGTTCTTGCCTAAAGTAATTTCAGCATTCCACATCAACCAGCCGGTGGAACTACCAGTCTTTTTTCCAAAGCCACAGACGGTGGCAGAAAGGGCCCTACATACACTAGATGTCAAAAGAGCCATTTTGTACTACATAGAAAGGACACAAAACTTCAGGAAAACTAAACAACTATTTGTAGCATTTTCCCCAACACATAAGGGCAATCCTATCGCATGTCCATCCTGGAACCATCCAGGCCCTCAAAGACCCCCATTAGGGGGTCTTGGGGGACCTCCCATCCCAGGACTTGTGTGAGTTTCCGCTCCACCCCCTCCAGAACCCCACCACCACCGGGCAAAGCCACACCATGTGGTAAAAATCAGCTGGGGATTAACTGCATTTTGGGCAGTCTGGGGAGGGTCGCAAGCGGGCACGGAAGAGTCGCTCTGGGGTGAGGTAGGTCGCGTGTAGGTAGTACATCTGCACCAGTCGTAGCCTGGAGGACGTGGTCCGGGTTCTGGGCGCCCTAAGGGCATCTCTCCAGTCCGCCTTTTCTAGGGGGCCCGCCCAGTCCTCCCATCGGGCACGCAGTTTATCCAAAGACGCGGGCTCATTGTTCACAAGGGAACGATAGATGCGGGACACTCCTCCTCTGCCCAGGTTCCCCATCATCACCTGGGCTTCCAGCGGGCTGAACTCCGGGAGGGGGACCGGCGAGAGGAGATGTGTATGAATGGCGTGGCGCAGCTGCAGATATCGGAAGTGTTGGGCATGGGGAAGGGCATGGCTCTGCTGTAGGTCTGCGAAGGCACGGATATGGTCCCCCACCCAGACATCGCAGAGGACCGAGATGCCAATCAGGTCCCAGCGGCGGAATCCATTCAGGGACGGAACCTCCCGAAGCCAGGTGCCGTGCCAGAGCGGTGTTTGACGGGTGAGTCTGCGGTTCCACCCCACGTGGTGCAGAGCGGCCCGCCAGGCCAGGAGGAACGTTCTAGTGATTGGCGCTAAAGTCTGTGGCACTGGGCTTCCATATAGAAATGCTTGGAGCTGTGGAAAGTCCGTAGCCTCAAGCTCCACACGGTATGCTGGGTCGGACCAGCCGCCCGCATACCAGTCGTGGATGACAATTCGCTTAGTGGCAAGGTAATAGAGGTAGAGGTGGGTCAACCCTAAGCCCCCATTGAAGGGGGGATGCAGGTGTGCGCCAGGGATATCCGCGGACGTCCGCCCCCCCAGAGGAATCGGGACAGGAACCCATCAAGTTCGCAAAACCAAGGGCGGGGGAGGGGAATGGAGATGTTTTGTAGAATGTAAAGGAAACTGGGGAGGAACATCATTTTAAAAAGTGTGCTTCTCCCTAGGGGGTTGAGGGGAAGGGTCTGACACTTTTTAAGATCAGCCTTCATCCGGACAACCAGGGGGGTGATATTCAACGCCCATTCGATTTCCGGCAGGAGGGCCACCCATATCCCAAGGTACTTAACCGAGTGGTGTCTAAGAGGAATGGTTGATTGCCAGTCATAGCACTCCCTGGAGGGATGCAGCGGGACTAACTTGGATTTGGCCGCATTGAGTCGTAGTCGGGAGACCCTTTCGAAGGCGGCGAGGATCTGCAAACATCTTGGGCCCGAACTCGCTGGGTCTGCCAGATATAGAAGCACGTCATCCGCATAGAGGGCGAATTTATCTATGTGGTTCTTATTCCAGGCCCACCCCTGGATAAGGGGGTCCTGCCGGATGAGCGTCGCTAGGGGCCCCATTGCTAGCGCAAATAGGAGTGGTGAGAGGGGGCATCCCTGGCGCGTACCTCTCCGGATCGGAAAGGACTCGGAGAGCTCCCCATTAACCAGCACCCGGGCTCTAGGGTTAGCATAGAGGACCTTGATGAGGCGGCGGAAAAATGGGCCAAATCCCATCGCCTCCAGCACATCCTGCAGGTAGTCCCAGTTCACCGTGTCAAAGGCCTTCTCAAAGTCAAGGAAGAGAAGGGCCAGGTACGGGGACAGGCGGGCACGGCGGGCCAAGGCCAGGTGGAGGCGACGAATGCTGTGGCGGGTGCCCCTAGCTGGCATGAACCCGCACTGATCGGAGTGAACCAGCTCCTGCAGGAGAGGCTTAAGCCTCTGGGCCAATATCGTGGCAAAGAGTTTGATCTCAGTGTTGATAAGCAAGATTCGGCGGTAGTCCGCACAGCTCATGGAGGGTGGCTGGGTCTTAGGGATGACCACTATCGTGGCCAGATTGGACTCAGGGGGGAAAGAGCCGGTTTCCACCACATGCTGGAAAAGAGCCAATAGTCGGGGAGCCAGGGTATCTCGGAAGGCAGCATAGTATTCCTGCGGAAACCCGTCGGGGCCGGGCGTCTTGCCAGGGTGCAGGAGGGGGATGGCCTCCAGGACTTCGCCCAAGCTAAAGTGGCGATCCAGGGCTTCCGCGGAGTCGCGCGTGAGAGAGGGGAGCCGTGCACGAACCCCGTCCAACAGGGCGGTCAGGGGCATATCTGCTGGCCGCGCCGCATAAAGGTGCGCGTAGAAGTGTGCGAAGGTTCCGGCTATGGCTGAGGAGGTCACCTAGAGGGTCCCGTCTTGTGCACGGACCTCTGGAATAATGCGGTGAACTTTGGGATAGGAGACCAAGTTATGGAGGAGTTTGCCATTTTTGTCCCCCCAGCCGTACACCCGCGCCACCGACGATCGCCACAGCATTTGGGCCGAGTCCAACGAAATCTGGCGGATTTCCTCTTGAACCAGTGCCAACTGCCGGGTGGGGTCCGTGCGCCCAGTAAGAAATTGCTCTGCCTCCAACCGCGCAGCCCGGAACTCCAGCTCCGCGAGCCGGACCAGTTGGTCCGCACGTTTGGCATCAACAAGCCCCCTTGCCACCCCACGAATCACGGCTTTGCCAGCTTCCCACAGGGTGCCGGGCGAGAGAACGGAACCGTCGTTGGTGGAGAAGTAGTGGTCTAGTTCATACTCCAGCGAGTCCACCAGTATGGGGTCCTGTAGGAACCAAGCGTTGAGACGCCAGACCGCCCGAGGGCCCCGCGAGGAATAACCAAGTCGGAGGGAGACGGGGGAGTGGCCGGACAGTCCCCGGGGCAGAATAGCCACTCCAGAGACCAGGTGGCAGTCAGTGGCCGGAAGGAGGAGAAGGTCAGTACGGGAATGGGTATGGTGGGAGGCCGAAGTGTGGGTATATTGCGCCTTGCGGGGATTCCAGACCCGCCACGCATCGCAGAGCCCCAGAGCGGAGGCCCAACCCGACAGAGCAGCAGCCGAGGAGATCCGGACCACGGACGGAGTCCCTGTCGTGTCACGGTGAGGCTGCATGACGGCGTTAAAGTCACCCCCAACCACCGGAAGGCCCTGAGGAAGGGAGGAGAGGACCCGTGTAAGGCATTTGAGAGTCGGGGGCAGGAGGACGGGTGGGATGTAGAGGCTCAGGATATTTAGAGGACAACCCTCCACCATGCCCGAGATCGCTACATAACGCCCCTGTGGGTCGGTGTCTGCCCTGGTTAGGGTAAAAGGAAGGCCTTTTCGGAGCAGGATGGCTACCTCTCGGGACCCGCGTGTAAACCCGGAGTGCCAAACCATCGCAAAACCGTACCGGGCCAGGAAGTTACATTGCGAGCCTAAGAGGTGAGTCTCTTGGAGAAGAAGGACATCCACCGCGTGGCGGTGGGCCGCCCGGAGAATGGCCGTGCGTTTAATACGGTCCAGGAGACCATTGACGTTCCAGGAGAGAACGTGGAGGGATCTTAGCAGTGTGTACGCCATCAGGGGGGATGGGATGTGGGGGGACGGAGGGTCGCCGGGGAGCGCGCCTGGGGAGATAGGGCAGCAGCGACGTGCGGGTTTAGGGGGAGCCGGTTGGGGGCAGCTAATGGAGCAGGGACCCTGGGGGTCCGACGGGGAATAAGGGGGGGAGGCAACCGCCCACAACCGTCCCCCCGTGGCGGCCCGTAGGCGGCCGAAAACAACAAGGTGTTAGACCATAGGAGCTGCGTGTCAAGCGTGGACCCGCCCACTGCATGTCGCAAAGAAGGAGAACTGCAAACAGCCACCGGTAGGTAGCACCAACAATAGCCGAGAAGCGGCAGAACAGAGCTAAATCGAAAGGCGGCCCGTAGGCGGCCAAAAACAACAAACTAATGGGAGTCAACGGACTCTCCACCCACCCGTACCCCCCAACTCCCCCCACCCTACACTTCAAAACAGGAAGCATCTGTCGTCCCAAATTCCAATCCAACAAAGATCCCGCTAAGGGGAAAGTGCTAAAATAAAACAGTTAGCAGGGAGCAATAGCACTAGTAAGAGTTTGCTAAGGAGGACCCCCCTCCATATTATAGGATAAATGCCAACAATGTTACACTAAAGAGCATCAAAGACGAGTGTTGCAGGGAAAAAAGGAGAAATGCACACCGGATCAAGCATGCATCTGTGGGGCAAAATGGTCATAACCCAGAGTCACAGTAATGAGGTGACCCCAGCAGTTCCAATCGGTAAGCTTGGATTGAGCCTGACCACCAAGCCAGAGACGTGGCCATGGGTGATGGGCTTCGGGTTGGAGCACTCGGCCACGATGGTAACATTGGTCATGGTCCAGAATCCCCATCGGAGCCACGAATCCTCGTACTCCCGGACAGGTCTGAGTCTGACATGGCACGTCATAAGGTTTCAGCTGGTCCGGGGACGCTGCCCAGGTCAATCAGAGAGGAGGCCGGCGGCGGGGGATCAGGGACGCGCTCATGAGTCCGGATCGAGGGTTGCTGGATCTGTGTCTCCGGCGAGCGAGAGCCCCCCCCCTGGCAGGTGGCCCTCCTCTGGGACCCAGTTCTGCGGCGTCTGGGCTTCGGCGCGGCACCGTCCGTCCGCTCGGGGGCCCTCTGGGACGGGGAGCGAGTCGTCTGTAGCCGAAGGGGCCTCTCCTGCGTGAGCCAGGTCCAGGCCGCCCGCCTAGAGACGAAGAAGAGGGTCTTGCCCTGAAAAATCACTTTGAGCCGGGCCGGGAAGAGGAGCCCATAGCGAAGGCCCAGTGCTCTAAGCTTTTGCTTAACTTCGTCATACGAGCGACGCTGGGATTGAACTTCCCTCGAATAGTCCGGAAACACCATTATCTTGGAGTCTTGGTGGTAGAGCGGATCCAGTTCTCCAAAACGGTGGCCACGTCTGTCTTCTCCACTCCCTCCAGGAAGCCAAGGAGTCGCAGGTTGTTCCGGCGGGCCCTGTTTTCGGCGTCCTCGGCCCGGCGGTGAAGCTCAGAGGTCTGTGACTGGAGACGGGCCACCTGAGACTGGAGGGTAGTGACATTGTCCTCCACAGTGGAGATCCGGGACTCAGCCTCTGTAATACGCTCCGTGGCCTTGCGAAGGTCTTGGCGGATGAGAGCCACGTCGACGCGCACCTCCCCTATCTTGCTCTCAACAGATGTTTGGGATGCAGAGATCGCTTGAAGAATGGTCGACCGATCCCCCCCGGCTGGGCCAGAGCCGGGCCCCACTCCTCCACCAGGTCCCCGGTCCGCTTAGCGAACTGGTCTATAGTCGTTTGAGACGGTATACACCTGTTACAACGCATTTTTTACTCCGCACTACCATTACAACGCGACTTTTACTCCGCATACCGTTACAACGCATTGCGCTGGGGGGCGCTGTAGGATAGGGAATAAGTTTAATTTTCTATCCAACACCTTCCCTAGTGTCCACGGGGACTGGTGTTGGAATAGAAAATTATACTTACCACTATCCAGTGCCCCAAGGCGCTATGCGTTGTAACGGTATGCGGAGTTAAAGTCGCGTTGTAATGGTCTGCGGAGTAATAGTATGCGTTATAACGTCATACATCCTTTGAGACGTGGGGCCGGGAATGCGCTGGGTTTGCCCATGAGTGCGGAGAGTCACTCGGCACGAGGTAAGGAGTACAATTGCAGGACAGGCGGCCCCAGCCACCCGGCACGCCGAGCGGATCTTAAGGCTCCTCGGCGCACCCGGATCTGGGTCCCACGGGTAGGGAGCAGCCAAGACGTCTCACTGTCTGGGATCACCAACTGCAGAGGCGGCCGCCGCAGACCACGGGGGGAGGCGCGGCCCAACCAGACCACTAGTCGAGCCCACGAAGCGAGCCTCCCGCAGCCCCTCGGCCACCGGCCAGGAAGCACCTCAGCGCAGGGGGGTATGACAGGCCGTCTCCACAGCTCACCCGGTCTCGCGGCTCAGGCGGCGGTGCCTCTCCACAGGCCGTGACTACACCCCAGGGGGCCGCGCGGCGGTCTGGCCACCACCTCCGCAGGCTCGGGACCCACCAAGACCCTGGGCGCCGCCTCCGCTCGCCGCCTCCGCTCGTCGCCTCCGCTCGTCGCCGCTGGCTCCCACGGCAGAGGCCATCCCCACCGGTCGCCGCCTCTCCTCCGAGCAGGGGGGGGCTCGCTTGCACAGGCCCGCAGGGCCGCGCTCAGGCTGATTGTCGTCCGTGCTACTCGGGGGCCGCCATGCTGGCAAAGGCGGCCCCGGCAGTGATGACGGCAGTGGGCTGTTACGGTAGTCGCGGCTTTTTCGCCAGAGACAACGGGGACACAGCGGGCGCTGCCTCACCTCGGAGGAAGGAGCCCATATGCACAGGGCCGCGATCGGCCGATCCACAGCCCTCTCTAGGCGGGAGCCGCCATGTTGGTAAAGGTGGCCCTGGGCAGCGAGGAAGTCAGCAAAGCGGCGCGGGCCCACCGGAGCCAACAGGGGGGCGGCGGGCGTCACTCCACCGCCTACGAGGGACCCAGCACCCACAGGCCCACTGAGCCGTAGCCGGCCGGTCCGCAGATCGCATCAGTTGGGGGCCGCCATGTTGGTGAAGGCGGCCCCGGGCAGCAATTAAGTCAGCAAAGCGGCGCGGGAGCCGCGGCGGCTCACCGGAGTAAACAGGGGGGGGGCGGCACCCCACCGCCGTCGAGGGACCCAGCACCCTCAGGCCCGCAGGGCTGCAGCCGGCCGGTCCGCAGGTCGCGTCAGTTGGGGGCCGCCATGTTGGTGAAGGCGGCCCGAGCAGCAATTAAGTCAGCAAAGTGGCGCGGGAGCCGCCGCGGCTCACCGGAGTAAACAGGGGTGGGCGGCACCCCACCGCCGCCGAGGGACCCAGCACCCTCAGGCCCGCAGGGCTCCGGCCGGTCCGCAGGTCGCGTCAGTTGGGGGCCGCCATGTTGGTGAAGGCGGCCCCAGGCAGCAATTAAGTCAGCAAATTGGCGCGGGAGCCGCCGCGGCTCACCGGAGTCAACCGGGGGCAGCGGGTGGCACCCCACCGCCGCCAAGGGACCCAGCACCCTCCGGGCCGCAGCCGTCCGGTCCGCAGGTCGCGTCAGTTGGGGGCCGCCATCTTGGTTAAGGCGGCCCCGGGCAGCATGGAGGCAGCAGGGTGATGCGGGAACCGCAGCGGCTCCCGGAGACGCCAGGAGGATAGCGGGCAGTCCTAGCAGCGGTATCTGGCAGGCAGATGGGTCAACGGAGGTCTGGCAGCAGTGGATGTGTGGCGGATGACGGAGGGGGTCCAGGGCACTCTCAGAGTGCGACCGCCATCCTGACACCTCACGCCACGCCCTGCGCGATTGTTAAAGGTCGCTGGCGCGATGGTAAATTCAGACCTATGGTCACAAAAACACAATCTCTCCGAGACTGTACAGCTCAGCGAGCTGAACCACAGGCATTCAAAGATAGCGCTTGAAAATACCGATCTCGAATTCC
The DNA here is from genome assembly GCF_964261635.1 of Lissotriton helveticus. Classification (NCBI taxonomy): domain Eukaryota; kingdom Metazoa; phylum Chordata; class Amphibia; order Caudata; family Salamandridae; genus Lissotriton; species Lissotriton helveticus. The sequence goes on along the minus strand of NC_136068.1, from coordinate 598,531,793 downwards.
CCATACCGTGCGATTCGTATTACTGCTTTCAATCTTACAATGAATACTTGCAGAACTGGTTTCAAAACGATTTCAAAGATGCAAAAGGTGGCACAATCAAGCATAAGTTGCTTTGGGAACAAGTAGTTCAATTACAGAAAGAACTACAAAAGACTCACGTGATCCATACACTAAGTCATCAGCGTGATGGCGTTCATGTTGCAGGGTATTCATTGGCTGATGAAGCTGTGAAGGCAGCTGTGCAAACGGCTTCCGTAGATGCAATCACTCGTACAAAAATAGACAGCAAAACTATGCTAGCTGTCAATGCCACAAGCAAAGGCAGCGGTGCAGCGTATCCACCAGAATACTCATACATAATTGATGCAAACTCCGTCCCTTTTGCTCAAATCCCTGGAGTGGGCGATAGGGTCATTCCAAACAGGAGGCGAAGAGGTGCTTTGACTCAAGAAGCACATATGAGCGAGGGTCTGATACATCAAGGATCACTAAATCTATACTATAATTAAAAGGGACCTACTGGTGGCCAGGAATGAATGCCCACATTCACGACTTTGCAATTAATTGCCCTGACTGCAACAGAGATCGCAGCAGAGAAATCCACCAGATACCTGACTACAGTGTAGCCAGCCCAGTTCAGACACCATTGTTAGACAGCATTAGGCTTTCTACACACAGACGTACGAACGCGGTCCCACAACTATTAGAACAAGATTCATTTGGATTTGGCCTCAGCGCTTGGCTGACGCCCGAACTGTTATAAAAGATTTGCGAGTCTTTATCGGCACATACGCAATAGGCACGCTACATTCTGACCAGGGTCCTGCGTTTAGCTCCAAAGCTTACAAAAAGGCCATGGCCAATCTTGGCATTGCATTGCGGTATTCGAGTCCATTCAATCCTGAGGGAAATTCTGTAGTGGAAAGAAAAAAACGGGACATAAAGCTATCTATAACAGCTAGCGTATTAGGCTCGGGTGATTGGTGGGTCAAACATCTAATAAGTGTCCAACGTAGTTTAAATAATCTGCCAAGAAATTCTCTGGGTGGAATCACTCCATATGAAATCCTTTTTGGTACTAGAATGATTGTCGAAGACCTCGATTGTCCTACTTCAGTGGTAGAACAAAAACCCTTTGACATCAAAGACCGTTTGGCTGTTTTACAGGACTTAAATGGAACAAGAAGAATTCTAAGCAACACATAACAGAAGCCAACGACCACTGAAGAAAAACCACCTGTCCCAGCAAGACCTGTCTGGATTCCCAAGATTGGGGATCTAGTCAGAGAAAAGATTGCGGACAAGAAGGAATTTGGGCCTTCTTACAGAAAACCAGTACCTGTGTTTGCAATCCACGAATCAAGAACCGTGTTACTGCCGCCCCTTGCTGGAAGAAAGGAGAACCGGTTTGTGTCCATCGATCTGGTAATCCACATCATGTGGCCAATAATAAGTAGTGGGCCCAGTTGGCTCCAAAGATGTAGCAGACGACCAAATCTTGCTACTATCCAAGAGGTTCAAACTGAGAGACTCATCACCTTTGAGGAATCTGCAGTGAGAAAAGGACTATGCAACAAAGCCATGGAACTTGTGCCTCTAGAAACCCATATAACAGTTCGTCAAGACACTCCTGTCTACAATGATATAGCCTCTGACTATACTAATATGACAAGGGACCAAGTAGCTCCAGCGATTTCGAGTAATCCGGATGCAATACCAACAATTGACAGAACTGCCTCTGGCAATTTCATCAACTTTGATACGTTTTCTGAGGATCCCAGTGAACCCGAAACAACGCCAGCAAATAAAACTTTTAAAGAGCGAATAACAAAACTTTTTCAGCAACTAGAAAAGACTTATCTGGTTTCACCATGGGTTGAATTTTGGATTGTGTTAGGTGTACTTTTTCTCATACTTTCGCTCATTCTTGTTTTAAGTTTGGAAAAGCTGATAGATGGAAACTATAGTAAAATGGACACAGCAAGTCAGAACATCACCTTGCTCTTGAAGCCACACAAATCATCTCATTGTGAACAAAGAGACCTGTCATCAGTGAACATCACATCCGTTCCTATACCTGGTGGTGTAGCATGGGATAGAACTGATTATGACACTTATGGTCCGGCTGAGCTGCTGAAGATTCCACATCAATTCAAGATTTCCTTGAGTGATTTTGTTTCACCCAGCACATTTTCTGATGATTGGGACTTTGAGACTGTTCATAATATGATGTCAGATTTAGAGATGTCTGCAAAATTTACAAACCATGAATATTTAGAAGGTTCATCAGATTATGAACAAATGTATTGTTACAATCACTATGGTCATCATTATTTGCACAAATCTGCAAACCTAGAAATGTATATACTTTCAATCAATGGGAACATTGTCCAACGCCACCCAAGGTTAGCTCAAAAACATTTTATGAAAAATTTCCAAACTTCTCAGGTTTTAATACCACAAATCCGGCAACATTTTATTTTAAAAATGTTAAGGCAGGAATGAAAAGTATGTTAACTTATACAAAGCAAATATATTCAGCAGCCTTTAATGCCCAGCTGTCCTTGTTAGGTTTCGACTTCTGGAGTGACAACATAGAAACAAAAACTGTCTTGGGCTCAAAACACTGGCAAGTACAGGGAATAGAAGCTTTATTTAGAGCTTGTATTATTCCTGAACAAATAATGTTTTTGAATGACACTGTTCAACAAATATCCTGTCTTGGCCTAGCCAAGATAAAAGATTTAAACAAACCGTCCATACCTGTGCCTAGAGCCGATAGTAAAAACACTTCAGAGGAAGGGGTCGACGTAACATCAATTTTACTCAAAAACTGAACTGATTGGAAAAAATGGTTAATCTGGCCCACAGACATGAATAACTGTCAAGATAGATTCCTGAACAAGACACAAGGGTTTACAGTAACTAGGCCAGACCCAAGATATGTCCAGAGACAACATCCAGGGATAGTAACAACTTACAGTGTAGGAAAACTATGCCTCGCATGGCTACAAAAATCTACACTTACAGAGGTTAAACAACAATTAACTTTACTTAAAGATGGTGTTGATTTGAGAGACTTCTTACTATGGCGTCATAAACGTTTCATATACGCCGGTATTTATGCTGCTTATAATGAAGCATGGAAAGGCACGCAAATGGAAACTGCAGAACGAATATGAGAAATTGATCGTATTCATGTAGAGAAAGCTCTCTCTAGTTGATAACGGGTTAACAACTCTGTCATCCAGAATGTATTCTTTGGACAGCATTGTATCCTCTGCCATAGACATAATGGAACAGGACTTGCTCATGTTACAACATGGACAGTCTCAATTGCGTTCTATAATGCTGCTAGGCTGGACGTTACAAAATCTTCTTTCAGGCTATGTGCTAATCAACACCACGTCATTGTTTACTGGATTTAACCTTACAGATAAACAAATCTCTTTGGCACAAAGGGGTGCAGACTATACGGTGTTGAGCATAGAAAAACTGGAAAGATTACCATTGACTGTTTCTGAGAAACCAGCCATAGAATGGATAATACATTGCACCATTACGTTGCCAGTGACGATTTTCCAGTTTCAGTATTGCTTGAAACACATACCAGCAGGCCTGTATGAAAGGTTGGGTAAAGAATACATAAAGTTAACCTGAGATTTACCATACACACACAAATGTTGGAGTGGGGGAAAATAATTATTTCTTACTGGCACACAATGTAATAGCCCACTAAGCGGTACACTTTTATGTCAGGGTATTAATTTACACGGAGCCTGTGATGGTTCTTCGACCAACTTATCCTGCCACCTGCATGGTTCTCCGGCAGCAGTGATAGATCCAATTTTTAGGCAGCTTTCCAATGGGAGCTACATAATGTTGAATGATCACAGCTGTTGTGAAATGATGCCAGAAATCGCCTATCTCGTAAGTGTGTCAGCCGGGGTCACTTGTTCTATGCAAGTATTGTTTCCGAAAGCTAAGACAGACCTGGAGTCGCCGCTATGGCCTTCACTGAACATCTCTTCTATTCGAATTGATACTTTAGGCAGAATGAAAGCCATTCTTTAAAAAAAAAAACGGTGCCACTGACCTCGTCCAAAGAGACGTATGATCTGCACGTTGCAAGGACTTCTGCAGAGATACATGCCCTTTTATCCACAAACTGTCCAATACATTTTACAGAAATGTTCGGTCGTATCTTAAACATGTCTGATACCAGTGGTATTGTACATGTATTTAAGACGATTTTTTCAGGACTGTTAGCACCTTTTGAAGCAGTCTTCAGCATATTTCCAAACTTCGGGCACTCGGTGTTTGGCGGACTGCCTCATTTTGGGACTCGCAGCAGGAATACTACTTCTGCTTCGATATGGCAAGCCAATCCACCAACGGCGCCCAGATTACCATCAAGAACACTCTCCTGGCAATGAAGTGTCGTGAGCGCATAATCTAAATTTTGGACTTGGCTTGTTTAAGAGATCTGAATACCACATGGTTTCTTTCATTCAGACCAATCTGGAAAGATTGCATCTTACCTGTTCTACGATGCCTGCTATGTGGAGAAGAATGCGTGCTGCTAGACAGCTGTCTAACACTTCCATCAGCACTGCCAACGGATGTTGATACTTTGCTTGGTTCGGTAACGGCTCATGCATTGTGTTGTCCCCAACGGCTACCAATCCTGATGACGGCATTCATGGAGGTCTCACCAGCACAACAAGCTGACGGTGAGACCTACAGGCACACAGGTACCATCTGCGACTATCATTGCTAATGCGAATGACGCCGACGGCGTTGCTTCTCATCTGTGAACAATTGATCTACTTAACGAGGTAGTCCAACTTTCACCTACAATAGTAGACAAATTCTTTTCAAACTTAGAAGATTTGATGTTTTCTCCCAACAGCAAGACTGATTTTTGAGTTGGCACACAGCATTCTGATGAACTCTGAATTTGACCTTCACTTTTCAAAACAAAACTTCTAACTTAAGAACTTTATTTTTCTTCGATTTAACTTTTTCCAAATTGAACTTTTTTTGGGAGGCAAAAAGTAATCTGCTTAAAGTAGAACTATTCTTAGAGAACAAGAATTCTTTGAACACTTCCAAGAGACAATATTTGACCTTGTTAACAACCAAAACAGTTTTTATATTCTGTCATGAAATGGTCTCGACCTTTCTTCTGTATTTCAGAGCCATTTCATAAATGTTATTTCATGACTCATTCTGATAACCATTTTTTCCAATGTCACACTACATGCTTTGAATTAAAATAATGCTTTTTAAATGCGTACAGCACCAATGCTCATTTTCGTGTACAACCATTTTGAATGCATTTTATGTATTTTTGGGTGGGATAGTAAACACCTGCTTTAGATATGTTTTTGATTAGAATTTAGTAATATCGAACATAATAAAGTGGAGTGGGTGTTGTATAGCGTTTTAGGACCCTAGTGTAATTTTCCAGATTCATGCCCTTATATAGGTATAATTCACATTACCCTTATATAGGCATATAAATCATACCCATATTTAGACATAGCCCATGCAGTCCAAATACAGGCATGGCTACTTCCACCAGTTCCAAAAAGCCACAACGATTTCTTGGAAAACTCCGCTTCAACAGTCAGGGACATCCCCTTTCTTGAATATTGATTTCTCCTAGAAATCATGGCGTTTTCAAAGAACTACCATTCCCTTGGGGTTCTTTGGTGACGTTATTATGTCCGACTTTACGTCAAACCAGGCACCTTCAAGGTATAAATATGCCCACACTTGCCCTAGCAAACACACGTTGGTTTGGAGCAGTTCGACTATCTACTTGCCCGACGCAGCTCGCTACAGCAAGTGCCGAAGGAAGCCGACCCTCCAGCTGACGCACTGACAGAGAGAGGCTGCCTTTCTCTCGCTGGGAACCCAGCCCCTGTGTTTCCAAGCTCCCCTTGCATAGTGTTGGGAAATTGAGTCCGGAGACAGACACACCAGACCTCCTTCATTCTAAAACCAAGGTACGGAGCTGATTAGAGCCTAAGATAAAACTTGGCTAGATTCTTGGCAAAGAAACTAAACACATACTTACTTCTTCCCTCGTACTAGACTTAGGTTAGGTACATCGGGGTAGGCGTATTTTAGAAGCACCAGTTGAGTACTTTTAGTCTGTTATTTATGTATGTATTTTATGGCTTAGAAACCATACCATGCTTTTACATTATTATTTTATAGTACTCTTCTTGCTGTACGCATTATACTTTACAGCCAGTATTACGATTATAGCAGTTCATTTCTTCTACATGAGAAAGAAGACTGTTCAATAAATACTTTTATTGAAAACGCCCGTCTCTCTATTTCTCTGCACCTCTGATGAAACGAAGCATGCACGATTGACGGAGTGAAATATCTACTAATGTTTCCACGACTCTGAAGATACGTTTTATCTCGAGGAAACAAAGTTGTCATGTTTATGCGGTTGTCAGAAACTAATCCCTACTTGTGTATTCGAGAACGTTTCTAGTGACCTCTGAGCTAGCTGGCACTCACAGTTAAGTCCAATGTATTCGATAGAGACGTAGTCGACTTAAGTTCTACGTCACATCTATAGGATATATTATTCCAATGCGCAGAGCCTATTGGGAATATAGGAACTACACTACAAGACTGGGGCCTTGACTCTCTGCCAGAACAGTACAGTAAGAGAGGAAAGGCTGTAATAAATGAAGGCAAACCCATTTCTAATGCATACTTAAAATCTTCCTTTGATACTGTGGACACAACCAGCCGATATATGTGCATAGAGGGACAACCCAAAAACTCTGTGCATGGCTCAAGTTATCAGGCATTAAGCTGAAAGTGCAGGCTCAGTCAATAATATGCCCTTAATGGAGGAGAATCTGTATGGAACGGCAGTGAATGAGTCATTGCAATACATGAAGTGCAATGACGGTACTTGGGTATATGCCCTTGCGGACCTTTAACACCCTGTGTCTCTTGGCTAGGGCCACTTCTTGCTCGTGGGATTCTGCTGAGTCCCTTCTATCTGCTGTTTCTTGGGAGGGTGCCTGTGCTGATCTGCGACACCATGTGTTCGATGGACGGGAGCTGGCGTCATTCCCTCCTCCCCCCTCCCCCTCATCTCAAAAACCAACATCTAACATGGTAATGTTGTAGAAAAGTAGGATCATTTATGGCATAGATATCCCCACTTTCTGCCTGGTGTCAATGTGTTTTGACTGAAGTTCACTGGGCTTCCGCTAACTATGACTCCAGTGACTGTGCTTGTTCTTCTAAATTTGTTTGCTAAGGACTTTGTACACTCCACAAGTGGCATACTGGGTTAACACTATAAGCCCCTAGTATGGTACACCAGGGGTCTGCCCTGGGCTGCAGCATGTATTGTGCTACCCATGCAAAGTGTGTCTGCAGAGCTGCCATTGCAGTCTGCGTGACAGGGTGCATGCACCCTTCACTTCAGATATAAGTTTCTCTTATATCCTGGTCACTGCACGTATAACCTAAAAGTCACCCTTAATTTAGGTACTTTAGTAAAAAGGCAGGGTGCCCGGTTCTAAGTGTGTGGGTACCCCAGCACGAGCAGAGATAACCCTACAAATCCCAGACTCCATTTTCTGGGTTTTATAAATTCGGGACAGCCATTATAAAGTATGTAATGGACACTGGCAAGTCGAGCTGTCTAACTACATAATGGCTGCCTGAACCTAGTCATGTTTGGTATCAAACATGTTGGAATCGTGCACCTACACCAATGCCAGTGTTAGCTGCATGATACCATCTACTGGGGGGCCTCCTTAGAGGACCACCAACACCTACCTGTGTAGCCTTACTTGATCTGACTGCCAGTCCGCGCAGCTGCCGACCCTAGACCGTATTCTGTCCCCTGCTGATGAGCTTCAATCGGGCATGAGAAGCTGATCAAAGGATTACCTGTGAAGGAGAGGTGTGGCCACCTCTACTTTAGAATTAGGGAGGGTGGGGGCACTTCTGAGCGCCACCAGACTGCATTGAAGGGCACATTTGGTGCCCTCCATGCATAAACCAGTTTTGTCCAGTTCATGAACCCTTTGTCCTGGTTCCACTGGCCTGGTCGACGAGATGCCGTAGCTGCTGAATTTCCACGATCCTCCATTGGCATCCACAGAGTTTTCCGACACTACTTCACCCCAATGCACCTGAGCTCCGTTGTGCAGGTATCTGTATCTTCTAGGTATCCACGGGTGGGGTGACCGTTCAAATTTCCTTAATCCAAATGTTTTCTTCAGGGTCCTTTGCGACTTACACTATGTGTCCTATAGACGTCTGACTCTGCACCCGGGCGCCTTGGATCCCTGGCTACTCACCTTGGGTGGTTCCTTGCTTCCCCTGGGGTCCTCCAACCTTGGGTACTAGTCCTGTTTTGGTAACCATATAATATTCCACTATTCTAGTATATGGGTTTGTCCCCTGGTGGGGCCTTATGTGCTTTTCCATGCTACTTCTTTTCTAAGTATTCCTTGTGTTTAATTGATACCTCCGGGAGGTATAACAAGTTAGTGTCTAGTAATAAATGTAAAGTATTTTTCTACTCACCTGGTATGGTTCTTTCTTGTGTGTAAAGGTTACTGATTGACTATAGTGGTACTTCAACTGTTTTACACCCCTCCAGGATACGTCTTAGCTGCTCTCCACAGTTATCCCTTGAGAGCTTTTGGTTTTCAGGGACCTAAACAGTATCACAAAGGGTTACTTGGACTCAGTACACAGTGCCTCACCATAGGTGGACACCATATACTGAGCCAGCCTCCTACAAACGTTGCAAGATATTCTCCTACATCTAAACCACAGAGATTATATGTCCACCCTCGACCTACAGGCTTCATATTTCCACATCCCTATTCATCCGTCCCACAGAAGATTCCGTAGCTTCGCAGTAGCTGTAAGCTACTTTCAGTTAAGGGTTCTTCATTTTGGTCTGAAGTCCACCCCCAGGCTATGTAGAAAGTTTCTAGCTCCAGTAGCAGCTTTCTTAAGGAGACAAAAACAATGTATTCCCATACTTAGGCGACTGGCCCATCAAAGCCCATTCCATTTAAGCAATTTAGACAGCAACAAATGCTTGCATAACGCTTTTCAACCAGCTTAGTCTCACTCTCAATTGGAAAAACCTAGCCCACAGAAATCAAGAAACACAATATTTTTGGGGGCAACACTAGATACTGTAACCAACAAGGCCTGCCCCACATTGCAAAAGGCAAGCAAAACTAATGTTGTTGGCAACGTCCATTTGGAGACAAAAGTATTTCACTGAGCGTCTACAAATCTTCTTTGGGGATGATGTCATGCATTCCTCTCATTCCGTTCTGCAGACTAAGGATGTTACCCCTAGGAAAGAAATTGCACTCCAGCACACACAGTCCAGGTAATGGTGGTGCGCTTCTTGTCAGTAGAATAGCGTGAGCTCCCGGGTCTGGGGATAACCAAATAGGTTAATATCCCTTTTAAACCTTGATAAACCCTGGCAAACCACTCCTCAACCACCCAGCAACCGATGATCCCTATTGCGGAGCAACTCTTCGAACACCTTGGCCGAGACAGAGGTTAACGGCATCGGACAACGGGAAATAGACGAGGAGCCACCCTGGCGGAGCTCTGAGCCCTGCGGCGATCGAAACTATCAGGCATTGCCACATAAAGAAAGAGGCTTACCGAAACTCGACAAAAGACCACTGTTGCGGAGACGAGATTCCAGCGGGAAATCGTTCATGACGAGATCAGAGTCGGAGGTCCGACGTGCGGAGGAGCGGAGGAACGACGGGGAGCCGGACCAGCCTCGCGGCACAGAATGTGGAAGGAGAGCGCACCAACTTAAGAGCCAGAGCGTCGGGGAAATGGAGCGACGGGAGAAGGTCAAACGTAGGAGCCGGAGCGGCGTGAAGACCGCAGCGCGGAAGTGTGGGGCGAGGAAGAGCATAGATGAGGGACTACAATGAACGGAGGTGAGGGATCGCCGCGATACCTAGGAGGCGCTTGTCTGGAATAACCAGAGACAAGATCCACAATGTGTTAAGGTCCACAATTCATAGTAGAAACACTAGAGGAATAATTGTTTTAAGGTCCTAAATTCATTGGAGAATCACCAAGGACTTATTACAACACAGGAATCGAAATGAAATCACGAAGCGACACGTCTGACCTTAAGATGGCGGCCGCAACAGACATTCTGTCGAATTGCTTAAGCAAAGTGTAGTTCTTCATGACTAGAACGACCAATGACCAAATAAATAAATAAATAATAATCGTAAATATACACTAAAATGGCGGAAATAACTCATGGATAGCGAAAGTGGACATATAAAGAGAGAAAGCCATTCTACAACAGGAGAAAGTAAAAGAGGACTTCTAAACTGTGACCAGGAGAAAGGAGCTTATCCCAAGGGCCGAATCTATACATGGAAAGTGAAAGAGGACTAAAACGACAGAAACAGAGAAAGGCATCAGATCAAAAGGGATAACAATCACGGCGGACATCTTGAAAAGTCCTCACATTTAAATATAAAGCATAATACATTCTTGAACATAGTGTCATTTACTGGAGAGAATAATTACTTCCCCACCAAGAGAATATTCCTGGAAAAGAAACTAATATAGAAAACATAATTAAGTAGCTCATGCAATAGAGATCATTTATACTGCCAGGTACTTTTATAATTATAATCTTGCATTTAATTAAGAGAGTACTCAGACTAACAGGAAGAGGGAAACAAATCTTAGTACTCTTTCACTTATCACAAAAAATGGAGGAAAACTACCTGGTACTAACTAGTGGTAACGCCTACATCATAAAATACCCAACCTATCTTTCTAAGAATGCACCCAAAAAATTTAAGTATAACATTATGAGGAAAACCCCTGACACATTGATCTCTGACATTTTTGTGTGCATGGCTGAAGGAGTCATCACGAATGATATGATATTCTTCACCAGAAGAAGGGCGAAATGGCGAAAAGCCTTTACAATGTTGCCCTATATAAAATCCACAACTAACATCCCTCATGGTAAAAAATATATGACAAGAGCATCACCCAACCTGAGAGCGGACCTCTGCATTACTATCTTCAAGAATGGGATAGTATTGATCCAAGCCTCTAACAACGACCTGGAAAAATTTGAAAACTTTTTCTCATCCTTAAAAAGAAACGTAGAGACCACAAAGCCACTAATACACCAGAGAAACATAGAAGACAACCTTTTCCCACCCTACAACACCAATATAATAAGCACAACAACTAGTGTCCGCCAGGAACCTGATCAAGTCACACAATTAAGAGTCACTAGGCCTTTGCAACTCCAGAGTCCGTCAGAAGATAACAGTCTCATCCGACACTATCGCCACAATTAGTAACCCAACCAGAGACCGACTGGAACCTGAACAAATTAGAACTCCATCTAGAGACCTCCAGGAACAGGTTACTCAACCAGGAGCCTTATGCGGAACAGAAAGTACGTTGACCAGGAACGAAGCTGAGAGAACGCGTAATTCAAATAACATCAACAACAACTGTGAATCACCAAGCTTAGACAGAACGTCCAACTCAGAAATTAAGGTCGGAGGAGAAAACCGATCAAAGGAAAGAAATAAAAAGACAAGGAGACATGGGTCAGAACAGAAACTCAGGAACAGAAAATGTGAAGATCGAAACATACGGTTGAATAATCACATTACGTCACCTACGGTCATGAGAAAAATTCTCGAGATCCAAACACAAATCAGTATCATGTCGCAGAAATTATTAAACGCCTTGAAAGGGATAGAAAAACTACGTGATATTTCAGAAAACATTCACACGGAAGTAGAACACATCAAACAGCTATTAAATACAACCAAAGACAAAAACAAGAAGAGAGCGATGCCATTGTCAAACAGACAAAACAGACCAGATAGAATCAAAATTCCTTATCGGAAGTAGAGATACAAGCACTACTCTGGGAGTACGAGCAAACGGACCCCACTAGGGCTCAGGATATTAAAAGAGTACCGATAAGACGCAAACAGAACATCCACGAGAAATGGAAGGAAACCCAATCTCAACAACTTACAACAAATCCAACTAAACACTGATACGTCAAACAGGATCACAGATAGACCCGAAAAATCATTAAAATGCCTATTGCTCAACTGCCGGTCGGCAGAGAAACATGCTTCTGACATAGCCGATATCATTATCAATCAGGAAATAGACGTAACAATCCTTACCGAAACATGGCTATCTGAATCCTCGTCCCCAGTCTTAGACCTGTTGGTGCCCCCGTACTATAACATAATGAGACTTGACAGACAAAAAAAGACAGGAGGTGGTTTTGCCTGTATCCACAGATCAAACTTAGAAATTGGCCAGTTTCAAGCAGACCCTCCCGAAACATGCGAATACCTAGAGCTCCATATAAGATCAGATAACAAACAGATTTGCAACCTACATGCCTTATATCACCCACCGGGAAATAACATGAACTTCATTGACCATCTAATGGAGATCATCACTGCCAACTCTAGCAAAGACATTAATAATATATTTCTAGGTGATTTTAATCTACACTGGAACGACAACGACAAACAGGTCAATGCCTTTAAAGACTTTCTAACTGAGCTAAAATTATCACAAGCGTGTCTACAACCTACACACGAGAAAGGAGCAACATTAGACTGGATTATTTCAAAGAATAATATCATCTCAATCCTCTCAATAGAACCGTGCGATTGGTCAGATCACCACGCCATAACCGTCCTAATACCGTCACAGGAGAAGTTAAAAACCACTCAATCTAACAAAATGAAAAGATGGATACGAGAAACCAGAGACTCGAATATGGATCTTCTAAGGGAAAGCTGCAAAAGAGACCTAATCCTACCTGACTACACGCAGAATGTGACGGATCTAACAAACCATTACACGACCACAATATCGCAAATAGTCGACTCCACCTTAACACTCAAATTAAAAAGAGTCACGGAAAAGATTAAAAACCCATGGTTCAATGGAATATTGAATGAAGATAGGCGAAAATTGAGCCGTGCAGAAAGAAAATGGAGACAACACCCGTCATCCCCTGAGCTGAAATCCCTCTGAAAGATCAGAAAGGAATATAATAAAAAGATCCTCAATTCAAAAAAGGAATATATCAGATCTGAACTGGATAACGCCAAAAATAGACCACGGAAATTGTTCGAGATTATAAAACTACAATCTAATAAGCTGGCAAAATCTGCCCAAGAAGTCACTAAAACACAACCAAGTTGCGAAGAATTCTCAACCTTTTTCAATAACAAAGCCAACGAACTGGAAAAAGAACTTAGGATCGCTGCAGACAACCCTAACTACAATACACCATCATCTCAATCTGCACCGAACTATGCGAACAATGCGACAAAAAACAAAGCACACTGGGACACTTTCGAATTATATTAGACCAGAATGAGATTACTAAAACGCTCGCGGCCACTAAACCAAACAATCACTTTAACGACCCGCTACCATCAAAATGCCTGAAAGAAATCAGCCATATTATGATTCCAATATGGACTGAAATTATAAACGCCTCACTTTCCCAGGGGGTCTTCCCAGAATGCCTCAAGACAGGACAAGTAGTCCCGATCATCAAAAAACCCACAGCAGACCCGGCAGATCCAAATAACTATCGCCCAGTGACCAACATCCCTCTTCTTGCCAAATTAATAGAGAGATGTGTACAAAATCAGTTAAGCCGACACATCGACAACTTCTCTCTATTGGATGACTGCCAATCGGGATTCAGAACTGGATTCAGAACTGGCCACAGCACGGAAACAGCAATCCTTTACATAGTCGATGACGCACTTCAAGCAATAGATCACAACCAATCTTGTCTACTCATCCTCCTAGACTTGTCATCAGCGTTTGATACAGTTAACCACAAAAAACTTCTAAACACGACAGGATGGGCATTTCTGGCACTGTATTGGATTGGTTCGAATCATTCTTACAGAATAGAACTCAGAGATTCCTAGTAAACCAATCTCTTTCTCCTTCTTGCCCAAACACAATTGGAGTACCACAAGGATCGACTCTATCTCCTTCACTGTTTAACTTATACATCGAACCACTTACAGAAATCCTGCGAGATTCTAAAATATCTTACCACATGTACGCGGACGACACGCAACTTAACATCAAGATTACATCACTGGAAGACACAAACATTATGAATGAGGCCCTCAAAATGACGCTAAAATAGCTAACTAGCAATCATCTCAAGCTAAACGCAAATAAAACTGCATTTTTACTCATCGCTCCACAAAAGAATCAAGCAGAAGTGAAAGAATGGTCCAAAATGATCACAGCATTAAACTGCACCCCGACTCTAGTTGAGACAGCGAAGTCTCTCGGAATCACACTGGATGAACACCTTGATATGAAAACCCACATTAAAGTAATGGCAACTACTTAAGAAAAATGAAGTAATTTTTATCGGAGAATGACCTAAAACTAGCTGTGCAATCAATCACTGGTTATCTCAAGAATAGAATATGGGTGCACAACACTAGCAGGTCTTCCAAAAATTCCCATAGCTCCCCTAAAAGCATGCCTCAATGCAGCGGCAAGACTTATCCCAGGATCGAGGAAATTTGACCACATCTCCCCACACTTGAAAGCGCTAAACTGGCTACCCTACGAAGCTAGAATACAGCTAAAAATGACATGCATCGCCCATAAAGCGATTCAGCACAACACACCTAGATATCTTGCCCAGAAAATAGAAACTTCAGTAGGAAACAGACCTGCCCGGAGTGCCAATTTGCTACTGCTGAGACCACCTATCTTCAAGAAGAAAAAAACCTATGAGAGAGCGTTCTCTGGTGTAGCCCCTAGAATCTGGAACTCTCTTCTTGCGAACATCAGAAAAATTTCGAACACTGCATCATTTAAGAAGGAAACTAAGATCTTTCTCATGAGCAAATTCCTCCCATAGGTAGGCATTTCGCTATCTGTGACTTAGCTGTAAGGGTCTATTAGATAACAAAATGGGAAATATATAGAAAATGACCCACAGTGAGAGGACACCGGCGGAAGGCAAGAGACAATCCAGGAGAGGAGAGAAAACAATCAGCTACTACCTCAGAACAGTATTATTCGTGTCTTGTAACTTTGTAGTGGTCTCTTATCGTTTCTTGTTATTATCTACCTACAGACTAGGTTGGTAATATTACCAACTATTGTTCTCCATCTCATCGCTTGGTATATTACTTTGCTGTGTTTATCCTATGTCCTGTGATGTTAGGCGCTCTGATACCCAAGGGTCTAGTTCGCGCTATAGAAAACTGTTTATAAATAAATATATAAATACATTCTTCCACAGCATTTTTACTTGAAGATAAAGTTCCATTACAATATGAATCCAGAATCAAGGACATGGGACCATTTTGAGAGTTAGACGGACGAGCACTTGCCCCCAGTAAATGTTCTGGAGATCCTGGGCAAGTGTGTTGCATGACCTTGATAAGCCCGCCGCTCTGCTGTGTCTGGAGTATGGAAAATGCTGTACTGGCTGATGGTCCTTAATTACTGGGAGATGTGGTTAACTTTGTCCTCACTCTTCTGCTGAGATTGTCAATCTGATAAACATAAATTGTGTTGCTCTTTCAGATTCCCATGCATGAGTTAGTCCACT
This sequence comes from Lissotriton helveticus, assembly GCF_964261635.1. Lineage (NCBI taxonomy): Eukaryota > Metazoa > Chordata > Amphibia > Caudata > Salamandridae > Lissotriton > Lissotriton helveticus. Next base: position 598,516,093 of record NC_136068.1, on the reverse strand, counting down.
ATTGAGACAACTATCTCTTATACATCGTTCTGGAAGGGATTCTAGATACAGTCTGTACCTTTACCTTTAGCCTTGAAAAAGTCCAGGAGGACGAATCACGTGTCTGCTGCGTTGTTTTGGATTCATATTGTATAACAACTTTATCTTCAAGTAAAAACGCTGTGGAAGAATCTGACTCTGTGGACTGGATTTTATCATTTCAACATAATTCTACTGACCAGAGGCATACCATCATTAACTGGACTGTGTGTGCTGGAGTGCAATTTCTTTCCTGTTGATACAACCTGTGCACCTTGTTTCAAGGTGTATCTAATTTGCTCTAAAGGTGGCTTGATGTGTAGCACAACAGCACCACCACATGCTGAAATCTGAAATACGTTTTGGTTTCAAGACAACCATGACTCTGTGATAGATGTGCAGCCACTAGGACTTAGTCACCAAAAAGGATGTGACCCCTACAGGAAAAATTAGACCTCCAATGGGTCCAGGCGACCAGTTCATTTGACGACATCCCAGTCACTCCAGCCATGGTCAAAGCCCTAGCTTGGTTGACTCAACAGGCGCACCTCTCAGTCAGCCTTTCTTTCCTAGTTCAACCCTCTGTGGGAGCATATGTTAAAAACCTCCAAGTCATTGGTAAGTGGCAGAAGCCTCATCAGCTTTTTCAAATCAATCTGCTTCTGCTCAAGGCAATACAGCCTTGTAGTCTTTCCTCTGAAGGATACAGATCTCTCATGCCCTAATAAGAAGGGACAATACAACAACGATGCACTACATAAAACATTGAGTTACGAGATCACATATTCTCTCTCAAACGTCACAAGACATCTGGAATTGGGCCGTCCAAAATGCTTTCCAAAGCCAGAGCAGACAGTACTGATATGACTTCTCACAAGTGAAAGATATTTTGTTCATGGTGGCAACAGGAAAGAATGCATCCTCTTTCGTCCTCAGCCGACCAGATATTACCAGACCTGTTGCATTTGGAATGTTCAGGCTTAGCTCATGCATCCATCAGATTTTACCTACCGGCAATTTGTCGATTTAGATGATTTTCAGAAATGCTATACTTATGGTCCTAAAGGACAATCGAACAGTTCCTTAAAGGATTATTTAGGGTCTTTCCCTAAGTCAGACCTCCTCCATCATCCTGGCATCTGAGCGCAGTGCTATCACAGCTCACGATCTACCCATTCGAGCCTATTCACAGAACACATTTAAAGCACCTATCCTGGAAAGTTGTTCTTCTTGTGTCCTTGTCGTCTGCCAGACATGTCAGTGAGTTACAAACGCTCACTATTCAGGAACCTTTCCTACAATTTAGAGAGGATAGGGTAATTCTACATACAAATCCTCCATCCTCTGACTTCCATTTCAATCGACCACTAATTTAAAAAAAAAACTACTTTCCAAACCCTAAACGCCAGCCGAAAGGGCTCTTCATTCTTTTGATATTAAAAGATGTATAAAATTCTACATAGACAGGACAAGGAACTTTCGTAAAACTAACCAGTTGTTCGTGGCTAACAGTGCACCACAGAAGGGGCAACCGATTTCCAAACAGAACATCGCTCGATGGATGGATAGCCACTGCAATTCACTTCTATCACCAAGTAGCAGGGAAACCGTTACAAACTTCTGTGCATGCCCATTCTACAAATACTATGTCAACCTCTATGGTACTCTTTGCGGGTGTGCCACTCCAGGACATTAGCAGAGCAGCAACCTGGAAGAATGTGCATACCTTTACGCAACACTACTGCCTTTCACTCCTCAGGGTTATGTAGCATTAGGACAAGCGGTTCTAAGACATCTTTTCCAGTAAAGGTGAGCTACCACTTGCTTCCCACCGAACTCTTCTTAGTTCTGCACATTGCCTATATCTTATTATGTTTTTTAGGTTTCGGCTACCGTCCCACTGCGTAAGCAGTGGGTGGGCGGAGCCGAAATCTTTTGTTGTTAGTAGGGGGCCTTAACACGCCCCTCTTCTCAATTGGCTGGCCTCGTAAATGCTGGCCAGCCATTGGGGGAGAGGAGCGTCACTGAGTTGAGGGCCCGCCTAGACGCGATTCGGGGGCGTTTCCGGGTCTTTTTTTAAGTCACGCCCTCTCCTCTTCCCATTGGCTGGAATTTTACCTTCCAGCCAATGGGAAGGGGAGAGCACGCCCCCGAATCCCTACAGGAGTGAGTGGTGCTTGCTGCCCGAATCTGGTCCGGCATTGCCGGCACCCGCCGTCGATGCTTAATCTCCCCGTGCCTAACAACATGAATTCCCCGGCTGCCATGTATTATTGGGTAGGCGCCACTTCCTATAACAGCATCTTAGAAAGGAATGTATCCTAGACTCCGCGACTCACACCATGAAGGTGTTTAGCTAAAACAATTTATTTGCCGACTATCTTAAAACTGAATCAAATGTTTTCTGTAGTGTATACATTTTTCTTTAATTACATCTATATTTGCATTTTCAATTTACCGTCTCAATGTATGAGTTATATTGGCTACGTTTTTCCAAAATGCTTATTTTCGCCTAATGTTACTGACTATTCTTGGTGATTTTTGCCGACCGTCCGGTTAAACGTCTCCTTTCCAAGATGGCTGATGTTCTCCTGTCGATGATTGGCTAGTCGTCTCAGTTTAGAATAGTCTCTCTTTTATGTCATTGACAGCAGAGGTTTATGGCAGGCCCCAGTGCAGCGAAGACGAGCTGGTTGCAAATGGACAGGAGAGGTTGTGCGGTAAGCGATGCGAGGGCATGGTAATGGTCGGGAGTGGGGCTTTGGGGATTCCACCGCAAGTTGCACATAGCTTCTTTCAAAGGGTCTCTTTGAATCTCCCATACAATTGCTGTGGATAACTCATTCTAAGTATCCCTCGCGTAGCAGTCCTGGAGCCACATTGAATCCCGTGTTTGTAGGATTACTTAAACACATTGCGAGTGCTGCTATTCTGCAAGTTTCACGGATTGTACTCCAGAGCGCGGGTGTAGAGAAGTAACGTGTAGGTGGGACGCATGTTTCCCAGGCTGAGGAAGTATTTGTTTCTTGCATCTGTTTGCCAAGCAGTAGTTTGAATGAATAGGACCCTCTTAATCAAACTAGTGGGCAGGGGTACATCAATTTAACACATAACGTCATCATTCCTCTGATGTTCCTGCTGACTCTCTCAGTGCTGTGCAGAGACTTGCATACCAGTATAGGTGTATGCGTGGTGCACGTGTAGCACTACGTGCATTTATCCTCTGTGAGGATATGTGCGCAGCACTGGATCTAGCAGACTTGCACGTGTAGTGGCTGGTGAATGTTTGCTTTATGCTCTGCACATGGTTTGCCGAATGAACATGCACTGGTACAACTGTGGTGGGTTGCCAGCCAAGAGGGCATGAACAGTTGTGCATGCAACCGTAACTGCATGAGTGGTGTATGTGGCGCGCTTCCCCGGTGCATGCATATGTGGCCCATGTTCAGCGCTTGCTGCAGTTCTGGGTGTACAAAGAATTGAATGTATATGTACCACGGAGTGCATGCGCTATCGTTGTCATTGGATATATAAGTGGTGCATCTGTAGTTCTTGGATTATAGTACCATAGTATACATGAAAGTATGTGTAGTGCATGGCATGTCGAGGTGTCATTTGTCCAGCACTCAGTATCACGTTTAGAGTGCACGTCTATTACGGGGCGCATGAGAAGTATACGTGCAGCATAGGCACGTTACATTTGTGAGTTTGGATTGGATCTCCACTGCTGGTTGTGAGCGGTGCAGTGAGCGGTGCATGTAGTGTCTGATGTATGGGCAGTAGTACCCGTCGCATGAGTTGCAAGAGACTGGTTCATGTGCTGCACTGTGGCCCGCAGAACGAGGATGAGTAGGGTCTGCGATGTGTGGGTTTGTCTGCAGCACGGGCAGTATGAGTGTTGCCGATAAATGAAATGCATTTGAAGCATGTGAGAGCAGGATTGGTATATACGCAATGCCAGGTGGAACATTCGTTCATGTTCAGTGCTTCTTGGAAGAATACTGCATGGATAGTGTTAGATTAACTAACGAACCAGTTGTACCAGCAACGAACCAGTTGTACCAGCAACTACTTTACGATTTACGGTCCTAGGAGGGTGTGTGTCTGTGTAACATGTGTGCTTGAGTTGCTGGTGCGGAGCATCTGGATTTGCATGCGAGACATTGGACCATACGTAGTATGTGCAGAACAGAACACTGTGTGTGAACTGTACATTTGTAGTGTATTGTGTTTTGGTATATGTGTGTGAACCAGTGGGTATATACGTGGTCCATATTCGGCCCTTAGTAGGGTTCTGGGACATGTATAGGATAGTGTTGTACAGAAGTGGGTTTACAAGAAGTGCGAGTGTAATATGAATATATGTGCACAATTGCGTGTTTAGGTTCTTCATGCACAACTCAAGCACGGGGTGTGTGTGATACGTGTGCTGTCTGCTGCACGTGTAGTACTGGGTATGTGTGAGGCGTGTTCCGCACTGAGATATGCTTGTAGCACAAGGTGTGCATGAATGATGCCCGTGCGAAATATAGGGACATGAATGGTGACCGCAGCACTGTGGTGTGAGTGATATTGATGCAGTGCTTCTTGCAGAAGTACTTCCTATGTACGCATGTGCAACTTAATGTGATTTATTTGTGCAGCCTCAGGTACATGAGCTGCACTGGAAGTTTGAATGGCGTGGCTGTATGAATGGAGCATGTACAGAGTCCAGTGATGAATATAACTTATTTAGCATCTGGTGTCTGAGTGGAGCATGTGCATCCCTGGTGCATTATGGTGCTTATGCAGCTGCAGGGGGTACGAGGTGTGTGTGTATAGTAAAGGAAGGAGAATTGGTCCATGTTCAACGCTTGGTGCATTTCTCGGATATGTAATGTAAACAGTATGTGAGTAGTGTCCTACTGCAATGGTACACTGCAACTGACGTTTGCAATGGTAAGTGCATGATTATTGCGAGTGTAGTGCTTTCTCACGAGTGGTCTATATTTGATTCTGCCCATGAGTGGTGTTCTAGCTGCATGCGTTGTGCATCTGTAGCACTGGTTACACCAGTGGTGTATTTGCTGCACATGGGACATTTGCAGGAGGGATCCAACTTGTGCACTTGCAGTTTAAGTTGCTTTTCTGATGATTGTGCAGTACTAGTTCATTCTGTGGTTCTCGTTCAGTGCCATGTATTTCTTTTGTGCTCCTGCAGCTTAGGGTGTGCATGGTCCAGGTGATGTCCCATGTGCGTCTCTGATGATTGTACAAGGCTAGGTTTGTTTGTAATGCTCTACAATGCTTGGCATGTTTATAGTGCAGATGCAGAGCCAAATGCACCCAGTGCATGTACTATGGCAAGTGTTCCGGTGTGCATTTAACATGGCACGGACCCTTGGACAGCTGCGGATGTGTATGATACATGAAAGTAATTTGAAGTACAGAGTGCAATAGCAATTCGTTGTGCAGCATATATATTAAGTCATGTTCGCTGAAAAAAAACTAAAGGCTAAAGCAACATTATAGTTCGGTCTTGTAATGTTTTGAAGACGACATTCACCATTTCTACTCACTGACCTAAGTATAACTTGCACCCCAACAATTCACTGCTTATGACCTTCTATTACATCTCTCGTGACATGTAAATGACGTCACTGAGACATCTAAAAATACACCATCAATCAATCACATCACTGATGCAAAACAAAAACTGATCTTTCTCTGGAAACTCTGACCTAATGTACAACTATCTATCTATATATATATATATATATAGGCTTTTTGCTTTTTCACATGTGCCTAAAAGTGCTCTACTTCGGTGCCTTTGCTGGTCAGGCCAATCCAATCTCTGCTCTCATTTCACTTTTTTTTTCTTTTTTACTCTTGCAGTGGTTTATTATTAAAATGTTCTTTTTGAAAAACTATATACCACATTTAGATGGTGGTATTTTTAAATTGTATTACTTTTTTTTACTCTTTTAATGTCAATTGCATATGCTTGCAAAAAAAAAATCCTAATGCCAGACATATTGCCTTTGCCAATGCTTGCTTTTGCGTTTTTCTAAATCTTACTCTAAACAGTATCTTCAATTAATTCGGTCAGTGGTCCTTTTATAGCAATAATGTTGCCCTTCATCGTTGAGTGCAATGAGTGCAGAGTGACTAGTGAGTGCTAGGGAGTGCAGAGTGACTGCCGAGATTAAGCTAATGGCAATGAAAATGACAATGCCATTTATTTTTCTTTCAGTGCTGCAAACCTGTACATATGCGCAATTATATTACCCGGTTTAACAATTTTAATTTTATTGATATTGCAAAGGTTACACCTCCTCTGAGAGGACTGGAATTCATGATAGGAGATTTCTGGAATACAAGTTTCTATAAGCCAGATGAGAGAAAAAAAAGGTCACTCATTGGTTTTCCTCTGATAGTGGGCACTTTGAATAACAAGCATTTACAATGCAACGGTTTCGCCTTTGGAAAAGTTTGAGCTATTGGCATTGTAAATGACAAAATTTGTATTTATGTGTTGGTTTTGAAAACAGATAAATAAATGCCATTGTCATTTACATTGCCAATAGCTCTAACTTTTCCAAAGGCGAAACCGTTGCATTGTAAATGCTTGTTTGTTTCTGTCTTTATAGTATAAAGAAATATTTTCACACATTGAACAAAATGGTATAAAATATTTTAATACCTATGTCTTCATTTATTCTATTACAGAGGGACATCTCTATAGCATTGTGTTCCTCACAACTCACAGTTTAATGTGCCTCACTACTGCTTTCTACTCTGATTCAAGCATGTGAATCTATGAAAGTTCCAATACTGAAGTCTGAAAATAATACTCTACTGCAACTGCAGTCTGTAGTTATCCAGTATTGGAATCTATCATAGATTCACATGTGACCCACCATCCTCCTCTGAGAGTCTCACCTTTCCTCTCAGGGCCGGAGGGTTGGCACTCGTGTTATTGAAAATCTGAATAGATACGTGCCGTCTCCCGCCTCTCAAGCAGTCATCTCTCAGTGAGTCCGGTGAATTTAGAGAGACGTCAGCTTGAGAGGCGGGAGAAGGCACGTATCAAGATGCCTTCCTGCAGTCTATTCAGAAATTATGATGAGATTTGCTTGCCCTTTAACATATGGGGTCCCTTTGACTGAAGGTCAATATTTATACCGGGAATCTTTACTGTTCTAAAATGATGGATTGCGGTTTGCCCTTGGTCCCAATACCCTGAAAGTCAAAATCAATGCCCTGATGAAGTCCATATGTACTGGACTAAACGTGTTGGCTGTTTTTTTCAATTTCTATGAAAAATAAATATTACATCAGACGTCATATGAAAAGAATGGACTAACTCTTTGTGGCATTTTGATTGCGCAATGCACTTCATATATATATGTTGAACAAATCTGTAGGTGATGCAGAAGTGGTAGAGTCCTTGTTACGGGTAAGAAGAATTTTCTTGCTTCGTAGTTAGTAAGGCATGTAAAGCAACCAAAAAGTAATATTTTAGCCCAGGATCACTCTTTCAGCTAATTGCAGTGCTTCTCTTTCTTGCGTAGTGCTCCACATCTAAATGGCACATTGCAAGTGACACAAGAAAAACATAATTTCAAACTGTTTAGTCTGGGTAGGATGTGGCATACATATTTTTACAAAATAATTCGCCCATTTATGTCTCTTTTTGGAAAATACTTGCTTCTAATTTAAAATGCAAGCAGCAAAGCTAACCATTTTTTTAGGTCTTGGCCTGCAATGGCTGCGCTTGCGCAGTTTTGCTGGTGAGATTTAGTGAGAGAGAGAGAACACCACTAGCAAGGTTAAGCCCCGCCCCTCTTTTCCATTGGCTGGCCTCCTAAACGGTGGCCAGCCATTGGAAAAGAGGTCCTAGTGACGTTCTTCTTTCTCTTTAAGCCCCGTCCTTTTCAGATTGGGTTCCTTGACTTACTGCTGAAGTAAAAGGTTTCTTATCTTCTTTATGGGTCCAGATGGCCCCATAAAGAAGATAAGGAACCTTTTACCCCAGCAGGAAGTCGGGGCGCCCAGTCTGAAAAGGACCGGGCTTACAGACAAATGGCGAGCGCTTGTTATAATCATGCCTGTCAACCCGATCCCATGCATGGCGTGCAAAGCCGCAGAAAAACACACTGCCTGATTTCCTGGAACATGACACATTCCGCTACTCCCTGGACTTCAGAGACGCCGGAGAGCCCGTCTCCTTCCCTGCCTTGGTGGCCCCTAGGTCCTGCTCTGCCTTCGCTCCCTCGTTAGGCTTGGAGGGGGTCGCTTTCTTCCACTGTATAAGGGCGTTAAGGGGGGGCGCAGTGGCCTGCGGCGGGCTGTGACGCCGGCCCTTGTGGAACGAGTGACACCGAGTAATACCCTGTGACGCCAGTGCGCACACTGCGACAGGGCCCCGATCGGCGGTGAGTGAACCGGTTTAATGTGCTCAGCTAGCTGTAATAAACTATCCCGAGCGGGATGTCTTGGTGCTGGCGTGCTGAGAGGACCCGTACGTGGTGTGCATCTCTGGTGACCCTCCGGACTGGGGGAGATGGCACCAAAGTACTGCACTTCTCTAACCGCAGAGACCGCACCGGTGTGGGAAAATCTTAAGAAACGCCATTGGTTGGTCCATCGCTGAGGTGCCCTGTTGCTCCCGTGTGTGATCCGCAACTTCTGTGCCGGCCGGACTGAGGCCTACAACCCTGGGGCAGGGGCACGCAGTAGACTGTACGTGTAGGGACGGCAGCCCTGGTGGAACGGGAGACCCGAGTACCACCCTACGACTTCAGTGTGCACACTGCGACAGGGCCCCAAGCGGCAGTAAGTGAAACTGTTTGCTGGGGCATATCGACGAACGTGCACAGGGACTCCTGGGGTGCAGTCGTGAGAGCACGTGGACCGCCCTGTAGACGAGCCATATAGACGGAGGCCACCTCTCTTGTCCCCAATCTGAGGCCACAGGTTTGGGGCCTCTCTGCCTACGGCGCCTGAGGTCCCAAACAAGAAATTGAACACTGGGAGTCCTCCGCCAAGATGCGCACTAGGGGCACCACACCCTAAAAAGACACCCGGAGGCACCGCACTAGCAAGTGAATTGGGAGACTGAGCTGCGTTGCTTGCCTAACCCCCCCCCCCCCCTCGTTCTGGCCTAGCCCGCCATCGCTGAGCTCACTCTAGGAGTGAGAGCTGAAGCCAAGGTGCCTTGTAGCGGATCTCGGTAATATGAGGCCTTCACATAACCCCACATCAAGCTGCTTTTCTCCCCGCCCCGAGGAGCCCGGAGAATCCTCTTTAAGGCGGGCGAGGCTGTACTCGGTAGTTACTGGCACATCGTGGTGCAAAGGATGACCCTGCAAGTTTATTTCGGTAAAATCCTTTCCTGCCTCTACGGTGGTTTCAGTTCATTTCTTCTTTGCAGCCTCTGAGGGGCTCTGTGAAGGTCTGAGAGCTCTCTCTCTCTCTCCAGCTGTAGGTGTCTCTCCCCTTTGCATCTTTCTGCCTCTCTGTTCCTTTCTTTATTCCCCTCTAGCTGCCCTTCCCTTCCCTCTTGCATCTGGGTGTTTGATGTTCTGGGAGTACCTTCATCTCTCTGCTAGGCCGAGCTCAAAGGGTTAATGCAAAGCGGCCAGAAGAGCCCTTCCAAGCACTCCATGCCACAAACACTGGGACACATCTGCAGACAGTGCCTGCCCTCACACCGTTCTCTCAGAGTGAGTGGAGACCCTCACAGCTGTAGAGTAAAATTAAGATGACATTTGTAAATCGCGCCCACGGCTGTTTTTTTAATTCTACTGTACTTTCCTTTTATACGTTATTGTCACGTGGGGAGTTAAAAGGCGGTCGTTCATACCGTATTTCATTGGGCGCCACAGCTTTTGATTTAGAAATTGATTCTAAAGTTAGATCATTTGGGGTGGTATTGAAGAATGGTATTCTGCTCCATAGGGCTCTATGCATGTGCTGGGGTCAGAGTGCAGTGCTTGCTGTTGAGAATTTATGCTGTATTTGGCCCCAACTGACTGCAGGCTCATTCTGTTTGATCTGTGAACGGACTTGTGCTCCTGTCCCTTCGAGTTGACCCGAGCGTACAGATGTGAGTAAAGCTGATGTGTTTTAAATCCGGTTCTTTAGATCGCTTCCTGTTGCTGATAGGACAGGGGAGGAGGTGGGGCGGAGGGGGTCATATGGGTTCGCAGCATACCTGTACGTTTTGAGATTTCTCTGTCAGGCACTCCTGGCTGTGACATCACAGAGCAATTCCCTGCTGGCTTTAGTTTTTCTGCCTGGGTGAGAGAAGGAAGGGGGTCTGCCTATTCCTATTCCGCTGACCATCGTAAAGGGCGAGGTGCTTTACAGCAGGTTTGCAATCCAAATGTAATACTTATAGGAAATGTATGATCCGAATGTAGAAGCATGTATTGACAATCATGACTCTCCTATTTGTTGGTTTAAATACAATAACAGACTGCAAATACACAATTCAACCCCAGAATGAAAGAGTGCATAGGCTGCCTCAGGTGAAAAAGGGTTCCTTTTCTTATTAGTGTCTGTCTTCACTGTGGGTGAAGTTGGTCAAATGTTGGTCATGTTATCAGATTTGCAGCGTTGCATTAATCCACAAGCACCTTTTTTTTAAATTGCTTTGAATATGTACGTACCTTGGTTTTGACTGCACGAATTTGACGTTTGCAGCTGCACCCATCCTCTAGGGACTGTGAAAGTCCCCCGGCATGCCCTTCTGGTGACAGAAAATGACTTTGCAAAGTAGAGAAACACGTAAAAGTTGAACATGCCCTTTGCCCAGACAAGTCCTTAAGATATTGTCATGTGTTTCCTGCTGCATGATCATTAGAATGATTGGTGGGGTGTTAGTTCAACGTCTGCGTGTGCTTGGCAGTGTTGCTTGTGTCACGATGTCAATGGCTATGTACCACTAACCTCTGAGAGATGTCAGCAGGAACGATGGATAGAAGTGATTCCCCCCTCTTCTCCAGAACGCACAACACACAGTGCAAAACAAAACACAGCTATGTATTTATGCCCCCTGGGGAAAAGGGAAGTGGATAAAAGAATAAAGGCTGTCCAATACACTTCTGGACGTATGTTCAGTTTTCGTCCACCCACACTCACGCTGGTCTCTCAGAACCCCCAGTAGTACTGCAGATGAGGAAAGAACAAGAAACCATTGGTTAGGGACTCGCTAAGCTCACAGGAGTTAGATAAATAAACATTTCCTCATCAAGATACTAACTGCTGTGGTAGGTTTCGAACTCAGAAAAGTTTCTTCTGGGTTAAATCCAAATTGTTCCAGAGTAAGCAGTGGGGATTCAAGGCAATTCTCAAAATCAGCAAGGTAAGAACAAAAGGCAAAATCAGCAAGGTAAGAACAAAAGGCAAAATCAGCAAGGTAAGAATAAAAGGCAAAATCAGCAAGGTAAGAATAAAAGGCAAAATCAGCAAGCAAATAATAAAAGGCAAAATCAGCAAGGAAATAATGGGAACACCACACTCCGTGTGTGAAGGCGCCTATTCTTACAACATGTACCGGTACCGGTACTGAAGGGTCCAAAGGAACGTATGTGTTCGCCGTAAGGTCAAACAGAAATAAGTTACGCAAGAAAACACTCCAGTGACGGAGACGACAACGCGCTCCTGCGCGGGTCTCACAAACGTCACGGAGTGTGAGACAACCCGTCTTATATGGTGCGGGTACTCACACGAATACTTGGAAGTAGATGTAGTCTCTGTAGCTCTATCTCCATGGGCAGCAACAGACGAGGCCGGGGATAATGATTAAAGTACCTGGAATTTCTCGAGGGAAACGCGAGATGGCTCCGTGGCTCATTCAAAGTAGATCCGGATTGACAAGCTCAGAGCCGCTACCTCGGAAGGGTTTTGTCGACACAGCGCTTCCGGGTCCGTTCTCTCTGCGCCTCTGGGAACTGTAGTTCCGCATACGCCAGGCTCCCTCCGGTGGCGGTTTGCGGATACTACGTCTTCTGACAGACATGAGACACGCTGAGAATCCCCTTCCTTTCCTTGTCCCCCACGTAATCGCTACAGCTTGATACAAAAGGTACTGTGATTACGCAGTCATGTTTCCAGATGCCAATAAATACAGTAAGTAGTTCCACGTTTCTGTCCAAATGTATCCGCGTCGTAGGTGACACCATCAACCAATGATGGCCTTTCAGCAAATAGTGCACTGCATTCTACAACATGTGGTAGGAGCACAGGCATATATGCCGCAGCATGTAAAGTGTGTAAAAAAGCAAGGGCTGGCTCATCGTGCCTGGCTTGATGAGGCCACTTGGTATCAATTCTACTTGTATCTAAAGAAGAGACTTACCTGGTCTTGAGAATCTGTACACTGCAGTATCTCTGTATTCAGCTCATCCCATGAGTGAGTCAGCAGTGAGGCACCCGAGTGAAAACCTTGTCTTATGGTTAGAAAATGGTTCATGCTGCATTGGCAAAGATGAAGTTCTTGTTTATCATTACATTGGAGAACCAAGTGTGCTACTTGTAATTTCTCTGTAACCACAGCTGGAGACCGAGGCATTGCTGGTATGTGCAGGCAAACACCATCCAACATGGCAATGTGCATGTGAGGGCTTCATATAGAATAAGATTAACCACAGCCTGCAGCAACGAGCTAGAGTGCTACTGTGAGCAAATTACAAGATGACATTTCATTCTGAACCCAGACAACCAAACAATGACCATGCCCAAGCCCCCCAGATGGGTTCCATTTGAAGGACACGCTCATATTAGTAAAAGGTAGCCTTTGCATGAGAGGAGAGGGGGTCGGAGCCTGGGAGAAGTGTGGTTTTCTGCTAAGCTGCTCTTAGGATGCCTTTACCTGTTGCAGTTTCTTTCTTTTTCCTTGTTGACTGCTTCCTGTATGCTCTGACAATATTCGGCACGTTTAGTCCAAGTTTATTCATACCCCAATGAAGACTACTGCTCCCAGAATGCACTCCGTTCATTAAACATCATGTATTTCAGTGACATGGAGTTATCTACAAGCAACATCTATCAGCTTCATAGATTTTCAGATATAGGTCATGACCAATCTATGGCCAAAGGTTCTTCATTCCCTTTTAAGCCGAGCACTCATTTACCAAAAAAGTGTCCTCCCCTCCCGCACACCTCATTGTAACATAATCTGCTAAAATGCTTTAAAAAAAATTCAGTGTGTGACAGGAAGGGCAGGCCTGGGAGTAGTGGGGCTTTTTTTAGGTCTCTGGCAGCCTCGTGGAGCAGGGTGTTTACCTCCGCACCCAGTGATGGACCCCTGGGCGCATGGTAGCAAATGAGCTGTCAGTGCCTCCACGGTGCCCCGGATGCCTATTCACAAGCAATTTTTAAACTACATTGGCTCTTGGAATTATGCTCTGGGGCTCTGTGTATGTGTGTGTGGCTCTGTGTGTGGCTGTGTGTGTGTGTGTCTGTGTGTCTGTGGCTGTGTGTGTGTGTGTGTGGCTCTGTGTGTGGCTGTGTGTGTGTGTATGGCTCTGTGTGTGTGCATGGCTCTGTGTGTGTGCATGGCTCTGTGTGTGTGCGTGGCTCTGTGTGTGTGCATGGCTCTGTGTGTGTGTGGCTCTTAGTGTGTGTGTGTGTGGCTCTGAGTGTGTGTGTGTGGCTCTGAGTGTGTGTGTGTGTGGCTCTGAGTGTGTGTGTGTGGCTCTGAGTGTGTGTGCGTGGCTCTGTGTGTGTGCATGGCTCTGTGTGTGTGTGGCTCTGAGTGTGTGTGTGTGTGGCTCTGAGTGTGTGTGGCTCTGAGTGTGTGTGTGGCTCTGAGTGTGTGTGTGTGGCTCTGAGTGTGTGTGTGTGGCTCTGAGTGTGTGTGTGTGGCTCTGAGTGTGTGTGTGTGGCTCTGTGTGTGTGTGTGTGGCTCTGTGTGTGTGTGGCTCTGTGTGTGTGTGTGTGTGTGTGGCTCTGTGTGTGGCTCTGTGTGTGTGGCTCTGTGTGCATGTGGGTGCAAATGCAATAGGTCTCGCATTTGCGAGAGATTAAGCTATTGGCATTGTAAATGACTGTCATTTATTTATCTGTTTTCAAAACCAACACATAAATAAAAAAATTGTCATTTACAATGCCAATAGCTCTAACTTTTGCGAGACCGTTGCATTGTAAATGCTTGTTTTTATAGATTCCTAGTGGCTTACTTTCTTAAATAATGTTTTGCCAGCCTCACTCCCGTCACAGTTCTCTAAAGATTGTATCTGTTGTTTTGCAGCACATTTTGAGAAGAAGCGCCACAGGAAGCCAAGCAAACGTATTTTACAGTACTCTGAAGATAAGGTTTCTCCACCCATTAAACGAGCAAGGAGACCCAATGGCACTTTCTGTAAAATGAAAGTAAGTCCAGGTCAAGTAATGGCTGAAACTTTCTGACCCTGAAATGTAGCAGTTTTGAACCTACCTCTTATTTAGGTTGTTCATTTTTGACTAATGGCCTTTTTGTTATAACTACGTTGTGAATATTTTCTATTTTGTAAAAAAGTCCATGTCTTGAAGTGACCTTAATGCCGTATCTTGCCGAACAGGTGCAGACAGCTGTACTTTCATAAAAAATGTGAACTAAATGGGTCCTTAAAGGACATTTAATACAGTCTTTCTGTGCCCAAAATAACTTTATGTAAAGTCACTAGTTGATTTTTCATGTATTGTCTCTAGAAGTATTGTTTTAGGCCAAGTTCTTTTAGACATCTCATAGCAATACCTCCAGATTGCCTTGTGTGGAGTGGAAATGCAAGTATCACATGTGGGTATCCAGTTAGGATTTACTCCTAACTGGATAACTGGGGGTGAGGGGGATTCTATGCACTGAATCTTAAAAATTAAAGATATGGCAATCATTGGGGTTTGCTATCTACGATACTAGTAAGCAAGGCTTCCAGAATGCAACTACAATCATCAAACGTTTCAAGTCTCTGGCTGCTTTTGTATCTTGCATGAATGGGTAATTCTAGTTCCACTTCCTCAACCTGTTACAACACATACCACTTTTGAAAATCCATCTCTCAGATATCTTTCATGATTGCTCAGTATGACGTTGATCTATGATATGTAATATATGTTAATTATATAATAGGTGTATATTTTAAACCTCTGATACTGACACACAATGTTCTCTTAAATCGAGGATGGGTAAGGACACTTATGTTTGGAATAATTCCATTTTTGTAAAGAATTCTCAGCATCACTGGACCCCCAGTGATCTGTACTTCATTGTGCATTGTAGCTTTTCAGGAGTCTAGTAGGGAAATATTATCGGACTGCAGATGTGCTTTAAAAATTGATAAGGGACGTACAATACTTAATTCACCCAATCCTTAAAATGCGAAATTCCATACTCTACCTAGGATGTTTTATAATGATGTTAAATTTTATACGTTTTAAAAAATGTTTGAATTTGCGAGGAGTGAAACCAATGATATAATACCATTAGTCTCAGACCTAGCATATTTACTATTCCCATGACAACGGCAGCAAGAAATAAGTTCATAGCTATTCGGCTTGTTGGATTCGTGTGGATCTGTAAATGCACTAAATAACTGTCGCTTGTGCAAAAAGGTGTAGAGAATTCTTGATTCAGATTTTGCTTCTGTGGGAAGGCCACTTTTTATGCAGTGTCAAGACTGCCAAAACCGTTGCTTGGGTTGTAAAATGTATGGCTTTTGCTTTGAATTCTGTATATTGCTACAAGAAATATTTTGACTATAAATATGATAATTTGCTAATGCTGTAAGTCATTCTGTTTGCATAAATGGTTATAATATTTTGTTTTTGTTTGTGTATTGTGTTTAGATGCAATATTTTAATTAGTGACAAAATTGGCATTGCAGAAGCGACACAACCTACTTCTTGTTTGCATTGTAAAACAGAATTATTTGTTTTTCAAATTTGCAACCAGTCTTGTTACTGAGGTCTGATTTTCAACAAACTTTGGTTCTTGACTATCTCATGTAACATCAGCAAAACTGATTATACAAGATTGACTACCTTAGGAAGACAGGTAGATGTCTTTGTAGGCATTGTTTTTGCAAGGATATGTACAACTTTATTGGGTTGTTGAATATATTACATATTGTTTTATTCAGTATGTTTTATTAGATAATCTTGATATGTTTGTCTATTTACTTTTCACTATATAGAAAATATTATTAGCCGTTTGAAGTGAATGTTCCGCCAGACCAATTCATTATTGGCGGAGAATCTCTTTCAGGTGTAACAACATTTGGTATGTGAATTGTAGACGCTTTCACCACTCTGAAAACCTCATCCTCTCATTGACCCAGTAGCTCAGTGGCCTTTTATCTAAGATAAAGGCCTTGTTCGAGGCCTATGAGCTGCAGATTGTACACTTAGCAATAGATCGCCACCTGGTGTTGGGCTCGGATGATAGCAGGTTGTTGTCTTCTTGTAAGAAGTCTTTGTAGTCACGATAACTTTTCGACATCACCAGCTACATCCCGGTGCGTTGACGCGGGCCGTTGGGCCTATCGGTGCCGTACGGCCTACGCCTCATGGACAGAACTCCATTCAAGAGATGCCCGGTATGTCGAGCAAAATTCCCTCATAGCGACCATCACGAGGTTTACAACCTCTGTCTATCGCCAGAACACGACAAGTCGACCTGCACAGCCTGTGCCTCCTTCCGATCGAAGAAGACCATTCGGGATCGGAGGGCCCGTCGAGATGAGATCAGTGCCAGCACCGGAGGCCATCTTTGAGGAGGAGATCGTCGAAGAAGACGTCTCCGAGGAAGACAACCCACTCGAAGATATCTCCGAGGACGAGGCTCCACTCGTCGCCGAGGAAGGCTCGCCTGATCTCCAGATCATATCGGGAGCAGAGGACTCAGACGATTCGATTCCATCTCGACAACCCGTGATTACCTCTGCCCCTGCACAACAGACACTGCTCAAACCAAAGGCAACGGTCAGCACTCCACCCATGGGGCCCAGTCGAGACCGAAATTTACCCTCCGACGCCCCGCCTTCGGGCTTGGCTCCGAGGAAAAAGACTAAGCCTTCCGGTGCCTCGGCACCGAAAAAAACACATGTGCCAAATCCACCTCCTCCATTGGCACCGAAACATCCTTCGACACTGAAGGACTCTTCGGCACCGAAGCCAAAACGCCCTTCAGTGCCCAAACACCCTTCGGCACCCCAACCAAAAGACACATCGGTGCCGAAGCCAGGAACCGTAACGGACCCGAAAGCTTCGACTCTGAAACCATCCGGTTCCAAAAATAAAGAAGGGAAGCTAGATTCCGGCGCTGCAGGCCCAACAAAACCTGTCTCCACGCCAAAATCTTCAATAGCGGTACCAAAGACTCCAAGGCCTGATACAGACCAGCCTAAACCACCTTCGGCAACGAAGAAATTGCCACAAGACTCAATCACTCCTCCTAAGGCAAAAAACACTAGGCAACCCCTATCGGCACCGAAAAAATCGACGCCGAAGAAGATTATAGAAGAGGAAGAGCTGTTTAGACCAGATCCTAGACAGAAAAAGTCTATATTAATCCAAAAACTGGACATGTGGAAGCAATTCCTTATAAAAAAAAAAAGACCAGCAGACACACCACTTCCAACTGTGGTTCCTGCCAAAAAGGATTGTGCAACTTCTTCAATGCACCCTTCCTCTCCTTCACCTTCTTCCTCTCCTATCACTCCATATATTGAACCTATAACATCTCCTGCATCATCACACCACACTGACGAAGAGTATGACTTAGGGGGGGGGATGATGTACCAGAGCCACATACATACCCTTTAGATGAGGATGAAGATGTCAACCCAGAATATCCCAAAGATGACGATGCATATATTTTCCCACCAAATAATGCACCAGACATCCCTGATCCTCAGTACCACCCAACAAAACCCTTCCCTCCAGAGGATAGTATTGAGTTTAATCATCTATTAAACAGAGCTGCACTTTACCATGGAGTTTCAATGCACTCTGATGCCATTGAGGAGGATTTCTTATTAGACACTTTTGTGCAGTCACAAAGGTCTACTCTAATATTACCTATGATCAAAGGGGTCATTAAACATGCTCCAGAGATTTTTAAAGATCCAGTACGGTGTAGGGTGCTAAATCCCAGAATAGAGAAAAAGTATAGCCCAGCACCAGCTGATCCAGTCTACATTAAGGGACATCTGCCATTAGACTCTTTGGTAGTGTCAAATGCACGTAAAAGAGCCAATTCCCAAACTTCTGGTGACACACCCCGCCTGACAAAGAATCAAAAATTATTGATGCGTCAGGGAAACGGATTGCTGCGCAAGCAACAAACATATGGCGCATAGCTAACACACAAGCCTTACTCTCACGCTACAACAGGGCTCACTACGACCAACTAGAAAAATTAATGGAACACCTACCAGATCAATACAAAGATCAGGCAGCAGAGCTCTTACAAGAAGGCAAATTGATATCTAATGCCTCAATTAAATGCGCCCTAGATGTAGCTGACACAGCATCCAGAGCAGTTAACACTACTGTTATTCTCAGACGTCATGCATGGTTACGCATTTCAGGTTTCAAACCAGAAGTACAAACTACCATCCTGAACCAGCCCTTCAATCAGAACCAGTTGTTCGGGCCGGAAGTAGATAACACACTAGAAAAGATGAAGAAGGACACGTACACTGCTAAGTCTATGGGTGCATTACAATCCACCCAGACTAGAAGTTATTTTCGCCACTCCTCTTATAGAGGAGGCTCCAAGTAGACTGGCGCAGATAACACATCATCTTTTAAGACACACACACAAATTTCCTCTAATAAAGGCTACTTTAGAGGAGGATACAGATGCAACAACAATAAGGGAAGAGGTAGAGGTAATAACACCCGCTCCTCTTCCACTCCCAAACAGTGACTTCCCTCTGCCTCCCCTACAGCATTCCACTCCTGTGGGGGGCAGACTATCACAGTTCCTACCTGTCTGGAATTCCATCACAACAGACAGGTGGGTAAGACATATTATCCAACATGGCTACTGCCTAGAACTCACAGCAACCCCCCCAAACATACCACCCAGGCAGCGTCCAATGTCCACAGAACACATAACTCTGCTTCAACAGGAAGTTCTAGCACTTCTAGAAAAAGATGCTATTCAAGTGGTCCCTTTACAGGAACAAGGAACAGGAGTCTACTCCCTGTACTTCCTAATACCCAAGAAGGACGGGACATTAAGACCAATTCTCGACCTCAGGCCCTCATCCACTACATACAATCAGATCATTTTCACATGATCACTTTACAACAAGTACTCCCATTACTAGAACAGGGAGATTTTCTTTCAACACTAGACCTAAAGGACGCCTATTTTCATGTTCCTATACATCCTGCGCACAGGAAGTATCTAAGATTTGTCATACAAGGACAACACTATCAGTTCAAAGTCCTTCCATGCGGGGTCACAACAGCACCACAAGTGTTTACCAAGTGCTTAGCAGTAGTAGCAGCACATCTCAGAAGACAACAGATACATGTCTTCCCTTACCTCGACGACTGGCTCTTAAAAGCAAGATCGTTCAACTAGTGTGTACAACACACAAAACAAACGATTCAAACATTACACGACTTAGGGTTTACAATAAACTACACCAAGTCGCACCTAGAGCCTTCACACGTTCACCAATATCTAGGAGCTACCATAGACACATCAGCAGCTCTAGCGTATCTCAGTCAAGCCAGGATTCAAAGCATTCAGAACTTAGTCTCCCTTTTTCAATGCCAACACTCTCTGCAAGCCAGAGTGTTCATGAAACTAATAGGCATGATGGCGTCTTGCATCTTCTTAGTTCCTCACGCAAGACTGCAAATGCGCCCACTACAAGAATATCTAGCACAACAGTGAAATCAGGCTCAAGGTCAGCTCACATACCTGGTGTTGGTGGACAGCCGTACATATCGCTCTCTGCAATGGTGGAACACCAAAAACTTGACAAAGGGACGGCCGTTCCTAGACCCTGTCCCACAAATAGTGCTCACGACAGATGCATCCCTCACATGATGGGGAGCCCATCTCTTGCATTATACCACACAAGGCCAATGGAACAGCCAACAAAAACTGTTCGACATCAATCATTTAGAGTTGCTAGCGATTTTCCTAGCACTCAAAACTTTTCAAGTACAAGTACAAAACAAAGCTGTTCTAATCCGGACGGACAATATGACAAGCTATGTATTATATACAAAAACAGGGGGGGACACGCTCTGCAACTGTCCCAGCTTGCACAGAACATTTGGAGATGGGCCATCCCTCAAAACATACACCTGACTGTAGAACACCTTCCAGGAATTCACAATCAGATAGCAGATCTGTTGAGTCGTCTGTCACAACAGATTCACGAATGGGAATTGCACCCACAAGTTCTCCAACCATTCTGCCAAAAGTGGGGGCATCCACAAATAGATCTGTTTGCCACCCACAAAAACGTAAAATGCCCAACCTTCGCCGCCAGGTTTCCACACCCACGATCAGAGGGAAATGCGATATGGATGAACTGGTCAGGCAGATTTACGTATGCTTTTTCGCCTCTCCCACTCATTCCACTAGTAGTACGCAAGCTCAGACAACAGTCTCTCAAACTAATACTAGTGGCCCCCACATGGGCACGTCAGCCGTGGTTCACCGCGCTACTAGATCTCTCACTGGTTCCACATCAGAAATTACGGCTCACGCCATCCCTGTTAACACAGAACCATGGAGAAATAAGGCACCCAGAACCAAACCAACTGAATTTGGCGATTTGGCTCCTGAGGTCTTAGAGTTTGGCTACTTAAACTTACCATCAGACTGTATGAACATAATTAAAGAAGCTAGAAGACCCACCACTAGAGCATGTTATGCTGCTAAGTGGAAAAGATTTGCAATATACTGTAACAACAATCACATTGATCCAGTGGATGTTTCCATCCAAAATATTATTTGCTACCTTCTACACCTACAAAGGTCCAACTTGGCTTATTCTTCCATATGCCTGCATCTAGCAGCAATTGCAGCCTATTTACAAAACATACAGCATCTATCTCTCTTTAGTGTACCTGCAATAAAAGCATTTATGTAAGGATTAAAACGAATAAGCCCACCTAGGTTACCACCTGCACCAGTATGGAACCTAATCGTGGTCCTTACAAGACTTATGGGTCCCCCTTTTGAGCCTTCACACAAGTGGGAACTGCAATTCCTAACATGGAAAACTGCCTTCCTTGTTGCCATCACCTCTCTCAGAACAGTTAGTGAAATACAAGCATTTACAATAGAAGAACCATTTTTTCAGATACACCCTAACAAAGTGGTTCTTAGACCCAATCCTAAATTCCTGCCAAAAGTGATTACTCCTTTTCACCTTAACCAATCAGTAGAGTTACCAGTGTGTGACCGGGTCTGGGACGGCTGGGGAAGGAACGGAGTCAGTAGGCTGGAAAAGTGCTTTTAGAGAGGGTTTTATTTTTAAGTATGCTTTCTTTCTGCGATTGGAAGTCTTATGCGTGCTATCTCGTCAGGCTCCGTTCTGAAGCCTCTAGGGAAACACGGTAGTTCCAGGGTGTTGCGGCGTTGTCCCGGGGGTGTAGCAGCCAGAATGGTGACGTCACACCGACCTCCAGGCGAAGTCCGTGGTAGGCACCGACCAAAAGGAAAGGAACAGAAAACAAGGTATCAGGGGAGCGTCCAGTATATTCTGCTTAGGGACCGGGAGTGAGGGAAACCTGGTGCTCAGTGTATCCACAAGGCGGTAGTGACGTAGTGCTCGTGAGGTAGGGGGACAGGGGGTCGTCTAGGGGGTATATACACAGTGGATTTAACCACTCCAACCCGCCCACCCCGCAACTTTGCCCCGTACCTTTGTAAGCCACGCCCCTCCCGTGGGAGCGTGGCGGGACGCTTCGCGGAACCGTGGGCCTCCTGGCTTGTCGACTTCAGCTGGGCTGTTCGTGCTCTGCTCCGTACTCGGTCTCCACTCCTCCTCGCTCTCGTCCTCCAGGGGAAGCTCTTCCGGCGTCTTCCGAGTTCTTCCTGCTTTTGACGTTGCGATGGGCGGAGTCTCGTCGTCGACGCTATCCGTCTTAAAGGTATACTGCTCAGGTTCTACCTCGCATCCCCAAGGGTAACCAGAGTCCGGGTCTGGCCACTCCTCTGCCGGTATGTATGACGGCTGCAGCGGGGGAAGAGAAAAGGGCGAGATAGGGACAGCTGACCACCAGTCTTTATACACGGGTTCTTTATCCAGTACTTCACAGGGGTGACCCGCCGCCCCGTCACAGTGTTTTTTCAAAAACCAGACTCTGTTGCAGAAAGGGCTTTACACACCTTAGATGTTAGAAGAGCTCTTTTATACTACACAGACAGGACTAAATCCTTCAGAAAGACAAAACAACTATTTGTATCTTTCTCTTCCCCACACAATGCAATCCCATCTCTAAAGGAGGAATTGCCAGATGGATTGTAAAGTGTTTTCAAATATGCTATCAAAAAGCTAAACAAACACTAACCGTTCCTCCTAGAGCGCACTCCACTCGCAAACTAGGAGTCTCTATGGCTTTCTTAGGAAACATACCACTAGAGGACATATGCAAGGTCTACCATACACACCTTCACTAAACACTATTGTGTTGATGTGCAAGCCAAGCAGCAAGCTGCAGTAGGCCAAGCTGTCCTTAAAACACTATTTCAGTATGCTGCAACGGATACAAGCGACCACCGCTAGGGGAGACACTGCTGCACAATCGTTGCTAAGTGTACAATCTGCAGCTCATATGCTTCGAACGGAATATGCTACTTACCAGTATGCATCTGTTCTTGGCATGTAGAGCTGCAGAGTTGTACACGCCCTCCCGCCTCCCCGGGACTTGTATCCGTTCCAGTACTCATCTTACTTAGATGCACATGCATGGACATCTTTTCTCTTTACTTCTACTAACTCCATCATTTCCCATCATGGCGAAAAACAATCTGAGGATGGAGTCGATGACCATGCTCAGTAATTATCCAAGGAAGGAGTCGCCTATCTCGTGACTACAAAGACTTCTTCCAAGAAGACAACAACCTGCAATCATCCGAGCCCAACACCAGGTGGCGATCTATTGCTAAGTGTACAACTCTGCAGCTCTACATGCCAAGAACAGATGCATACTGGTAAGTAGCATAATTCTTTTTAATCTTGTCTTTATTCAAAGTTGTATAGAATAGGTACAGCATATGTTGCTACATCTGGAAAATATAAACAATAATACAATTGAAGGAACGTCCCTCAGTCCGAATCCTAGCTCTGCTGATAATTGCACTGCGACTGGCGCAGCGACTAGCCCATGAACAGCATACCACAGTACAGTACCACATAGGCACAGACAATCCCATTAGGAAAGAACTAAACTAAGAAGAAAACCGAACATTACAATCAAACCTTGATTGTGGCAGCAGCAGCAAAAATGAGACTGGTGAGCTTCCACAGGAGCCTCACATCAGGGGAAGAAGAAAAAATGTTAGCAAGACTGGGCTCGTTGCTCCAAGACGGGGGAGAGATACTCAACAACCCCATCAGTGGAGTCACCATGAGGGGACACTTGGAGCGCCAGGCAAGTTATGAGACAACCCATCTGGGGGAAGGAGAGGCATATGAGCCAGTAGGGCCCTATTAACACCAAGTCGCCACAGACTGGCTCTGTCGCACAAGGTCCACCAGACGTACAGTGCCACCAACACCCCTCCCTCCTTCCCATACATACTTCTCTCCTGCAGGGCTACTAAGTTAAGTGTCACCAGTGGGCTGCAGCACTTGTTGTGCCACCACTGTTATGACAAAGTGAAGACATGGCTTTAGGTCTGCCATTGCAGACTAGTTGGACGCTTCTAAACTGCCGACTCGATCTGGCAGAATAACCCTTTTGCCAAGTCCACACCGTCCTTTTTTTAATATCTTTAAATCTTCCCTAAGAAAGGCTTTCAAGCCCATAAGGCAGAGGGCTGATATTAAAAAAGACATATTGTTGTTTTACCTTACATGGCTGATATTAAAAAAGACATGTTGAATTTATACCTTACATGTCCTGGCATTAAGATTCACAATTGATGTTTTGACTGTAGTAAGGCTGGTAGCCCTCATGTTATTTGCTATCTTCCATATTGGACCACTCTATATAGGTACTTCAAGGTATCAAGTTAATTGTTACATTGGACTCCTTAAACCCAACTTATTGCTGAAGTCGGATTTAAAGTATCTTTTAAGGCAAAGGTAACTTTAGAACGTCACCACTTTGTTGCCTGAAACTTGATAGCCATTTCTGAGTATCTGCAGCTGTTGTCCCCTGAGACAACAGGCTGCTCCCCTGCTAGAAAGTGTGAAGCGTTCCCAGAAGCATCTGTTAGGTTTCTGGTCTGAATGAATAACAGTCAACCATTTTGCAACTAGGTGATGCTGCTATTTGCTGGTTAAGAACGCCATACTCTTGAATATCTTCAAAGAAAGGAGTATAAATGGCATTGTCCTAAACTGTTTCACTTCCTACCTTGAAAAAGGAGATAATGCATCAAAACTTCAAACTCTTCTCGAACTCTGAACCTATTTAACAGTTGTTCCCCTAGGATTACATCCTCTCTTCTTCATTCTTCAATCTGTAGATAGAATCTCTTGACTCCCTTCTCAGAAAATCGAACGTTTTGCACTCTTCCTTCACTGATGATACTTAGATCTACTTGAGAATTTCCTCTCCTGGTGAATTTTGTAGACTCTGCTTCGGAGATATTCTGTGTTGGGCTTTTTGAAAGAGAATGGGTTTGAGTTGAGGGACCAGGAAGAAGTGGCGCTCTAAGCAGTGTGATCTCTTGGTTAAAATGTTCGTGCGGTTGGCACGTGGTGCAATGCAGGCCAGGGGACACAAACCCAAATGGAAAAACACCCCTGCACTGGTTTAGGGAGGCCTAGACCAAAATAGAAGAAGAACAGATCCTGTGCACATGCTGATTGGATCGGTAGTCCTGGTGTCAGGACGCTATGTTACACGCAAAATGGAAATATATGTCAAGGTTCAAAAACAAGCACAAAGGTTCGTGTACGTGAATCCGGACCTCGCTCTCTGGACGCACTGACCAGTTGCGCTCCCCCTTCGGTTCCTAGTACCCTAGGGAAGTTTTTGACGTACCCATCCTTTACTTCCACTCCCCTGTTGATGAACGAGGTGTTCACCCTATCAACCTCTGTTGCACTACGTGGCCAACTTCACACCGGAGCCCGCCACGATGACCCTAATTTTCCCATCAGCATATCAGCCCTGATGAGTCACATCCCCTTCACGGTGTGACGAAACACGTGTCGGCTGGCTATTATTTTCTGTACTGACCAACAATTGATTTATAAAAGACCTCTTCACGTACACAAACCTTTGTGCTTGTTTTTGAACCTTGACAAATATTTCCATTTTGAGTGTACTCTGTGTTGGATGACTATTATTCATTTTAAAATAATCCTCAATACAGATTTTTGTATAATTGCCCCTCCAAAATGCAGCATCTCTGTACATGACTGGTTAAGGAATAATACAGTACTCCAGCTATGGTGTTGTAGAATGCTCAAAATAATTGGTCTTCAAAATGGACTTATGCCATCTCCTGGTTCATCTGACTTCCCTTGCTCCACCTAGAGCTCTCAATGCTGCCCTTTAGGACCCTGTCAGAGTAGCCCCTTGCAGATGGAAATATGATCACATCATGTCTTCTGATCTTCTCAAACTGTCACCCTATCTAAACAAGATTTCTCAAACTTGCTCAAATATCCTATGAACTGCTGTATTCTTGAACACTAATTGATGTAGTCCACAAACTGACCATCTAGTTTATTGTGCTATAAATATCAACATTTAATCAAAGAAATTCACTAAAGCAATCTCTCTTTGGAAATAACTAGTGGGACAATTGTGACTAGGAAACCTTTAAGAAACAAATGTATAATTTGTCGTTTCAGCAATACATCCTCCTTTATGTGGCTCCTCAACCACAATCTATTTGCTGTAGTCCAAGGTTAGAGTTTTAGGATGTATTCCATGGCTAGAGGGTGACCTAATCTCAACACCTAGGACATAAATGTTGGAGTTTTAATTTGTGTACATTTGCAAAATATTTGTTTCCTTCCATCTTTGTCTCTGATAGTATATAGTGTCCTTAGCTTTCAGTGCTCGTTTTCGCTATCAAAGTATGAGTGAGATTTCTGATCTAGGCAAGGATTGTAGATAAATAATTCAGTGAGAAGTTTTTAGAACAGTTTTTATGAAGTGTTTTATTGGGTTTTACAGGTCAAAAAAGATACACCACAATTAGCAATCCCCCCCCACCCCAGAGCATCATACACCATGTAAGACATATTTGCTGCAGACCTCTCGCATACCTTTCAATAATTACACAGCCATATAGCCAACAACCCGTCCATAGGGCAGGCGGCGCACAGAGCTATCCACATTGTTATAACAGCTAACGGATCATGACTCCCAGGCTATCAACTCCCAGGCTCCTAGACAAGCACCTTTTAACTTACTGCATCCATGCTCAGGGTGTCATCCCCTACGGTGCAGGCAACCCTGTCCTCCTCCCTCTCCCCATCCTTCATACGCGTCTGAAACAATCCCCAGAAGTTCTTTGGGCGGCTCCTTGGAGGTAGCAGTTTCGTATAATTTTCAGACTGCGTGCTGCAGTACAACATATCGCGCGTCCAGCGCAGAATCGTGGGCGTCGGTACGCTCAGCCAGCACAAGGCCACTTCACGTTTAGCCATAAGCATACCCATGCCCACCAGTCTGCGGTACGCCTTGGGAAACTTTTTGGTGTATCCCAACAATGCAAGCGCAGGGTCCAGGTCTAGCGCAACCTCAGCTATTCCACCCAACTCCTTAAAAACTTCCCCCAGAACATTTGTTCTCTCGGACAAAACCAGGCTAGGTGTAGGAAGTCCACCACTGGCACATGGCACCGCTTACATTCCGCCCCTTCACGGAGGCCATATCTGTGCAAGCGTTCAGGGGTGTAGTATACCCTATTGATAAATTTAAAGTGGACCAGTCTATGCTTGCCATTAAGCGATATACGCCTGGTATTCTCGCAGCAATAAAGCCACATATCATCGTCTATTGCTATCTGCAAATCTCTTTGCCATGCCATGCCATTCTCGCAGCCGTGTATTGGTTCTCCCTGTGGAACATTGCTATTTTATATAGTTTCGTTACCAGCTTGCGAGGGGTTCCTGTTTTATTCACATAGGTAAGCTCAGGGACCTCTGGCGGCTCCACAAGGTCCACTCCTAGTTGCTCCAGTAGGTCCCTACGTACTCTGTGAAATTGAAAACGGTGCAGTAGAGTGTCTGTGCCCCCAGATTCACAAACCTGATCCCAGGACTTAACTCTCTTGTCTCGGAATAGATCGCCCGCCTTCAGAATATTAAGCTCGTGCAAGGCGTCGATCACTCCCTTATCTCTGCAGGGGGCTAACCAACGGGCCCATTCCACCGGCATAATTGGTGAGTACAACAGTACCCCCCCTAATATTGCAAGAGGCTGTGCCATGCAGGATTGGCGGATGTGATTGAGTCCAAAATACCAGTCCTGCGGTCTACTGCGTTAAATATCATCGCAGTAAGGGGGAGAGGGTCTGCGAACAGGCGTTCCATGCGCACGAGTGGGATATTCTGGTCGCCATGGATCCAGGTGTGCATATGCACCCCCTGTGTTACCCTATAATAAAGCTCAAAATCCGGGGCACCTAGGCCCCCCATGCTGTACGGAAGGGTGAGTATCTTCCATTTTACCCAAGGCTGTTACCCGCCCATGCAAACTTTACCATAATTTGTGTCAGCCGTTAGAAGAAAACCCGGGGCAAAACCAATGGGAGGTTCATGAACAGAAACCGCATTCTTGGCAGTATCGTCATCTTCATAACTGATATGTGACCCATAAGGGAGAGCGGGAGCCTACACCAAGCTTACACATCATCCTCCAGTTTGCGAATGGCCACACCATAATTCTCTCTAAACACTAGAGCAATGTGTCATCTGCGTACATTGAAACTACTATCCTATAGGTAGGGAATCCAATGCCTTCCTGTCCATGGTATTCCCGTAATGCGCAAGCCAAGGGCTCCACCACTAGAGCATACAATAATGGGGACAGCGGGCAACCCTGTCGGGTACCTCTGCCTATGGGAAATGGGTCAGTTACCAAGTTGCCGAGGCGAACCCTCGCTGTGGGTCTATTATACAATGTCCCTATCATTTGCAAAAACGGTGCTCCCAGCCCCATCCTCGTTAACACCTGCCTCATGAAAGGCCATTCAACTGAGTCGAAGGCTTTCTCCATGTCGAGGAACACCG